>NC_048560.1:2736557-3471175 GCF_902806685.2 Maniola hyperantus
AAATAGAACGAAATGAATGCAATTCTATTAGAAACTAGCTGACCCGGCGAACAGCGTACCGCCTAACAGTCGATTCTTTATTTTTTATTTTTTTTAATACTTACAATTTTTTTAAAAATTCTCTCCGTAAGAACCATCCTCGTACTTCAAGGAATAACAGTCGATTCTTTAATTTTTTATTTTTTTTAATACTTACAATTTTTTAAAAATTCTCTCCGTAAGAACCATCCTCGTACTTCAAGGAATATTATAAAAAAGAATTAGCGAAATCGGTTCAGCTGTTCTCGAGATTTGCGATCAGCAACACATTTAGCGATTCATTTTTTATATAGAAAAAGATCAGACAAAAATGCTGTTTTTGGTTTTCGTTTTTGTTAGCGTTCTGGTTACATCCTGTATATGTCTAGTATTAAAAGAAAAACGGAGTACAAAATATGCTTTAAGGCGTATGAATGTTTGTCTTCGATTTTTCACACAAAACATATTTCTAGAGGTTTAAAAAAGTAAGTTAGTTACCTGCGTGTAATATGTGGAATAAGCAAGGAGTGTCCTGCCGTCCCACAGTGTTGCTGGCGGTACATTGTACCAGCCGTAGTCCGGCTGACGTGTTTAACCATGTACAAGTATCTGTCTAAACAATAAACTGTGGTGTTAGAACTCATCTCCTAAACTCTAAAAAATTATGAACCCTGATTGGTACTTTCAAGTTAACTGTACATAAATCTGCTTGAGTAAGCAGATGTCAATCAAGACCATTTTCCCGTGATTTTCCCTCCATGGTATTTTTTTTTAAATGGAGGATAGCGAGCAAACGAGCATGCGGGTCACCCTGATGTTAAGTGATTACCGCCGCCCATGAACATTTTGCAGCACCAGAGGAACTGCCGATGCGTTGCCGGCCTTTTAGGGAATTTGTTGGTCCGCCCCTTGAATAACCCCATGTTGTAATCTAGTGGGAACACCGCCGATGGGACTTGGTTCCACAGCGGTTGTAAATGCTGTTTTAAGGACCTTTGTGCTTTGTTATACAAATACGTACTCATTCGATTCGTATTTTTACGGATCCGTGATTTCACGGATGAGGGCCCAAGCGCCCATAGTAGGAGAGCCTAAGCGGGATTTTGGGATTTAATCGAGCGCGGCAGAAGGCTCTTGGACTCCCGTACTATTGTATATGTATTTTTTAACTTCTTCTTTTTAAAAAAAATATTTTTTTTACAATAATATAGGCAGGGGTAATACTTTACCAAGGCTGTTTTGCGAATTCATCGAAAAAGTGTTGAGTTCGAGCTTGGAGTGTGTTGTACTGTTGAACCACCAGTGGTAATGTCATCGGCTCCTGTGGTAAAACACGTATAATTTTAGTATTTATTTAATTTAATCCTAATCCTAATATTAATTTAAATGAGTCTTAGTGCTAAAAATTTTTACGAGAAATTTCACCGCGATTAATAGCCTCATCTGGTGACAGAAGGGCTGGCTCATTTTTGCGCAACGGATCAGCCTGGCTGTCCACGCGGAAATGCAGCCAGTATTCTTGGCACCATTCCACGCGGTCATGATTTATATAGTAATTAGATAAGGCTAGCTTTAAGTTTTATTGTAATATTAAAAAAAAAAAAGTTGCATAGTTACGAATAAAAAAAAATATTTAAAATGTGAAAGTGTGGATGTTCCGATGTTTGTTACTCAATCACGGCAAAAACGGCTGAACGGATTTGGCTGAAATTTGGAATGAAGATAGATTATACCCTGGATTAACACATAGGCTACTTTTTATCCCGGAAAATCAACGAGTTCCCGCAGGATTTTGAAAAACGTAAATCCACGCGGACGAAGTCGCGGGCATCAGCTAGTCTAATATATATATATATATATAGTATATATATATATATAGAAGAAAAAGGTCGCTGACTGACTGACTGACTGATCTATCAAAGCACAGCTCCAACTACTGGACGGATTGGGCATGCAGATAGCTACTATGACATAGGCATCCGCTAAGAAAGGATTTTTGAAAATTTAACCCTGAAGAGGATAAAATAGTGTTTACTTTTTAGTTTAGTCTATTTTTCCTTAACTGACTTAAAAGGTAAAAAGTAGCTTCTCGCTGAAACGCTGAAAGTTCCATTGGCACCGTTCGGGCACGGAACCCTAAAAGTAACTTACCTTAGGGTTGGCATCGACTTCGCAGTCAATCTCGACAACTTCTCCTCTCGCCGCCCGCAACACCCCTGCTTGCTGTGTTCTGCACATCGGGCTATCTATACACAAACATACAGACCGATTAGTTCATTATATTCTACACAATTGCGAAATTCTTGTTTCTCTTTCCGGTTAGAACTTGTTGGTCCGCCCCTTAGAGCCCTCGCCCACGGCGACTTTTTGTAGCGATACAGTAGCGATGCTGTCGCGCGTCCGCATCGATACAGTCGCGAAGCAGTCGCTAGCTGTGTGCCCTCGCCCACGGTCTCAGATTCAGTCGCGATGCAAACGCGAATTTGTCGCGCTTCTGTGTCGATGCAAACGAGAAAAAATGTTGCACTGATGCTCGGTTCTCTATTCACGCGCCACCCTCTCTCCGTTCTTCCCCCGATGTCATCCGACAAAGTCGCGCGTTTGCATCGATACAGGCGCGATGCAGTAGCACGTTGCAAATGCGACTAACACGCGTTAGTAGTGATGCTGGCGTGCGTTTAGTAAACGCGCGACAGCATCGCTACAAAAAGTCGCCGTGGGCGAGGGCTCTTAAAGTTACTGTTTACGGTTGTTACTTACACTTAACGTCCAAAACCAGAGGATCGCTGGCACCGTCTCCTAGACTATTTCTGGCAATACAGACGTAGGCCCCCGCCACACGTCGGGAAACTCTTTGGAGAACCAAACTCTGGTTGGCCACCACCACACCTGGACCCGGCTTCACTGTCACACCCTAGGGAGAAGAGATCAATTATTGCATTAGTTAGCATTGTTATAGTACACTATTTGATGTCCGCGACTTCGTCCGCGTGGATTTACATTTTTCAAAATCCCGCGGAAACTCTTTGATTTTCCGGAATAAAAACTAGCCTATGTGTTAACCCAGGGTATAGTCTATCTCCATTCCAAATTTCATCCAAATCCGTTTAGCCGTTTTTGCGTGATTGAACAACAAACATTTAATCATCCACACTTTCACATTTATAATATTAGTAGGATTACAGTAATTGGCCGAGTATTATTGGAAAGCCGAGGCGAAACCGAGGACTTCTCAAGTGATTTTGAAAGGACGAGGCGCTAGCCGAATCCTTTTCCTATTCAATCGGGGAGGGAACGCCCCGCACATCCGCCAGCCCCCGCGCTAACCCATTGCGGGCGAGCGCGGGTGACGTGCGGGTCCTCACGCCTATCATCCATACCCCGATCATCTCAACCTGTCGCGGATTATAAGTATAATACCATTTAACATTACGCTACAAATTTTTGTAAATCAAAAATAATTTAAACACCAAACCGAAAATTAAATATAAAACAGTTGCGTTATATTTTAAGCGAGTTCATCAATTATTGATATTTGAATTTCATTTATCGCTCGGAAAATAAATACTGTGAAACGAATAATTAAATAGGGCAAATAATGAAAAGTGGGTAGGTTCGAATTTCCATGGATTTAATGTCCATATGTATGTTAAGCCTGAAACACACACGTGATGTGTCCGGCACGCATCCAACGCGCTTTTAAATTAATTTCAGTACATTCAAAAAGCACTTTTCGTTTCTCCAAACAAACCAATTCGAACTACTATGGTGAAATACGACTGAGTGAAATCGGAACCACGATGGAATGAAAACCATATCATCATCATCATCAACCGATAGACGTCCACGCTGGACATAGGTCTCTTGTAGGGACTTCCACACGCCACGGTCTTGCGCCGCCTGAATCCAGCGGCTCCCCGCGACTCGTCTGATGTCGTCCGTCCACATAGTAGGGGTCTTCCAACGCTGCGTCTTCCGGTGCGAGGTCGCCATTCCAGCACCTTGAGATCCCAACGTCTTTCGGTTTTACGAACTATGTGCCCTGCCCATTGCCACTTCAGCATCGCAATCCGTTGAGATATGTCGGCTTTAGTTCTCCTACGGATCTCCTCATTTCTGATTTGATCACGTAGAGAAACTCCAAGCATAGCTCTCTCCATCGCCCGCTGAGTGACTCTGAGCTTTCTTATGAGGCCCATAGGCCCTGATCTGACTGACGCTAGCGGCTTTATAGCTTTGCTGGTAGGGTGGTAACTAGCCACAGCCGTACCCAGACCAGACCAGAGAATTTTAACTAAAACTACTCTAGTATTCCTACGGATCTCCTCATTTCTGATTTGATCACGTAGAGAAACTCCAAGCATAACTCTCTCCATCACCCGCTGAGTAACTCAAAATTAATAAAACAAAAATGCCGGAACTATGAACGTAACTACAAATAGATACTTACATTATGGGTGAAATACACATGTGTGTGCCACGGGTTCGCCCGCACCATGCAGTCTAAGTACACATCCGATCCTTCCACAACTTTGTCCGCGTCCAAGTTGGCTCCCAACTCCAACTTCACTACTGGCAAATCTGTGAAATAACAAACTGATTGAAAGTTTGGTACGGGGCGAAAATACAGATAGAAGGCATTATAAAGTCAAGATGTCGAGAGCTTTAAGTACCTACTATTTCGCATAAAGTATTTGTAATTGGGTATTTTCCTGCTTTTGAATTTGATAAATATTATTACTATATTATAACTATTTTTGTTATTTGATCAATTTAATTAGTTTTTTTCAGTTTACGTCATTATTTTTATCCTAGTTTATAGTAAAGTAATAAAAAAATTGGAGTCACATACCCAATTCAAAAAGACTGGTTTTTTTTAACATTCATCAATATCGACTTCATAATTTTACATCAATGATACCCGTTATGTAAAGAAAATCACTGATATTTTCTTAACCACAATTATTCAAAACAAAATGCATAATCCATAATATCCATACTTCCATACTAATATTATAAATGTGATAGTGTGTCTGTCTGTCTGTCTGCTAGCTTTTCACGGCCAGAGTTAGCTTATATCCCGGGGAAGGACATAGGCTTTATCCCGGAAAATTAAAGAATTTCCACGGAAATTTTAAAATTTTTAATTTTTAGTATCTAATATAATTTGTATTATGATAAACATTGCTAAGAAAGGATTTTTGAAAATTCAACCCCTAAGGGGGTAAAATGGGAGTTTGAAGCAAACTTACGTTGTATCTCCAGCTTCCACCCGTCTTCGTGTGTAGAATGAGAGAGCGTAGGCTGCACTGCCCTGCATGACAACACCCTGCCAGCATCTTCTATAGAGGGCACCAGGGTCAGGATACTGCTAGTCACGTTGCCATCCGATGACGTCTGTCCAAAAAAACCGGTCAAGTGGATTACGGAATCGCGCACGAAGGGTTCCTTACCATTCGTACAAGAAATCTCAAACTACAATAGGGTCTTCGACTGTAGTAATAAAATGTCGTTTTTGTATAGCAGTAGTTTAATGGGTTAGAATTCATTATTAAAGAGAATACTTTAAAAAATAATGATTTTTACTTATTATAATAAAATAATTAACGTCACGCTGCGCGCTGTACAAGGCGTAAACGACAAATATTTTTAAATTTTTAGGGTTCCGTACCTCAAAAGGAAAAACGAAACCCTTATAGGATCACTTTGTTGTCTGTTTGTCTGTCTATCTGTCAAGAAACCTACAGGGTACTTCCCGTTGACCTAGAATCATGAAATTTGGCAGGTAGGTAGATCTTATAGCTGACATTTGGGGAAAAATCTGAAAACCGTGAAAATAGGGTTAGATCACACAAAAAAAATTGTGGTCATGAACTAATAATTAGTATTTTCAACTTTCGAAGTGAGTGACTATATCAAGTGGAGTATCATATGAAAGGTCTTCACCTGTACATTCTAAAAAAGATATTTATTTATTTTTATGCATCATAGTTTTTGAATTATCGTGCAAAATGTCGAAAAAATAGGACTGTAGTACGGAACCCTCATTGCGCGAGCCGGACTCGCACTTGGCCGCGTGTCACAATGTCAGCTATAAGATCTACCTACCTGCCAAATTTCATGATTCTAGGTCAACGGGAAGTACCCTGTAGGTTTCTTGACAGACAGACAACAAAGTGATCCTATAAGGGTTCAGTTTTTCCTTTTGAAGTACGGAACCCTACAAACACTTAATTTTATTACTACAGTCCAAGACATATTAATTTAAGTTTCAGCGCTACTACAAATATATGTATGTAACGTTTATGACTCAGAACTAGAAATGCATTTACCATAATAACCAAAGTTTACATGGTAACGTTTTTGAGTAACAATCGCCAAGCAAATTAGTCCATAAACGAATGTACCTACATAGAAATTTGTTCTCATATCAATTGCCAATTAAATAATGCATGTAGGGTATCGCTGACCTTTCTACTATTGTCAATAGTTTATCTGTTATAGATATCGGTGATTTTAATCTTGAAATGAATCACGATACAGATCGGGTTCTCTTAATGATCGCAAACGAACAATACTATTGATTTGATCACAATGGATTAGTCATTAAAGGAATTGCAAATGGTAGGCATAGGAACATGTTAGAAAGCGGATACCTACTTGATCTCAAAATCGTGACTATGGAACGAATTTAAATGAGCAGAACCATAGGAAGATTCAAGATTACTTTAATCAATGAGGAAAGTCCCTTACGAACTGTGAATTTATACTAAAAAAAATTATGTACATTGTACATACATTAAAAAAAACCAGCCAAGTGCGAGTCAGGCTCGCACACTGAGGGTTCCGTACTACACTCGTTTTTTATCGACATTTTGCACGATAATATAAAAACTATGATGCATAAAAATAAATAAAAAATCTGTTTTAGAATGGGCAGGTAAAACCCTTTCATATGATACCCCACTTGATATAGTTATCTTACTTCGAATATTGAAAATACTAATTATTATTTCATGACCACAATTTAATTTTTTTTGTGTGGTCTAACCCTAAATTCACGGTTTTTAGATTTTTCCCCTAAAGCCAGCTATAGGACCCACTTACCTGCCAAATTTCATGATTCTAGGTCAACGGGAAGTACCCTGTAGGTTTCTTGACAGACAGACAGACAGACAGACAGACAACAAAGTGATCAAGGTTTTTCCTTTTGAGGTACGGAACCCTAAAAATTGAAAAAAATTGTCGTTTTCGGATTGTGACGTCATTAATCACCTTGCGTACAGCGTGACGTTCATGTTAAAAATAAATAAAAGTCATGTTTTTTTTAAAATCATTTTCTTTAATAATGAATTCTAGCCCCATAAACTACCGCTATACAATAAATCTCGTCATTTTATTAGTGCAAGACCCTATTGCAGTGGACGAATCGGCTTTGCGATCGTAGCACCTACGATACCCGAATCTTCTTCTTCTTCTAAATATAGTATAAAAAGATTGACTGACTGACTGATCTATCAACGCACAGCTCAAACTACTGGACGGATTGGGCTGAAATTTGGCATGCAGATAGCTATTATAACGTAGGCATTCGCCAAGAAAGGATTTTTGAAAATTCAACCCCTAAGGGGGTGAAATAGGGGTTTAAAATTTGTGTAGTCCACGCGGATGGAGTCGCGAGCATGAGCTAGTGACTAATAAAATAATTAAAGTTTGTTCTGCCGAGTTCTATAGACTTATCTGTAGGCTGTCCATTTATATTCGGGATTTACAGCCGTACTCAGAGTCGCGTAATCGTTACTTAAGTTTAGTTAAAACGAGACAGAACTATATTTATCACATAAATCTGTCTCGTTTTAACTCAATCTTAAGTAACGATTAGCGATTCTGTGTTAGTCACTTACAGTTTCTCTGATAGTCTTCAGCCGGGTACCGCCTTTCCACCAAGAAATGTTGGGTTTGGGACGCGCGCCAACTGCTTGGCACACCAGCTCTGTACTCTGTCCTGCTACCAGGGGTCGCTTGCCACCCAACAGTCGCACCCAGAGTGGTCGAACTGTGGACAAGGGGTTAGTTTAATAAGGTTGAACCGAGGAGTAAAATAGTCTGCGGGTTGAACTGTCGTGAGTAGTATAGTTTATGAGAATAACAATTAAAAAAAACCGGTCAAGTGCGAGTCAAACTAGCACACGCAGGGTTCCGTTTCATCGTACAAGAAATAACACTTTTATTTTATTTCAATTTTCGTGGCGACCATTTTGAAATTTTTAGTATAAATGTGCGCATAATATAATAAATGTGAAAGTGTGTTTGTTTGTTGGTTTATTGGTTTGTTGGTTTGTCCTTGAATCACGTTGCAACGGAGCAACAGATCTTTTGCATGGGTATAGTTTAAGACCTGGAGAGTGGCATAGGCTACTATTTATCCCGGAAAATCAAAGGTTTCTCGCGGGATTTTTTAAAGCCTAAGTATATTCACACGTACAAAATACATACATAGATACTTATACGAACTCTGTTAAAATTTCTGAACTCAACAAAAAATTTATTTTGAACATAAAGTTTTAAAGAAAATAATAATAATATAATAACAAGGCCTTTATTATCAAGCCTACGGGACTCAGGGTGAGATCTATAGAGCGCACTCTGTCTTAGCTTAGACTTAAGACAGAGTTAAAACGAGACAGATCTATGTCTCTCACATAAATCTGTTTCGTTTTAACTCAATCTTAAGTCTGGGCAAAGTGAAAGTGCGCTCTATAGATCTCAGCCTAAGGCCTATCAACTTTTTAAATCTATTCCGGCATTTTGTTAAATAGGTCATTTAAAATGTCGACACAAACAAAAGAAGGAAATTCCAGTGTATCATTAATTAAAAATAACAGCTGACATCTGAATGCCCTACATTCTTGTGTTCTAAATAAAATTAAACTTAAAAAAACAAGCAAAGAACAGAAAACATTTTAGAAATGCAACGAGAAATTCTTTGCATTTTGCAAAGTAGGTAAACATTTAATACATAGTTTTTCTTGGTAGTGCCTTCGATTTAGACCACTTCTGTTTAGCTTTTTTTAATTCCGTGAGAACTCTTTAATATAATTCTCTAAATAAAAGTAAAGTAAAAAAAAAACAAACAAGGAACAGAAAACATTTTAGAAATGGAACAAAAAATCCTTTCCATTTTGCTAGGTATATACCTATTTACCTAGTACAATAGTTTTTCTCGTGTCTTCGATTTTCGACCACTTCGATTTAAGGCCTTACACTAAAGCTTGTTAAACTACATGTTTGTAAAGATATTAAAGATTTTATTTATTTATTTATTTAGAATTTAGATTTTCTTTCAATGCGGCGAGAACTCTTTAATTATCCGGGATAAAAAGGATCCTATGCCTGTCCCCAGAATGCAAGCTATCTCTGTGCAAAATAGACGATGCTTGCGACTTCGCTGACTCGTCTTTTTGCGTAAAAAATCAGCCTGACTGCTCACCGTGGAAACAGCCAGTATTCTTGGCACCATTCTACACGGGCATGATTAGTACAGTAATAAATTTGTATATATGTACAAGTTTTACTGCAACTTTTTAATTAAAAAACAACTAAACACTGAATTTGTACTCGGCTTTAATCACGTGTTTAGTTGACGTTAGCCCGACTAGTTTCGAACCGGGGTCCGAATCCGGGGTCAACAACAGGCTGTGCGGGCTGCGGCGCGCAATCTTAGCCGCGACGCGTGCGCGAACTGACTCCCTTTGAAAAAGAACCCCGGATGGGCTCGAAACTAGTCGGGCTAAAGTCGACTAAACACGTGAGTAAAGCCGGATGAGAGATATTATATACTAGCGACCCGCCCCGGCTTCGCATGGGTGCAATGTAGATACTCCGACATCTTGTTCAAATATCGTCATATTTCATCAAATTAACACAAAACAATATTAAACTAAGTATATATATATAAACCTTCCTCTTGAATCACTCTATCTATTGGTGAAATCCAATCCAATCCATCAGCCTGTTTGCGTCCACTGCTGGACATAGGCCTTTCCAAGAGCACGCCACCAAACACGGTCCTCAGCCTTCCTCATCCACCCGCTCCCCACCACCTTACCGTAATCGGGAAAAGCAGGGCTGCCGGGAACTGGGGGCCTTTGTCTGTTGGCGCTGCTCATTAGAAGTAATGCCCATACTGACCACGCTGGGCAGGCGGGGTGGTCAGCGCAGGGCTGTAGGCCATTTCGCACCAGTGACGCTGCTGCCCGTCTCTGGTCTGTGTTATTTAAAGTCAAGCCATTTGGAATGGTTATCCCGCCATTCTTCGGTCGTCATATCTCGTTCGCTGATTCGCAGGGGGCACCGCGTGCAGGTGAGGTTGACATTTGGGGTGTTAAGATGTTAGTGCACCCCCTTACCCCCCTATTACTATTGGTGAAAACCGCATTAAAATCCGTTGCGTAGTTTAAAAGATCTACGCGTTCATACATACAGACAGCGGGAAGCGACTTTATTTTATACTATGTAGAGATAATGGAAATCACTCACGATAGTTTAAACGCTAAAGACTGAATTTTATATTAACTGCATTATCGGCTACAAATCAGCAAAGTTCGCTCCGTTTCCCGTAAATCCGTTTTGTAATGACCACACAAAGAACTCACAGATGCGTATTGTCATTTTCAATTACAATGCAACCGCATGGAATCCTGAAAGCTTAATTAACTCGAAAGTGTGTTGCAGTAAATACGGTACTGATTTTTTATTTTCTTTCGAGTTTTTTTTTTATTAGCTTTCGAGATTTATGAATTCCTTTCTGAGACCGGTTTGTGAAGATCTGTATTATTATTTAGTACACAATTTTTTTTATTTTTTTTAATGAAAATCACTACCCCTATTATAAATGCGAAAGAGTGTTTGCTTGTTGGTTTGTCCTTCAATCACATCTCAACTGCGCATCGGATCGACATTATTTTTTGCATGAGTATAGTTAAAGACCTGGAGAGTGACATATATGTTACGTTTATCCCGGAAAATCAAAGAATTCCCACAGGATTTTAAAAACCTAAATCCACGCGTTCGAAGTCGCGGGTATCAGCTAGTGCTGGTATAAAAGTATAATATCAAAACCGTCTGGAACATTCGTTCATATTTCATTCAGCTGTAAAGGCGCTTTCACACACATCATCGAGCTGTCAATTACAAAGTTTGGATTAACATCTCGCGGGATGTAAATGGGCCTATTATATGCGTACTACGGCAGCTTCCAAGGCTTTCGAGATTTATGAATTCTGAATGATCTGTATTAATATTCTTTAGTAAATACACAATTTAATTTTTTTTAGAGTTCAAATTTTCAAAATATTCACAGAATGTGTATTTCTATTGCCGCTTAACAACAAAATATAAAAATTTCAAAATGCCCGCCATGAAAATTAAAAAGTGTTTTTTCTTGTTTCGCGCGCGAGCCCGATTAGCACTTGGCCGATTTTTAATTTTTTATTCTGCTAAGTACCAATTTTCTGAAAACTACTGGGCCCATTTTGATTCAATTTTCTATACAAAAGCAAGTTTTTGGAAAAATTATGAAATTACTTACGGTTGACATCAATGGTGAGATTTTCTGAGAGCGGCATGATGGAGGGGTCAGTCACTGCCTGTTAAAAAAATAAATTAAATTATTTTATTGAAAAAAAAATAAGATCAAAAATCACAATACCCGTCGTGGTTGAAGGACAAACCAACAAACAGACATACTTTCGCATTTATAATATGAGTAATGATTAATGGCTAATATTACTTTGGCTCAAATTATAACATGGTTAAACATATCACCTGGCAAGTAATCTCAGTGCCATAGTCACTTCGCTGTAGTGTGAATGACAGAGCAGCGCGAGCCTCCGAATTAGCCAGCAACGCGTGTGACTTCCACCAAGACACGCGGGCGACTGGACGACCTGTACACAAAGAAAAACAACTTTCTTACATGAGGGTAGTTAGAAAAAATCATTGTATTGTAGTGTAGAAAAATAATTGTAATTGAAGGCATTTATAACGCCCATGCTAATGCAATTAATATCAGGCAATAAGTTTTTAAATATCATCATCATTATCATCATCAACAACAACCCATCACCGGCTCACTACTGAGCAGGGGCTCTAACCTCTCAGAATGAGAAGGGTTTAGGCCATTGTTCACCACGCTGGCCAAGCGCAGATTGGGAGATTTCACAGACCTTTGACAACGTCGTAGAGAACTCTCAGGCAAGCTTCTTGATATTTTTCTTCAACCTCAAAGCAAGTGATATAACTGAAAAGTTAGAGGTGCGTGCCCATGATCGAACCTCGGACCCCGCAACTAGGAGGCCGATGTAGTCTTAACCATTAGGCTATCACTGCTAAGTAGCGCGTAGTAGCGCTTTGATACCTACTGAAAAATATCGTGCTTTAGATGCGTTCTTCTAAATGTGTGTACTGTCGTTGACCTTTACAACTAGATGTCGCTGTACTCCACTGAAATGCGCTAGCGTTTGTATGTTATGTGACTATATATAGTTTGAACCTGGTTAATTATTTTTTGATGGTTACATTAAGTAATAGTTGATGACTATATAAAAATTTTATCTTGAAAAGGCTACAACTAGTCGACATTGTAGCCTAATAATCCACACTAATTTTAAAATTGCACTTAATAATTTATGTAACATCTTTCTTATACTTACAATTACGCAATAAATGAATTATTATTATACTTATTTGAGAAGTATTTAAAACAAAAGGTTAACCGTTAAGGGTTTTGACAAACGACTAAATTAAGTGGACGAGGGTTTCAATTTAAAACAATGAAAACATACTCAATAGGGATGTTGCCTATGTCAAAAATAAATTATTATTTCTTTGTGATTATTACACAGGGGGGGTTATCCAAAATACAAAGTCAAAGTCAAAGTCAAATGATTTATTCAAAATAGGTAATTAATAACTCTTTTTGATGGTCAGATGTTGGATTTCTAAGATATAGTGGTGATAATTATTACGCAAACTTAAAACTAAAGCTACGAGGGTTCCCAACGCGCCCAGGTCTGAGAAGAGCCCACATTAAACACATTTACATGCATACATTAAAGCACGTCCTCCTCTGTTAGTTTTAAGTTAGACTATCGACCCGCCCCCGGCTTCGCACGGGTATCACTGATCATAGCCGGATGAGTTTGACCGAATTGAACTTACTACATGGCCTAGGGCGGCCAAGACTGCAAATACGCCACTGTGTAGTACTTACAACTACTTACTTACTTACTCATAAGAATAAGTGCAGTATATGAACCAGGGGACGGGAATAAGTTCATAGGAAAAGTTCCAAGTCCTCGCAGCGAGGGCATTAAAGTCAATCTAACTTGCATCGTCGTGAGGTGAAACTTCCCTTTAATCTTATGGCGCTATGAACTTATAAATAACCTGTGAATTAACTTTGCTTTAACTAACTTTACTCCAAACAAATTAACCACAACGTGTTCATAATGTTCTTGGAACTCGATTTGAGTGTGTTTTGATCATCAACAGTTGGGTCAATTTATAAGTCCCGCAAATTGCTAATGCGCGTGGCCGCCATTTAAGTGACGTCAGCACTAGACTAAAGTTTCGAGATGATGGTATATTTTACTTAAATATACGTCAATGACGTCAAAATGACGTCATTTCGATTAATGAGACCTGTGGCCCTACCGCGGTTGTTTGACAGCTACAATGTCACGATCGCAATCATCTCTGATTGGTTAATGCTCGCTCACTATTGGCCACAATGCATTGTTGCTCATTGTTGCAACAAGAATCGCACAAATTCAGCCAATCAGAACAATTGAGATTGTAATAATGATTGATGCAGGTTTTAGACAATCGCCCTACAGGTTCCACCGCAATAACAATTTGCGGGACTTATACGACAGACGATAAAATACTAGTTTACCTTTATCAGTTTAAGTTTAGTATGCGACAGGTTGAGATGGCAATCGGGGTATGAGGCACCCGCACGTCACCCGCACCGGGTTAGCGCGGGGGCTCTGCAGGTGTACGGGGCGTTCCCTCCCCGATTACCATCTCGACTATACCCTACAGACCTTTTTACCTCTCGTATCATTTAACCCACATTTAGAACCCACCGCGTTCCCGGTTAATTGGGAAACAATTCAAACCCGAAGTGTGCTTGACAAGGCTCCCCTACCGGTTTCCCCCGCCCCTAACTGAACAATTACCCCGAATGAATTGGACTCAGGCATTGTCTACCCGTTTTCAACCCCTATCAAAGTCGAACTTTTGTTTGGTTGTTTTAGAAAAAAGGCCAATTCACAATTCACAGCCTCTTTTCGGGTTTTGTAGGACCTCTCTGGCATATTGGTTGAGAGCTGGTTCTTGTTCTTTTTAGGGTTCCGTACCTACCTAAAAGAAAAAAGGTACCCCTATAGGATCACTTTGTTGTCAGACTGTCTGACGTGTCTGTCAAGAAAATCTATAGGGTACTTCCCGTTGACCTAGAATCATGAAGTTTGGTAGGTAGGTAGGTTTTATAGCACAAGTAAAGGAATAAAAGCCTCGATAGCTCAACGGTTAAAGGAGCGGACTGAAAAAAGAAAGGTAGCCGGTTCGAATCCCACCCGTTGCACTATTGTCGTACCTACTCCTAGCACAAGCTTTACGCTTAATTTGAGGCGAAAGGGGGAATATTAGTCAGCAATTAACTTGGCTAATATTCTTTTAAAAAAAAACTGAAACCGCAAATTTGTGGTTACAGCACAAAAAATATTAAAATGTTGAACAAATAATTAGTATCTATTTTAAACATTCAAAGTAAGATAATATACCAAGTGGGGTATCATATGAAAGGGAATTCCAAAACAAACTTTAATTTATGTTTATGCATAATAGTTTTTGATTAATCGTGCAAAATATCGAAATAATGCGACTGTAGTACGGAACCCTCGGTGCGCGAGTCAGACTCGACTTGACCGGTTTTTTAAAAAGGTTAAATAAATTCCATTTTGATTCGATTCACGATTGTAATATTTTACAGATATCGTGTCATCATCATCGACCCATCGCCGGTGCACTACTGAGTACAGGTATACTCTCAGAATGCGAAGGGTTTGGCCATAGTCTACTACGTTGGCCGAGTGCGGATTGACAGACTTCACACGCCTTTGAGAAGATTATGGAGAAATCTCAGGTTTTCTCGCGATATTTTTCTTCACCATTAAATCAAGTGATATTAAATGATCGAAACGCATTTGCGCTGCGCTGCGTGACGCGACGCGACGCGGCAGCACCCTGCTCTGCTGCTGCCAAATTACCAACTTATATATAACTATAGCTGATGCCCGCGCCTTCGTCCGCGAGGAACTGGGTTTTCAAAAATCCCGCGGGAACTCTTTGATTTTCCGGTATAAAAGTAGCCTATGTCACTCTCCAGGTCTTTATCTATACCGATGCAAAAAATCACGTCAATCCGTTGTACCGTTGCGACGTGATTGAAGGACAAACCAACAAACAAACACACTTTCACATTTATAATAAGGGTACTGATATGTACTTGCCGCGCCGCGTCGCGTCGCGCAGCGTAGCTCAAGAGACATTGAGGCTAATTCCGGTGTACACAATCCCTAAACTAAACCAAAATGACACGTCTAAATCTATTGCTATCCCTTTCATAATGTTGCTTGCGGAAAAGGATAGCACTACATTTAGACCTGTTAATTTAGTTTAGTTTAGAGATTGTGTATAAGAGAATCGGTCCAATTGCTTTAAAACGCACACAACTCCGAATTTTCGATTAGGATTAAAGAAAGGCCTTACCTCCAACAGCCACACAAGTCAGGTTGACTTCAGTTCCTTCATCATAAGGCCCGAGAACTCCTCCTTTGATCTCGTCGCCCTCTTGGTTCAGGATAATCAGCCGCTCTGGAGGTACTGTGAAAGAATAACGGCTTTAAGTAAATAGGTGAAGTATGTATCTTCATAACGTCAAAGCATTAGTTACACAAGTGCTGCACCAAATAGGGCATGCATATAAGTTTTTTTTTATTCTGATATTTTTTTTGGGATCTTTTAATCATTATAATATGACTTTGTCAGATCGATAATAACCTTATCATATAAATCTTTCTATCTTATCTTAATACACTATTGGATGGTCTGACAAGTACACTGTAAATTTCAAGTTTAGTTTTAGGGCTAAGATTTTACTCTTACGATTCTAATTTTACGATTGACGCCGACCCGACCAACGACTGTTTGCCAAAGATTTGCCGAATGTTCGCCAGTGGAGCCACACCATAAGTAAAAAAAACCGGCCAAGTGCGAGTCTGGCTCGCGCAATGAGGGTGCCGTACTACATTCGTATTTTTTCGTCATTTTGCACGATAATTTAAAAACTATGATGCATAAAAATAAATAAAAATCTGTTTTAGAGTGTACAGGTGAAGACCTTTCATATGATACCCCACTTGATATAGTCACTCACTTCGAAAGTTGAAAATACTAATTATTAGTTCATGACCACAATTTAATTTTTTTTGTGTGATCTAACCCTAAATTCACGGTTTTCAGATTTTTCCCCAAATGTCAGCTATAAGATCTACCTACTTGCCAAATTTCATGATTCTAGGTCAACGGGAAGTACCCTGTAGGTTTCTTGACAGACAGACAGACAACAAAGTGATCCTATAAGGGTTCCGTTTTTCCTTTTGAGGTACGGAACCCTAATTAGCTATTTAATTCAAAGTAACTTCAGTGATTCAGGCTGTCTGTCTGTCAATTAAGAAATTGTTTTATAACTTTTAATTTTAAGTTAGTAAGGTTTATTTAAGTTTTTATGTTTTAATTTAATATTTTTTGAGTAATTTTAATTTAGATTTAAGTTTATTTAATAGAATTGTCCGTATTAAAATTTAAAACATATATATTTACATAACTAGGTAGGTATATGTTTACATTTCGAGGTTGTAATAACTTTCTCAAACTAATCTGCGTGGGTGACATGGAAAGTTTTTAGAAGTTCCACCAAGAGATATGTTATTTAAATTCTATTTTAGGGCGACAGCTTGCATGCGGAATCCAACGAGCAACTCATCTCAAGGAGAAGATTTTGTCTCTCCCTCGTCCCATTAGGGTTGCCAACCGTATTCAATACCAGAAGTAGTGAATATTATATCACGATACGACCTACACGAAAATAATAACAATATTTTTTGTCAGACCGTACATAAAAACCCAGGCTTATTTCAAAATTATAAACATCGGTTGATTGAGGAATACTTATGGAACAATTATTAGCAAATAATTGCCGTCGGATGAGTAAGGAATACAAATCGGTTGAATTAAGAAAAAAAAATGCTTGGGATGAGACGTCATAGGATGAAAACGGCACAACCCCTAAAATAGAGTATTGTACTCTATATCATGTAGGCGTACTCTATAATCTATAACACTACTAGTACTAGAGTATGCTAAAAAACTCTTTTTTACCCAATGTTTACTATACTAGTGCCAGTCATGTAATATTAAGTAAAACCCATTATCATAATTCATAACCAAAAAAGTCGACTATTTACTGTTAATATGTTTGTGTCCCCAATTTGGACGTTTCTAAGGGGGTGAAATAGGGGTTTGAAATTTGTGTAGTCCACGCGGACGAAGTCGCGAGCATTATTTTTGATGGGTTCTGTTCTTTTGCTAAAAAAGCAATTTGTAAGCGTAACAATATCTCTGGAATCAATTAGGACATCCAATTGGCTCTCCGAAATGGATTCTTGCTTCGAGATGAAATTAAATATGAATATAAGACCACTGCGCTCACCACTGTGCCAGCGAGGTTGTCCAAAAACGTTGTATAAGTCAACTCCCCCATCTTTGACAGAGTATTATTAGGGTTCCGTACCTCAAAAGGAAAAACGGAACCCTTATAGGATCACTTTATTGTCTGTCTGTCGGTCTGTTAAGAAACCTACAGGGTACTTCCCGTTGACCTGGAATCATAAAATTTGGCATGTAGGTAGATTTTATAGCAGACATTCGGGGAAAAATCTGAAAAGCGTGAATTTGTGGTTACATCACACAAAAAAAAAAATTGTGGTCATGAACTAATAATTAGTGTTTTCAACTAGTAAGATAACTATTTATCAAAAGGGGTATCATATGAAAGGGCTTTACCTGTGCATTCTAAAACAGATTTTTATTTATTTTTATGCATCATAGTTTTTGAGTTATCATGCAAAATGTAGAAAAAAATACGACTGAATTACGGAACCCTCGTCGCGCGAGCCTGACGCGCACTTGGCCGGTTTTTTTGATGGGTTCTGTTTTTAACCGACTTCAAAAAAAGGAGGAGGTTCTCAATTCGTCGGAATCTTTTTTTTTTTTTTTTTTTTTTTTTTTTTTTTTTTTTATGTATGTTCCCCGATAACTCGAAAACGCCTAGACCGATTTTGAAAATTATTTTTTTGTTTGAAAGGGTATACTTCAAAGTTGGTCCCATTTCAATTTGGTGAAGATCTGATGAACATCTTCGAAGATAGATACTGGAACTCCTCAACGGATAAGAGTAAATTGCTCGCGATCAGTGTAATAGCTTAGTAAACAGTAGACTTTTAACCAGTCATAGCATAATTCCATGGGGCCACTAAAAATTGTGAAATAAAAAATTTTTACAAAAAAAATAAAAACCGACTTCGTTACACAAACACTAAAAATTGAAAAATAATTTAATTTATTACCGAATATATTATGTATACAAGAGTTAATATAGTTCCATAATAATATTTTTTGGGGTCGGTGCCAATGAGGTGCCATTGTGGAGTCCCATAAAAATATGAAGTCTAGACGATTCGCGCAGCTAAAGCTAATTGGCACCGGCACCAAAAAGTATTATTATGGAACTATATTAACTCTTGTATACATAATATATTCGGTAATAAATTAAATTATTTTTCAATTTTTAGTGTTTGTGTAACGAAGTCGGTTTTTATTTTTTTTGTATAGCAAAAGCAATTTGTGGACGTAACAATATCTCTGGAATCAATTAGGACACCCAATTGGCTCTCTGAAATGGATTCTTGCTTCGAGATGAAATTAAATATATCCCTCCGATAAACGATTTCATTTCCTTGTCCAATATTGATATACCCCGAGCGAAATTGATGGCTTATTATTTATTAAATATTGTATTTTTTTTAATGGTTTTTTAGTTAAAATAAACACATTTTACGGGGTTTTATCATGACTTGATAAATCAATTTGATAAACCATGAAATTCGATTATAGTGCAAAATGTCGAAAAAATATGATTGTAGTACGGAACCCTCGGTGCGCGAGTCTGACTCGCACCCAACTGGTTTTTTTCTTAAAATTGATATTGTTTTATCACGAACTTTTAAGCATTCTAGGTCAAAGAAAGACGTAAACTGTTATTTTTTTTTTTTTGGATAATATATAGATAGTTGGATATACGAGTACAGTACGCGTCCGAAAGTAATGTACATCGGCCTTTAGAAGAATGACATTTCGGCTTTGTAGAGCGTTGTCTTTGTCACTCATACCTATATGACGTTTTGTCGGTCTCAGCGACAGAGACAGTGCTACACAAATTTGCTATATCTTTGTAAAGCTTGATGTACATTTATTTCGGCCGCGTAGGTATTTTCGGACTCTTGCAGTCCAGCAGATTACGTAGGTATATCTTGTGATTTAAAGAGACATTATAAAGAAAATTAATTATATAGGGCGTAACCAGAACGCTGGCAAAAACGAAGACAAGTGATAGTACTGAGGATTACTGATATGATACCACAAAAAAAAATGCGAAAATAAAAAAATCCTATAATTTTGTAAAAGTTCACGATATATTGCAAATAAAACATCCGACTGAGCCTAGGTCAACAAACGTTGCGTAAGTAGACCACTCGGAGCCAATGCCACGTCGTAGGCGGGGTATTGACGCGAGTTTTGCACGCTAAACGTTGCGGGTTTGAAAAATACTAAAATTACTAGAACTACAAAATGTGGCAAATGGTTATTGGTGTTTACATAGGTAGTATAACAATAATGCTAAGTTTTGCTACCGTTCTGGTTACACCCTGTATTTCTGCTACTTACTTAATACTGTGAGGTTAAGCCTTGTATTCTTGGTGGGTGACCTGATGAAGTCCACTCGGCATCTGTACTGACCGCTGTCTTCAGGCCTGAAAAAAAAAATTATATTAGACTAGCTTATTTGAATTTGTGTTGTGTAGAAAGCGTGTACCATTTCGTGTACCACTTACCATTAAGAGAAATAACGGATAAAAAGATCCATTTCAGACAAAACAAACGTCCAAGTCGGTACCGTTGTTTTCGAAAATAACACAAAGAAATATATGAAAAAACATATGAAATGTCAACGGTGTATTATTCTCATGGAGTATCACGTTTCGCGTCCCAGTTCCCATACAAATACGAACAAAAACGCGTATAAGTAAGATTTTGAATGAAGCTTATTACTTAGGCTCTGTACACATGAGCGACTTGCTTTTCATCATATTTTTGCATAATTTTATGGAGTTTTGTTTTAATTTTAAATATTTCACGTGTAACTGTAGATTCCTAGCGAACAAAAACACTACCTTAGGATTTTTTTACGTTTTTAGGGTTCCGTACCTCAAAAGGAAAAACGGAACCCTTATAGGATCACTTTGATGTCTGTCTGTCTGTCTGTCCGTCCGTCTGTCTGTCAAGAAACCTACAGGGTACTTCCCGTTGACCTAGAATCATGAAATTTGGCAGGAATGTGGGTCTTATAGCTGACATTTGGGGAAAAATCTGAAAACCGTGAATTTAGGGTTAGATCACACAAAAAAATTAAATTGTGGTCATGAACTAATAATTAGTATTTTCAACTTTCGAAGTGAGTGACTATATCAAGTGGGGTATCATATGAAAGGTCTTCACCTGTATATTCTAAAACAGATTTTTATTTATTTTTATGCATCATAGTTTTTGAATTATCGTGCAAAATGTCGAAAAAATACGACTGTAGTACGGAACCCTCATTGCGCGAGCCTGACTCGCACTTGGCCGGTTTTTTTTTTACGCCCTAGCGCTCTCTATACAAATTACAAACATAAGTACCTAGGTACCTAGTTTGATTCTCATTTGAATATCAATCGATCAAGCTCAATAAAATGTAGACACGCTCTAGAAAAAGTATCTGAGTTTGTGATTTTCCAGATTTTTAGGGTTCCGTACCTCAAAAGGAAAAACGGAACCCTTATAGGATCACTTTGTTGTCTATCTGTCTGTCTGTCTGTCAGTCAGTTAAGAAACCTACAGGGTACTTCCCGTTGACCTAGAATCATGAAATTTGGCAGGTAGGTGGGTGTTTTAGCTGGCTTTAGGGGTAAAATCTGAAAACCGTGAATTTGTGGTTACATTACACAAAAAAAATTAAATTGTGGTCATAAACTAATAATTAGTATTTTCAATTTTCGAAGTAAAATAACTATATCAAGTGGGGTATCATATGAAAGGGCTTCACTTGTAAATTCTAAAACAGATTTTTTATATCTAATATTTAATTTATATAAATTTAATATCGGCTTCTTTTGACCTATGCGCAAACACTTTTTCTTGTTGACTTGATAAACAAAATGTCAAGTTAAAACAATTTATGAATTCTTCATCAAACACAGAATTACCCACGGACACGGTGTCTTGTTTGTAAAAAATATATCTGTAAAATGTTTAAAAACTGTGTAAAATGTGTATCTACAAAGATTTGCAAAATAACGAATATCGGCTTCTTTCGATCTTACGAGTTACGTGCAAACACTTTTTCCTGTTAACTTGACAAACAAAATGTCAAGTTAAAACAACAAGGGCGACTGATCAAACAAATTGACTGTTTGCGAAATTCGATAACATTGATGTTTCGTCGAGATTTTGTGCACACACCTTAATGGCTTAAATAAAGCGACATCTGGTGGATTTTTGTTTGTCTGTTTAACTGTACCCTTAACACAGTTTGCAAGTCTACATTTTTTAGGTAACATTTTGCAGTACTGCAAAAACAGCCCAAACTACTGAACGGATCGGGCTGAAATTTGGCATGCAGATAGCTATTATGACGTAGGCATCCGCTACGAAAGGATTTTTGAAAATTCTACCTCTAAGGGGGTGAAATAGGGGTTTGAAATTTGAGTAGTCCACGCGGACGAAGCCGCGAGCATAAGCTAGTTAACTTTTAATTTGATAGTTGTCTCACATGTTGTCTATTCTGTGTGATCACACCTTAATGGCGGCTTATATAAAATGGCGTCTGTTTATTTATTTAACACGTGCGAGGGAGTGATATCGCTTTAATTTTGAACCGCGGTTATATTTCAAAGGTAATCCAAACCAGTCCATCTTGACACTATGGTTCAACTTACAAAAATACATTGCGGAAGAGTTCCAAGAGTTTAACACGGGCAGTGGCGTCCACATAACTCGAAGCTAGTTTTTACTGAGTGTCATGATGAAAAATGCGGGCTAAGCTATTTCAACTTGTCTAAGCTGTGCTTTTAGACCTGGGCGCGTTTGGAACCCTCGTAGCTTTAGTTTTAAGTTTGCGTAATAATTATCACCACTATATCTTAGAAATCCAACATCTGACCATCAAAAAGAGTTATTAATTACCTATTTTGAATAGATCATTTGACTTTTGACTTTTTGACTTTTATGCCTCTATGAATTGCACGCCACTGCGGATGACGGATAGAACTTGGATGATGGAAGTGCAGTGCGTAATCGCCGTAAAGGTGCCTTTCCACCACTCCTGAAATAAGGGTTGGATCCCTAGGATGTCCATCTACACGGGTGCACGTAAGTGGGCAGAAAAGTGTCCGTGGACTTTCGACTGCGTACGAACACAAAATAACATACAGTTCTTTATAATCGTATTTCTCATTGCTGAGGGTCGTGACTCCTTTCCATAAATTCTAAAATAGCAGGAGTTCTTGGGATAATACCCCTTCCAGGTTAGCCCGCTATCATCTTAGACTGCATCATCACTTACCACCAGGTGAGATTGCAGTCAAGGGCTAACTTGTATCTGAATAAAAAATAAAAAAAAATGCGGTTGGTTCCCAGATCCTTCCGCATATAACTCCACTGAAGAGAACGAGATTTCGACTCAGGTTAATTTACAACGGTGGAAAAGCAGCCTTAAGTACCTCTAGGGTGAGATCTATAGAGCGAACTCTTAGGGTGAGATCCAGAGAGCGTACTCTGACTTCGCTTAGACTTAAGACAGAGTTAAAGCGACACAGAGCTATATCTCTCACATAAATCTGTCTCGTTTTATCTCAAACTTAAGTCTGAGCTAAGTCAAAGTGCGCTTTATTTATAGATTTCACCCTTAGAGCTTAAGATAGAGTTAAAACGAGACAGAGCTAATATCTCTCACATAAATCCGTCTCGTTTTAACTCAATCTGAGTCTAAGAAAAGTCAAAGTGCGCTCTGTCTATAGATCTCAACCTAAGGCAGATGTTTACCTTAGTTTAGTTAGTAGTAGTACTGCAGGCGCTGTGGTGCTTCGGAAGGTCGCTCGGGAGCCCAGTGTAGATAGATCTGACCAGTGTGACGTCACGCCTTCTCTCGTATCAAACCTGGACACAAATGAACAATCTAATCACAAAAAAGGTAGTAATATATGTAGGTATAGGTAATATTGAATGGGACCAAAAATCGAAAAGTTATATTTTTCAAATATAATCTAAATACATAAAAGGAAAAGGTGACTTGACTGACTGACTGATCTATCAACGCACAGCTGAAACTACTGGACGGATCGGGCTGAAACTTGGCATACAGATAACTATTATGACGTAGTCATCCGCTAAGAAACGATATTTGAAAATTCAACCCCTAAGGGGGTAAAATAGGAGTTTGAAATTTGTGTAGTCCACGCGGATGAAGTCGCGAGCATAAGCTAGTTTGCATATATATTTCTCATACATTATTTACCCATATAATCACATTCGCACAATATACTATTAAACTATACAAAACTTTCGATAGATGAGATTTAAAGCTGCTGTCAACGGTCGGCGTTTACAAAGAACCAATAGACATAGTTAAAAGTTAAGATTAGGAAGTATTGTGATGATAAACTCTTTGATTTTCCGGGATAAAAGCCTATGTCCTTCCCAGGGATGTAAGCTAACTCTGTACCAAATATTAAAATCGGTTAAAATGTTGGTCGTGAAAAGTTAGCAGACAAACAGATAGACAGACAGACAGACTTTCACATTTATAATATTAGTATGGAAGTATGGATTATATATCTAATATTGTTGTTGTTGTTAATATGGTTTATTTTTCAAATATAGTTTGCAAATATTTCTCATACATTATTTACCCATATATACCTAAAAAATGTTGTTTGCACAATATACTATTAAACCATACAAAACTTTCGATAGATGAGATTTAAAGCTGCTGTCAACGGTCGGCGTTTACAAAAGAACCAACAGACATATTTCAAAGTTAAGATTAGGACACACTGTATTGTGATGATATGTAAATTAACATGGATTTTGGGATATCTACAACACATATTTATGTAGTCAATAAAAACGGCTTTAATGAAATAGCTTTGTGTTGTTGTGATTAAGTGGTAAATTCCTAATCTTTTGTTGAAGCAATAGAATTCAAATTGGATATTTTGATGATGTGACCTGAATCAATCGATTAAGTCTAATCCAATTATTGTATTATTGTAATAAATTCAATTTAAGGTTATTTAAGGTAATTTTCTATTAAAGTGTTCTCGTTTGTTATAATATTTAAGGCAGCATTTATTGTTGTATAGAAGCAGGCGTTACTTTGCTGAAGTCCATGATATACAATGAACCAAAAGCTTAATTTGCTATAATCGGCTGAAACAGGTCGAATCTGTATGATGCAACAAGCAGCATGCGACATGCACCGCCCGCCCTCCCACTGCTAACCATGCAAAAAATCCATAGTGGTGGGGTTTTTAAAAAACAACCAGAAATTTTACGCGGACGAAGTCGCGGGCAACTGCTAGTCTAAATATTATATAAAAGGATTGACTGACTGACTAATCTATACAACTCAAACTACTGGACGGATCGTGCTGAAATTTGGCATGCAGATAGCTATTGGTACTGATTCTGAGCACAACTAAATTTTAGAGCATTCGCACCCTCTTTTTACTAATATAATATGAAAAGGACAGACACAGTTTGACAGTTTTAAGTTTAATTTAGAGCTGTCAAACCTCGTGACTTTAGCTTCCAGTCGCGAACGTATCGTTTAATTTGTAGAGTACACTAAAATTTAGAGCGTTTAAATGTATAATTCATGTTCCGTCATTTTTTAGCAATAATGAAAAGAAGAGGATGCAGATACTCTAAATTTAGTTTAGCGAAAAACAACAGAATCAGCGCCATTATGAAGTAGCATCCGCTAAGAAAGGATATTTGAAAATTCAACCCCTAAAGGGGTGAAATAGGGGTTTGAAATTTGTGTAGTCCACGCGGACGAAGTCGCGAGTTTTTAAGACCAGTGCGCCCTACCCCTTACAACAACGGCTGACTCCCCATTAGTTTCTATTCGGGTTTAATCCCCACATACCGGGTGTCAGTCAAGGCGTTTAAATCTCAATCAAGCCTTAAAAAGCATCCGTGATCGTGAGATTTGGTTATGATATCCTAAAGAAATCATAGCTACAACTGTACACTGTATGTAACTGTATGTTACACTATACTTTGAAATTGTGATAGCCTAGTGGTTAGGACATCTGTCTTCTAATCGGAGGTCGGGGGTTCGATCTCGGGCACGCACCTCTTGTAACTTTTCGGAGTTATTTGCGTTTTAAGTAATTAAATATCACTTGCTTTAACGGTGAAGGAAAACATCGTGAGGAAACTTGCATGACGTCTATCGCTTGATGAAGAACTTACGAGTATATAGGCGAGTCGTGGCCTTGCTTGTACCAGATGACCAGCCCCATTCTGTCGTCGGGCAAAGCAGGTGTGACGTCACAGGGCAGCTCCACGGTGCCCCCTGTTGGCGCGTGGAAGGATTCTATGGCCGCTGTAACAAAAAATAGTACAATTAAAGAAAGGTAGGTAGGTACTTATAAACAAAATACATGCCATGTTCTCAAAGGTGTGAAGTCTGTCAGTCCGCACTTGGCCAGCGTGGTGGATTGTGGCCAAACCTTTCTCATACTGAGAAGAGACACGTGCTCTGTAGTTAGCCGACTATGGGTTGATCGTGATGACGATGATAAACATTTTCTTAAACTACGGATGCCAGATACTGTTATGTATTGGTCTTATAGAAAGAGCGAGTCTTCCGTACGTGATAAACAGTCACCTTTTTAACCGACTTCCAAAAAGGAGAAGGTTCTCAATTCGACTATTTATTACAATCGTAATTGTTGCGATTGGCTGAATTTATGGCATTCTTGTTGCAAAAATGCATTGTAGCCAATAGTGAGCAAGCGTCAACCAATCGGAGATCATCGTGACATCCGTGGCGTGAGGAATGGTCACATTGTAGCTGTCATTTTACCGCAATCGAGCAGCAGAGGTTATTGGGATCGTGACATTGTAGCTGTCATTCTACCGCAATCGAGCAGCAGAGGTTATTGGGATCGTGACATTGTAGCTGTCATTCTACCGCAATCGAGCAGCAGAGGTTATTGGGATCGTGACATTGTAGCTGTCATTCTACCGCAATCGAGCCTGTATTATTGGGAGGTCGTTGCCGATCATTTGTATTCTAATTCCCTAGTAAAATGACCGCACCTGGGTTTTATTGCTTTAAAATAACTTCATTGCATAGAAATGTTCTAAACAAACCTCGTGTCCCGGAGTTGCTTGATAGTTTTTATCGCTGTATTTACATTTATACGGGTTTAAAGTTGCCCGTAATGCCCGTAAAAGTGTAATTTACTGGGTCGATGTTTGCATTATCTAGTTAAATTGTTACTTACTTATGCTCGCCCCGTCAAAGTTTCGATTTAAATTTCTATTATTTCGTTTTAATTTATGCCTACGAGGTACGTGTATTAAATATGATTTTTCAGTGTTGCAAGTTCTACAATTTTAATTTTTAACAATCATAATATCTTATTTAAAAGTTTAAAAAAAAGTACTAAAAATAAATTAAATAAAAATCTAAAACCTCGCCGAGACCACCGAAGCGAGGCATTGTACCCAATATGCTGGCAGCATTACCTCTTTGGATGGCCAAACTAATTCTTTGATTGGTCCCCATGGCCCCAAAGTCTCCACACCAAAAGGCACGAATATAATCATAATTAGATTAGTTTATAATATATAACTAAGTAATTTTTTAATTCAGTTATGCCTACAGCGATTTCCGATTTAATGAAACTGCAATTTTGAACTTTATAGTGTGACGTTGTAAATTTTGAACTACTAATTAGCGTTTCGCTTTTAATAAAAAATCTATTTTGTTCAAAGTATGTTGGTGCCACCTAGCATCAAGGTGCAGAACTACGCGTGGGTCGATGTTCAGAGTTCATTCGAGCCACAATAGATGGCGTTTGCTTCGTTGTCAATTGTCGTAAAAATAAAACAAAATAATTAAATAAAACCATAATATCATTTGTTTATTGTTAAGTCATTAACAAAACGGTTCTTATAATATATCCTTAGGTTCCGCAAATATTCAAAAATGAATTGGCTTCATGATCAAACTAACACAGAGCGGCCACACTCGGGTTGCGTCAGGCAACACCGATTGGTGAGATTTAGAATTTTCTCTGGAGTCAACATGTGAAGACGAATTTTTTTCGTTCCAGGAAAATCTCACTCTTTTTCGCCCATGGCTTCGCCTGGGAAAATACAATAGTTATAAATTTTAGTCATCCTAACGTATTTCGATGTTTCATCAGTTATGGTGAGTGAAAAATCAAGTAATGTGGATTCGACAAAATGGCGGTTTGGTTAGAGAAAATCCTAATTTTATGATTTCATTCCAGTTCCAGTTATTTTATCTTCCCAAATAAATGAGGATAATGGGTTGTGGGTGGACTTCTGAAAACCATTGGTGGCCAGGAATTCAATAGGTGAGTTGTGTTTGATCGGGAAAATTCCACGTGTCGAAATTTTCACACAGCACAAATTATAATCTTGTTTTTCTTTGTTACAGGGTTTACGTTTACGTTTACGTTTACGTTTTACGTTTAGCTTCCGTTTTCCGTTTGCGTTTTCGGTTTTCGTATTTATTTCTTTTGCACATTCACGTTGACAACTTAATTGCTATGGATAAGACTTGGTGAAAATCTTTGTAATGAAACATTTCGGTTGTGAAGAATCAAATAAATTGAGTTTTGGATCTTGGCCGATGCCGTCCAGCTACCTTGCAGTCTTCGCACCTACAAGTAAGCAAATGTTTGTATCCTGCAACAGTTTAGTGAACCTTCTTAGTGTATGTGTACAGTAAGAACCCTGTCTTTACTACTGAGCTTTTATTTTGAAACAATTTTATGAATTTTACTGTGTCATTGTCTATTCCATGCCAATGGCATCTTAAATTTAAAACATAGATCTTATGTACTATCTACCTAAGTCATTCTAATGTATCTAAATTAAGTCTTGGCATTAAGCTAGAATAACTAAGCATTATTAGCCATCATTCTGTATTAAGCGACCCCGGTAAAAGTTACATTAAAAACAATTTTGCCTAACATCTAGCAAATTTCATTTATAACACCTCATATGCATTACAAGGGAGTCGACGGCTAGCTTCTATTCTTTACTAGGTAGATAGATCAAGTAAAGTAAATTAAAATTATTTTTTTTTTCCTCTAATCTTTGTAAGGTGGTAGATTATTCCGTATCCGGGTATATTTCTATTCCGCCCGATTTACCACCCTTACAAATGGCGCCCGAACGTTTTTTTATATAGTTATTTCAGTATATTTTGAGAAATTTTGTGAATTTTATGAAATGTACTCCGCTGATTGTACAATTTTCTAAGTAGTGACACATTGCAAAGAGCACTAAGCTGTTTTTATGGTTAACTAACTAAATAATAACTAATAGTTAGAAATTTTGTTTGATAGTTTAAGTAATTTTCTGAGTATAGTCCAACAGTGGTTGTTTCTTATTTAATTAACACATTATAAATGGTGTTTATGCCGTTCAATTATGTTATTTGACTTACCTTGGAGGTGTATAAGTGAATGTTTGCCTTCAGTTTAGTAATAAACATTGCTTAACTGAGTTGTTGTTGGGTATTGCTTTCAATAGTAAGTACATCTTATGTTTGAAAATTCCGGTAACTTAGTATAATTAAAGTTTTGAAACGCTATGTGCTGTTAACTAGTTACACACATACATTTATAAATACTAAGAGTTACAACTTGTGAAACTAAATATATAAACTATATTCAGAGATTACATTAAGTTCAAGTATGAAGTTATGAACAATTTTTTTTGTCAGTGACTTGATACTTCATTATTTTGTTGAAATTTTGTTTAGAGCTGTGTTAAGGTTATGATGAAAGCTACTTCACACACAAAACATGTTAAGTTTAATTGAATGCTGGTAGTTTAAAGTGACATTTAGAAACAGATTTTGTTGTATTTTAGGTTATGTGTTAAAAGTGTAAAGTAACAGTCATCAAACCATTGCACAATCTCTTTGTTTTTTTTTAAAGATAATATGCTATTCAGAGTTCATTGCAACTTTGTTGCCTGTTTACTTTTGTAATTGTAAAGGTTGTAACACACTGTGTACTCATAAAGGTGATACTGCACCTTACAATCATTTATTCAATTTTGGGAAGTTTATTTTGTTACATTTTGTTTACTATAGTAATAATATGTGCTTGTATTATTAACAATATTTTGGAATAGGAACATAATTGATAAAATAGTTAGGATAGACTTAAGAATATTGTTTTTGTTGTGTATTTTGCTTGTGTATATTTAATAGTTTAAATAACTTCTTTTGTGTTTGTGTTTAACCAATTTGTATAAGGCTAAACATAGACAGTTACACAAGCTCGATATTTTGTTAAATGTGTTTTGACTTAACACAATGGAACAGACTTTTGCCCAGTTTCATTCACTTTTGAAGGACGAATTGTGTTATGAGGTATCCATTCGTTCCGAAACTCCAGCACCTACAGTGCTAGGTTTAAAGAAACAGTTAAAACAATTAATTCAGGAAATTCCTTCTGAATCAATTTTAGAGACGGATTTCACTTCTGAAAGTGAGTTAGGGGTTATTACTAAAAAACTTCAAGACTTAGAAGATTTATTAAAAAAGTGTTCTGACACTAAAGATAGACATGCCCTCTGTAGGTCTAAAGCTTTAGCTTCACATTTGTACTTTAGAATTTTAAGAATACAGTGTTCCGAACTCAGCTTAATAAGTAGGAAGAGTGAATTACATACAAAGTTGCAGAGTTTAATTTCCAGATTAGATGCTGACAATGAGTCGTCTCACGACGAATCACTGGATTCCGAGAGTACCGCCGTTGACTGCACTGGTGATAAAAATGTTGCCAAGTGGAAGTTAAATTTCAACGGACAGGGTGATCCGCGCAGTTTCATCGAACGCGTTGAGGAATATAAAAGATCTTATGGCGTTTCAGATGGAAAATTATTTGTTTCTGCATTTCATCTTTTTACAGGCCGAGCATTGTTATGGTACAGAGGCAACAAATGTCAAGTTTCGTCATGGTCAGAATTGAAAACTTTATTTTTAGAGGAATTTGATGCAGTAGATTATGACTACAGGTTGCTAGGTGAAATTCGAGCAAGAACACAAGGCTCTGAAGAACCTGTGTCTATCTATTTCGCTATAATGTTTTGCATGTTTTCAAGGTTGTCAACACCACTTTCCGAAGAACAAAAGTTACAAATTTTATTACATAATATTCGCCCTTTTTACTCAGAACAATTAGCTCTTGTTGACATTAAGTCTGTCGCAATGTTGAAGGAAAAGTGTCGCAAACTAGAGGCTGCGAGGCAGCGTTCCGCCTTATTTTCTGAGCCTACTAACAGTAAGGCAACTTTAAGTTCAGAGTTTGCTTACAAACAAGTGACAAAACAGATAAACACACTTTCAGTCACACCTGCACCTAAGGTTGATACAAGTAAAGGCACTGATTTTTCGAAAACAAATAAACAACTATGTTACAAGTGCGGCAAGGGTAACCATTCCTTTAAATTTTGCAGGACAGTTCCGAAATTTATTAGATGTTTTTCGTGTGGACGTCAGAACTTTACAGTAAAGACATGTCCAAGTTGTAGTAAAAAGGCGATTAGTAAACCCGCTCCGGACAAAAATTCAAAAAACTAATTAGTAAGAACTGTGCAGAGACACAAGTAAAGAACTTGGTCATTAACAACAAAACATCCCTTTTACCTGACACAGTTCTGTATTCAGTGGATAAACGAGACTTTAGGCCACATTTAAAGGTTTTTGTTGACGGTTTTGAGATTACAGGTTTACTAGATTCCGGTGCTTGCGCGTCAATTTTGGGTAACCAGGCGCACAAGGTTTTTTTGAGATTCGGTTATAAATTGCATAGCAGTATTGATACCACATTTTCAGTGGCAAATGGAGACAAACTTGATTGCATGGGTTATATGTTTATTCCGATTACTTATAATTCCGTAACTCACATAATAAAATTTTTTGTAGTACCCTCTATAATAGCGGATGTTATTTTTGGCTGTGACTTTTGGAAAACATTTCAGTTAGCCCCTGGCATTTTTGATAATTTAGAATTAATTAAGGCACCTTCTCAATTTTACAATATTTGTGCGATTGATAATAAACAAATTCATACCATCACTTCTTTTGAAAACTTATCATCTCAACAGAAAGAATTAGCCCAGTCTGTAGTAAATAAATTTTTAGATATTTCTTCAGAGAAAATTGGATTGGGTAGAACAAAATTAATTGAACATGTTATTGACACCGGTGATGCCTTGCCAATAAAAATAAAACAATATCCACTTTCTCCCGAAAAGAAGGAAGCTTTAAGTAAAGAGTTAGATAGGATGCTGGAAATGGACGTAGTTACTCCGAGTGAAAGCCCTTGGAATAACCCAGCAATTTTAGTGAAAAAGGCAAATGGAGACTGGAGATTTTGCCTAGATTGCAGGAAATTAAATTCAGTGACAAAGGGGGATTCATACTCAATACCGTACATTCCACAAATTCTAGATAGCTTGAAAGAGGCAAGGTTTTTATCATCGATTGATTTAAGTTCAAGTTTCTGGCAAATTCCGTTAGCTAACGACTCTCAGGAAAAAACCAGTTTTACAGTTCCTGGTAGAGGGTTATTCAAATTTAAAGTCATGCCGTTTGGCCTATGCGGTGCACCAGCACGACAGCAGAGGTTAATGGACCAGTTATTTAATCAAAATTTTTGTAGTGATATTGAAAATGGAATAGTATTTTGTTATATAGATGATATTGTTATTTGTTCTGCTGATTTTGAAACCCATTTAATTTTATTAAACAGAGTTCTGGATAAACTAAAAATGGCTCAACTATCCATAAATTTTGATAAATGTAATTTTTTTCGAAACTCTTTGAAATATTTAGGGTATATAGTGGATGAATTTGGTTTACGCACAGATCCTGGAAAAGTTGCCGCAGTTTTGAACTTTCCGACCCCAAAAACTGCACAGGAGGTAAAGATTTTCCTAGGCACTTGTTCTTGGTACAGGCGCTTTATTAGGAATTTTTCAACCATCGCTGCACCACTCAATAGACTAACGAGTAAAGGAAAGAACGCACCTAAATTTGAGTGGAGCGAACAGGCAGAGGTAGCATTTAATACATTGAAGAATGCGTTGGTAACCGCACCTGTTCTTGCGGTACCGAATTTTGAAAAACCATTCAAAATACATTGTGATGCGTCTGCATATGGTGTTGGCGGTATGCTAACGCAAGAAACCGATGGTTGCGATCATCCCATTGCGTATGTCAGTAGGAGCCTAAATAAAAACGAAAGGAATTACAGCGCGACGGAACGCGAGGCTCTAGCTGTGATTTTTGCAGTGGAGAAATTTCAGGCTTATTTTGGTTCCAAGCCAGTCACAATTATCACAGACCATGCATCCCTAAAGTGGTTCTTAAATTTAGAAAATCCCTCAGGACGACTCGCCAGATGGGGTTGTAGATTATCACAGTATAATTTTGTTATCGAACATAGGAAGGGTTGTGATAATGTAGTTCCGGATACCTTGTCGAGACTCATACACGTAGATGTAGTTGGTGATCGTAATGATAACTCTAGTCAACAAGTTTTGGTAGATGACTGGTATGACAAAACATTTAATGGCTGTAAAATCAATCCAGCAAATTTTCCGAATTTTTGTATTTTGAACGATAAACTATATCGTTACAGTAAATGTAAATACCAGCTTCTCAGTGAGTTCGACTGGAAAGAGGTAGTCCACAAGAACGACATCCTTAGAATTATGCAACAAAACCATGCAGACGCAACTGCAGGTCATTTTGGTGTGTTCAAAACTCATCGCAGATTATCCCTCAGATATTTTTGGCGTGGTATGTATAAGGACGTGGTTGAGTACGTTAAGAATTGTGATACTTGCTCTGCGTATAAACACACGACATCAGCCACTCCAGGTCTGCTTGGGAAGCCTAAAGTCTGCGAGAGACCTTTTCAGGTCATTTCGGCTGATTTAGTCGGACCTTTGCCTAGGTCTAAATCAGGATTTACATTTCTTTTTGTGGTGACGTGTTGTTTTTCGAAATATACAATGTTGTTTCCGTTACGGCGTGCCACAGGTGCCGCTGTTGTTAAAGCGCTAGAGAATTTTGTATTTTTGAACCATAGTGTTCCAGAGACTGTGATTGTGGACAATGGGTCCCAATTTACAGGATCTGAATTCCGTAATCTCATTAAGCGTTATAATATTCCGAAATTACACTACACACCACTGTACACTCCGCAAGTTAACCTTGTTGAGAGGTACAATAAGGTTGTTATGACTGCTGTAGCCGCTTTTGTGAAAGATAACCACAGGTCCTGGGACGAAAACCTGTACAAGGTCCAGTTCGCCATAAACAGTGCGGTTAATGAATCCACTGGATTCTCCCCGTTCTTCCTTGTCCACGCTAGAGAACCGGTCTTAAATGGTTCCTTCTATAAGGACACGGATAAGGAGTACGAGGCCGGAATTCCAAGGGAGGAATACGCAGGAAAGTTTGGAAATTTGGAGGACATATTTGGTCAGGTTAGGAGAAATTTGTTTCAGGCTCATGCAGAGTATGCAACGCATTACAACTTAAGGCGTAGGTCTGCAAGCTATTCTGTTGGGGACATAGTGTGGAAAAAGACCTATCCACAAAGCGACGCTACAAATTTTTTCGCAGCTAAGCTGGCACCTAAGTATGAAAAGTGCAGGGTTGTCAAGGTTTTGTCACCTTTGGTTTACGAACTAGTTAGAGTAGCTGACAACCACCCAATAGGCACTTGGCATATTAAGGATATTAAGAAGTAGATATTTGCCATTACTTAGTTTGGTCTAAACTGTTTGAATATTTAAGTTATCAATATTCAATTAGGAATTTGTATGAGTGTAGTGATGTTCTGAGTTAACAGTTACATTACCATGGTTCAGTTGAGGATGAATGTAGTGGATGTATGTAGGGATGAATATGTGATGATTGGAATGCTTGTGGTAGACCAACCGGTTGAGAAAGTAAAAATGCAAATATCGTACTTTGGGGATAACGAAAAGGGGGGGTTTTGTGTTTTGTTTTCGTTTTCCTTCTAGATAATGGATCATTTCTGTTATTTTTCCGATTCTGTTCCGAGATCTATTTTCTAGGAGAGTTATTTCGTTTTTTTTTTTTTTTCTAATATTCCGATTTTGATTCGGTTTTATTTTTCCGAATGGGATAGAGAACGGTTGCCATATCAGATGGACCCGTTCACAACCAGTTTTTCCGTATTTGTTGAGTAACAAATATTAAGATGGTAGTTTAAAAGAGTGAACCACCGTAGGCCTAGACGCATTCTATCAGTCAGCTGAAGAATGATGACAAGATGTTTCCACTCAAGTGTCTTAGACACCATGAAGTTTTTTTTTGTATATATTCTTTTTAGAAGTTAGGGTTGTGTAGTTAAGTATAATGTATAAAACCTTACACTGTTTTCAGTATATTTATTTTGTTGGACAATTTTCCTTGTTAGTAGTAGATGTGCGTTCACGCGTAACTTCTGTGTTTTTTTTGTTTGTTTCAGGCAAATTGTTAGTAGTTGTTGGATGACGCTGAGGGCAGCGTGGTTCAACCTGTTGAACCTTTTCGTAGGAGGGGAAGTATTGTGACGTTGTAAATTTTGAACTACTAATTAGCGTTTCGCTTTTAATAAAAAATCTATTTTGTTCAAAGTATGTTGGTGCCACCTAGCATCAAGGTGCAGAACTACGCGTGGGTCGATGTTCAGAGTTCATTCGAGCCACAATAGATGGCGTTTGCTTCGTTGTCAATTGTCGTAAAAATAAAACAAAATAATTAAATAAAACCATAATATCATTTGTTTATTGTTAAGTCATTAACAAAACGGTTCTTATAATATATCCTTAGGTTCCGCAAATATTCAAAAATGAATTGGCTTCATGATCAAACTAACACAGAGCGGCCACACTCGGGTTGCGTCAGGCAACACCGATTGGTGAGATTTAGAATTTTCTCTGGAGTCAACATGTGAAGACGAATTTTTTTCGTTCCAGGAAAATCTCACTCTTTTTCGCCCATGGCTTCGCCTGGGAAAATACAATAGTTATAAATTTTAGTCATCCTAACGTATTTCGATGTTTCATCAGTTATGGTGAGTGAAAAATCAAGTAATGTGGATTCGACAAAATGGCGGTTTGGTTAGAGAAAATCCTAATTTTATGATTTCATTCCAGTTCCAGTTATTTTATCTTCCCAAATAAATGAGGATAATGGGTTGTGGGTGGACTTCTGAAAACCATTGGTGGCCAGGAGTTCAATAGGTGAGTTGTGTTTGATCGGGAAAATTCCACGTGTCGAAATTTTCACACAGCACAAATTATAATCTTGTTTTTCTTTGTTACAGGGTTTACGTTTACGTTTACGTTTACGTTTTACGTTTAGCTTCCGTTTTCCGTTTGCGTTTTCGGTTTTCGTATTTATTTCTTTTGCACATTCACGTTGACAACTTAATTGCTATGGATAAGACTTGGTGAAAATCTTTGTAATGAAACATTTCGGTTGTGAAGAATCAAATAAATTGAGTTTTGGATCTTGGCCGATGCCGTCCAGCTACCTTGCAGTCTTCGCACCTACAAGTAAGCAAATGTTTGTATCCTGCAACAGTTTAGTGAACCTTCTTAGTGTATGTGTACAGTAAGAACCCTGTCTTTACTACTGAGCTTTTATTTTGAAACAATTTTATGAATTTTACTGTGTCATTGTCTATTCCATGCCAATGGCATCTTAAATTTAAAACATAGATCTTATGTACTATCTACCTAAGTCATTCTAATGTATCTAAATTAAGTCTTGGCATTAAGCTAGAATAACTAAGCATTATTAGCCATCATTCTGTATTAAGCGACCCCGGTAAAAGTTACATTAAAAACAATTTTGCCTAACATCTAGCAAATTTCATTTATAACACCTCATATGCATTACAAGGGAGTCGACGGCTAGCTTCTATTCTTTACTAGGTAGATAGATCAAGTAAAGTAAATTAAAATTATTTTTTTTTTCCTCTAATCTTTGTAAGGTGGTAGATTATTCCGTATCCGGGTATATTTCTATTCCGCCCGATTTACCACCCTTACAATAGAAGACTACGATTTTCTTTAAAAATACTTAATCTTACTTTATAACAACTTATAAGTACTTAATATAAGAAGTAATTGTGGTGTAAAATGTTCACTTTCATTAAGTCGAAATAAAATAAAAACTAAAAATAATAATTTAATTAAATTAGTTAACAAAATCTATTGGAGAGTTTTGAAAAAACCCGCTATAAAAAACAATCTTTATAGACTGAGTTTTTTTTTTAATATTCTAACACTTCACTTTCAATTTTAACACGCGGTGTGTGCGTACCCTTGAGCGTCACGTTTTCAAAAAGCTAAAGTACCTACTTAAGTATAAATTAATATTGTTTTATCCGTTCAAAGGCTACCCTTTTTCCTTGAACCACAGAACCTAGGGTTGCCATCTCTTTTCAGATTTTTGAAACAGTTTCAGAATATTTTATAATAATTTTGAAAGTAATAGTACAGTTTTAATTGAGTAGTGAATATAAAAATATTTGTCAGTAGCTGATAGTAGATTTAGGTTTTTAAAAATCCCTCGTAAAAAGTAAAAACTCTTTGATTTTCCGGGATAAAAAGTAGCCTATGTCACTCTCCAGGGTCTTTAACTATACCCATGCAAAAAGTCACGTCAATCGGTTGCTTCGTTGCGACGTGATTGAAGGACAAACCAACACACCAACAGATAAACACACTTTCGCATTTATAATATGGGGGATTTATAATTTGAGGTTTCTTCGGGTAACTAAAAGTTTACTTGGACTATTGAAAATAATGTGTGTGCAGCTCAGCATCATTTATGCTGTAGATAGCAATAATTTAAATAGCCTACGTGTGACAACCCTATCACCAACCCTTTAGACACGCCGTTAAACCGAAATTGATTATAAAAAGCCGATAAAATCTTAGTCACTACAGTCAGGCGACACGCTATGCCTACATTATAGGTACTTCGCCGCTTTAAGTACCACAGGGTGATATTTTGAGATGGGTCATTAAGTTGAAAGTCTATAATAATTACACTAGATACTTACTACTTGGAACTCATGATCAACCCATCGCTTGCTATTATTTTAACTCTATGTTCAACAGTCAAAAGTACGGTTCACCTTTCCAATAAGGACTAAAATCGTACCTACTTTGGACATGACAGTTTACACATGAAGTTAAAATGGCGAGTGAGATTTCATTTTGTACGCATTATAGCTTCCATCTACACGTCTTTCATTCTAAAGTGCCGTTTCTATTTTTTTATTAGAACGAAAAAAACATTCGAATTTGAATTTAATAAAAAAGAAACAATGACCGTCGTCGGTTCGCTAATTAAGCAAATTAAAAAAAAGAGTGACACGTCGTCGCGTCGAACCTTCACATCGCTTCAACAATTCAACATACATTACTTACGATATGAATGAGCGCTTTTGTTGAATGCTTTTATAAGCGAAAATTTTGTTGTGTCGTAGTGATGTCGCGAGCGTGATTAATTACGATTACGTGCTCAAAATAAACTACATATTTTTATCGATAAAATTTTCTTTTCGTCGAGGCAACGAGAGTTGAATTGTCATCATTATGAACATCAACCTATCTACATTACTGAGCACAGGTCTCCTCTCAGAATGAGAATGGTTTGGACTTTGGTCATAGTCTACCAAGCTGGCCAAGAGTGGATTGGAAGATATCACACACCTTTGAGAACATTATGAGAATTCTCAAGCATGCAGGTTTTTGCACGTTTTCTTTCACCGTTAAAGCAAGTGATATTTAATTGCTTAAAACGCACATAACTTCGAAAATTTCCTAGTATTTTCCTAGAGGTATATTAAGTCAGAAATGAGGAGATCCGTAGGAGAACTAGAGTAACCGACATAGCTCAACAGGTTGCGAAGCTGAAGTGGCAATGGGCAGGGCACATAGTTCGTACAACCGATAGACGTTGGGGTCTCAAGGTGCTGGAATGGTGACGGTGGACTAGGTGGACGGACGACATTAGACGAGTCGCAGGGAGCCGCTGGATTCAGGCGGCGCAAGACCGTGGCGTGGAAGTCCCTACAAAAGATCTATGTCCAGCAGTGGACGTCTATCGGTTGATGATGATGATGATGATATTAAGTACTTTTTCTAAAATATATTAAAAAAATGTAAGTTTACAGTCGCATAAAATTATCCATGACCCATTCCAAAAATTCACTCTATGATAACAATGTGTTTAGCTTCAAAAGACCTCCGGCTTTTTCGAAAGTAATTTCTGAACACAATCGAACCTCGCCCCACGGCAATTCTCAACGCCTGCGCGTAAATGCGCCACGAAAATTACACGCTTTTATTAATAGACCTCAAACGTATAGTTCCCGACAGGTCGAGATGGCAATCGGGATGGGGACGCCCCGCACACCCGCACGCCACCCGCGTTGTCCCTCACTGGGTTACAGCAGGGGCTGTGCAGGTGTGCGGGGCTTCCCCACCCCGATTGCTATCTCGACCTGTCGGGAACTATACCTACCTGATTTTTGAAAACCTTTTTTCTAAAAAGCAGCTGACTCCAAAAAGTCAAAGCCATTTATTCAAAATAGGTATCATTGTCATCATTGAAAGTCACGCTGTTCAAAGCATCCTTATACTCGGCAAGCTTGTGGTTTCAGTACACGCAAAGGGCTTACAATGCGCTGCGAGTCCAATATAATAATGCGTTCAGGATTTTGTTGCGGCAACCTCGGTTCTGTAGTGCATCAGCTATGTTTGCTGAGGCGCGGACAGATGGCTTCGATGCCATCTGGCGCAAGAAAACAGCATCACTATTGTCCAGAGTCCGAGGAAGCAGCAACGGGATCCTGCGCATGATAGCGCACAAAATGGATAGTCCTCTGATGGGGAAACTCGTGCAGAGGACTAAATCCCTTTTAGTTATTAAGTACTAACATAGTGATCAAGTATTTTGTTAGTAACTCCTTAGTGTTTAAGTATTAACATAGTGATTAAGTATATTGTTACTAACACATAATGGATCAATTGTTGTCCGATTTAGTATTATAACTCTATGGATTTAATAAATAAATTGAAATTGTGCACTTTTTGCTTGTCAAATATTAAATTACTTGTAACAGAATTGATGTACAGTCAGCAACAAAACTAGGTTTGCACCCGCCCATAGTCGCTTGTACTGGCGGGTGCGAAACTAGCTTTGTTGCTGACTGTACCTAATGGTGATACTTAAATAGGTAGGTAAACTAAAACTCAGATTCCCTTGTCTGAGAAAAAGCCTACAAGTCTAAACTTACGGAAATTGGTCGTCTGTGTGAAGGTTTATACCTTATTTGCATAAAATTAGTCCTTTGAGCGAGTTTTTAAATTATGGTGGCGATTTTTAACGCCTTTGTGTTGTAGTTTAAGTAAAGTTACCTATATATAACCGTATAATGCCTGGGAGGTATTTTCAAAGGACAATTCTTAGTGACCCTATAAACTTATTTCAATACATACTTGAGGCCAAGTTGTACATTATTTTGATTTTTGATTTTCAACGCTTGCGTATTATTTAAAGTTCATTTAAAACACCTTCTTTGTGTACGGTAGAGGAAAAATAACTTTGGATTTTTAATGAAATTTCTATACAATAGAGGCCGAAGGCAAGTTTTAACGCCTGTTTTCAAATAAGCTTTTGAAATTCCGTTTCTATAAATAAGAATTTAATTTAATCTTTACTGGTTTAGATTAGATTTTGTAGTTTGGAGTAAAATATACTTAATAGCGGTATTATAATAATTTAAAGGGCAATAATTTGTACTTGGGTTTTATTACTTTTGTAACTACTTCACCTATTTAGTTTAATTAGAGAAGTCTTACTGCCGCACTCAGAGTCGCTTAATTGTTACTTAAGTTTAGTTAAAACGAGACAGAGCTATAGGTAACTCTCACATAAATCTGTCTCGTTTTAACTCAATCTTAAGTAACGATTAGCAACTCTGAGTGCGGCTGTTAATACCTAGCTAAATGGTTTTTAAGCTAAATGGGTTGAAATTATGTTAGAAGTGAAAAAAATCAGAACCTATAGTATTAAGTTCCTCGAAGTTTTTCTAATTCCACACTTCCACATCCATACTAATATTATAAATGCGAAAGTGTGTTTGTCTGTCTGTCTGCTAGCCTTTTACGGCCGATACGTTCAACCGACTTGACTAATAGTAGGTACAGTTGCAAATAAACGTATGAATACAATGGTAATGATTCTGAGCACACCTAAATTTTAGAGTGTCCGCATCCTCTTCTTACTAATGTAATATGAAAAAGACAGACACAGTTTGACAATTTTAAATTTAACCTAGTGCTGTCAAACCGCGTGACATTAGCTGCCAGTCGCGTGGGCGCGTTTGGAACCCTCGTAGCTTTAGTTTTAAGTTTGCGTAATAATTATCACCACTATATTATCTTACAAACCCAACATCTGACTATCAAAAAGACTTGACTTTGAGTCTCGAGCCTATTGTTAAAATTTGTAGCGTGCACTAAAATTTAGAGCATTTAAATGTAAAATTCATATTTTGGTCTTTTTTTGGCAATTTTAAAGAGAAAAGGTTGCAGATACTCTAAATTTAGTTTAGAGAAAGACAACGGAATCGGCGCCATTATGCATGCAAAGTCGCGGATATCTACGTGTTCGTAACCTATTCACAGGTAAAGCCATTGTGACGGCGACTCCATATTTTATTCGAATGTACGTTGGCTAACATCCAAATCAATACAATATTTTCATTGTAAAGGCAGGATTGTTATAAAAATTTTGCAGTTTCACAAAAAGGCCTGAGGATTGGTTAGGAATGCCATTGTACAAGTTTACGATCGAGCGGACGGTCCTAATCGATTACTTAGTTTAGTGATGCGCGTTGACAAGGATTTTTGTATCGATATCGATATTTAAAGCATTTATTGCCCAGTGGATAAGACTTAGCATCGGCATCCTATATGGGCAGTCCAAGGTTCGATTAGTGATGCGCGTTATTTAAAGCGTTGATTGATAAGTGGATAAGACTTAGCTTCGGCCTCCTATACGGGGAGTCCGAGGTTCGATTCCCAGCACGTACAGTTCTTGCAATTCACGTAGGCAGGCGAACTTATGGTTATGTCGTATACTTATTTTCATCGATAAAATATAAACAATTAGGTACGTAGCACAACCCTAGCCGGAGAAAAAGGTTGTAGTTAAATGAAAAAAAAGTTCAACGCCAGGTGTTCCCAATCTGATCCAGAATCAACATTTAACAAAGAGGCCGTTCATAATCCCGAAAGTTCTCTGAATCTTAGATAATCGAGCCGGGAATCGAACCAGTCATTATTGTGGAATAATAACGAAGTTTGACGCCGGTTCAAAAGAAAATAAAAAATCTATTGAAATTTTGGTTGGATTGACGATTTTAACGTGCATAATATTTTTTGGTTTTAATCAAAATAGATTTAAAGTTTTATACGTACCTATATTATGTACATGTATCTATTTTTCAAAAAAATTAATATTTTGTAATGTATCTTTTATAACTTTTACCTAATCTAATCTTAATCAGTACCTTATCAGTTCCCTTATTATAAATGCGAAAGTGTGTTTGTTTGTTGGTTTGTTGGTTTAATGGTTTATTCGTTTGTTGGTTTGTCCTTCAATCACGTCGCAACGGTGCAACGGATTGACATGATTTTTGCATAGGTATAGATAAAGACCTGCAGAGTGACATAGGCTACTTTTTATCCCGGAAAATAAAAGAGTTCCCACGGGATTTTTTAAAAACCTAATTCCACGCAGACGAAGTCGCGGGCATCAGCTAGTCTATTATAAATGCGAAAGTGTGTTTGTTTGTTGGTTTGTCCTTCAATCACGTCGCAACGGAGCAACGGATCGACGAGATTTTCTGCATGGGTATAGTTGAAGACCTGGAGAGAGACATAGGCTTTTTATCCCGGAAAGTCAAAGAGTTCCCACGGGATTTATAAAACCCTAATTCCACGCGAACGACGTCACGGGCTAGTAATTAAAATATATTAATGGAAAAAGTGAATGACTGACTGATCTATTCAACGCACAGCTCAAACTACTGGACCGAACGGGCTGAAATTTGGCATGCAAACTGCAGAGGCATCCGCTAAGAAAGGGTTTTTGAAAATTCAACTCCTAAGGGACTGAAATAGGGGTTTCAAATTTGTGTAGTCCACGCGGACGAAGTCGCGAGCATAAGCTAGTCTTAGATAAATCTACACCGAAACGAGAATCGAACCAGTCATTTATACTATTGTGGAATATTAACGAGGTGCCTTTGACGCCGCGTTCGGTGAAAAAAACCGGCCAAGTGTGAATCAGGCTCGCGCAACGAGGGTTCCGCAATACGTCGTATTTTTTCGACATTTTGCATGATAACTCAAAAACTATGATGCATAAAAATAAATAAAAATCTGTTTTAGAATGCACAGGTAAAGCCCTTTCATATGATACCCCTTTTGATAAATAGTTATCTTACTAGTTGAAAACACTAATTATTAGTTCATGACCACAATTTAATTTTTTTTGTGTGATGTAAATTCACGGTTTTCATATTTTCCCCCTAATATCTGCTATAAGACCTACCTACCTGCCGAATTTCATGATTCTAGGTCAACGGGAAGTACCCAGTTTTCTTGACAGACCGACAGACAGACAGACGGGCAACAAAGTGATCCTATAAGGGTTCCGTTTTTCCTTTTGAGGTACGGAACCCTAAAAAAGAATGCGCGAGCGATCTATAGAGGTACCAAATGTGAAGTTTTAGATTTATAGGTTCGTATTTTTCTAGTTAGTTAAAAGTTTGGGTTTCGTTACGAGTTTTATTCAAAAGGAAATGAGGACGGACAAGGGAATAAATAAAAAACGTCGATAGTTTTGTGGTTTTGTTAGAAGGTACACTTAATTAAAAGGTTTTTTTTTAATATTACAATAAAACTTAAAGCTAGCCTTATCTAATTACTATATAAATTATGACCGCGTGGAATGGTGCCAAGAATACTGGCTGCATTTCCGCGCTGGACAGCCAGGCTGATCCGTTGCGCAAAAAATGAGCCAGCCCTTCTGTCACCAGATGAGGCTATTAATCGCGGTGAAATGTCTCGTAAAAACTTTTTAGCACTAAGACTCCATGGCCCCAGGGTCTCCACGGCAAACGGCACAAAAATGTAACTCTCTATAAGAGAGGCATACTTGCGCCGCTTGCCGTTTTCAGCTGTTTCTGCTGCGGCTCCCGGTCTTGATGCTGTCTTCCTGATATGACACTGTTGCGTCCCACATTAGCGCCCGTCCCCGTTCCCAGGGAACCAGAGTCAATCCATCAGGTCTCTTGCCATCATCCCGACTAATCCCTGCCGGCTCAATGAGCGCAGGAATATTTATGGTGGCAAGAGCTCTTTTAATTGTATCGTTAAGAGAGCCATGCCTAAACAGCCTACCAGAGCTCCTTTAGCAAGAGAGTCCGTGGATTCCAAATTTATCAACCTATTATTAAAAGGTTGTACAAAATATATTCATCTCTATATAGTAGGATCTAAAATTAATAAAAGAATAAAAAGTTGTTTTATTACATTTGACCTGCAGCTCGTTCCAGCAACGCACAAGACTGCAATTAATACTATTTTATACAAATGGCATAATCTTGTACCTATATTCAATATTTGAAAAGAGCAACCGCCTAGTTTCTTGCTGGTTCTTCTCGGTAGGAAAGGCATTCCGAACCAGTGGTAGATGCATCCGACTATTCGAAAGTACTTGTAAAAGTTTATTCGAATAAAAAAGATTTTTATTTTATTTTATTTTTATTTTACAGGATTAGCTTATGCTCGCGACTTCATCCGCGTGGACTACAAAAATTTCAAACCCCTATTTCGAATTTTCAAAAACCTTTCTTAGCTGACTGATTGATCTATCAACGCACTGCTCAAACTACTCGATAGATCGGGCTGAAACTTGGCATGCAGATAGCTGTAATGGCGTAGGCATCCGCTAAGAAAGGGTTTTTGAAAATCTGAGGGGGTGAAATAGGGGTTTGAAAGTGTAGTCCACGCGGAAAAAGTTGCGAGCATAAGCTGGTAAATAAATAAATAAAAGAACCTAAAATTAATGAAAGAATTAAAAAAAAATATTACAGGATAGAGAGAGGTTGTGGGTAGGTATAAATTAATTATGTATCCATAGAACATAATATAAGGCGCCACTACATAATAGATTGTTGACGTCAGTGTAATATGACGTCAAATGAGAATTAGCTCGTAACTAAAAGGACCTCCTATTACAACCATCGGAACAAAATATCCTTGGTACACTGGAGTCTGTAGACAAAGGCTTAAAAGTAGGTATACCATGGCGCCGGCCGACTCTGTTGTCTTTCTCTTAAGAGTCTAAGCTAAACTTAGAGTATCTGTATCATTTTCTTTTCAATATTGCAAAAAAAGGACGGAACATAAATTTTACATTTAAAGACTCTAAAGAGTGCACGCTACAAAAAACAATAGTCTCGCGACTGGTAGTTTTAATTTTAATTTAAATTATTAGTTTTAATTTAAATTTAAAACTGTCGCACTCGCACTGTGTCTGTCCTTTTCATATTACATTAATAAGAAGAGGATGCGAATACTCTAAAAATCAGTCCCATTATAGGACATATGTATTATGATTGTCGTACCCTACGAATAAGGGCACTGTTACAAAAGGCCTACTCTTCAGGAGGAGCATTTTTGTGTTTTATTTTAATACTAATGAACATGTATGCAATCTTAAAATTTGCAATGTTGGTAAAGGGTTTTAGGGTTATTATAAAGGGGCTTATAAGGTTTTTCTTCAATTGCAAGCATTAAAATTGTCCCTCAGGTCTTAATTCCACGGAACCGAATCGTTTCTATGGGGACATAAGAGCGGTTATGGCCTTTTTAATCGGAAAATGCGGTCGTAAGACTATTAAAGGTTTTTATGAAAACAGTCACAAATATCACAGCGGCTGTATTCTAGTTGAGTTGTGCTAACCTATAAAGTGCCACATAAGTTATGAAAATAAGTTTTCAAACGATAATTTCTAAGCAATAAAATCATTTTTTCCAAACTTTTATGAGTTTGAATGATGTGAAATGAGAGTAGATTTCAAAGCAGCAAAAAAGAGCCTCAACGGCAGTTACACCCTTATTCGTAGGAAACGACAAGGCGTCAGCACATAATAGATCGTTGACGTCAGTCTAATATCAAATGAGAGCTAGTAATTCCGCATATCCTCGCGCTGTGTCGACGAGCGAGCGAGAGTTTTAATGAAATTCTTAAAAAGACATGTCTTTGAATTAATCTTACTCATAGTTTTAATTCTAGCTGTATGCGTGTGAAAGGGAAAAGGAAATATTTCAAAATACATAGAGCTACCAGAGTCCATTCATCGACTTATTTATCTCTAAATTCCAATCACCTACCCATCAGTACCCATATTATAAATGTGAAAGTGTGTTTGTTAGTTGGTTTGCCCTTCAATCACGTTGCAACGGAGCAACGATTCGACTTGACTTTTTGCATGGGTATAGTTAGAGACCTAGAAAGTGACCTAGGCTACTTTTTAGCCCGGGAAATTAAAGAGTTCCCGCGGGATTTTTAAAAACCTAAGTCGACGCGTACGAAGTCGCGCGCATCAGCTAGTAATCATTATAAATGCGCAAAGTATTTGTTTGTTCGTTTATTGGTTTGTGCTATGAGGTCACAACGGAGCAACAAGTCGACTTTTCCTTTTGGCGAAAGACAGAAAATTATATGACGAGATTAGAGAAGACAAGAAGAAGATGGAGGTATGAATACTGGCTTGTGCAACCCACTTTTTAGGGTTCCGTACCTCAAATGGAAAAACGGAACCCTTATAGGATCTTTGTTGTCTGTCTGTTAAGAAACCTACAGGGTACTTCCCGTTGACCTAGAATCATGAAATTTGGCAGGTAGGTAGGTCTTATAGCAGCCATTAAGGGAAAAATCTGAAAACCGTGAATTTGTGGTTGAATCAAACAAAAAAAAAATTTAATTGTGGTCATGAACTAATAATTAGTATTTTCAATTTTCAAAGTAAGATAACTATATCAAATGGAATATCATATGAAAGGGATTTACCTGTGCATTCTAAAACAGATTTTTATTTATTTTTATGCATCGTAGTTTTTGAATTATCGTGCAAAATGTCGAAAAAATACGACTGCAGTACGGAACCCTCAGTGCGTGAACGTGACTCGCACTTGGCCGGTTTTTTATTGGTGATCAAAGTTTAACGGCAAGCGTTTAACGCGTAATTTTAATCACCTGTCCTGCAACTGGACTTTAGTAAAGCTGTAAGTGGCCGCACAATTGTCAAGTAATTGCAATAACAAATGCAATAAATCTCGAGCAATTGCATAGCGACACTCGGGTCGCGCGGAAAGTGAAGACGACACTTGTAAATTGATATCATGACCATTTATGACGGCTGGTTATTGGCTTGTTAATGTTTGCAATGCCAGACTGTATACCTACTTTTAGTAATAATAATAATAATTTATTTATTTATGACAAGTTTAATTTATTTAATACCATGATACCCCACTTGATATTTTAATAAATACATTAAAAATATGAATGAATAACAACAATAGAAATGTATATACATACAGAAAAACTTATCACTAAAAAATTTATATTTACAAAAAATATTAATATTATTTATTTAAATAACTCAGTACAGTTCAACTCTTTGGAATCCTGACCCCTAAACTAGGAAATCCCGTGTCTTAGGGGCCAGTGCAAACCAAACATAGAATATGAATAGTTAATAATTTACAACTATTTAAAATAAATAAAAATAATAGTGGTATTATTTTTATTATAAAGACCGATTGATTATTTCTAATAGTATGGGTTTTATACGTAATTTCCCTTCAGCGTCCGCAATTCCCCCATCGTCCCCTACCTACGCCAAGACAATATCAATGCTCGCTGATAATGAGATGAGCGCATCCGTCGCATCGTCTCCGCGCCTGCCCGCAACATGATCTTGACCACTGAACCGGTCACACATTGCGGTATACCCCTCTCTCGATTGTAAGATATACATCATCATCATCATCAACCAATAGACGTCCACTGCTGGACATAGGCCTCTTGAAGGGACTTCTACACGCCACGTTCTTGCGCCGCCTACCTGGATCCAGCGGCTCCCTGCAACTCGTCTGATGTCGTCCGTCCACCTAGTGGGGGGTCTTCCAACGCTGCGTCTTCCGGTGCGAGGTCGCCATTCCAGCACCTTGGGACCCCAACGTCTATCGGTTGTACGAACTATGTTGTGCCCTGCCCATTGCCACTTCAGCTTTGCAACCCGTATTAGAAACATATATCAATGATTACAGGATAACATTTTCTTATCAACACAACAACGCACTCGCGGCTTTTGTCAACAAAACCCCTATTTTACCCCCTTAGGAGATCAGTTTTCAATATTCCTCTCTCAGTGGATGTCTACATCATAATATAGCTAACTGCACAACAAATTTCAGCCTGATCCATCCAGTAGTTTGAGCTGTGCGTTGATAGGTTGATAGATCAGTCGGTAAGTCAGTCAGCCACCTTTTCCTTTTATATACCTACTAGCTGATCCCCGCGACTACGCCCGCGTAAATTTAGGTTTTTAAAGATCCCGTATGTCACTCAGGAATAATGTAGCTTTCTACTGGTGAAAGAATTTTTAAAATCGGTTCAGTAGTTCCAAAGATTACCCCCTACAAACAAACTTAACGACATTACCTCTTTATATAATAGTATAGATGTATTTAGATTAAAGAAGCTGTAGTCCATTCCAAAACAAAAACTAAGTATACGACATTAAATAAAGAAAGATATATTTACAACATAAATAAAATCTACCCTTCCGTATAAAGCCCTGTAGAAATCCAATAGCTGTTTAAGCAATTCGTCGTTTTTATTGCAGATACCCGGACGTGAGGGATCGCTTCATATATCATGAACTAGCTTATGCTCGCGACTTCGTCCGCGTGGACTACAAAATTTCAAAACCCTATTTCACCCCCTTAGGAGTTGAATTTTCAAAAATCCTTTCTTAGCGGATGCCTACGTCATAATATCTGCATGCCAAATTTCAGCCCGATCCGTCCAGTAGTTTGAGCTGTGCGTTGATAGATCAGTCAGTCAGTCAGTCAGTCATTCAGTCAGTCAGTCAGTCACCTTTTCCTTTTATATATATAGATTCATGACACTTTATCGAATGTATCATAGTTTTAAAAGCACACCAAATGGATTGATACATTACTACAAAGGTAACTAGCTGATGCCCACAACTTCGTTCGCTTGGATATACCCGGAGATTAAAATTACGTGGGAACTGTTTGATTTTCCGGGATATGCAAATTTCTCTTTTCCAAATTTCAGCAAAATCCGTCCAGTAGTTTTTGCGTGAAAGAGTGCCTAATACCTACACACACACACACAAACAAACTTTCGCCTTTATAAAAATTATTAGTGTGAAGTGTGATAACAATTAGGAAGTGCCTACAAGATATATATAAATAATTATTAAATAAACATAACCAAATGTGATGTCAGTGTGGTTATTCAGTTATATTTTAAAAAATTAGACATCATTTTCGATGAAAGCTCTCAGTCGGCTTGATTTCTTCCGACATCTTGAACAATAATTACTGTCATATTTCAATAAATTAACACAAAACAATATTAAACTGTATGTATTAATCTTCCTCATGAATCAATTTATCCATGGATGGAAACCGCATTAAATTCCGTTGCGTAGCTTCAAAGATCTAATACAGAGAGACAGACGGCTGGAAGCGACTTTGTTTTATTTATACTAATAATGTAGAAATTTGTCTACGACAGGTATCGTTATTACAGGTATTTGACAGGTTTTGACTGCGGACATTGAATTAGGAACTCAGTCGCAATCAAAATGTATTGAAAGCTTGACAAACAATGACTTGAAATTAGTTGCAACTTGCATAGGTATATATGTATATATTTTTGCAAGTTATTTATTGAACTGTAGAACCACATATGGATAACGTCATGTTTCTATCTTCGGCTTTGGTTTTAAATTGCCTTATTATTTACAAAAAAATATCAACGTAAAAATAACAAAGTGTAAGTTGATTGTGAGTTATTTTCTGCACTTCTTCACTTAATTTGAGATACATAAGAGATTGGTTCATCTATCGGTTAGTGTTTAATTAATATTATCCAAAAGAGAGACGACGCGCAGTTTTTCAACAGTTCGCACTACAGAATAGAACAGAGAGCGCCCACAGACGACTCGAGCTGTCAAAGCGAGAGCGGTGGACAATGCACGTTCGAATACACGTTACAAAAGTTTAAAAAAATAAATCTGCATTTGGAAATGTAAAAACAAATAACTGTTTGAGCAATTCATTGTTTTTATTGCAGCGACGCGGTCGTGACGGAGCGTTTCATATATTATCATGACTTTCAGTGTCATAACATTAAAAGCACACCGAATGGGATGAAAGCTGGATGAAAGTCATTAATGTGGTAGCTCGACACAGAATGAAAACAGGGTCTTCGACTGTAGTAATAAAATAAAGTGATTTTTTGTATAATGGTAGTTTATGGGGCTAGAATTCATTACTAAAGAGAATAATTTGAAAAATCATGATTTTTTAGCAATCTTCTAAATATATAAAATGAAAAGGTGACTGTATGACTGACTCACAGACTGATCTACCAACGCACAGCTCAAACTTCAGCCCAATCCTTCCAGTAGTTTGAGCTGTGCGTTGATAGATCAGTAAGTCAATCAGTCAGTCAGTCACCATTTCCTATTAAATGATTAACTAGCTGATATCCACGACTTCGTACGCGTGGATTTAGGTTTTTAAAAATCCCGTGGGAACTCTTTGATTTACCGGAGTAAAAGCACACGAGTAGTAATATAGACCAGAGGGGAAGCTTCATACTAGCGGCTGGCTGCAGGTTCACTCACTCTAGCGCAACTCACGCACACCACGACGTGTCACGGACGCTCCGTTTGCCGCCAAACTGGGCGCACGGAGCGTCCGTGGCACGTCGTGGTGTGCGTGAGCTAGTGTGAAGCTTCCCCTCTGGTCTATAATATCTACTCGTGTGGTAAAAGGTCGCCTATTATGTCACTCTCCAGGTCTTTAACTATATCCATGCAAAAAATCACGTCGATCCTTTGCTCCGTTGCGACGTGATTGAAGGAGAAACCAACAAACCAATAAACCAACAAACAAACACTTTCGCGTTTATAATATGGGTATTGATAATAATGTAAAGAAGTACTCAATACGAGCGTATTACCAATAGTATGACCATTTGCGGGCTAGAGATTAAGTATCATCACAGAACGATCATAGCTTAACTAAAAGGGGTAACCGCGACTATACTCCAGCCGTAAATAAACGTCGGTATTTTACGACCTCTCGTTACCACCGATCGTCGCGCGAGTTACTACTACTGGATCTCGATTGTTTTCCGGGCAAACTGTCAGTTTTAGAGAAAAAAGTTTAGTGACAGTTGAGATCTTTCGATAGGTTTTTTTAATGGAATTTGTAACAAAAATCCTATGTCCCTCATATAGCAGATTCTGTGCACCGCTACTAGTGGTGTCTATATAACTACACTACCTGTGTGAAAGTCCCGTCAAAACAGATTGAGACGTTCCGAAGATTATATAGATTGTGTTATGATGGTAATGTAAAGAAATACGAGTGTATTACCAATAGCATGACCATTTGTGGGCCAGAGATTAAGCATAATCACAGAACGATCATAGCTAAGGCAAAAGGGGTAACCGCAACTATATACTCCAGTCGTAAATAAACGTCGGTATTTTACGACCTCTCGTTACCACCGATCGTCCCGCGAGTTACTACTACCGGATCTCGATTGTAAAGTTATAAATTTTATGGAAGAAAATATAAAAATGATTCCACAAGGCTTGTAGAGATAACTTTTAATTTTTTTAACCACCACTACGAGTGGTGTCTATATAACTACACTACCTGATTCCCGTGACGTCGTTTGTATGATTGTAATTGTGACATGTAATTTATATGATTTGTGAGTATATTTCAACTTATTTTCAACTATATTTAGTTGAAAATAAGTTTTTAAGCCTTAATCAGACTAAACGCAGGGCGACAGTTGCGCGATAGGATGTCACATCGACACATCGCGGTACTAGCTCCTAGAGATTTTAATACAAGTACTGTACAATGGAACCACGTGACGTCACCTTTCAAAATTGTGCAGTTGCCGTCACGAATTTAGCGCGAAGTTCTGCGACGACCACAGCGCGGATTCGAGTTTCACTCGACCAAACCAGTACTAACTAACTAAAGAGAAACTATTTAAGTGATACGGTAGAAGCGACGTGACTGAAGTTATAATTTTATAATTTAGCCCTAAACCGGCAACATAGAGTCACGATTCTTGGGGTTACATCGTCACCGGTTATGGATTCGAGTTTCAATCGACCAAACAGATACAATAGTAGCGCCGCGCTGTAAGTTAAATTATAATTTAGCCATAAACTAGCGCCATCAAGTCAGGATGAAGGATCCATGGGGCTACATCGTCACCGGTTATGGGGTTTATCGCCCCTGCTTTGGAGATTAGATGATAAAGACTATATTTTATGCGTAAGGGCTATATTTCAGACAGTTTATGTGTAGGTAATTTGTTTGATTTGTGAGTTAATTTCAACTTGTCTTAATTTTCTTATTTTATTTAAAAAGTAGGCCCGCTTACTTTTTTTTTAAATATATAAACTGTTGTTTCTATACCTACCCATATTTCATTCGCGTGGATCTAGGTTTTTAAAAATCCCGTGGGAACTCTTTGATTTTCCGGGATAAAAAGCCTGTGTCCTTCCCCGGGATGCAAGCTATATCTGTACCAAAATCAGTTGAACGGATGGGCTGTAAAAAGCTAGCAGACAGACAGACACACTTTCGCATTTATAATATTAGTAGGAAGTATGGATTCAGAAATATTTTGTTGTTGTTGGAAATAGAAATATTGTTGCTATGATACGTACCTACGTATTTTTTTCATAAAAACATAATTTTTCTTCCAAGCATTTTCTTTTTTTAATAACAACACTTAGATAGTACCTTCATTTACAATTGGGTATTTGACTCCATGTTTTTTATTACTTTATTATAAACTAGGACAAAAATAATGACGTAAACTGAAAAAAACTAATTAAATCGATCAAATAACAAAAAAGTTATAAGCATTTAAATATTTCTGATTAATATAGATAGAGAGAAATATTCTGACAGAGATAGCGATATAGCATTTTGACGTCACACCTTACTAATGCCATAGTAGCTTCGTGCGGTTTCATACAAATTTTCGTTTTGCGAGAAAGGGATAGAAGACCCTCCCACTCCAAAATTAAAATGCCTGTAACTTTGTAAATCTTTGTTGGATTTTAATATTTTTTTCAGCGTACGTCATTATTTTTATCCTAGTTTATAATAAAGTAATAATATTTATCAAATTCAAAAGTAGGAAAATACCCAATTTGCTTTTATTTAATGAAATTGAGCTCTGGGAACAGAAAGCCAGCAGGATGCTACCGATAAAGTTGTAAACTTGGAAACTTATTGTTCTACCCTGCGGGGATAGGAAATAAAGGAATTTTATACCCTTTGTATTCATAAATAAAATAGCCTTTATTATTACTTATATGCACTTATCTAAATATTAAAAGGAAAAGGTGACTAACTGACTGACTAATTGACTGAATGACTGATCTATCAACACCATGCCTTTTACTTTGAGGTTTTCATACTAATTCAAGTTTAGTTTAATAAAAATGATCAGTACCCTTATTTTAAATGCAAAAGTGTGTTTGTTTGTTGGTTTGCCCTTCAATCACGTCGCAACGGTGGTGTAACGGATTGACGTGATTTTTTGCATGGGTGTATATAAAGACCTGGAGAGTGGAGCTACTTTTTATCCCGGCAAATCAAAGAGGTCCCAAGGGATTTTTAAAAACCTAATTCCATGCGGACTAAGTCGCGGGCAATAGCTAGTAGTCTCATAATAATTGAATTAAAATATTTTTATTTATTTAAACTAGCTTATGCTCGCGACTTCGTCCGCGTGGACTACAAAAATTTCAAACCCCTATTTTATCCCCTTAGGGGTTGAATTTTCAAAAATCCTTAGCGGATGCCTACGTCATAATAGCTATCTGCATGCCAAATTTCAGCCCGATCCGTCCAGTAGTTTGAGCTGTGCGTTGATAGATCAGTCAGTCAGTCAGTCACCTTTTCCTTTTATATATTTAAAAGACGTAAAGTTTGTAAGTTTGGATGTAGGGGGTAATCCCCCGAACTAATGACCCGATTCTGAACATCATCTAACTTGCAGATTGCATCGTTACTAACTCCATCTAACTTTTAAAGGTGGGTATACGCTAGACGAACCGAGCACGAGCGAAGCACAGAATAGAATAGAATAGAATGTTTTTTTATTCATGTAAACTTTTTTAAAGTGCTTATGAATAGTCAGGTAGTTTTAATTTACCACTGGTTCGGAATGCCGTTCCTACCGAGAAGAACCAGCAAGAAACTCGGCGGTTGCTCTTTTTAATTTTTCAATTTAAAATGTTATTATACCGTACTATACAAGCCATTGCAGCCCCGTGCATTGCTGGAGCGAGTCAAATCCAAGCTTTTTTATCGTTTACATAGTCTGCGACTGTATAATACAAGCGGAGCTGTTCTCGGCTTCGTCGTTCGCGGCGTCAAGTGTGGACGTACAACGAACCTACAACGATCACTGTCCTCGATCACTGCGAGCGCGAAGCAAATCCCTTTTTGTTCGTCAAAAAACCGACAACAGGCGGAACGCAGCCGAGCACGAACGAAATGCTCGCAGCGCGCTCGTTCGAGATTTGTAAGTCGGTCCACACTAGACGAATTGTATTCGGCTCATGCTCGGCTCGTGCTCGGTTCGCCTAGCGTAGACCCACCTTAATATCATTGATTTAGAAAAATTGTAAAACATAAGTCAGCACGGCTTGATAACGAGTTTTCTTTATAAAACGGGAATACAATAAAAATAATGCATAGTCGAGTAAATACATTTCTACATGCATTCATTGAAACGCGGCACATAATTACAGGGCTGTCACTTCACGACGTTCACGTTCTGCTATTTACTTTGCAAATCACGTAACAACTAGTGATGTGCCGGATCATTAAAAATGTAGATCCGCGGATACGGATACCAATGACTTATATGTATACTAACATATAAGTCATTGACGGATACGGATCATTGGCGTCAAGATCCGCGGATACGGATACGGATCTTAACTTTCTTACTCGATCGGTGTCGGTGTGTGTGACCATGAAACGATAGTTGACGCCACTTGACGCTTTGCGTGGCAGGACATGTTTTGACTTGCATGGCACGGGTCTTTCTTTTGTTTTGTTTATAATTTAGTGTTACACTGGGCAGCAATAAAGTTTGCATTTGTTTTTTGTTTGTTGTGGAATTATTTAATAGTATTTTATTGCTACCTAATCACAAAAATAGAATTTAATCTATGTACCTATTAAAAATTAATAAGGTAAAATATCCGCCAAAAAAGTAACGGATACGGATACGGATCTTTATTTTCCCGCGGATACGGATACCGATACGGATATCCGGAACATCACTAGTAACAACTCACATTTGCGAGAAATGCCTCGTTAGCATAGTTAACAAGTTTGCGCTGCATGTCTGTGCATCCAACGTTTTATATAATCGTGTAACCAGAGTTCATGGACAAAGTTCTTTATTGCACATAACTCCATCTTTCTCTTATTATGTTCGCCGGATGCGAGGTAACATGAAGAGACGTCATTAAACTAGTTGTAGTTGTAAAGTTGCGTTACGTAAGTTCTGACGTCGTCGGGCTGTGAATGTTCTACAGTTTATGATTGTTTCAGTTTCATTTTGATAAGTCTGCGTACATCAGTGGTTTAATGGGTGATGTATAATATATAAGTAAGTATAAAACAGAATCTCTTTAATTTTCCGGGATAAAAAGTAGCCTATGGGCGTTTGTGAACCCATCCGTGATTTCACGAATCCGTCAAAAATACGAATCAAACGTACGTATATAATCGAATATACGAATAAAATCACCAATAATTTCAAAAGCATACTTAATTTAATATCTGACACCCCTAATTTATTAAACATAGATGCGGTCTACATTTCTCATTGATCTCTTTTTATTTGTAACAAAATAATTTATTACATTACATTACAGCCGGGATTGTAACGCAATAAATTTATTTTGTAGCAGTAAAGCTTGTTATGTTTACAATCGAACGAATTATATTATGATTGAGCAGATCAATCATTTTGATTGATTGTTAAATATTTATGGTTTTACAAAGCTGAATTTTATATTTTTGAGTACTTACCGAGTTATATTGAGTGGATTAGTAAGCGGTATACCTTTTATGAATTAATATTTCCATCATTCCCTATTTGGGGTCCTTAGGGCTGATTCAGATTAGCTTCGATTCCCTGCCAATGTGTATCTATCGTGTAGGGGATAAATTTTCAAAAAAAAAATCTTAGTGCTCAGTCAGAGTGAGCTAGAGTGAGGAATCGGCTAGTCTTTGTTTTCACGTCACCCATATCCTAATATTGGACATATCGTCGATTCAGGACCAAACCGAGAGTTCGTTCACTCTAGTTCACTCTGCCTACAGCGTCAAATGTAAGTAACATTTGACGCCTGCCCGTATAAATGAAGCTTGGACGTTTTGTTACAAGTTGCCTAACTCTCGTGAACTGTAGCTAAGTTCAGCTAGATGACCTCAGACCTAAGTAGATCTACGTTAACTAAGTAACGTTGAATGAAATCTCATACTGGATGGGTGACCGAATTCTAAATCTAAACATATAAAATGAAAAGGTGACTGACTGAGTGACTGACTGACTGACTGATCTATCAACGTACAGCTCAAACTACAGGACGGATCAGGCATCGGAAATTTGGCATGGAGATAGCTATTATGACGTATGATCGTATCCGCTAAGAAAGGTTTTTTGAAAATTCAACCCCTAAGGGGTGAAATAGGGGTTTGAAATTTGTGTAGTCCACGCGGTTGAAGTCGCAAACATAAGCTAGTTACAAATATTATACAGAATTTAATCATTGTATGAAATAGGTCATGAAAATTTAAGTATTTGAAAGCCATAGGTACTGCGCCTACCTACCAATAAGGGTAAAGACCAAGAATTACAGTTTTCCGAGTTTTCCATTTAATTTTTTCCAGTTGTGAAAAATCGCAATACCAAATGGGAATGGAAAATTGACCAGCGGCCGCCACGCTGCGCAATTAAAAAGGGATTTGAAAACACCACTGACCGTTGATTGCTCCGTCTGTAAAAGCTGGGCTTTTTACGATCACAGGTTCTGGTATGCCTACTCTCTCCCTGCAACGATTCATCATAATCATCATCGTCATGAACAACCCATCGCCGGCTCGCTTGTCTCCTCTCAGATTTTGGCCGTAGTCTACCACGCTGGCCAAGTGTAGATTGGCAGACTCCACTCGCCTTTTTAGAGTTCCGTACCTCAAAAGGAAAAACGGAACCCTTAAAGGATCACTTTGTTGTCTGTCTGTCGTTCTGTCAAGAAACCTACAGGGTACTTCCCGTTGACCTAGAATCATGAAATTTGACAGGTAGGTAGGACTTATAGCTGACATTCGGGAAAAAATCTGAAAACCGTGAATTTGTGGTTACATCACACGAAAAAATTAAATTGTGGTCATGAACTAATAATTAGTATTGTCAATTTTCGAAGTAAGATAGTTTTATCAAGTGGGGTACCATATGAAAGGGCTTTCCTGTGCATTCAAAAACAGATTTTTATTTATTTTTATGCATCATAGTTTTTGAATTATCGTGCAAAATGTCGAAAAATACGACTGTAGTACGGAACCCTCATTGCGCGAGCCTGACTCGCACTTGGCCGGTTTTTTAAAGTTAAAAATGGCGAGCAAACGAGCAGGCGGGCTACATTCGGTAAGAAATGATTATTAAAAATTCAACCCTAAAGGGGTAAAAAAGGGGTTTGAAAGTCGAGGTCTTGTAATACACGTTGTATAACAAATTCCAGGTAAGAAAATCTTTTACTACGGCCTTCATAATAAATATTACACAGTGTAATAATAATTTTGACGCCATGGGAGGTCGGCTGGCACGTCGTGCGTAATGCGCCAACAATGCGAAGGTTTATCTGGAAACGCCGAAGAACAATGAATGTTGTGTGTACCCACCCTTTTTTGGTGCGGTACACAGCGTGGGCGGTTATTTATATTCGTTCATTTTTAATATAATAATATGTTATATGGCTACGACTTGTTATGTTGTTATGGTTATCTATATATATAAAATTCAAAGTCCTGACTGACTGACTGACTGACTGACATATATATCAACGCACAGCCTAAACCGCTGGTCCTAAAGACATGAAATTTGGAGGGTCTATTATTTGAAAAGAGTAGGTATCCACTAAGAAAGGATTTTTCGAAATTCCACCCCTAAGTGGGTTAAATTGGGGGGTGGAAATTTGTATGAAAGTCATTTGCATTCAAGTTATTTGCATGAAAATTGGTATTTGGGTTTTCGGTTACAAATGAAGAAATACGTGTTTCAGGATTTTTGGAAAATTCGCCCATAAGGGTGGTAAAATAGGGGATGAAAGTTTGTATGGGACAGTTTTAATTATTGATATTATTAACTTGAAATTTGGAAAGTTTTTCTTGAGGTGTCAGCTGAGAAAAAAAAATGTCATTTGTTTCCTGTAGGCCACGCGGGCGAAGCCGCGAGCAGAAGCTAGTGTTATTATAAGTATAGATAAAGGAGTATGGATAGCGTTAAGGAAAATATAGTAGTAAGTTATGTACATAATATTAAGAGCTGAGAGCGCCACCTCGCCAACAAACTGGCCCATCAGTTTGGCGAAGTAAATAAATAAATTAAAAAAAAAAACTTTACCTCATACAGGCAAGAAGACACTGCCTACTCAACTCTTCGCTCGGTTTTAGAATCATACGACAACACATTTTTTTCCGGGTTTCTTTTCCGCACTTAGATGGAGCTGTCTGAGTGCCATCTCGACCTGTCGCGTACCTACTATACGTGAGAATTATTATCCCATATAAACTCTTACCATTATCAGAGAGGGAGCTATGCTTGGAGTTTCTCTACGTGATCAAATCAGAAATGAGGAGATCCGTAGGAGAACTAGAGTAACCGACATAGCTCAACGGGTTGCGAAGCTGAAGTGGCAATGGGCAGGGCACATAGTTCGTACAACCGATAGACGTTGGGGTCCCAAGGTGCTGGAATGGCGCCCTCGCACTGGACGACGCAGTATTGAAAGATCATAGCAAAATTTAGGGTTATCTTATTAGTCTGTGTCGGCGTGGATTTTTGCCGCCTGTGACTGGTCATAGCGTTGCGTTCTTTCGCGGTACTTTGTTAACAATGTCGGTTTTATGAAGAGTTATTGTGATCTCCAGTGGCGGATTTGCCCTTAGGCACAATAGGCCCGTGCCTAGAGCGGCCACATATTAGGGGCGGCCGCTCTGCAATGCATCGTATTAATACTTATAACTAACTTGAACTTATATAAATAATCAATAAGTTCAAGAGAAATCAGGAATAGAAAGTGCGTAAGCAACCAATAAAAGGACAATAGATCATTGTTTTTACGTGAACGAAACAATAGGTCAAGGATCGAGAAAGGCAAAAGCGTAAACACTTACAACCCATATTCACAAATGTTACTATGAGGTCTCATGTTGCGTTCGAACGCACATGGTACAGAAAACCTATTCATAAACAACAGGAGGGACGGACGACACCACCAAAACGAGACCATAAAACTTTACGCGATACATTTTGGCAAAACAATACAGATAGGGTATAGGGTAGGGTACAGGGTGTATGCCCGAGTGTTTGTGTGATTTAAATAATTTCTTTTTGAAAAATCGCGATTAATAAAGTAAAGCCTTGAGAAAACATATAAATAGCGATCACTACAAAACTTATACCTACGTGATATAAAAAAAACGATTATTACGGCGCCGATGAATTTTAAAGATGCTAATTGATGCTATAGATTTTTTAGGGTTCCGTAGCCAAATAGAAAAAAACGGAACCCTTATAAATGTATAATGTCATGTCTGTCTGTCTGTCTGTCTGTATGTCCGTCCGTATGTCACACTTTTTTCCGAAACTATAAGAGCTATACTTTTGAAACTTGGTAAGTAGATGTATTCTGTGAACCGCATTAAGATTTTCACACAAAAATAGAAAAAAAAACAATAAATTTTGGGGGTCCCCTACTTAGAACTGAAACTCAAAAAATATTTTTTTTCATCAAACCTATAGGTACGTGTGGAGTATCTATGGATAGGTCTTCAAAAATGATATTGAGGTTTCTAATGTAATTTTTTTTAAAACTGAATAGTTTGCGCGAGAGACACTTCCAAAGTGGTAAAATGTGTGTCTGCCTCCTATTTTATTAGTTACTAGTGACTTTAAAATTTTATTCATTGGGGAGTTGAAAAAACATTAAAAACATTAAGAAAAAATATTAATTATTCAGTACATAATATTATTATGTGATTTGAAAAATATACGACTATTTAGTTGAATTCCGAATTTCCGAATGTTCATCTATTGGTCCGGGTACCCTAATGACAATCTTAGTTTTGGGTTTTAAACGATGTTCTGCCATCTGGACACCATCTGGTAGTCACTCGAGTATTCACTCTCGCGTATCCAAACTAAGTTGACCAATCCCTTAGCAGAGTCCTTTAAGTGCAGACGAGTTTTGTAACACACTATCTGATCTGCCCGGGCTTCACTCGGGTGGGATTTAGAATATCAGCGTGGGGGTGAAAATATAGTGCTAGTGCAATTCAAAGAACACACGAACAAAGTGAAAGCATAGTGCTAGTGCAATTTAAAGAACACAAGAACAAAGTGTCTACCAATAAAGACTCAATAGACCGATTCTTAGGTGTAGTAAGTACGTTTATAAGTTTAGGTTAATATAATAATACTTATAAGCCTCTCTCATAGGCTAGATTGTAATGATAGTAAAGTATTGTTGTCAGTACTTTACGATAATAAAAAAAAGCATGGGGGTGGAATTTTCAAAAATCCTGAAACACGTTTTTTTATTTACCTACATACTTACCAATTCTCATGGAAATAACTTGAAAAACAACGGACATTCATACAAACTTACACCCCCTATTTAACCCCCTTGGAAGTAAAATTTTCAAAAATCATGAAATACTTTACCTACATAATATTTTTATTTTTAACCGAAAGCCACATACATACATACATTGAGATTGACTTGATATGGACAGGGCTTTTGAACAAACAAAATGGCATTGACTCAGTGGTGCTTTAGCACCAATGCAACCTCAGTGACGTCTGGATTTCAAACGACTCGTTCATTAGTACCTTAGATCAGGTGGCGCTGATTTATCTGGTTCCAAAACCGTGAAAAATTTTGTTAGCTTGACCATATCTTGTCATTTATATCGATGCTTGTATAACAATTTTTATCGATGTAACTTTAAAAATAAATGACTTTCATAGAAACTTCCATATCCTATTTAACCCCCTTAGGGGTTGAACTTTCAAAAATCCTTTCTTAGTGGGTGCCTACGTTAGAAAAGGAACTTACTGTCAAAATTTCATGTTTCTAAACCCAGCAGTTTAGGCTGTGCGTTGATAGATCAGTTTGTCAGTCAGAACAAGTCTTTTTATAAATATTTAAACTAGCTTATGCTCGCGACTTCATCTGCGTGGACTACACCCCTATTTCATCCTCTTAGGGGTTAAATTTTCAAATATCCTGTCTTAGTGGATGCCTACGTCATAATAGATATCTGCATGCCAAATCTCAGCCCGATCCGTCCGTAAGTTTGAACTGTATGTTGATAGATCAGTCTGTCAGGACTTTTTTATATATACAGATAACCGTTTTAAATGTTTTATTTAAATGTGCAATTATCTCTGAAAGGTCGAAAAATATTGCAAACTAGGTAGGTACCAGCTATGTTAACTAAATTTCTGAATCGATTTCGATGAAAATTGACAATAAAGTAAATTCATTAAGTACTGTGTAGTCTAAATATATAAAAGGAAAAGGTGACTGACTGACTGACTGATCTATCAACGCACAGCTCAAACTACTGGAAGGATCGGGCTGAAATTTGGAATGCAGAGAGCCATTATTACGTAGGCATCCGCTAAGAAAGGATTTTTCAAAATTTTACCCCTAAGGGGGTGAAATAGGGGTTTGAAATTCGTGTGGTCCACGCGTATGAAGTCGCGAGCATAAGTTAGTCTTTAATATGATAAGAGCTGGGAAAGGGGCGGCTCTGGCCTGGGGCCTAGAGCGGCCAAGACTGCAAATCCGCCTCTGGTGATCTCACATAGTTTCTTATGTTTATTTGGTGTTACGTTATGTAAAGAATGTGCCTTCAGTGATAAGAGCTTACTTTGTTACGTATTAGTCGTAAAAATCCTTTTGTCAATAGAATTACAGTCAATGTAAACTTTTTTGAGAAACCTCTTTTATTAACCAACTCCTGATCTTTCTAATAACTAGTTGGACGGACGACATCAGACGAATCGAAGGGAGCGGGAGGGAGGGATTAGTGTGACAGTGTAGTGTGATTAGTGTGATAGTGTGATAGTGTGAAGTGTGATAGTGTGATTCCAGTACAGCCAAATGATTTTCACCCCTGCAAACTTGTATTTTTCAAAAGAGACGGCAAACAATAGTCCCGAGCAACACTATCGCCAAGAGATTTGAACTCCATAATCCGCTTTTACGAGAGCGCTTAAACAAAGAACACAGACTTTAATGCAATCCCGTGAGATGAGATGAAATAGTATATTTCGTTTTGCACGGCTGCTCAGGGTTTAATATCCCTGAAAAGTGCTTGTTTTAGGGTACTGTACCCAAAAGGCGCCAACGGGATCCTATTACCGTCCGTCCGTACGTCCGTCTGTCTACCAGCGGGGTTGTATCTCGTGAACCGTAATAGGTATAAGGTTGAAATTTTCACTAGGTTGACGGACGACATCAGACGAGTCGCAGGGAGCCGCTGGATTCAGGCGGCGCAAGACCGTGGCGTGTGGAAGTCCCTACAAGAGACTTATGTCTAGCAGTGGACGTCTATCGGTTGATGATGATGCCAAAAAACCCTTCAAACTTGTATTTTTTGTCCCGAGTAGGCCACACTATCGCCAAGAGATTTGAACTCCATAGAACACAGACTTTCTATACAATCAGAGTATAGTGTAAATCAAGTAGCCAAGTAGCGACCGCTCTGACCTCATTACAAAATTTGATATATATAATCAAGCACTCATAGGCTTTCTTAATTACATCCCTAAAATCGAGCACACTTGTTGGATTTCTGTCCTTCCTACATCTGTCCCTTTCTGTTTCATTTTGAGAAGTGAAAGTGTGAAAGGGATGGAGGAAAAATCTGTAACGTTTGAAGTGGGCGAAGCGGTGTGTTTGCGCCTTGTAACTCGATACCCGTGTGTGGCCCGGGTAGTGATGGGGATTAATGATCTTATATTTGTGTTTTATTTTATCGATAATTTGGAATCATATTGTTATAAGATTTACTAGCGACCCGCCCCGGCTTCGCATGGGTGCAACGTAGATACTAATGTAGTGTCATTGAGGTGTCATTGCCTCGGAAGCTCTCAAATGAAAGAATTTTTTTCCGACCTAATTCACATTATTTTAATTTCACTAGGGATCTCTAATTTTTTGAGAATTAAACTATAGCTATAAACCTTCCTCTTGAATCACTCTTATCTATTGGTGAAAACCGCATTAAAATCCGTTGTGTGGTTTAAAAGATCTACGCGTTCATAGATACATACTGTTAGACGGATATTTATACTAGGTGATTGTATTATCTGTGGCGTGCTCTGCGGAGTAACGAATCTATGCGAAACGTCATTCTGAGATGGCGCGTAGAAAGAGGTGTTTGCTCTTGTGTTGATATAAATAATAATTACTATGTGAACAGTGAATAAAAGCCTTCTAAAGTATATCAAAGTGGTTTTCATTCTAATATTTAAATTATAATTAATAAATAAAAAATAAAAATAATAAAAATAAAAATAATTAAATGAGTATTTTTGACCAAAGTTTTTATGGAAAAACATGTAGATGCATAAATTTTATGCCCGCAAATCTCATTACCATAAGCTTTCGATGTATGATTAGCCTACTTTTTTCAAAAAACTAACTAAAATTTGAATTTTCGCGGCTGGATCTATCAAACCACCTTACCGTTTCTGACACGAACCGCTAATAATTCTTTTACGAAGTCAGTTTTTCCTGTCACGTATAATCTAAATACATTCAAGACAAAATTGAATAGCCTTATTGTAAGCAAGCGCGCTCCAACCTTTGGTAGGGGAGCCCAAGAGGGGATTTTGGGATTTACTCGAGCGCGTCAGATTAAGACAAGGTAAGTTAATTAAATGCAGAAAAGTGTGCATTTCATTGATCTGACAATTTGAGCGTGCCATAAGGAAATGGGAGAGTCACAAAGTTTCTAAAATCGACCATGACTTTTGGTTGCGTCCAAATCGTCAGTTTATTGAATAGGAGAATTTTATCGATAAAAATCGTTTAAACGTAATTAATCACGCTCGCGACATCACAACGACACATAACAAAATTTTCGCTCATAAAAGCATTCAACAAAAGCGCTCATACCGTAAGTAATGTATGTTGAAGCGATGTAAATGTTGGACGCGACGACGTGTCACTCTTTTTTTTAATTTGCTTAATTAGCGAGCCGACCGTCATTGTGTACTGCTGAGTTTATTTCTTTTTTTTAATTTAAATTCGAATGTTTCTTTCGTTCTAATAAAAAAACCCGCCAAATGCGAGTCAGACTCGCGCTTCGAGGGTTCCGTACTAAAGTCGTATTTTTTCGACGTTTTGCACATAAATCAATTTAACTATTATGCATAAAAATATATAAAAATTTGTTTTACAGAATATACAGGTAAAGCCCTTTCATATGACACCACCCACGTTTGAAAGTTGAAAATATTAGTTTTTTGTTTATGACTACATTTTAATTTTTTTTTTGTGATGTAATCACAAATTCACGGTTTTCGGATTTATTTCTTTACTTGTTCTATAAGACCTACCTACCTACCAAATTTCATGATTCTAGGTCAACGGGAAGTACCCCATAGGTTTTCAGTTTTCATAAAATACACAACGGACAGACAGACAGACAAACAGACGGATTTTTATTGAATTTTTTTTAGCTATCGCTTTTGGAAATCCTGTACCTATTCACCTACCTATAGTAAACGAACGCGACAGGTCGAGATGACAATCGTGGTGAGGCGGGACGACGCCCCGCACTCCTGCATTTCACCCTTGCTCGCCCCCACCCCGATTGCCATCTCGACCTACACTATATACCTAACTCTCTTTTTAATTATGCATAATTAGCTTGCGGGCAACACATCGACCGTAATTTTGTACTAGACTTTATTTTTTTAAGCCGAGTTTATTTATGCAGAACCCGTATTAGGGGACGCGTTATACGATTATTTATTAATGACATTAATAATTACTCTAATGCTTGCGGGTTTCTGGTCGTGTAATAATACAATGAGAGATTAAATTAGCTGAAATTTGACATGTGGGAGGATTATTTTGATTAATAATAAAGCGCTTTTCGCTTGATTGCTATAAAGTTAGATGGGCCTGTTTCACAATCGAAAGATAAAGACATTTTGACAGATTCCCAATACAAAAACCGGCCAAATGAGAGTAGGATATACTTTTTGGTCTGGTGGGAGGCTTCGGCCGTGGCTAGTTACCACCTTACCGGCAAAGCCGTGCCGCCAAGCGATTTAGCGTTACGGTACGATGCCGTGTAGAAACCAAAGGGGTTTGGGTTTAATAAAAACTGTCATACCCCTTCCAGGTTAGCCTGCTATTATCTTAGACTGCATCATCACTTACCACCAGGTGAGATTGCAGTCAAGGGCTAACTTGTATCTGAATAAAAAAAAAAACAAACTTGAGAATTATAGACTCGCGTTTGGCTGCAATTAGACCTGGTATAAAGCAGCCTAAGATGGAGCGCCCCCTTCTACCCCTTCGTACGACCACCCCCACCATGCAAACCGGCAGATAAATATTTTTTGCGATAAAAAAACACGTGAGACGCATTATATACTATTGATACCTAAAGCGCTCGAGTTTTTTTTTTTTTTTTGGGAATATTTTTTTTTTTACATTTTTGAAAAACTTTACGCGCTCTCCCCACCAGTGAAAGGGGTAACATCATATAACCTTTTTTTCGTTTTAGTACCTAATCTTCACAATCCAATAGGCCCCCACGACGCTCGAGTAAATTCATATTTAGCTTCTTGGGCTCCCCTACTATCAGTACCCTTATTATAAATGCGATAGTGTGTTTGTTTGTTGGTTTATTGGTTTGTCCTTCAATCACGTCGCAACGGCGCAACGGATTGACGTGATTTTTTGCATGGGTATAGATAAAGACCTGGAGAGTGACATAGGCTACTTTTCATCCCGGAAAATCAAAGAGTTCCCACGGGATTTTTAAAAACTAAATCCACGCGGAATTCGCAGGCATACCCTAGTTACTAATAAAGACACCGCTCCATTACCCTAGCTCAGAATAATTAATTACATTAACACTAGGTACGTGTAAGCATGACTATCAAATTCCCCAATTATAAATGGAAGTGCTTCATTTATATGATTAAAACAGCACTCCAGGATGCCCCGGGGTATTCAATTAGGCCACGGATGCGGGCATTGTTGTACGGAATTATAATCTATATTTTACCCTACTTTATGGAAATGAGGAGTTCCAGCTGCGCTATTATTTATCCTATTTATCCCAGTCAATGGGGTTTGTTTTGTTTTAAAACACGACGAATTTACAACCACCTCTCCCATTTCTACTGTTCCGTGTTGTTTATACCCTTTTAAGTATTTTGATAAAAACGTGGGAGTATTTTTATATTTATAAAATAATTTCGAATTTCTTAATTTATCTTACCTATTTATCCCAGTCAATGGGGTTTGTTTTGTTTTAAAACAGACGAATTTACAACCACCTCTCCCATTTCTACTGTTCCGTGTTGTTTATTTCCTTTTAAGTATTTTGATATAACGTGGAAGCATTGACTTATATATTACTTCGTATGGACAGGGCTATTGAACAAACAAAAAGGCACTAACTCAGTGGTGATTTAGCACCAATGCAACCTCAGTGACGTCTGGATTTCAAACGGGTCGTTTATTAGTATCTAAGAGGTGGCGCTGATTTATTTGGTTCCAAAACCGTGAAAAATTTTGTTCGCTTGACCATATCTTGTCATTTATATCGATTCGTGGAAGTTTTTTTTTCCTTTTTTTTTTTAAATGAAGTCTTTTTGAATAAAACTATTGTGATTTTTTTACGTTTACGCAACGAGGAACAACTAATACTTACTATGTAAAAAATAAAAGGTACCTAAGTAAGCTCAAACATAAAGAGATAAAATGTTTCAAATACTACAAGTCTGCAGCAAAGTTTTGAGCCGAAATGTTTAAAACATTTTTGTTACTTTTCTATTTTCAACTATCTTCCCGACGGTTTAGACTCTTGAAATTTAAACATAGAAATACAAACTGGAATACATTTGCAGAACTAAATTGCTTACCTACCTGTTTGTTAGTTTTTTTTAAAATTTTTTGCATAATAACGCACCTTTAGAATTATAGAGCCCCATTTCACAATTTAAGAATTTCGAGTTTGAGTGATAAAATGACTGGATGACAATTTCTATCGACTCATAATAAAATAGAGAGAAAGATACAAAATTTGTCTTTTTCTACAATACAATGGGTGATTTTATTATGAGTTGATGTAAATGGTCATCCAAACTCGTTTTAACACTCACTCGAAATCCTTAAATTTTGAATTAGGTCTCTATAATTCTAAAGGTGCGAATTAAAGTTATTCTATTCTATAAATATAAATATTAAATATTTATACTCACATGACTCCTCAATGAGAACTTCTTGTCGACTAAAAACACAACACATGAGTGACACACACACACGTAACACAAAGCACTTAACACACACCATTGTTCACATTCGATTCTATAAATTATCGATAAACATATTTAACCCCAACCCTATCCGAACACGGCACAATTATTACAACATTTTTACTAATTTTTTTTAATAACCCCAACACCACTAGAACATTTTGCTACAGAATTTACGACACAAGTATTTTTTATCGATAACTCTATCGCCCACCACTAGACGCGAATGTTTTTAAAAATACTACAATGCATTGAAGTTTTTTCATCATTGTAATATGCAGTGTTCAATGCAGTGGAGTCGGAATCTGGAACAAACAAAAAAAATATTATTAAAATTTCTCGCATGGATTCGTAGGAAACAGCGCTTTTTATAAAATTATACCCACATTCAATTACTTATCATTATTTCAATTATTTAAATGTTAAAAATGTTTCGTTCCTCTGATACCTGAACAGGGAAACGAAACATATATAAAAAAATGTATGGCTGAATGTGTTGCTGATCGCAAATCTGGAAAACGGCTGAACCGATTTCGCTAATTCTTTTTTTATAATATTCCTTGAAGTACGAGGATGGTTCTTACGGAGAGAAAAATTAAAAAAAAATGCCTGAAAAAGAAAGGCGGTACGAAGTTCGCCGGGTCAGCTAGTTTATTATATTAAGTAGATACTATACAGGGTGGAATTTTGTAATGCCACCTGTAGGGAAAGTACCTACTCTTAATACTGTAGATAGAAAATTTCACTCAAAGAAAACATTCCTTTATTTTTGAATAGAAAGAAAACTACATTCAAAGATTTTCGAAAATTCGCTTGCCACACCCGGGAACCGAACCGATTAAAATCTGTAAAAATCACAACCTGTACATTTATTGCATCGATCGTTAGGGCCAATTATAAGGATCAAATCTCCTAAAATCCTAAAAAGAATTTTCGAAAATCCTTCCGAGCGAAGCCCGGGTGAGTCAGCTAGTATATAAAGTGTACTGGATATGTGTAGTGTTTATAAAATGTACTGCATCCTATTAAGAGTGGTTACTTAATATGGATAACAACATCCATTTATGGTATACTTAATTAAGGGATTATCTATGAGACAAGAAAGCTTGGGAGAAAGTCGTTCTAATCTAGGTCTGATAGTTCTAATTAGTTACAACTTTTTATTTTATTTCCTACAAGAGATAACTTGAACTACTTTATAACTGGACTAGCGACCCGCCCCGGCTTCGCACGAGTGGCTTATTACACTTTTCGTAGGGATCTCCAATTTTCGGGGATAAAAACTAGCCTATGTCCTTCCCCGGGATGCAAGCTATCACTGTACCATATTTCGTTAAAATCGGTTGAACGGATTGGTCGTAAAAGCTAGCAGACTTACATACAGACAGACAGATAGACAGAAAGACACACTTTCGCATTTATAATAATACTAGCTTATGCTCGCGACTTCGTCCGCGTGGACTACAAAATTTGAAACCCCTATTTCACCCCCTTAGGAGTTGAATTTTCAAAAATCCTTTCTTAGCGGATGCCTACGTCATAATAGCTATCTGCATGCCGAATTTCAGCTCGATCCGTCCAGTAGTTTGAGCTGTGCGTTGATAGATCAGTCAGTCAGTCAGTCAGTCAGTCAGTCAGTCAGTCAGTCACCTTTTCCTTTTATATATATAGATTAGTATGGATATGGTCACGCAGGAATAATGTAGCGTTCTACTGGTGAAAGAATATTAAAAATTGGTTCAGTAGTTCCAGAGATTACTCTACCCTACCCTACAAACAAACTTACAAACTTTTTTTTTTTTTAAAGAATATTAGCCATGTTAAATGACTAATATTCCCCTTTCCTCTCCAACTAAGCGTTAAGCTTGTGCTAGGAGTAGGTACGACAATAGTGCAACGGACGGGGTTTGAACCGTCGACCTTCTGGATTTCAGTCCACTCCTTTACCCGTTACCCGTTGAGCTATTGAAGCTCTGTGACTTTAGCTCTATAATATTAGTATAGATTAGTATAGATGAGGACCACGACTTGATATAGGTCACACGTGGATATCGATTTAAATCTCGCGGGAACGCTTTGATTTTCCGGAATAAAAAGTAGCTTATGTGTTAATTCGTGGCATAAGCTATCTCCATATCGCTAAATCGAAGGAATGGCGTGGAAGTAATAAACATCCAAACTTTCACGTTTATAATATTAAGGGCTAGCTGATGCCCACGACTTCGTTCGCGTGGATTTAGGCTTTTAAAAATCTCGTGGGAACTCGTGATCTTTCGGGATAAAAAGTAGCATATGTTGCCTGGGATGCAAGCTATCTCTGTAAAAAAAGTCTTTGTTAAACTTGTCTTTTAACGGTAAAGGAAAACACCGAGAGGAAATCTGTATGCCTGAGAGTTCTCCATAATTTTCTCAAAGGTGTGTGAAGTCCACCAATCCACACTTGCCCAGCGTGGACTATAGTCAAAACCTTTCTTATACTGGAAGGAAACTCGAGTCAGTATGGAGCTGGCTATGAATTGAGATGATTATGACTTCAGGGAAAATTGTATTTTCCAAATTAAGTGCAACCCAAAATATAATACGACAAAACGTTCAAGCGTATTCAAGCGCAATCTATCCGATATACAAATAAAATAGTAATTGCAACAGCTGCAAATGCATCCGAGCAGTGTTGATTGAACTCAAATAGGCTCATTACAGAATCGAGTGCTGCAATTGATCGGACTGACATGTTCTAAACGACAGTTTTCTATTACAGAATTACAGGAATGCATTTGGACCTCATAAAACTATAAGATATTTTAACTTTGCTTGCGCTAATTGCATTCCTTATCAGAGTGGTGTTACCCAAGTACATTGCACCAGTGGCGCCGATTCTGTCGTCCTTCTCTAAACTAAATTTAGAGTATCTGCATCCTTTTCTTTCTAATATTGCTAAAAAAAGGACAGAACATGAATCTTAGATTTAAAGAGTGCACGCAACTTAAAACAATTGGCTGGCAGCTAAGGTGAAGAGGTTTGACAGCTCTAAATTAAATTTGAAACTGTCAATCTTTGTCTGTCCTTTTCATATTACAATACCTTGTAAGAAGAGGATGCAAATATGTACTCTAAAATTTAGTTATGCTCAGAATCAGTACCACTGTCATTTTGGTGAGATATCGTCCAAAACTCTCAATGCTTGAAGTCCAGTCTTCAAACAGTGCGTGTAGAGGATGCGCAAAGCGGAAAGGTCCTAATGCGTGGTTTGGGCGTTTTGAAAATGAAAAAACTTACTTAGTTATTTTTATAATATTACAAAATGCAGGGCGGGACTACATTGTTTACTTCAGACAACTGACAAACGTAATGGCCGTTTTGTCCATTAGAGTCCCCGCAGACCACAAACTTTTTATCGGCCGATAGTTTGGTCGGTTTCTTAATCAGTATGAAGATGTAATGTTATAATTTGCGCACTTACATACATCTTCATACTGATTAAGAAACCGACCAAACTATCGGCCGATAAAAAGTTTGTGGTCTGTTTCTCGGCTGCCGTGCCGTTGCCGTGCCGGCTAGTGGAAAAACGCCCACAGTCACTCTGATTCAACTGTCACGTTTTCTAACTTGAAAAATTACACCTAAAGGTCAAGGTTCTGATAATTTTATGCAAGCAGCTGCTTTAAAATTATGAGATAATATTAAAAAATGTAACGAAGGTTTTCATTTCCAAAAAATATAATATGACAGAATGCTGACGTGTCTACATTATCATACGAGATTAATTTCGCTTTTTAAGAAGACGTCTAAGTCGGGGCAATCTCGCAAAGTCACGGCCGAATTATGTAAGAAAATATTTTTCGGCTGAGCGAGAAAAATTGTGACAAGAACTGGCTCGTTAAAGATGGCCGAATAATCCGCTTATCCGTGCACTGAAAAGCTGGACTTAAGAAGTTATTATAATCTTCCGAGCTACCAAAAAACGTAATGGAGTAAACTTGTAAGTTTGAAATTGACGCAGAGAGTCTTGTTTTCAACGAAATCGCGAGCATAGGTTAGTTAACCAATAAAACTCAATGAATTTTTAGACACCTTTTTAGAAACATCTATTTGTGGTATGTCAGATGGAGGGTTTTCAACAAAACCGGACAAATGCGAGTCAGGCTCGCGCACCGAGGGTTCCGTAGTACAGTCGTATTTTTTCGACATTTTGCACGATAATTCAAAAACTATGACGCATAAAAATAAATAAAAATCTGTTTTAGAATGCACAAGTAAAGCCCTTTCATATGATACCCCACTTGATATAGTTATCTTACTTCGAATATTGAAAATACTAATTATTAGTTCATGACCACAATTTAATATTTTTTGTGTGATGTAACCACAACTTCACGGTTTTCAGATTTTTTCCCCGAATGTCTGCTATAAGACCTACCTAGGTCAACGGGAAGTTGTAGGTTTCTTGACAGACCGACAGACAGACAGACAACAGAGTCATCCTATAAGGGTTCCGTTTTTCCTTTTGAGGTACGGAACCCTAAAAATTGACAATTTCTATATTAAAGTTAACCTATCTTCCATCTGGCTCCGAGTTCCAATTCATTTTGAAGTTGAAACGATAAAGAAACTTGTTGCCAGCAAGTAATAGAGCAATCTTATATTTTATTTTCTTATTTTTCAAGCGCGAGATACAGCTTAATTTGAGTGGCTCTGTGACATTTATTTGTGTTCTGATATAATAAATTAACTCGCGAGTGGGTGGTCCGATTGTGCATTTGCCCATAAACCGATGTAGGTTATGGACCTCAAAAGAGGTTTACAATGTGCATCCATTGTGATCTCCTTTTCGAATTTAGTAAGCGGGTGTTGCTCAATTCGAATGATTTTACGATGTTTACTTTGAATTTAGACATGATTAAGCTTTCTCCTTTTAGAGTCCCCGCAGACCACAAACTTTTTATCGGCCGATAGTTTGGTCGGTTTCTTAATCAGTATGAATATGTATTAAGTACGCAAATTATAGCGATTACATCTTCATACTGATTAAGAAACCGACCAAACTATCGGCCGATAAAAAGTTTGTGGTCTGCGAGGACTCTTAGTGTGCTTATAATAAAACTAGCTTATGCTCGTGACTTCATCCGCGTGGACTACAAATTTCAAACCACTATTTTACCCCTTCAGTGGTTGAATTTTCAAAAATCCTTTCTTAGCGGATGCCTACGTCATAATAGCTATCTGCATGCCAAATTTCAGCTTGATCCGTTCCAGTAGTTTGAACTGTGATAGATCAGTCAGTCAGTCGGTCAGTCACTTTTTCCTTTTTAACCGACTTCCAAAAAGGAGGTGGTTTCTCAATTCAGCCCGTTTTTTCTTTTTTTATTAAATCTATATTTAGATTATTCTAGTTTTGAATTCGATAGGTGATATTGTAAGAGAATTGTAGAATTAGTTGTAAAAAGAATTTTTAGAGAATTGTAGAATTAGTTGTAATTTCAAAAAATAAGAACGAGAATAAAAGGTATAAAGTTGAGATTAATCAAGGTCTGGTGATGTTAATCAGATTGTAGGGGCGATTCTTTTGTACACAATCTCTAAACTAAACTAAATTAACAGCTCCAAATCTAGTGTTATCCTTTTCCGCAAGCAACATTGTGAAAGGGATAGCTATAGATTAAGACGTGTCATTTTAGTTTAGTTTAGAGATGTGTACAAGAGAATCGGCCCGTACCAGTATTTCAAAGTTTGACTAAATTAGTTCAACTGTCCCTTTGCAAATGAGCCTTATAGTTTACAGACAGACGGACTGGACGAAACTATAATTTCGCAAAAACTAAAAAAGTTACTTACCTTTAAAAATATTTTCCTAAAAAGATTATCTGAAAATTACAAAACTTAGGTATAATTTTTCCCCGTATCTGAAAACAAGATCAACAGTAGATCGAGTGTGCTTGACCCAGACAGAAAATATTGGACTCATAAATAATTCATACGCCATTCTATGAGAAGGCATCCACTTCATCTTGGAGATTCATTTGCTGCGGGTTCATTTCTTATCTTATCTTATCTTGTGAAAAATGAGCGTTTATTAAAAACATACAAAGCTGGTTCTTAAAAATAGCTAGTTCTAAACCTGGAATCCGGCAAAGGATATAGGGATCCTTAGTAGGGTTTCTTACCCGAATGGTGCCAATGGGGCCCTTCTACTAAGGTAGCGCCGTGGTCTTATTAGTGAGAGGTCCCGGGTTCAATTCCTGGCAGGGGTTTGGAAGTTTATAATTTCTAAATTTCTAGTCTGGTCTGGTGGGAGGCTTCGGCCGTGGCTATTTACCTCCCTACCGGTAAAGCCGTGCGGCCAAGCGATTTAGCGAAACCCAAGAGGCATCATGGGCTTAATAAAAACTGCCATATCCCTTCCAGGTTAGCCCGCTCCCATCTTAGACTTAGTCTTTGGGGCTAACTTGTATCTGAATGAAATAAAAAAAGCCTCCGCTGTCCGTCCGTCTGTCAGCGGGCTGTACCTCGTGAACCGTAATAGGTAGAGTTGATCACAGAATGTGTAATTTTATAGCCGCTATAACATCAAAATGGCCGCCATAAAAATTAAAAAAGGTGTAACTTCTCATCCGATGATAGTTGGTAAATGGTACGGAACCCTTTGTGTGCGTGTAAATAATTTAATTTCTTTTACAAAATAAAATAAACGGATATGATATAAAGATGGTCAGAACATTTCTAAATATATAAAAGGAAAAGGTGACTGACTGATTGACTGATCTATCAACGCACAGGTGAAACTACTGAACGGATTAGGCTGAAATTTGGCATGCAGATAGCTATTATGATGTAGGCATCCGCTAAGAAGGCATTTTTGAAAATTCAACCCCTAAGGGACTAAAATAGGGGGTTTAAATTTATGTAGTCCACGCGGACGAAGTCGCGAGAATAAGTTAGTTTTTACATAAAAGAAATGGACTTCTTCCAATTTTCATTCAACAGTCAAAAAACTAGGGTAAAGTGCTAACAACTTTCACACACTAGAAAGAGGGTAGATAAAAATTTATTGCCTCCGAAAGACTAGAACGTTTTTCCCTTAATAAAGTCGAAACGGGACTTTTCTGGTATCAATCACATAACCATTCAAGCTTTTAGAACCACCCTTAAGGTCTTTACACACAGAATGCGGCTCTTAGAGAGTACAAGGGAGTGTAAAGTCTGCCTGGTCTGCGGCTGTTTGCCGGCAGCACGGTAATATTAATATTAATGTGCCGGCAGTGACTGACGTGAACGCTGGTTCGCACGTAATATTATTCTAGCGACTGTAGCATACGATATTATTAATCTTGCGACATTAATCAGTTCTAACACATCACTACCCCTATTATAAATGTGTTTGTTTGTTGGTCACGTCGTCGTTAATCACGTCGCAACGGTGCAAAGGATTGATGTGAATTTTTGCATGGGTATAGTTAAAGACCTGGAAAGGGACATAGGCTACTTGTTATCCCGGAAAATCAAAGAGTCCCCACGGGATTTTTAAAAACTTAAATCCACGCGTGCGAAGTTTCGAGCATCAGCTAGTGTTAATGACTAAAAATACATAAACTTTGAATAAATCATCATCATCATGATCAACCCATCACCGGCTCACTACAGAGCACGGGTCTCCTCTCAGAGTGAGAAGGTCTCTGCCTTGCTCTAGGCTTTTCATGAGTCGCTTAGTTTGGGATCGTCCACAAGTCGCTAGTTTTATTTCCTTGTATTAAAATCTTACACATATACTCGCGCGTTTTGTATGACGTCCTGTCGTGTATTCTTTCGCGCGTAGTGTGTCAAAGCCTTTATATCCTTACCGTATTTTACCCTTGATATGTTGTTACGCCCGCATTTACATACAAATGTTACGGGGCCTATCAAGCAAAGTGATAGTATAAGAGCTGACGGCGAAATTTCCTACATATTCATTACATCAACTTATTATTTTATTGTTACTGTCTCATTAGGTTACTGCTGAATCTTTGAATCTAGGAGTGAATATATTTGCAATATATTTATATTCAGCTATTTCACTAAGGTCACGTAACTAATTTTTTTCACATTCTGCCTCGTCAGCCTTCTTAGGCCTTAAGTTATGATTTGTCTTTTTTTGTCGTGTGATGCGCCATTACTTAGAGCCTCGGTAATAGTAGCATTTAAGTTACCGATAGTGGTCTATCTATCTATCTAGGGAGATCACCCTAAATCAGTATCTACTCTTATTATAAATGCGAAAGTGTGTTTGTTTGTTGGTTTGTCCTTCAATCACGTCGCAACGGTGAAACCGATTGACGTGATTTTTTGCATAAAGACCTGGAGAGTGACATAGAGGCTACTTTTTATCCCGGGAAATCAAAGAGTTCCCGCGGGATTTTTAAAAACCACGCGTACGAAGTCGCAGGCAACAGCTAGTAATATTATAAAGGCGAAACTATAAATAAGTACATGTCAATATGGCAATTAGGGTATGAGGCCGGGGGAAGCCACGCACGTCACTCGCGCTCACCCGCACCGGGTTAGCGCGGGGGCTGTGCGGGTATCGGGACCTGTCGCTTACTTATGCTTTCGCCTTTATAATATTACTAGCTGATGCCCGCGACTTCGTACGCGTGGAATTAGATTTTTAAAAATCCCGTTGGAGCTCTTTAATTTTTCGGGATAAAAAGCCAATGTTCATCGAAATCGGTTAAACTGTTGGGCCGTGAAAAGCTAGCAGACAGACAGACAGACAGACACACTTTCGCATTTATAGTATTAGTATGTATGGAAGTATGGAAGTATGGATTAGTGTGATCTCCTGGTCTATAGGTAACTTAAATGCTACGTTACCGAGGCTCTAAGTAATGGCGCATCACACGACAAAAAAGACAAATCTGTATGGGGATTTAGGGGAAAAATGAATTGTGGCCACATTTCTACATTTCATCGCAAGATTTTTGCGTATGCGAAATGTTTAAATTATGCGTGAAATATACGAGATCCAAGAGAAATAATAAGTACAATCATAACTATCTATCACTTACTTTGAGAGAGTGTTTGTCTATCCATACTATTATAAACATACCAGAAGTGAAATTAACTACATATTAATCACAACGCGCAGAGGCTTATCGAGAGTTTTACCTTTTATAATAACCTAACGGCAATATTAACTTGATTAGGGTACAATAATTGCTATTGCAACCACTCAATCAAAATGGTGACCTAAACACAAAAAGCATTGACTTTAGTCGTTAAGTCTCGAGTCGGAACGAGACTAGCTTTTAAATCACCAACCACCCGCATTTATACAATCGACTCAGAATCAATCGAATTTTCAGAAATCCTTAGTGGATGCCTAGATACTAGTTGTAATTATATTGTATTATATTTTTAAAAAATTAAGCTGGTAACTTCATTATAATATTCTTTTTGTATTCATTTTATATTTTTTAGCTCAGGTATATTTTACATGTTCTTTATTAGGTTAGGTTATTTTATTGTACGACTTGTTTTTCAACGCTCTTTGTGACTCTGGCAGTCACAAAGAGCGTAAATTGAGTTACACGAGACCTATAGAACTCAAACACATGCTGTGTAATTTACGTCATAATAGCTATTTTATGTGCCAAATTTCAGTTTGATCTGTCCAGTGGTTTGGAGCTGTGCTTTTTATCTAAATCAGTCCACTGATACCCGAGTATCAAACAGGTGAAGCCTAAGGCAAAAGCTAGTAAGTAGTAAAACAGAAATAAAACTTTTCTTATTATATTATAAGCGTTAAGTTCTATGTAACAGCTGACCTGGTAAATAGAATCTTGACCTCGCCTCATATACTATGTACTGTTAAAAGCTAATTTCTACTAACTCGCGCGTAAAAGAGCGACGCAAAGGCGGCCTAGAAAGGAAATAAAGAAACAAGGCGGTCAAGCGCGAAAAGGATTCGCACTGTGAGAGTTCCGGACATAATCATCATCATGATCAACCCATCACCGGCACACTACAGAGCACGGGTCTCCTCTCAGAGGGAAGGGTTTTGGCCATAGTCTACTACGCTGGCCATATGCGGATTGGTATACTTCACACACCTTTGAGAACATTATGGAGAATTCTCAGGCATGCAGGTTTCCTCACGATGTTTTCCTTCACCGTTAAAGCAAGTGATATTTTAATTACTTAAAACGCACATAACTCACATAATAAAAGTTAGAGGTGTGTGCCGAGGATCGAACCCCCGACATCCGATCAGAAGGCGGACGTCCTAACCAGTAGGCTATCACAGCGTACATTACATAGTTTACTAGATTTTATATAAATACGAGGTTCGGAATAAATATTTTTTTTTGATTCGCTCATTCATTTGTGTCACAACAATGGTCTAAGACCCCGCTATAGAACGACCTTCGCCGAGCTGGTTAATGGATGAAACGTATTTTATATTTAATTTAATATGTCAATAAATATATTGCATATGGGTTGCCTAAAAAATATTATTATTTATTATTGATTAATTATCCTGGACTGAAATTTTTTCGGCAACCCTTTTGCAATATATTTATTGACATATTAAATTGAATATAAAATACGTTTCATCCGTTAACCAGCTCGGTGAATGTCTTTCTATAGCGGGATCCTATACTAAAGCAACCAAGACGTTCGAAAATAACAAAACTGTAGATCATTGGGAAGTACTCTTCAGATATTATTGACGAGTGATAATTTGAAAGGATCTTGCGTATATTGCCTATGTAGAAACTAGAATTATCGAGGCGATAAAGTCTATACTAATCACTACACTGGCAGCAGTTATTAAAGAAAAGAAAAGCCTTAATATTCGGGTTAACTAAGGGATCTCATGAGGTACGGAACCCTAAAAATGGAAGACGGTGATATTTATATTATATTCACTTGCGCCTATTTGGCTTAGATCCATGCTCTACTTTGGGGTTCGCTAATGAAACTCGTATATTCCCAACGCTATTATGCCCCACTATGTATTTCTTACGCACTAGAATTTACTGTCATAATAAAGTAGCTTCTAAACTAGGATTCGGGTGGCGCCTGACTCGCACTTGGCCGATTTATTTTTAACCGACTTCCAAAAGCTCAAGAGCCTCAATAGCTCAACCGGTAAAGGGGTGGACTGAAAACCGAATGGTCGACGGTTCAAACCCCGCCCGTTGCACTATTGTCGTACCTACTCCTAGCACAAGCTTCACGCTTAGTTGGAGAGGAAAAAGGGGAATATTAGTCATTTAACATGGCTAATGTTCTATAAAAAATTAAAAAAAATAAAATCGACGTGGTTCTCAATTCGGGCCGTTTATTTCGACGGTTTTGGAAATCTGTTTTTTTTAATAAAAAAAATTATTGACTAGCGCTTGGCTGCAATCAGATCTAGAAGTAATAGGGTCCCGCTGGAACCCTTCGGACACCTAGAACTTTTGTTTTTAATAATTTTTGTTTATAGTTTACGGTAAGAATTTCTTTTACTATGCATGGCTACCCCATTGACTCTATGTATACTATGTAGTATGTACATAGAAGCCATTGGGCTACCCTAACTTACTTATCGCCTTGACACGCACTTTACTATTATTACCTATTTGAGAATAAAAGCCTTCAGCGCACGCACACACGCACAAGCACTTGACCTGGTGACATATTTTAAGATTTGGCACACTGGGCGTATTAACCGCTATACTCTATCCACGTAAATAAGTTAGTATAGGGCTCTCTTTGTTACGTAATCATATACAAATGACAGAGACAAACAACTCAGTGCGCATTAACCATTTTGAGTCACGTTAGTCAGTTAGCGTTATGGAAGCGTTAAATCCTCAATAGGGAATCGATTGGACACTTGACACGTTTCGCAAATGGTCCGTGAGGCTGACTACCGCACGCCTTAACGATGCCCAACCGAGTGTAGTGATTGACACTATACCTTCTCTCTCAGACTCAGCACAAATCGGATACGAGATTCAACTCCTACTGTACTCTATCCATAGAGAGAAGTTAGTGTAGGACTCTCTCTGTTACGTAATCCCATAATAATGACAAAGACAAACAACTCAGTGCGCGTTAATTATTTTGAGTCACCAACCAATCACAAAAGAAACTATATTTTCGAATGTTTTTGAAAACATGTTTGTGATTCGTTGGTGTATCAAAATGGTTAGCGTTATGGAAGCGTCAAGTGCTCAATAGGGAATCGATTGGACACTTGACACGTTTCGCAAATGATCCGTGAAACTGACTAACGCACGCCTTAACGATGCCCAACCGAATTCCACCTACCTTTTCTCTCAGACTCAGTACAAAACTGATACGGGATTCAACTCCTACTGCACACTTTCTTATTACCTGTACTGTAATTCTAAAAACAGCCCCCCCCCCCTCTCAATTGTGCAAGAATAAGCATTTCATGGCTATCGCAATCAATGGTTGATTCGCTGTTTACATTTTTTACAGTCAATCAAAGGGCAGAATTTCTTGACGATTGCGATAGCGATGAAATGGTTATTCTTACACAATCGGGGGGCTGACATTTAAAAGAAGCAATTTTTTTAATTTTTATAAAGGTCAAGGCGTCGGGCGCGAACCCAGAAGACGCAGGTTCAAGTCCTGCGGGTTCCGCAATTTTTGATATGTATTTAAAGTTGTTTAAACATGTTTCAAACCGTTTTTTTTAAATAAAACAAAACATGTTTAAAACAAGGCCATACATCACAGCAGCAAAGAAGACTGACACGCAAACATCTAATAAAAACCAAATCACTCAATCCGGTAGAGCATAAAATCCGAGCTGCACTAATAACATTTTATATCCGATATAACAACGAACGCTCAACGCAAGAAGTTCCATAGAGGAGCCAACGACTTTACTACTCTCGAGATGAAATAAAGCCTTGGTCACACACAACGTGCGACGACAGTGACTTACAATTTGAGCTGCAGTCACAATATTTTATACCCGGTAAAACAGAGACTTGAGTAACCGACATAGCTCAACGGGTTGCGAAGCTGAAGTGGCAATGGGCAGGGCACATGGTTCGTACAACCGATAGACGTTGGGGTCCCAAGGTGCTGGAATGGCGACCTCACACCGGAAGACGCAGTGTTGGAAGACCCCCACTAGGTGGACGGACGACATCAGACGAGTCGCAGGGAGCCGCTAGATTCAGGCAGTGCAAGACCGTGGCGTAAGGAAGTCCCTACAAGAGACCTATGTCCAGCAGTGGACGTCTTACAGAGAACGCTCAAATAAAGCTCAACGTAAGAAATTCCATAGTCCTACCAAGGAGCCAGCGACTTTCTACTATCTCAAGTTGCAATAAACGTCAGACGATTCAAGAGGCATCCAATATCGTTGAGACGCTGACTCGTTTAAAGTTTTCCCTAAGATAGTTACCAAGTAAGTGTATTTCCGAACGTTTTTCCACGAGGCGAGTCACCGAGACTAAGCGGAGGAAACTGGTTTACTAGATCAAATGTTTTAGGTATTTACTATTAAATAACGGCCTTGCTAAAAATATACAATATACCTAAAGACATTGTCTAAAGAATGTGCTAGTTTGATACACAATAGGAAGTACTTCACTTGATCAAATAAAATTTTGAAATAAGCCGAAATAAAAGTCTAAAACGAATTATTTAATACTAAAATTTCTGACTAGGCAAATAATTTTTATATGGAAATTTGTCTTTAAGTACTACAGAGAACTACATTTTGGTTTTCAACAGGACTTCTATATTTAATAATTTCATAATTAACGTTTGAAAGAAAGAAGTTTTATAACAAGCCGCGCTGCCCGCTCCGGAGACTCGCCTTAACAGCAGTATGATCTCTTTGAAAATCTTATTTTGAAAAACCACTTTTGGGCTAGACAACGCCACTTTTTAAATGACTCAAAAAGGATGAAGGGGGTTCTCAATTGGTGCTAATGGCGACCTCGCAGAGGAATGCGCAGTGTTTGCAGCTCTAAAAGTAAAAATAGTTATCTAAATATACGTAAAGTTCTTAACTAGTTAGAAGATTCTTGTAATATAGACGCTAGGGACGACTATTTCCGTTTGAGACGAAAATGGTTAAACTTTTACACAATCTCTTTGCATATACTGGCCAAAAAAATGCACAAGCATTATTTACTCAATAATTTACATTATTATTTAACATGTCATTATCTATATATATAAAAGGAAAAGGTGACTGACTGACTGATCTATCAACGCACAGCTCAAACTACTGGACGGATCGGGCTGAAATTCGGCATGCAGATAGCTATTATGACGTAGGCATCCGCTAAGAAAGGATTTTTGAAAATTCAACTCCTAAGGGGGTGAAATAGGGGTTTGAAATTTTGTAGTCCACGCGGACGAAGTCGCGAGCATAAGCTAGTTAAAATATAATTTATGTACTCTTTTCTCCGTACGTTAGTAATATACAGGGTGTAACCAGAACGCTAGCAAAAACGAAGAGAGGTGATAGTACCTACTGATGATTACTAATATGATACCACAAAAAAAAATTGAAAAAATCTCATATTTTGTAAAAGTTTACGATATATTGCAAATAAAACATCTAACTGACGCTAGAGGTCAACGAACGTTGCGTAAGTAGGCTACTTGGAGTCAATTCCGCGTCGTAGGCGGGTCAATGACCTATACTTTGCGGGTTTGAAAGATATAGTAATCAATAAAGATACAAAATTCAAATAATTTTAAATACATATCAAATATTGCGGAACGGCAGGATTCGAACCTACCTGTTAGGTTCGAGTCCTGCCGGTTCGCAATTTCAGGTATGTGTTTAAAATTATTTAGAAATTTCCTTGAAGTGTAGGTAAAAACACTATCATAAAAAATTATAAAAATGTCTTACTCTCATAGGAAAACCGAAATTTTGAAAAAAAAAACTAATTCCACGTCGACAAAATGCGGGTAGTAGCTACTTTACACTAGTTTTGAGAAATTCATTACAAAATACTGATATGTAAAATCAGTAATCAATCACCAGTAGCGTGCAGGTCATAGAGGCATAAATGCACTGCTTACCCCAGTTGTAAGCAGTGCATTTATTTCAAACCCTGTGCACGCCACTGGTAATCACTACCCCTACTATAAATGCGAAAGTGTTTGTTTGTTGGTTTGTTGTTTTATCCTTCAATGACATCGCAACGGATCGACGTGATTTTTTTACATGGGTATAAAGACCTGGAGAGTGACATACGCTACTTTATATCCCGGAAAATCAAAGAGTTCCTTCCTATTTTTAAAAACATAAATTCTCGCGTATGAAGTCGCGGGCATCAGCTAGTAATGATAATACTAGTGAAAACTACTCTTTGAAAGTAGGTGTATTAAGGCCTCGGGCGGTAACATGTTCGCAAGCAACAGAATCTAGTTTCATATTATACTAATTACCACCCTGAGCTACGCAGCGGACCACCTAACGATTTATGTTAAGCTAACTTGAACATAATATTAAAGAGTTAGCGCAGCTTCAGAAGCTAGATAATACTTGATTTTGTTAAGTTAGTTTTTTTTATATTTCGCGCTTCTCCGTATGAACGTATTACGCCTATTATTCTATTACTAGCTTATTCCCGTGACTTCAAAAATTTCAAACCACGAAACTACGAAATTCTTGTAACAAAATTGATGTAAAATTATTTTGCACGTCACTGTACGGTGCGTAACGCGCGAGTTAAGTCAGTTATGTGTTTCCGAGAAAAAAAATCTTGAAGTTAAACAAATATTTTTCACATTTTTTGCACGGCACTGTACGATGCTTATAAATGTAAGTGATGTGGATTTGCCAGGGGATATACCTACCTGTTCGTGTTATTGGAACTGCGAAAAGTTCTTGTTAACTTAAACAAAATAGGCGCTCAATTTTACTGAACGGCACTGTACGGTACCTACTTATAAAAGTAGGCGAAGTATGTAAACTTGCCAGGAAATATACTTGTATTATTGAAATCGCACAAACTTCGTGGTGCTGTTTGTTTATGTTACAACTTAAACAACTTGTGCTCAATTTTTTTGCAAGATATTGTACGTTGCTTATTAAAGTTTTTTTTTCAAATAATACATTTTATTGCCTTTAAGTTACTGAGTGCTGACATAAATTATATAAGGAACACAGAAAAATATTAATAATACAGATAAAGAACAAATAATAACAATTAAGTAGACCTAGGTCTAGGACTAGGACTAGGCCTGACTTGTTAGTCATCATTTAATAGTTCTGCTGAATAATATTGGAACTGCTAAACATAAACATAACAGAAGTGAAATTAAATATTAATCACGATGCGCAGAGGCTTATCGAGAGTTTTACCCTTAATAATAACCTAACTGCAGTATTAACTTGATTAGGGCTCATTAAATGCTATTGCAACCACTCAATCAAAATGGCGACCTAAACACAAAAAGCATATTTACTAGTCGCTGCGTCTTGAGTCGGAACGAGACTAGCTTAAAACCATCAACTGCCCGCATGCATAACTCAAAGATCCTCAATAGCTCAATTTAGAGCCTCAATAGCTCAACCGGCATAGGAGTGGACTGAAAACCGAAAGGTCGACGGTTCAAACCCCGCCTGTTGCACTATTGTCGTACCTACTCCTAGCACAAGCCTGACGCTTAATTGGAGAGGAAAGGGGAATATCAGTCATTTAATATGGCTAATATTCTTTTTTTTTTTAAAGATGGCTTCCCCGTAACTGATCACGTGACTTCCGTTCAAAAGGCGGCAACTACAAGTTCGACTACATAAAACTTCTGGAAATGGACATTTTTATAGGTGTGCAATTTTTTTGCACGACACTGTAAGGTGCTTGTAAAAGTAGGCGATGCGTGTAAGGACCGGGGGGATACATTGTTCAATGTCCGAGAATTTTCCCTCAGGCCTCAAGTTAGAATATAGTTAGGTAAGTAGGTATATACAGCTGTGTTAGCCTAGTGGTGGACGTTCGCCTTCTAATCGGAGGTCGGTGGTTCGATACCGGGCACGCACCTCTAACTTTTCCGAGTTATGTGCGTTTTAAGTAATTAAATATCACTTGCTTTGACGGTGAAGGAAAACATCGTGATGAAACTTGCAGGCTTGAGAGTTTTCCATAATGTTCCATATGTTTTCAAAGGTGTGTAAAGTCTACCAATCCGCACATGGCCAGCGTGGTAGACTATGGCCAAAACCCTTCTCACTCTGAGAGGAGACCTGTGCTCTGTAGTGAGCCGGCGGCGATGGGTTGATCATGATGAAGTAGGTATATAATAAAACACGGTATAGGTAGTTTTGACAACCTTCCTGGCGTTGTGAATTGTGATGCGTAAGGGTCGGGGTTCAAATCCCGGTTTGGCCATGATTTGAAAATATCACTGGGTTAGTCAGTTTCTTTTGTAGGTACATATATAATTATACTAGATGATGGCCGCGACTTCATCCGCGTGTAGGTTTTTAAAAATCCCGTGGGAACTCTTTGACTTTACGGGATAAAATTAGCGTATGTCCTTCCCCGGGACGCAAACTATGCCTGTACAAACTTTCGTCAAAATCGGTTGAACGGATGGGCCGTGAAAAGCAGACAGACAGACAGACACTTTCGCAATTATAATGGTAATATGGATAGTATGGATATTAGATGTTGCCAGCGACTTCGACCTAGTTGATTTAGGTTTTAAAGATCCCGTCAGAACTCATAATGACATCTCTATACATTTTCGCATTAATAATATTAGTATGGATGGACTAGCTTATACTCGCGACTACATCCACGTGGACTACCCAAATTTCAAACCCCTATGGTACCCCCTCAGGGGTCAAATTTTCAAAAATCCTTTCTTAGCGGATGCCTACGTCATAATAGCTATCTGCATGCCAAACTTGAGCCCGATTCGTCCAGTAGTTTGAGCTATGCGTAGATAGATCTGTCAGTCAGTTCAGTCACCTTTTCCTGTATCACCGTTCATCCCTGACCTACTTACTCTCTGAAACAGTAGCTCTCCCAATAAACACGTTTTTTTAAACCTCAAAGATCTGTTTTAATTTGTTAAAGTAATCCGAACATTTAAATTCTTGTCGGCTTGGTGACTTGAAAATATTACTGTTGAGGCTTGGTCACACATAACGCGTAATGGAAATCTGTCCTACGCGGCTCTTAGCGGCTGAGATGGACGATGGATGGACCACAAAGGACTAGAGATGGACTGTTTCATAGATATAGTACGCGAGAGGTCGAGATTGCAATCGGGGTATGAAGCGGGGGGACGCCCCACGCACCCGCACGTCACCTACGCTATCCTGCACCGGGTTAGCGTGGGAGCTGTACGGGTGTACGGGGCGTCCCGACCCCAATTGCCATTTTGACCTGTAGCGTACTATAGGTATAAGTGCGAAAATTCACTTCCGTGAAAAACTTATTGATTGAAATTGATGTAGACTTGTGAAATATAAGCGCTATCGACCTTGAGCATTAGTTATGATTATGTTTGATGTACCTACTGTAATCACATCACATCATCATTATTATCAACCGATAGACGTCTGGACTGCTGGACATAGATCTCTTGTAGGGTCACACCACGGTCTTGCGCCGCTTGAATCCAGCGGCTCCCTGCGACTCATTAGATGTCATCTGTCCACCTAGTGGAGTCTTCGGTCAGAAAGGAGGAAGTTTCCCAGAAACTTTACAAATTTTCGCATACTCCGTAGGGGTTTAGGTCACATTTGCTAATTTGGAACGCAGAGATTCGTTTTCCTCCATCAAGTGCAAGTTTTTTATCTTTCTCTTTAGAGCTGTACAGTTTTGGATGTGCGTCGCTGCGGTCGCGCTTTTTGTTTGTTTAAGCCCTTAAATTCTTGTCTACGGAATTGGACACGACGTGAAAATATTATCGTTATACATTACAGGGTTAAGGCGTCGGAGTGATAACGCGGAAAATGGGAAAAATTGTATAAATTTAATCTTTCGGAAGAGAATAATGAACGGGAAGCTCTCTGGAACAATGCCAACTGGTGCGAGAGTCACAGTTGTTAAACTTTTTGTAATTATAATTTTAATACTATCCATCTACATCCATATGCTCAATAGCTCAACGGTTAAAGGAGCGGACTGAAATCCGGATGGTCGCCGGTTCAAATCCCACCCGTTGCACTATTGTCGTACCTACTCCTAGCACAAGCTTTACCCTTAATTGGAGCGGAAAGGGGAATATTAGTCAGTCAAAAGTTCTCAGAGAGAATCTAGATTCTAGAGAATTTCTATGAGCCTCAATAGCTCAACGGGTAAAGCAGTAGATTGAAAACCGAAAGGTCGACGGTTCAAGCCCCGCCCGTTGCACTATTGTCGTACCTACTCCTAGCACAAGCTTCACGCTTAGTTGGAGAGGAAATGGGAATATTAGTCATTTATAATGGCTAATATTCTTTAAAAAAATATCTGGATGCTAAATCTCAAATTTCAGAAAATCTACCGTAGCGAAGCCGGGCGGATCAACGCACAGCTCAAACTACTGGACGCATTTGGCATGCAGATAGATATTATGACGTAGGCATCCGCTAAGAAAGGATTTTTAAAAATTCAATCCCTAAGGGAATGAAATAGGGGATTGAACTTTGTGTAGACCACGCGGACGAAGTCGCGAGCATGAGCTAGTGAAAAATAAGACAGTAAACTGCATTGTGGTAACGTCTCTTGTCTCTTTATCACCCTGGCTACAGAATTTATGATGGTCCAGTAACAATCTCTCACTTCTCGACAGAAGTACCATTTACCATTATCCACAGTAGGGTATCGAGAGTCGACGCACCCACACACTAGTGGGTGTTCGCTCGTAAACACGTCGATGTGTGTCTGTAGGCGGCGAGGAATAGGGTTACCACCTACCTATCACACTAATATTATAAAAGTGAAAGAAAATGTATATGTGTGTGCGTATGTTTGTTACTCTTTCACGCAAAAACTACTGGACGGATTTGGCTGAAATTTGGAATGTAGATAGATTATACCCTGGATTAACATATACGCTACATTTTATCCCGGTATACTAAAGAGTTTTCCACAGGTTTGTAAAAACCTTAATCCACGTAAATTATTTTTTTATTATTAATGTAAACTTAAATGAAAGAAATTTAGATTTATATGTACAGCACATTTAAATGTAATTGAAACTAAAATGTAGCTTTTTTTAATTTATAGACTAGCCCTTGACTGCAATCAGACCTGGTGGCAAATCAAATTAAATCAAAGAAATCGCGGGCATCAGCTTGTACATAAATAAGTAATTATTCAACCTAGCATAGTCTCATTAGCTACTAAAGCCTATACTCAAAGTTTGGAGACTTGGAAACGGAAGGAGTTCCGACCTCCCAATGCAAAAACATATACCTGTTAATTAATTCAAATTCAAATTCAAATGATTTATTCAAAATAGGTAATAAATTACTCGTATTGATGGTCTGGTATGGTGTTACTGGATCGGCGACGTGTAAATAGTCACTGATCCTGGGTGCGTTTGCGAAATTAATTATAATAATTATACTGCAATAGTATGGAATTAGCGGCGATGGTATGTGCAACAAAGACCTAGAAAAAACAACAAAATAATGCCTAAAACAGATATATACAAGGAAGAAATCACTAACCTGTTCTTATGAAATTCTCCAGGACTCCTTGAATCAGCCTTAGGGAAGCGTGAGAGCGTTTCTAGATTTTCGTGCTGGTACCAATGCAAGGCCATAGGTGGACTGCGCGCGAGCGGATGTTAGCGTGTCGTTTTTCAGACTGCGTTTTTACATATGGCGTTGACAGGTGCTCCTATGACGGGAGCGTGTGTGCGCGCGATTTGCCGCGATGCAACACCTATATAGCGTCATCTAGGGAGCTATGAATGAATTAGCTAAAGAAAACGGTACAATGATTCTTTCTAGTAATAGGTGTATTAAACAATATTCTGCGTAATATTTTCCAGGTTTCTCATTGCACAACCAGTTACATTTGTAAGATATAGTGGTGATAATTATTACGCAAACTTAAAACTAAAGCTACGAGGGTTCAAAACGCGCCCAGGTCTGAGAAGAGCCCACAACAAACTCAGCCGGTATAATAGTAATCATTGTTATACAGCAACGTGTTTTTATCACTCCAGTGTCTATGCATTCAACCGATCGTTCACTTATCGACAGAAGTACCATTAACCATTATCCTCAGTAGGGTGTCGAGAGTCGAGGCACCCACACACAGTAAGCAGTGGGTATCGGCTCGTACGAGTAACAACGTCGATGTGCGTTTGTAGGTGGCAAGCAATAGGGTTGCCACCTACCTATCACACTAATAATATAAAGGCGAACGGTTTTATATGTGTTTGTGTATGTTTGTTACTCAAAAACTACAAACGATATTTGCTGAAATTTGGAATGGAGATAGATAATACCCTGGACTCCGTTGCTACTTCGACCTAAATAAGTAATTATTCAACCTGCCAGATCTTATCAGCAGTGGCGTGCACAGTGTTCGAAGCCAGGGTAGGCATTAGTTAGGTAGGAACCTGTTTACATGCAGGTCATAATGAAAAATATGCATTGAGCTATTACAAATGGGGTAAGCAGTGCATTTATGCCTCTATGATCTGCACGCCACTGCTTATCAGTCACTTACTAAGGATCTTGGTCTTTGACCAGGGTGGTAAAAAAACTGTTTTTATAAAAAAGAGCATAACATCCTGTTTAAGGCAAAATCAAAAAACATATTTTGAATAAATATTTGCTGATGTTCTTTATGATTAACTATTTCAAAAAATATTTTAAATAGTATTTAAAACTTTAAATCACTTCACTTCACTTATACAGTTATCTGACACCGAATCTGCTATTATTCAAACTTGCCCTTTTCCTTAACAATGGTTGAGGATTTTTCTCTATTTCTGTACTTTAGTTGTCAATTTCGCTAAACCTAAGTACTGAAAGCCCTAGGCTATTTTCAATCAAAGAAATCTTTGTCCAATTGAGGTCTCCCATTATATTTAGGTCAATGAGGTTTCTCTAAATATTATGATTTTTAGCTAATAAACACAAAGTCACTTTTCAACACACACTAAGATTTCATTTTGTCACTAACCGTTGACTAGACGCGCAAAAAAATGTGCCAACCCTAGCAGGGATATTCAAAGTTACCAATATTTCTTCCATAATCCTTATTACGAAAACCATAAGATCCATTTTCGAATACACCATCCATAAAATAGGTCAAACCATAATCGGTCACCTTCTTTATGGTGCCGTTATGGAAATGGGTTTCGGTATCCTTTCGGTAACCCATTTGTTTTCGACAGATGGGCGAAAGCTTTGTATCACAATGTTTGGATATTGGGCCACCTCAACTTATTTGTACATATAATACTATTATACTATTATACTATTATATAGTTATACTATTGTGTAACTACCAGCTGATACTCGCGACTTTATCTGCGTGGATTTAGGAATATTCGGAATAGAAGCTTTACCGGAATCAGAAACGTAAAAAATCAAGATCAAACGAGGATAGTAAATTACAACAACTGACCAAAAAAATGTTTTAAATCAAAGTTCACCATCATCATCAACTCACCGGCTCACTACTGAGCACGGACCTCTCAGAATGAGAAGAGTTTGGCCACAGTCTACCACGCTGGCGAAACGCTGATTGGCAGACTTCTAGCCTTCTCACTCCTTTGAGACCATTATAGAAAACTCTCAGGCATGCAGTTTTCCTTCACCGTTAAAGCATATGATCCCTTCTTTAGATTGATTAAAACGCACGTAACTTCTAACAGCTGTTAGAGGTGCGCTCCCGGAATCAAACCCTGTACCCCCGACTAGGAGGCCGACGCGATGTCTCATCTTAACCACTTACGCAATCACCGCTTTATTAACAAAGTTACGACAATCTAATTTTCCAACTCGGTACGTAGTATTTCAAAAAACTTTGCCTTTAATTTAGAATCGCTATCAACAATCGTAATTTAAGTTGCAAGTTTTCTTCTTCAACATTTTCATTTTTGAACCGCCTCAATATATCAGCATGAAAATCTATAGACTAAGAGCCCAACGCGCAAATTATGAGGTACTTATTTGATTAACCATATATGACGTATCTCCTAACCTCCTCGCCTCTAACTTTTCGGAGATATGTGCGTTTTAAGTAATTAAATATCATTTGCTTTAGCGGTGAAGGATTCCGACTGCAATCACACCTTCTGGCAAGTGGTGATGCAGCCTAAAGATAATACACGCTTGCCTAAAATATGCCTACACGTATACACTACCTATATACACTCCATTTTTTCTTGCCAGGGTCGGTAAGTAACAAAGAATGAGCAGATCTGTTTAGAGTAAAAGCAACAATGCAGAGACAATCAATTTTAATCAAACACCTCTCCAAAGCTCTTAGGTCTTTATTTGAGCGGAGGAGAAATCTCTCACGGATTGTTTTGTGGAACATAAATCTAACTTTCGTACTGCTCACTCTTTTGTGCTACATTACATAATATTTCTCTCAATGTATTCCGTACCTCAAAAGGAAAAACGGAACTCTAATTGGATCACTTTGTTGATTGTCTGTCTGTCTGTCTGCCGGTCTGTCAAGAAACATACAGGGTACTTCCCGTTGACCTAGAATCGTGAAATGGCAGGTAGGTAGGTCTTATAGCTGACATTCGGGGGAAAATCTGAAAACCGTGAATTTGAAGTTACATCACACAAAAAAAATTTAATTGTGGTCATGAACTAAAAATTAGTATTTTCACTTTTTCGAACTAAGACAACTATATCAAGTGTGTAATCATATGAAAGCTAGGGCTTCACTTGATTATTCTAAAACAGATTATTATTTATTTTTATGCATCATAGTTTTTGAATTATCGTGCAAAATGACGAATAAATACGACTGTAGTACGGAACCCTCGTTGCGCGAGCCTGACTCGCAATTGGCCGGGTTTTTTTTTACAAAATGCTTGCATACTTTTTGCAGTTTGTCTAAGAATTTCTTTTATGAATGTCTTGCTCCAAAAGTTCCCGATGTGGGCTCCTCTTCTACACTGCATTTTAAACAGAAATACCGTAGTCATACATATTCAAAATGTACATTATTAAGCGGACATGTTTCCCGAACATGTTCCTTGTACTACACAATATTCATGCTACGTTAACATGAACGATATTCTAATATTAACTGCAGCGTAGCATGAACCTCTACGAGTTACATTCTGTGTATATCCGTAGCCATTCTGATATGCCGTAGCCACTCGTATCTGGATTTATAGTACGCGACAGGTCGAAATGGCAATCGGGGTGGGGACGCCGCACACCCGCACAGCCCCCGCGCTAATCCAAGCTCGGGTGATGTGCGGGTGTGCGGGGCGTCCCCCCGCCTCATACCCCGATTGCCATCTCAACCTGTCGTGGACTATACATATATGTGTAGCTATTCCGTTATGGATGTATATACAGGGTGTAACCATAACGCTAGCAAAAACTTAGCGTTATTGATATACTACCTAAACACAATCAAATACCAATAACCATTTGCCTCATTTTGTATGGCCTACTTACGGAATGTTCGTTGACCTCTAGAGTCAGTCAGATGTTTTATTTGCAATAAATATATCGTAAACTTTTATGTATTAGGTATCCATTTATAACCCCTCAATTCAAAACTCTATTCAGGAAACTAGAAAAAAATAAACGAATAATGAAAGAATCCTTTATAAATCCTTTGAATAAAAACATTAAAATTATTAATTTTAATCTGCCCAACTTGTGCCAGAAATGTGTGGAAGACCGGCTTCTTGATAGAGTTTATTCCAAAAATGGATCCTCCTGTCGTCGGCCTTGTGGCTCAACGCAAAAGTTTTATCAATTTTGAAATACTCTTTTCGTTTGATTGTATATGGCTTCCAAATTGCTCCTAAACTGTTGTCAGGTGTTGGATTTCTGAAAAAGAATACATATTTTTTTGGGTTTTCTAGTAAAACTTGTACACTAGTAGAGATCTCTCATGAAGATAAGTGCTTCCCCGTCCACTTTTACTCTCTTTTTCTCTTTAATGTAAATGTTTATGGTACAAATATAAAAAATGAAATAAAAGTGACAAATAGACTGAAAGAAACTATAAGATTTAGCCTATTTTTCTCTAGGGTTCTGTACCCGAAGGATGCCTATTACTAAGCCTCCGCTGTCCGTCCGGCCTTCCGTCCGTCCGTCTGTCTATCAGCGGGCTGTATCTCGTTAACAGGTAGAGAGTTGAAGTTTTTATCGTCGTATCATTAGTAATCGGGAACATACATACATTAAAAAAAAAGATTCCAACGAATTGAGAACCTCCTTCTGTTTTAAAGTCGGTTAGAAAATGAAAAAAGATTTTCAGAAATCTCATCCAAGTGGTGCCGGCAGGCTGAACAAATACGAGTAATTAATAAAATTAATTCTAATAACGTTATGGTTTTACTCTGGCCTAAAACCATAACTTTTCTAGTACGATGGTACGGAACCCTTCGGGCGCGACCTGACTCGCACTTGACTGATTTTATTTTGCCTTTTGACCTCATTGAAAAATAATCTTCAACCATTTTGCATTAAAGTCGTTTTTACATTGATCCTGATTTAATTCTTTGACAATACCATTTGTTAGAATTTTCTACCTGGTCTCTTTGTTGTGTAATTTTTTCTTGATTTTGTGACTTTTCCTGTAATTTTTAAGTACTAATAAATAGCTAACAATACATAGATATTTATAAAATAATCCGCAGGATAAGTGTCATAGTAATTATTACAGAAAATTTGCAAGTTATTCAAAGAATTAAATTTAAAAATCGAAAACTTGTACAGTTTTTTGGCTGTAATTTAAAAATGCTTGAAGATTTTTCTTGTTTTATAACTGTTTATTATTAACAAGGATATTTACTAGCAAGAAATAAAAAAAAATCTGATGAAATACATTGTTTCTTTTTTTTACAAATTTTTAAAGTGGCACACACCCCTTTACATAGAAAAAAATAAAAAATAAATAACTCCAAAACGATATACTTTTGCATAAGCACTTTAGGGGTTTGATAGCTAATGTCCTGTACTATAACCCCTTAACGGGATCGTGTCCTATTTTCCTGTAACCCTGTATATAAAAGGAAAAGGTGACTGACTGATCTATCAACGCACAGCTCAAACTACTGGACGGATCACGCTGAAATTCGGCATGCAGATAGCTATTATAACGTAGGCGTCCGCTAAGAAAGGATTCTTCAAAATGCAACCCCTAAAGGGGTAAAATAGGGGTTTTGAAGAATGTATGAAAGCCTGTCAGTTTTGAAGTGTCTATAAAGAATTTTTGTAGTTAATATTTTTGCAATTAGCAGTATGACATATTTTATTAAGCTCATGTTAAAATCTCATAGTTAAAGATCAAACCTAAGGGTGTAAAATAGAGGTTTAAAATTTGTGTAGTCTACGCGGACGAAGTCGCGGGCATAATCTAGTCTAAATATATAACAGGAAAAGGCGACTGACTGACTGATCTATCAACGCACAGCTCATGGACGGATCGGGCTGAAATTTGGCATGTAGGTAGCTATTATGACGTAGGCATCCGCTAAGAACGGATTTTTGAAAATTCAACCCCTAAGGGGGTGAAATAGGGGTTGAAATTTGTGTAGTCCACGCGGACGAAGTTGTCGGACGTATTGACAGATTATTAGTTTTATTACAGCTAGTATCTATAAATCCATACTAATATTACAAATACGAAAGTGTGTCTGCCTGTCTTTCTGTCTATGTGTTTGTCTGTCTGTCTGTTAGCTTTCACGGCCCAACAGTTTAACCGATGACATTAGGTACAGAGTCAGCTTACATCCCGGGGAAGGACATATATGACATTTTATCCCGGAAAATCAAAGAGTTCCCACGCAAATTTTAAAAACTTAAATCCACGCGAACATCATCAAGTATTTTATAAAATCTTAGATGACGAACTAAAGACAAACTTACCCAGTTTTGGCAAAGTCGACCCATAACTTAGTTACTCTGAACACGATGTCTCTCAAATTTGCGTCTCCCTTATATTGCTGTTCGTTTAACCAATTATAGAACAAGTACCAAAGATCATCACCATGGCTCACACCATTCAAATCGGCGAGCCCCAATAAAACGATCTTAACGATATTCAAATCCGTTACCGTGTCAAACCTGTACAAATACGTTGGTACCAATAGCTTCGTGTACAAATGAGCAAATCTATGTGTGTTATACGAGAAATCCGTATCAGTGAGCAACTCAGCCAAGGTATTCATATCGTCTGTTGTAATGTTTTTGTCTCCAAAGTAAAATTTCTTTATTCTTGCACCGAACTTCTTCAATTTTTTTTTGGAAATCTTTTCAGCGACTTCTCTAGGCACATAATAAGAGGGTTCATTATTAAAAATGTCCAATTTTGCAAGGTTATCTTGCAAATTATACAATCCTTCTGCGGAATTATATCCAAGCATTAGAGGCACTTTGTTGATCACATTGCCTTCAGCAAGCATTTTTACTGGATCTTCAGTTATAAACGCCTCGACATTTGGGAATTTATTTTCAACAGTCGGAATGAATTGTACTGGAAATCCTCTCAACTGTTCATCCAGTGTTGACGTGGCAATAGTAAGATTTGTAAGAAAGTCCGCGGTTACGCCTTTAAAGAAATTAAGTAATTCGCCAACGTCGGTGGTATCGGTGCCTAAAATCTTTCCCGCTCGAAAAGCCCTTGCTTTCATATCCCTAGCTATCGCCCAATCGTGGATACAAACGCCACTTTCCGCAATAACTCTGTGGAAAAGACCCGTCGACATCGGCGAGAACATGTGATATGTGACGGAAGATGCTCCAGAACTTTCACCAACAAGCGTAACACTGTTTGGGTCGCCCCCGAATTGGGCAATATTGTCCATAATCCACCGCAGCGCAGCCACTTGGTCTTTCATACCAGCATTTCCAGGCACCTCAGGAGTTTCCAGTGAAAGGAAGCCTATCATATCGAGCCTGTAGTTCAACGTAACGAAAACAATATCTCCATGCAGCATAAGAAAGTCGGGTAGAAAGAAATCTCCCGATCCCTCATAATACGATCCTCCATGAATGTTTACTATTACAGGAGACTTTGCATCCGATCGCAATGACTTCGTGTAAATGCTAACGAACAGGCAATCTTCCTCGCCTTGATAGGTCATGTTAAATTGTGTGCAAATAGGTCCAAAGTTTTTCGCATCACGCACTCCTTCCCATGGTAATGGTGGTAGAGGCGCCTGTGAATATAAGTCTTTATTACATTAATTTAAAATCGTCATCATCATCATCATCAATCGATAGACGTCCACTGCTGGACATAGGTCTTTTATAGGGACTTCCACACGCCACGGTCTTGCGCCGCCTGCATCCAGTGGCTCCCTGCGACTCGTCTGATGTCGTCCATCCACCTCTTCTTCTCTGGGGGTCTTCCAACACTACGTCTTCCGGTGCGAGGTCGCCATTCCAGCACCTTGGAACCCCAACGTCTATCGGTTTTACGAACTATGCGCCCTGCCCATAGCCACTTCAGCTTCGCAACCCATTGTGCTATGTCGGTTACTATAGTTCTCCTACGGATCTCCTCATTTCTGATTTGATCACGTAGAGAAAATCCAAGCATAGCTCTCTCCATCGCCCGCTGAGTGACTCTGAGCTTTCTTATGAAGTCCATAGTTAGCGACCATGTCTCGGATCCATGTCATCTCTGGCAACACGCACTGTTCGAAGACTAGAATCCGAAGACACTACCTACAAATAGATAACATATCCTACAATACTAGCTCAGAATAGAAACTGCATATAATTTGAACAGCGTTGAAATTTGTGTGTATGCGTGTGTGTCTGTTTGTGTGTGTGTGAGTGTTGCTGTGTGTGCTAGTGAGCGTGTACGTGAGTGCTAACAGCAATACTTTACAATATTTATGGTTAACCCTAGTACGTACTACGTAGGCTTACTACGTATAAGCAGTATCTTAGACAATTTTAGGAATGATCAAATTAATATTTTCTTGCCTTAAACCGAAGATCTCCAACGGGTGACTGAGCGAATGGCACTCCTCTAAACGAATAGCACGTAGAGCCATCGACAAGGTTGTAAATTGTTCCCCTTAGCTGACCTTCCTTTACATTCACTATTGGATCATTCTGAAATCAATTTCCCTAATGATAAACTCTAAAAAGTTAGGGTGCCGTACCTCAAAAAGAAAAAAGAACCCTTATAGGATCACTTTCTTGTCCGTCTGTCGTGTCTATCAATTAGGGGGAATAAAACCTATAGGGTACTTCCCGTTGAATCATGAAAGGCAGCTACCAATATTTTATAGCACAAGTAAAAGAAAAATCGGAAAACCGTGAATTTGTAGTCAAATTCACGGTTTTCCGATTTTTCTTTTCCGATTTTTTCCGATGTAACCATACATCACAAAAAATTTAATGATTTGTGTTCCCGACTAAATCCATACTATCCATACTAATATTATAAATGCGAAAGTGTGTCTATCTGTCTGTCTGTCCGTCTGTCTGTCTGCTAGCTTTTCACGGCTCAACCGTTCAACCGATTTTGACGAAATTTGGTACAGAAATAGCTTGCACCCCGGGGAAGGACATAGGCTACTTTTTATCACGGAAAAACAAAGAGTTCCCACGGGATTTTTAAAAACGAAACCCACGCGGACGAAGTCGCGGCATCCTCTAGTTCATTTATATTTTAGGCTTAGATCTATAGAGCGCACTTTGACTTTGCTCAGACTTAAGATTGAGCTAAAACGAGACAGATTTATGTGAGATATATCGCTCTGTCTCGTTTTAACTCTATCTTAAGTCTAAGCTAAGTCAGAGTGCGCTCTATAGACCCTTAAACTAACTTACTTGACCATCTTCACAAAATATCACAGATATTTGTAGCAATATAAAGAATAAAAAACTACTTTTATTATACTTTAAATTCAACATCATTCCTACGGAAGCCATCGAAAACTGGCTACGAACGTGAGACTCATAATTAATATTATAACACTTTTTAGGGTTCCGTACCTGAAAAGGAAAAAAGGAACCCTTATTAGGTGATCATTTTGTTGTATGTCTGTTTGTCTGTCTGACTGTCTGTCCGTCGTGTCTGTCAAGAAATCCTATAGGGTACTTACTTCCCCGTGAGTGATTTCCATTATACACGACGTAGGTATTTCCTTCCCGTAGACCTAGAATCATGAAATTTGGTAGCTAGGTAGGTCATATAGCACAAGTAAAGGAATAACGACCTCCCTGGCGCAGTGGTAAGCGCTGTGGTCTTATTAGTGGGAGGTCCCGGGTTCGATTCCTGGCAGGGATTTGGAATTTTATAATTTCTAAATTTCTGGTCTGGTCTGGTGGGAGGCCTCGGCCGTGGCTGGTTACCACCCTACCGGCAAAGCCGTGCCGCCAAGCGATTTAGCGTTCCGGTACGATGCCGTGTAGAAACCAAAGGTGTATGGGTTTGATAAAAACTGCCATACTCCTTCCAGGTTAGCCCGCTCCCACCTTAGACTGCATCGTCATTTACCATCAGGTGAGATCGCAGTCAAGGGCTAACTTGTATCTGGATTTAAAAAAAAATTATCCGCAAACCGTGAATTTGTGGTTATATCACAAAAAATGTATTCATGAACAAAAAATAGTATTTACAATTGTAAAAAATTAGTATTTAAACTGTACCAAGTGGGGTATCATATGAAAGGACTTTTTTACCTGTACTTACATTCTAAAACAGATTTTTATTTATTTATATATACATAATAGTTTTTAATTTATCGTGCAAAATGTCGAAAAAATACGATTGCAGTACGGAACCTTCGGTGCGCGAGTCGGACTCGCACTTGGACGGTTTTTATTATTTACATTGATCTACCTTATTTCCATTATAAAGGAGAGATATATTACGTAATTAATTGCCAATATTTAGAGTAGATTTATATTCTAACTAGCTTATGCTCGCGACTTCATTCGCGTGGACTACACAAATTTCAAACCCCTATTTCACCCCCTTAGGGGTTGCATTTTCAAAAATCCTTTCTTAGCGGATGCCTACGTCATAATAGCCATCTTGTCTTTAACTATGTCCATCCAAATAATCAAGTCGATCCGTTCCTCCGTCGCGGCGTGATTGAAGGACAAACCAATAAACAAACACTTTCGCATTTATAATATTACTAGCTGATGCCTGCGACTTCGTCCGCGTGGTTTTACGTTTTTCAAAATCCCACGCGAACTCTTTGATTTTCCGGGATTAAAAGTAGGCTATGTGTTAATCCAGGGTATAATCTAACTCCATTCAAAATTTCATCCAAATCCGTTCAGCCACTTTTGCGTGATTGAGTAATAAACATCCAAACGTCCAAACATCCAGACAGACAGACAGACACACTTTCGCATTTATAATATTAAGTATGGATGGATATACGTGCGTTAGTCATATCTTAAAGTAAAGTTAATATTTATTTAGTAAAATATGGTACGATCAAGGTTTTAAATTAAATTTAATACACGTTTTTTTACATTACCTATCATATCGAATTTTACAATACCTATTAGCTTACTAACGCAACTTTGTCCGCGTGAACTACACAAATTTCAAACCCCTATTTTACCCCCTTAGGGATTGAATTTTTGAAAATCCTTTCCGTCCAGTAGTTTGAGCTGTGCGTTGATAGATCAGTCAGGCAGTCAGCCACCTTTTCCTTTTATATATTTACTAGCTTATGCTCGCGACTTCGTTCGCGTGGACTAGAGAAACTTCAAACCGCTATTTCACCCCTTTGAGGGTAGAATTTTCGGAAATCCTTTCTTAGCGGATGCCTACGTCATAATAGCTATCTGCATGCCAAATTTCATCCCGATCCGTCCAGTAGTTTGAGCTGTGCGTTGATAGATCAATCAGTCAGTCAGTCAGTCACCTTTTCCTTTTATATATTTAGACTAGCTTATGCTCGCGACTCCGTCTGCGTGGACTATACAATTTCAAACCCCCATTTAAGCCATTTAGGGGTAGAATTTTGAAAAATCCTTTCTTAGTGGACACCTATTCTTTACAAAGAACACACCCTCCAAATTTCATGTCTCGAGGACAGCGGTTTAGGCTGTGCGTCGATATATAAGTCAGTCAGTCAGTCAGTCAGTCAGTCAGTCAGTCAGTCAGTCAGACAGTGATTTGCCGCGATTAGGTCCACAGTACATATTAATGGCACTGATTCTGAGCACAACCTAATTTTAGAGTATTCGCATGCTCTTCTTACTAATGTAATATGAAAAGGACAGACACAGTTTGACAGTTCTAAATTTAATTTTTAGATGGTAAAACCCGTGATTTTAGCGCGCAGTCGCGAACCTAATGTTTAAATTTGTATTGTGCACTAAAATTTAGAGTCTTTAAATGTGAAAGTCATGTTCCGTTCCTTTTTAACCATTAGTAAAAAGAAAAGGATGCAGATACTCCACATTTAGTTTAGAGAGAGACTAGAGAATCGGGGCCATTGTGTAATTATTTATAGCCTACTTATGGCCTACGCGTGGATTTATGTTTTAAAAAATCCCGTGAGAACTCTTTGATTTTCCGGGATTAAATCTATATGTCTCTCTCCAGGTCTTTGTCTATACCCATGCAAAAAATCACGTCAATCCGTTGCTCCGTTGCGACGTGATTGAAGGACAAACCAACAAACCAATAAACTAACAAACCAATAAACCAACAAACAAACACACTTTTGCATTTATAATAAGGGTAGGGATAATAAGGGTACTGATGTGACTTCTAGATAAAGTCTAATGATGAAAGAATTATTAAAATCATATCAGTTGTATCAGAGTTTATCAATTACAAATTAAAAAAAAAATCTTTCCTTCAACTCCTTTCACTTAGCCAGCGCGGCGGACTATGGCCTAAAACCTTCTCATTTGGAGAAGAGACCCGTGCTCAGTAGTAGGCCGGCAATAGGTTGATCATAACGATGATGATACATGAGTTACACGTCATGTTTTTATCCCCAAATTGATTCTCCAAGAGGTCATTATTTTCTCTTTCCCAGTATATTTCCGGTACATTTACCAATAGTTTATAGCCTGAAGCATAACAACAAAAGATACCCGGCACGTAGGTTGACCGCAATCTGGGGGTGTCGAGGGGGAGCTTTATTCTATTGAAGTATCCTTCAGCGACAAAAGCTCGTGTAATTAACTCCAAGCAAATATTGCCCCTCCAAAGACTAAATATAACGTTAGGTAGCTTAATTTTTCACCTTCTACTGTATAAAGCTTGTCTTTTCTTAAAATTGACTCTCGGAAGATATTCTTTTCTTTTCCCTAGCATGTTCCCAATATAGTACCCACCTAAGTACATGAGAGTATAGTCGATTTGGCACTCATGTTCTTATCCCCAAATTGATTATCAAAGAGGTCATTATTTTCTCCTTTGCAGTATATTTCCGATACATTTAGCAATAGTTTATTATAGCCTGAAGCATAACTACAGAAGATACCCGGCACGGACGTTGACCGCAATCTGGGGGTGTCGAGGGGGAGCTTTATTCTATTGAAGTATCCTTCAGCGACAAAAGCTCGTGTAATTAACTCCAAGCAAATATTGCCCCTCTAAAGACTAAATATAACTATATAGGTTATTACTATACTATAGGTACACTATAGGTAGCTTAATTTTTCACCTTCTACTGTATATAGCTTGTCCTTTCTTAAAATTGACTCTCGAAAAATATTCTTTTCTTTTCCCTAGCATATTCCCAATATAGTACCCACCTAAGTACATGAGATGATGATTGATAAGGTTGCCTGGAAGAGATCGCTTTAGCGATAAGGCCGCCTTTGCATGCTACATCTTATTAGAATAAGATCCTGTATTGTGTTTTTTCAATGTTTACTTTGTGTTGTGTGCAATAAAGTGTCAATAAATAAATAAAATAAATGAGAGTATAGTCGATTTGGCACTCATGTTCTTATCCCTTACAGCCTGTATATTTAGATAAAAAAAATAAAAACGTGCGAGTGTTGAGATCCTTGCGGCTTAGCCGTAATGTGCGAACATCATTATTTAGCGAACTTGTGAAAACTAAGCACCATTGACATTTAAGTCGTCCAAATTTAATTAGTTACAGGCCTTCAGGCCTGTTTGAGTTTGCAATTCGTAATTCACTACCTCAGTTGGTTTAGAGTTTTAGACAGACATGACGTTCTAAGCCTTAAGTAAATTAAGAGGTCGGCCTTGTTACGTGTTAATCGTACACCGAAGGGTCTAGAACTCAGAGTTCTGCGTTACGCGTTCACTACTGAAAATTCAATCTCAATAAGAGACCCTCAGAACTTTTGTAAATCTTACCGGAGATTCATGTTTTAGGAAGAACCTTTAGATAAAATCTGGAGTTTTGCGGACCCAGCGGTTTATCCTGTACTAGCGAACTAGGTTTGGCTAGCAGACAGACAGACAGACATTTTCGCATTTATAATTAATCCATACTATACTGTATGGATTAATTTAGTGTTCGAATATAAGCCATTGCAAAGCTGAACGCGGGTCCCAAAATTCTTACTAGACCTCTCACTGTGGGATCAAAGTCTTAGTTCTTAAGTTGCTAAGTTGGGAAATTATTTTGGGACTGAATAATTACGTAAGCTACCTCTTGTAGGTGCGTGATAAAGCCTTACCTTTGAGTAGCTAAAACTTACTTGAATGTAACTTAATAGGTATTCGTATAAAGAGAACTTGTTCATACATTTATGATTCAAACAAAGTTTGACACCTACACTCTACTTCACTGATGATTAAGGTTCGTACGCACCTGAGCGGCGCGGCGCGGCGCTTCAGTCCGACTGCAGAACGCGTCACCTCAGGCCGCTCGACGGTGCCTACCGCACTACAACTTCAGTACGCGGCAGCTCGCGTCACTTGCGCGTCACTTCTACACCCGTTCGCGTACGAGCAACAACGTCGCAAGATGAGCGACAGTGAAGAGGATTTGATTATTATTTCTTTGTTGTGCAGAAGAAGAACGAATTATCGAAGAGAAAAAACCGGCCAAGTGCGAGTCAGGCTCGCGCAATGAGGGTTCCGTACTACAGTCGTATGATTTCGATAATTCAAAAACTATGATGCATAAAAATAAATAAAAATCTGTTTTAGAATGTACAGGTGAAGACCTTTCATATGATACCCCACTTGGTATAGTCACTCACTTCGAAAGTTGAAAATACTAATTATTAGTTCATGACCACAATTTAATTTTTTTTGTGTGATCTAACCCTAAATTCACGGTTTTCAGATTTTTCCCCAAATGTCAGCTATAAGATCTACCTACCTGCCAAATTTCATGATTCTAGGTCAACGGGAAGTACCCTGTAGGTTTCTTGACAGACAGACGGACAGACAGACAGACAGACAGACAGACAGACAGACAGACAGACAGACAACAAAGTGATCCTATAAGAGTTCCGTTTTTCCTTTTGAGGTACGGAACCCTAAAAAAGAAGAAGAAATGGATTGCTGACATACCAAAGTCACGCTATCAAGAAGGATATCACATTTTGTTTCCTCGCCTTCTTAATGACTCTGTACCATTTCACATTTACTTCAGAATGTCGAAGACAAAATTCTATATGCTATTGCCTAATAGTTTTTGTGGAAATTACATTAGAAACAATAGGTATACCACACAGGTCGGTAATATAATCCTACAAGAAACCTATGTCCAGCAGTGGACATATCTATCGGTTGATGATGATGAAGATGATGATAGTTTTTATGGAAATTATAAAAAAATATTTATGCATATCCATACTTATATTATTATCAACGCAAAAGTGTATTTGTCTGTCTATCTACTAGCTTTTCACGGCTCAACAGCTTAACCGAATTTGATGAAATTTGGTACAAAGTTGAATTACATCCCGGGGAAGGACAGGCTACTTTTTATCCTGGAAAATGAAAGAATTTCCACAGGATTGTTAAAGGCCCATTTATATGAAGTTTGCACCAGAGGTAGGCAACTTTTTATCCCGGAAAATCAAAGAGTTCACACGGGATTAAAAATCTAAAAAAAAATGCAACTAGATGATGCCTGCGACTTCGTCCGCGTGGATTTAGATTTTTCTATAGGTGAGCACATTTCCGGGAATTACCTACTAGTACCTATATACCTGAGATAGATTATACCCTGTAGGATAAAAGTAGCCTATGTGTACCTACACATAGGCTAGTTTTATCCCGAAAATCAAAAAGTTTCCACGGGATTTTTAAAAAACCTACATCTACGCGAACGAAGTTGCGGGCATCAGCTAGTCCCTTAGGTTCTGTGGAAATTACATTAGAAAAAGCATTTTCGCAAAATGTCTTTGTTTTATGTGCAATAGAATATATAAAATAGGCAGGTAAACACAGGTACATATTATATCTAAATACCTATATAAAAGAAAAAGGTGACTGACTGACTGATCTATCAACGCACAGCTCAAACTACTTGACGGATCGGGCTGAAATTTGGCATGCTGGCTAGCTAACTAGCTAATATGACGTAGACATCCGCTAAAAAGGGATTTATGAAAATTCAACCCCTAAGGGGGTAAAATAGGGGTTCGAGATTTGTGTAGTCCACGCGGACGACGTCGCGGGCATAAGCTAGTATAATATAAATACAAGTACAACAATAGGTAGGCATATTTCCGAAACTATTAATTCTACCTAGATGAAGTAGGTAGGTATAATATGTACATAATATATTATAGTTATTTAATCAGGATTATTTTTACCATTGATGTTTTCTCATAACGCTCGGAGAGACATTTATACATTTAGACACTGGGAAGGGGGGAAGCCGACATCCTAGGGGTTGGGACCTTTGAGGATATACTTCTAAGAGCATGAGGAACACGTCATGTGTCAAAAATTAAACCTACGTTATTTATTTTGAGGTCTATCTTGCCGATTCTTGCCTGTACTTTAAATACCTAACAAGATGCGCGTGTATCTTATTCGAGCGACGTACGCATACTGAAGCGCCGCGCCGCGCCGCTGGGTATGTCGCACTAGCGTCACTGCACTGCGCGTCGCTTCAGTGCGCTTCAAAATATTCTCTCCAGCCGTGCCGCGCGGCAACGCGCGGTGAAGCGCCGCGCCGCGCCGCTCTAGTGCGATATGCGCCATACAAAATGATAGAAATGATATTTTGAAGCTCTGTGCCGCGACGTGAAGCTCACTGAAGCGCCGCGCCGCGCCGCTCAGGTGCGTACGAACCTTAAGACCTAAGATTTCTCAGGAAGCTCCACAGACCACCACCTATGGACAGTGGCGTGCACAAGGTTTGAAGCCAGGGTAGGCACTAGTTAAGTAAGAGCCTGTTTACTGGCAGGTCATTAAGAAAAATATGCATTGAGCTATTCAACTGGGGTAAGCAGTGCATTTATGCCTCTATGACTGCACGCCACTGCCTATGGACGCCTAATAGCCGGACACCCGCGATCGTCAAGCTTAAGGCAGTTGCTTAGCATAAAAGTCGCCCCACGCCCGTTAGGTACCCTCATTTCACACATTGTCTTGATTACGTGACTTTTGAATCCACCAAACACCACAAGTCAACAAAGCATTCTCCCCTGTCCCCCACCAACATTTTACGATTTTGTTTCCATGCAAAACCTTGCATGTGCGTACTCTTGAGGTTGATTTCTCTGTGGGCAGCTCCAAGCCGAGCGTAAGGGCATACTATTTCAACTAACATTTTTTTTTCAATACGTTCTTCATCTTACGAGGAAACTACTGTCAAAGTCAAGGGTAATACCTTTTAAAATACAACTAAGTACATATAAATATTTACTGTGGTCGGAAATAGATAATGGAAAGGTAAATTCATATTTGACTTAGATATATATAATAAAAAAAAATTAAAAAAAACTGCGTAATAGTTTGTATAGAGAAGCAAAAAGGAACATTTTTCATACATAAATTTAAGTTTTCTTACCAATGACAGGTGTTCTGATAATCATGCAGGTGCAACGAAACGTTATTACCTGAAAAAAGAAGTATGGTTTTATAAATAAAACTGCAAAACTTATAACTTACTCCCAGAAGTTATTTCAAATAACAAAACTAATTTAAGACTAGCTTATGCTCGCGACTTCATCCGCGTGGACTATACAAATTGCAAACCTCTATTTCACCCCCTTAGGGGTTGGATTTTCAAAAATTGTTTCTTAGCGGATGCCTACGTCATAATAGCTATCTGCCTTTCAGCCTGATCCGTCCAGAAGTTTGAGCTGTGCCTTGATAGATCAGTCAGTCAGTCAGTCACCTTTTCCTTTTATAAATTTAGATGTTTCTCAACGAGTTCAAAATGTTTAAAATAAATCTACTTAAAAATCGCGATAGTAACAGGGACTTGAGGTGATAGTTTAGTAGTTGAGACTTCGGTCTCCTAATCGGAGGGTCTGGAGTTCCCGGACCTCCTTTGCGGGGTCACGTTAATTCACCTAGGTGAATTAACCCCGGTGAATTAAGTCTACACAGCACCCATTTTTGTACATCCTTAGAAATACGAATACCGCGAACGTAAAGTATTTACTGTACAGAGTAAATACTAAACAAAATATTACCTCAGAATGTTTGTATTCGTACACGAAAGTATATGAACAATCTCTTCAATTTTCTCCGACATTCAGCCCTGAAATTGCCCTATTGTTGTATGAGGGGGAATCAATTTGGGGATGAAAACCTGAGTGACGTGAATACGGGGCGAATAGTGTTCGATATGAGAGGAATTTCGTCATTATGTTTCGATTATACGTGAAGATCTCATAAGAAAGCTCAGAGTCACTCGGCGGGTTGCGAAGCTGAAGTGGCAATGGGCAGGGCACATAGTTCGTAAAACCGATAGACGTTGGGGTTCCAAGGTCCTGGAATGGTGACCTCGCACCGAAAGACGCAGTGTCGGAAGACCCTCCACTAGGTGGACGGACGACATCAGACGAGTCGCAGGGAGCCGCTGGATTCAGGCGACGCAAGACCGTGGCGTGTGGAAATCCCTACAGTGTCCAGCAGTGGACGTCTATCGGTTGATGATGATGATGGTGATGATCTTGACTATGAAACCTTACCTTATGCCATTCTAACTTCTAAAACGCACTTGACCGGTTTCCAATTTTAAAGGCATTTCATGTGTACCAGTGTACAGGTTCACTAATGAATGACAAAAAACGTATGACAAATTATCAGTTCACCAAAAACTTTTGAAAAACTAATCAAATCACAAACGTCGTATACCGCAAACATATCATTTTACAAAAGATCATTTGACAAATATTCTATTCACAAATGTTTTACTTTACAAATTTGCTGAATGTTAAAATATCATTAAAAATTTATTATTTCACCAAATAATTTGTTTTTCAAATTCGCGATTTTACAAAATAATAGATGATAAATTTATTATTTGATAAAATAGGTAACTAATTAACAAAAAACACACAAAATGTCTGTTTTGCATACATATGCAAACCCCTATTAGGCAAGACCGGGGCCCGTCGACGGAGCCCCGCTTCGCGGGGCTCCTTTTTTCTGGGTGGTAAAAAAAGAAATAACCCACGAAGGGGATGGCGGGGTCTTATAGACCCCGCCATCCCCTTCTAACCTAACCGTTCCGAGTCGGAGTGCCCCAAGTTCCGAGCTCGCTTCGCTCGCTCTTGATGGTGGGAGCGGGGGGGATGAGAGAGACCCCCCACCATAGTGGTGGTCTCTTCTCGTCGACCGGGGCCCGTCGACGGAGCTCCTTTTTTCTGGGTGGAAAGAGACCCCCCATTATAGTAAGCGGTCTCTTCCGTTGGCCCGGTCGACATATAAAAGATTTGGTGAATTCTTAAAGTATTTATCAAACAGTTCATTTTATCAAACAATTCATTTTATCAAAAAAAAAGTGCGATATGTTGTTTTACTAATTAACACGATTAAAGAAATCAATTGTTTGTCAAATGATATTTTATGAAATAACAATTTGTCTGGTAATTTGTTTTATCAAGTGAATTATTTGTAGAAACATAAGTTTTATAACGATCATAAAACGATTCATAATTTTGGCAAAATTTTTTTGGGAAATGAAACTTTATCATTTGTTTTTTGTCAATTGATCGGTCACCCAGTGTACCATTCAGTCGCTCAAAAAGAAGTATTTTGATTAAAAGGCCGTTTGTACGTTTCGATAAATGTGGAATAGCAGAAAAAACTTTCATTTAAGTGGAGTTTAGAAAGAAAATATTGAAACCGTAACGTTTTTAATCAAATTAATTTATTCCCTCCGAAGGGAAAATCTAATCTCATATATTCTACTTTTATGTAAAGAAAGCCAATATGTGCGAGATATTTGAGTTTGAGGGAATTAATGAATAAATTATCTAAGGAACTCTTATATAAATGAAAAATGTGTAAATACTAGGTTTTGTTTTCGGCTTCGCTCGAGAATTTTTAGTGAAGCTTTCGTAATGTCGTCCGACATATTTTATGCGTCGTCTGTCGCGTCGGTTGCGCTTGCGAGTGCGAGCTCGCGCAGGTATTGTTCCACGCGCTCGTGTACTGTGTGTGGATGTAGCACTCACACTCATGCAGATGGCAAACGCGGAGTGCGGCGCAACGCGCGGGATAATTACCCCGGAAAATCAAACAGTTTCCACGGCATTTTTAAAACCTTAATCCACGCGGACGAAATCACGGGTACCATCTAATATATCCTACTATAAAATGATAACAAGTTGTTAAAAAAAAATTACAGTTTTCATAAAATTAATATTCTTTTTATAAAAATGCAATTTCAAATGCAAGGACCCGATATATATATTCTAAATTTTACGTAGGTAGATATAGTAGAACTGTGTACTCTTTGACTTTGGAACTTGAATAAATGATTAAAGAACATTTACCGAGGGCCTCATAAACATATGAAATTGTATAAAAGATATTATATTAAATGTAGAACCAAATGCGTTAACATTACAATAATGAATATTTCATTTCAGGCGTGTAAGTAAATAAAATTCAAAAATCTCTTTGAACGTAAAATCATATGAATTTTATTCCTATGTAAGGAATCCGCTAGGTGCGTGCTTTGGAGCGTAAGTCATTTGATAAGAGAGCTTGTGGAAGGAATCTAAATCGGTCGACGAGATAAAAGGATCTTTTTGTCTGACTTTTATATGACGTTATAACGCGTAAAACTTAACTCCTCACCATTTTAACTTTTTGTGTCAAATTTCATGTCAAAAGCACGATTTTAGTCCTCATTTTTTAAAATAGAGATAGCGAGCAAACGAGCAGGCGAGTCACCTGGGTGTTAAGTGCTTACCGCCGTCCATGAACATTTGCAGCACCAGAGGAATTACCGATGCGTGCCGGCCTTTCAGGAATTTGTTGGTCCGCCCCTTGAATAACCCCATGTTGTAATCTAGTGGGAACACCGCCGATGGGAGTTGGTTTCACAGTTTGTACGTACGTGGAAAGAAGGATCTGGCACAGCGGACGGTCGAAGTACCAGACACCCAGGTGGTGAGGGTGAAATTGCTTACAGTGGCAGTGGCGAAAAAATGTTTGTAAAGCGAAATCGATACAATCATTTACTCTTAAATGGTTCAAACTACATACTTAGTTGTAATTAAATTAAAAACCGTTCAAAATGTCAACATTAAAATTATCTTTACTATAGTAAGGCTGACAGTCAGTTCCCGCACGCGCCGCGGTTGTGACTCCCTTGAAAAAAGACCCCAGATGGGTTCGAAACTAGTCGGGCTAACGTCGACTAAACACGTGAGTAAAGCCGGGACAGATATTATATATAAATGAATACTAGTTAGACTGTGACAGTAACTAAGTCATTTTGAAATTTAAATAATCGACCGGTGATAAATTAATTTGAAAATTGGTGAGATCGACTTACATCTCATTTGAGATGCAAATTGGTACATGATGTTGACAAGAAGCTAGCTTGTTGTGACATAACGGGAAATATGCGTACGGCGTATTGATGTATAGTACGCGACAGGTCGAGATGGCAATCGGGGTATGAGGCGGGGGGGACTCCCTGTACACCCGCTCGTCACCCGCGCTTTTCTACACCGGATTAGCGCGGAGGCTGTGCAGGTGTGCGGGGCGTCCCCACACCAATTGCCATCTCGACCTGTCGCGAACTATAGCTAGGTACTTGGAAGCTATATACGAGTATATGTACATATATCTATTTATGTATCCACTTATTTTATGAATAGAATAGAGACGGTTTATTAACATTCGGAAACTGTGATAGCCATTAGACTCCGGACCTCCTAGACAGGTCGAGATGGCAATCAGGGTATGAGGCGGGAGGACACCCACCCGCACGTCACCCGTACTATTCCACACCGATTCCGGTCCCCAAACCGATTGCCATCTCAACCTGACACGAACTAGGTACTTGGAAGCTATAATAAATACCAGATTTATACCAGAGACATAACCCTGTCTTGTTTTAACTCAAGTCTCAAGTTGTCTCTATAGGTCTCATCGCGCCGACCTAAAAAAGAAGTAAGCCATAATAATGTTCGCCAATTTCACCCCATACATGGTGCTATACGCTCGCAATATAACATTTTAACACAAAAGGGTGGAAACAGTGACGCAATAACCCCGTCCGCAGTTATTAATGGGTCACGCCATGGATGCTTGACAAAGCTACAAAGGCAGAACGACCTTCAGCCCCAGTGCTATTTAGATTTACAAATTACATGTTAGGAGTTCGAACCGTTGTATTTACATTCGTATAGAGCGTAGTTAAACTTTGTTCAGACTCAAGTTTTAGTTAAAACGAGATGGACTTATGCCAGAGACATAACCCTGTCTTGTATTAACTCAAGTCAAAGTTGGCTCTATAGGTCTCATCGCGCCGACCTAAAAAAGAAGTAAGCCATAATAAGGTTCGCCAATTTCACCCCATACATGGTGCTATACGCTCGCAATATAACATTTTAACACAAAAGGGTGGAAACAGTGACGCAATAACCCCGTCCGCAGTTATTAATGGGTCACGCCATGGATGCTTGACAAAACTACAAAGGCAGAACGACCTTCAGCCCCAGTGCTATTTAGATTTACAAATTACATGTTAGGAGTTCGAACCGTTGTATTTACAGGGTTTAAGGTACTTAAGGTAAGGGTTCACAAATTTCAAACCCTCATTTCACCTCTTTAGGGGTTGAATTTTCAAAAATCCTTTCTTAGTGGATGCCTACGTCATAATAGCTATCTGCATGCCAAATTTCAGCCCGATCCGTCCAGTAGTTTGAGCTGTGCGTTGATAGATCAGTCAGTCAGTCAGTCACCTTTTCCTTTTATATATTTAGATGATCGGTCTTGGAATTTTTTGGTCTTTAAACACTGAGGAATTTTGGACGATAATACATCTCTAAGCTTCCTGAACGCGTGAAGTGATTCATCATGATCATCATGATCAACCCATCGCCGGCTCACTACAGAGCACGGGATTCCTCTCAGAGTGAGAAGGGCTTTCGCCATAGTCTACCACACTTTACACACCCTTGAGAACATTATAAAGAACTCTCAGGCATGCAGGTTTCCTCACGATGTTTTCCTTCGCCATTATAACAAGTGATATTTAATTACTCAAAACGCACATAACTCCGAAAATTTAGAGATGCGTGCCCGAAATCGAACTTCCGACCTCCGATTAGGAGGCGGACGTCCTAACCACCAGGCTATCACAGCTTAGCAGCAGTTAGAAGTCACTTACCATGAATCTACGAAAATTGCTACCACAATCTGAGCAAGAGAAGCAATTACGGAAGCCATATTAACATCGTTAAAATTTACGAACTCGACTTACGACTTAAGTGTCTTGTAGCTACGACTGCGAGTGTATTAAATGCTGACTTGGTATTACTGCTACAGAAAGTAATGTACATCGAAATTTATAAGGAGTAAAGATCTGTACGCACCTGAGCTGCGCTGCGCGTCGCTTCAGTCCGACTGCAGGGCGCGTCACTTCAGGCCGCTCACGGTACCTACCGCACTACAACTGCAGTACGCGGCAGCTCGCGTCACTTGCGCGTCACTTCTATGCCCGATCGCGTACGAACAACAACGTCGCAAGATGAGCGACATTGAAGAGGGAAAGGGTGGAAGCCGACATCCTAGGGGTTGGGAATTTTGAGGATATACTTTTAAGAGCCCGTCATGTGCCAAAAATTAAAACTACGTTATTTATTTTGAGGTCTATCACGCCTATACATTAAATACTTAACTCGATGCGCGTGTATCTTATCCGAGCGCCGTACGCATTCTGAAGCGACGCGACTCGCCGCTGGGTATGTCGCACTAGCGTCGCTGCATCGCGCGTCGCTTCGCTGCGCTTCACAATATGCTCCCAGTCGCGACGCACGGCAACGTCAGTTCGCGCACGCGTTTAGTTTAGCACTACGTTAGTATAGCCTTAGAAATATACTATATATAATGGAAATCACTCTCGATAGTTTAAAGTCAAAGTCAAATGATTTATTCAAAATAGGTAATAAATTACTCTTTTTGACGGTCAGATGTTGGATTTGTAAGATATAGTGGTGATAATTATTACGCAAACTTAAAACTAAAGCTACGAGGGTTCCAAACGCGCCCAGGTAAAAAACGCTAAAAAATCCTTTCCGTGAAAAATTGCCGATTAAATGTGAAGAAAAAAATCACAAATAAAAATGATTTAATTAAAATAGCTCTATTTCCACCAAATGAGGTCGTCGAAGGATCCGGCTAGGTTCAAACATAAATTCTTATTCGATTTCCTGACCCTCACATTTCCATAATTCGTATAGATAATAGTGAAGCTCAATACAAATCGTTCCTTGGACCCGTATAAAAGAATATTAACCATATTTGTCATCACTAATATCCCCCGTTCCCCGCCAAGCGTAATGCTTGTGCTAGGAGTGGGTACGACAATATAACAGGAATCTAAAACACTTAATGTCATCTTTGGTCCGCAAATAACATTGTATCTATTGCAAAAATTCACAAGATATTTGATATTTTATTTCAGCTCCAATTTCTCAACTTCTACTACATATTATGAGTGGTTTTCAATATTATTGGAAACGGGTCGTAGAGAAATAACACATATTATACTTTCATATAGCAATTAAATAATATTTGCTACACCTATATTTTTGCTTAACGAAAACGTAGGTATCATTATATTCAAATTTTATAATTATATAATCAAATTTTATAATTTTATGATCTCCTCACTGACACCACACGAGTAGATATCTGATTACATTACATTAGTATCTACGTTGCACCCCATGTGAAGCCGGGGCGGGTCGCTAGTAATAGAAATATAACAGGAATCTAAAACACGTAATGTCATCTTTGGTCCGCAAATAACATTGTATCTATTGCAAAAATTCACAAGATAAATATTTGATATTTTATTTCAGCTCCAATTCCTCAACTTCTACTGGTTTTCAATATTATTGGAAACGGGTTCTAGAGAAATAACATATAACATATTTTCATATAGGAAATAACTTTTCATCCTCATCATGATCAACCCACCGAACTCCTAATGAATTGAAAATATCAAAATACGATCATGTTGTCTCGTCACATTGTTTTTCAGTATCAAATTTTAAAATAAAACCTACAAAGATTTGAAAAATGTATAAAAATATTATTAAACATGTGCAAAATTAGTAACTAATAATTATTTCAATATATCCTACTATGCTAGTAAACAAATGTTTGTTATTTATTAGTTACTTTAATCAGATATTATATTTTGATGGTTGTTAGAGTATAGATAATTTAATTAAATTAAATTATACAGATAAAGTAAATCTGTTATCGTATATCCCGAAGCTAATATTCCGTTATCAGTGCAATATTACGGAGTATTACAGTATCTTTCGTTCTGGTGAACTTCCGGCGACGGTCTGGGAGTCATATAGGCATCATTAACATTTACGAACTTGCATAGATTACACTGGTATATTTTGCGTGCTTTGTTAAGGTTAGTCCGAAATTATCTTTTACCAACCTTTACATACAAGATGTAACAAAGTAGTTTGAGCTGTGCGTTGATAGATCAGTCAGGCCCGGTTTCTGAACTCGCCAGTTGTGTTCTTATTAGCTATTGATTCAATAAAGCTATGTATAGGATAAACGTCGGTTAACTGTCCTGCGTTTCTGAATACAACAATAACTATGAAACCGATAACCAGTTCATTATTCTGTCACTAGATGGGTCTGTTACAAGAAACGAATGAAAATTAAAATGCATATTATTCTTTTATTTTGCCATCAACTTAATAATAATAATGAATAATAATATTTGGTTTTATTAATAATAATATTTTACTATGCTAAATAAGTGTCTGAACACTGTTTTTGCAAAGTAACGAACAACTTACTATTAAAATCGTTTTTAATCTACAAATACGCAAACCATGAACTACCTACTGACAGATGAAACGTCAAATAACTTTATGGAATCGATAAACGGCGCAAATTGGCCAGTTAAGTCGTTTATCTTGCATCCATGCGTTGTTTAAAAACGCACTGTCTCAAGTTATCGGACCAATAGCGCTATTGAATGGATAAACCGTCGTTAAAAGTACCTCAGAAAACGGGCATCAGTCAGTCAGTCAATCTTTTCCTTTTATATGGTCTACAGGAAACAAATGGCATTTTTAGGGTTCCGTACCTCCTGAAATACGCATTTCTTCATTTGTGACCGAAAACCCAAATACCAATTTTCATGCAAATAACTTGAAAAATGACGGACTTTCATACAAACTTCCATCCACCATTTAACTCACTTAGGGGTGGAATTTAGAAAAATCCTTTCTTAGTGGATACCTAATCTTTACAAAGAATAGACCCTCCAAATTTCAAGTCTTTAGGACCAGCGGTTCAGGCTGTGCTTTCATATATAATATGTCAGTCAGTCAGTCAGTCAGGACTTTGAATTTTATATATATATAGATAAGAAGTGAAATCATTCATGTTGTACTATATTAATAGCTACAGTAAGCAGCCATATAATCTGTATATAACATTTCATTAAAAATCGAACAAACATTTCTTTTGCTCAAATGATCTTCAATTTCGTATTTACGAGCATCATTTATATCCATCAGTGTAATGTAAGGAGATATATTTTGTTTTGCGTTGCCGTAAGAATAACTGCACTAATCAAGAGGATCCGAGCTCTGAAGTCTAGTTCGCATCGAATTTTGTACTGCTGGACTATTCCTAAACCCTTCTCATTCTGAGAGGAGACCTGTGCGGAGTTGCAGGCCGGCGTTAGGTCTAGACTTGAGATTGGGTGGGATTAGCCTTTGTCTCCTTCACTCAAACGATCTCTATTTTCGTATTTCATCATGATTTTGATCAACCCATCGCCGGGTCACTGCAGAGCAGAGTCTCCTCTCAGAGTGAGAAGGGTTTTGGCCATAGTCTACCACGCTGGCCATGTGCGGATTGGTAGACTTCACACACCCTTGAGAACATTACGGAGAACTCCAGTGAGTTGCTCGGAGAAAGCAAGTGATATTTAATTACTTAAAGCGCACATAACTCCGAAAAGTTAGAGGTTCCTTCGACCTTCGATTAGGAGGCGGACGTCCTAACCACTAGGCTATCACAGCTTTATTATTTCATATTTACTGAGATCATTTTCATTTATTACTGTAGCTAATGTTACTTGATATATTTTGTTTTGTGTCGCCGCAAGAATAATTATCCTCAATCAAGAGGAGCACAAGGTCTGGAGCAGAGGCGTCTCTAGTCCTTGTGGCGCCCGTGTGCAACCAGTACCCTGGCGCCGTCTAGTCTAGTAGGAGCAGGGTCAAAATGGAATACTAACAGTTATATTTTCAAACGGAAATTCTGATGCAAATGGTGCAAATTTTAAATGATGACGGCATCGGCCATAACACGAGCGCAGTCTTTGAGAGCGCCGGCATCGACGCATCTTTGGAGGTGTCGCATTAGAGGGCGCTCGGCGCCCCCTTAGACCTGGCGCCCGTGTGCACCGCACACCCTGCACCATAGGTAAAGACGCCTCTGGTCTGGAGTCATGTTCGCATCGTTAACATTTAGTTATCTATGAAGGTTAAGTCGATACTTTGTTAGGTTTTAAAAGGTTATTGATTTTACTTAGGTACTAGGGTTCCGTACCTCTTGTTGAAATAATGTAACAAAAATCTAAATAAAAAGGTTAGAACCCAGAGCCGTAAAACCAGTTAAATACTATAAATAAAATTGAAGATGGCAATACACATACTTTTGTTGTTGTCCAGCAGAGGCGCATGTCTTTTCGAGTTTCGCTAATCTAATATTATAAGTCTGATTAAATAACAAGAATCATATACAAGTGTTCTATTTTATTTAGAATAAAAATCATGAACAAATAACAGGTTATGGCCCAGAACGCGTGGACAACAATAAAAGGCCGATAAAAATACTACGCTGTAAAAAGGCGTGGGTCGCCATTTTGGACTCCGGTTATTAAAAGTTGAAAATACGTGAATTTCTATCACGGGACACGGAGTAATTACGTTAGTACAATGGAGAATAAAGAAGACTCCAAAATCAAACTACGGGGCGAAGAAAATTGGACCATTTGGAAGTTTCAAATAACACTTCAATTAAAATCCAAAGGACTTTACGACACACTTTTAAAAGATGAAAAAGGTACCGAAAAAGATGCAAAGACCATGGCATTATTAGTAAATCGAATGACTGAGAATGTTATATCGCACGTGTTATCATGTGACAGCGCCAGCCAAATGTGGAAAAAACTTTTGTCAATATATGAACAAGATTCCCACGTGAGTATTCACCTACTTTATCAGCAGTTTTATGCAATAACATATGAAAATAATATGACAGATTTACTAACAAAAATTGAGAACCTTAAGTCAAAGATAATTGCCCGTGGAGAAAACCTAACAGACAAAATGATCATCACAAAAGTTTTGATGAGTCTGCCTCAAGAGTACAAACACTTTATCTCAGCTTGGGAGTCGCTTCCTGAAGAACGTCAGAGTTTCAACGAGTTAAGTGCACGTTTACATCTAGAGGAAACAAGATCTAAGGAGGGCGAGGCCAGCGAGGCATTACTAGCTAAACAAAGGAAACAAACTCATCCAACTTTCAATAATAAAAATAAATTACAATGTAAATTCTGTAAAAAGTATAATCACACCATAGAAAATTGCTGGTTTAAACAAAGAAAAGCTCAAAAGAATACACACAACGACAATACCAATGCATTTATCTTAGCATCAGATGAGGAAACTGCGGCTGCAGCATCTTCTTCGAGCGAGTGGATCCTGGACTCCGGTGCTAGTGAACATATGTGCTACGATCGGTCAATATTTTCAAAGTTTAGTGAAATTTCTCAGCGTAAAGTGAAAATAGGTGACGGCACCACTTTAGATGTGTTAGGAATTGGTACCATACAATGCGAGGCTTGGAACGGTATAAAGTGGATTGAAACAAAACTGTCAGATGTATTGTATGTTCCCTCATTAAAAGCAAACCTTTTCTCTGTTGGTAAATGTTTAGATAAAGGTTATTTTATGAAAAGTGATCAAAATTATTGTAAAATTTTAGATTCAAATAACAGTGTACGAGCAATTGCTAAGAGGTTAGATACTAAATTATATAAATTGTTTTTCAGAGTAGAACCACCTACCGCTAACTATGTTTCTAGTTTAACTGAGTGGCATGAAAAGTTTTGTCATCAAAATTATCAATATGTTAAAAAGTATCTTGATCTTCATAATATTAGGTATGAAAATTCAAAAGTGTATCCATGCAAATCCTGTTTACAAGGCAAACAGCACAGAGTAACCTACAGTAACAGTGAGTCTAGATCTTCAGTGCCAGGTGAGTTGATACATGCTGACTTATGTGGTCCTGTAGAATCTAATTCTATTGGCGGCTCTAGATATTTCTTGTTGCTTAAGGATGACATGTCAGGTTATAAGTTTGTTTATTTTCTCAAACATAAAAATGAAGTAAAACAACACTTACAAAATTGCATAAAATTAATTAAAAATCAGACTGGTAATTCTATGAAGTATTTGAGGACTGACAATGGCTTAGAGTTTCTTAACAGTGATATAAAGGCCATGTTAGATAACCTAGGAATCTGCCATCAGAGAACCGTAGCTTACACTCCTCAACAGAACGGCCGTGTAGAACGTGAGAACCGGACCATCATGGAAGCTGCAAGAACATTAATTACAGGTATGTCTAAACGTTTTTGGGCTGAAGCTGTCAACACAGTGGTATTTACATTAAATAGATGTGGATCCAGTCCAGTGATGAATAAAACTCCTTATGAGGTATGGTTTAATAAATCTTTTGATATTAATTTTCTTAGGAAGTTTGGTGTGCAATGTGCTGTACATATTCCTAAAGAAAAACGCAGAAAACTGGATGGGAAAACCAAATTTGGGATATTTATAGGCTATGATACAAATGTCAAAGGCTATAGAGTATATTTCTCTAATACTGATAAAGTTGAGACGGTGAGGGATGTCATCTTCCTACCGGAAAGTGGGGAAATTCCACGAAAAAATCAGGTAAGTATTAGCCATCATGACTCTGATATATCTTCCAGTAGTGAAGAGTCTGAAGAGGAATTGCAAAGTCAGAGCAGTAAACACTCTCAGGAGGTACTAAAACACTCTACGGAGGAAAAACACTCCCAGGAAAATAAAAACTCTACAGAGATTACTGGTGAGGTTAATATCAACAAAACTGATGCATCATCAGGTACAAGTTCAGATGCACGACATGCGGGGGATATCATGCTGCGAGATCGTCATAAAATCATCAACCCAAAGAGGTATGACACTGAATTTTTAAGTTATGCTTACATGACAGAGTTGGAAAATGAACCCCAGTCCTACCAAGAGGCTATGGAATCCAACGAGTCCACTAAATGGAAAGAAGCCATTAATACTGAGCTTAAGGCTTTGGAAGAAAACCATACTTGGGATGTAATAACGGTAAAACCGGAAGAAAATATTATAGATACCAAATGGGTATTTAAAAGGAAGAAAAACAGTGAAGGTAAAGTACAAGTTTATAAAGCTCGCTTGGTCGCTCGAGGTTTCCTTCAAACAGGTGTATCCTATGATGAAGTTTACTCACCTGTCACCAGCTTAACTACAGTAAGAATCTTAATTTCTATAGCTGCATATTATGGCTGGAATATCCATCAACTTGATATATGTAGTGCCTTCCTACATAGTTCTATAAATGAGGATATCTATATCTACTTACCAGAGGGTCATAGTGAGTCAGGCAAAGTTGGAAAACTCAAGAAAGCTATTTATGGGTTAAAGAAAGCACCTAGATACTGGTATGACACTTTCTGTAATTTCATGGTTAGTCAGGGTTTTAAAAGGTCTAAAACAGACATGTGTTTATATATTAAAATACTTGAAAACACAAAAACATTTGTTGTGCAGTATGTAGATGATATTCTAATAATAAGTTCTCATGAGTCTATAGTAGAATACTTAAAACAACAAATGGGTAAAACTTTCAAAATTAAAGACTTAGGTCTAGCTTCATACTACCTAGGCATTCGAATTATGCAGGAAAAGGATTTCATCTCATTAGATCAATGTGAATACTTAAAAGGTATATTACAGGTATTTAACATGTCTGATTGCAAAGCTGTGACTATCCCTTTAGAACCAAATTTCAACAGTTCACACTTGTTAAAAGAAAGCTCTGAGACTCCAGAAATAGAAAATAGATGCAGAAAATTAATAGGCTGCATTATGTATGCTATGTTAGGCACCAGACCTGACTTGTCAATATCCATAAGTATACTAAGTAGATTTCAAAACAGTGCTAGTACAGACCTATGGAAACACTTAAAACATATACTAAGGTATATAAAAGCTACTCTAGATATAAAGTTGTTATATAAACGGAATTTGAATAATATTCTTTGTAGAAATCCTTTGAAAGCCTATGTGGATGCTGATTGGGGAGGTGACACAGTTAGTAGAAAATCAACCTCAGGCTATTGTTTAATGGTTTTTAATAATCTAATACTGTGGTGTAGTAGAAAACAAACGTGTGTCTCTCTATCTTCCACCGAGGCTGAATATATAGCACTAAGTCAGTGTGTCCCTGAAGCATGTTGGTTAAGAAATCTGTTTTCAGAGTTGTCTCTGTTATCTGATAGTGAACTTAGTGTTTTGATTTTGGAAGACAATAGGTCTGCAATCTGTGCTGCTAATAACAGTGGCATATCAAAACGTTTGAAGCATATAGATATAAAATATCATTTTGTTCAAGACAAGTTATCTCAAAATTTAATAATAATAAACTATATAAAAACTGAAGAACAAATTGCAGATCTGTTGACAAAGCCTTTACCTAAACCAAAATTAGATAAGTTTAAAAATTGTATTAATTTAATTTAAACTTAAGGTTTTGTAGTAGAGATATCCTAGCGAAGCTCGAATAGCTTATTTTGAATGTTTCTTTGTATCAATTGTTCCATTAAGGGGGGGTGTTGAAATAATGTAACAAAAATCTAAATAAAAAGGTTAGAACCCAGAGCCGTAAAACCAGTTAAATACTATAAATAAAATTGAAGATGGCAATACACATACTTTTGTTGTTGTCCAGCAGAGGCGCATGTCTTTTCGAGTTTCGCTAATCTAATATTATAAGTCTGATTAAATAACAAGAATCATATACAAGTGTTCTATTTTATTTAGAATAAAAATCATGAACAAATAACACCTCTAAAGGAAAAAAGGAACCCTTATAGGGTATATATGGGTCCCAGACCTGAAATAAAATATTTTTATTTTATTTATTTATTTTTATTTTATAGGATCATTTTGTTGTTTGTCTGTCCGTCGGTCCGTCGTGTCTGTCAAGAAAACCTGTAGGGTACTTCCCGTTGACCTAGAAATATGAAATTTGGTAGAGAGGTAGATCTTATAGCACAAGTAAAGGAATAAATCCGAAAACCGTTTTGTGGTCAGGTACATCACAAAAAAAATTAAAATGTGTTAATGTGTGTGTGTGTACATACCCCCTTAGGCGTAGAATTTTCAAAAATTCTTTCTTAGCGAATGATCTGTATGCCAAATTTCCGCCCCGTCGACTGTCGGTCGCTCCCGCAAGCGGCATTGCCGCCTGACAACAAGATTTATGACAATAATAAAAAAAGGCTTGATTTTACGTACAATTTTTTTGTCGTACGTATTAATACTAAGACACAAAATCCTCAATAATGTAGGGTGTCCGGCCTTTCTACCTAAATGTCCGGCCAAACTGGCTGGTCTGTCCGGCTATTAGGTTTGGCGACCTGGCAACCCTACACCCATGCGAAGCCGGGGCGGGTCGCTAGTACTGTATATAGATAGATTCCAGTTCCCATTTGCCTCAGTTGTACCTACTACCTAGTAACTACCTAACCGCAGCACGAAATTCATCCGCATGTAGCCATGTAGCCATGTAGGTCAACGAATGCCGCAACATCAAAGACATCGCCATTCCACACAAGGAATTAAAAAGCAAAACAGTCCGGCAACGTTAATTTAGATTAATGTACTGTGCGCTTAGTGTAAGATTTTACGTCTCACCCAACGTTGCTAGCGTTCGAGAGTCGAAACACAATAACGTCAACGTAAAATGAACCTAAAGAGCCTTGAATTGAAGTCAAAAATTCGACGACGACAGGGTCTTCTCCGGTTGGCCAAAGGCCAAGCGGGGGTACGGGCCTCAAGGCGTAGCCTCCTTACCCGGGTAGGGCACGGGGTATTCATGTTACCCCGGTGTTGGTCTTCTAGCCGGAATTCCGCGGTGGGTCTCGCGTCGTCATCATCATCGCTAGGATCGCCTGCGTGCCACGCTAGTGGTGGCGATCGTAGGAGTTCCCGAGGCAGAGGACGCCCGCGGGGTGATTACGTACCTCGCGACAGGCTTGCGACAGGCGTAAATCTCGCAATCATTGCTGTCAAACGTCCGACTAGAGAGAGACACCAATAGCCACAAAGCAAAATAAGAAGAAGAGGAAGAGAGACAGCAAATGAACTGTCGGATTGCTACTGCTGTCACGTTGCTGTCGCTACTGCAACTTTTTACGTAATCAGCCCGCCGGTCGGTGCTCGAATGGTCAGCGGAGCGATGCCGAGAAGGTGTGCGTAGGTCAAAAATTCAGTGCCATTGATTTTAATTTCGCAACGTTTCCGCTTGGAGCGCTGGCTGTAGATGTATAGACAAACTTGAGCTTTAAAACAAGGCAGTTAAGATTCAATTTAGTATAACGCGGAAGTGTTTCGACACTCGAATATTATCAACGTAGGTGAGACATAAAATCTCGTACTAATGCACAGTTTTGAAACGAAAGTGCGTCATGTAAACAAACATTCATAATTAATTGACTTTAAAGTTTTAAACACGTAGTTACGTTCCGTTACTGAAAATTTTCATAGCTTAAACAGAACGCGCATCTAATTTTAAAATTTTAAAACATTCAGATGTAAAAACGGTGTTACATTACGCGGCAGAAAGTAATGTACATGGGCCTTTAGAATGACACTAGCTTATGCTTGCGACTTCATCCGCGTTTACTACACACATTTTAAGCCCCTATTTCACCCCCTTAGGCGTTGAATTTTAAAAAATCCTTTCTTAGCGGATGCCTACGTCATAATAGCTATCTGAATGCCAAATTTCAGCCCGATCCGTCCAGTAGCTTGAGCTGTGCGTTGATAGATCAGTCAGTCAGTCAATCCTTTTATATAATAGTAGCTTATGCTCGCGCCTTCGTCCGCGTTTACTACACACATTTTAAGCCCCAATTTCACCCCCTTAGGGGTTGAATTTTAAAAAAATCCTTTCTTAGCGGATGCCTACGTCATAATAGCTATCTGAATGCCAAATTTCAGCCCGATCCGTCCAGGAGCTTGAGCTGTGCGTTGATAGATCAGTCAGTCAGTCAATCCTTTTATATAATACTAGCTTAAGCTCGCGACTTCGTCCGCGTGGAAAACACAATTTTCAAACCCCTAACACCCTTAGGGGTTGAATTTTCAAAAACCTTTTCTTAGCGGATGCCTACGTCATAATAGTTATCTGCATGCCGAATTTCAGCCAGATCCGTCCAGAAGCTTGAGCTGTGCGTTGACAGATCAGTCAGTCAGTCAATCCTTTTATATATTTAGAAGATTTCGGCTTTGTAGAGCGTTGTCTCTGTCGCTCATATCAATGTGACGTTTTGTCGGACTCAACGACAGAGACAACGTATACAAATCTGCTATCGCCTTCTAAAGGTCGATGTACATTACTTTCTGCCGCGTACTGCTCTTCTCTCATATCTCATTCTGCGTAGTTGGTTAATCAATCTCCTTTATCGAAAGAAATTCAAGAAAAAATAGCATATTCATTTATTATGGAAAAGCAAAAATCTGTTCCCATATTATTGATGTCATTTTTTGTTCTTGTCACATTTACATATCGTCGTAATGGTTTCTTTACATTCCGTCCTTACTTTTGATCGTGCGACGTATCAACTCATATCTGTGTTGGAAAAGATGCATTAAAGGTACCTAAGTAGCTCTTCAAACATATGCCCCGTGTATATGTCTCACCTCGACCTACTTGCGAAAAGCTTTGATACAGTGTAGGTGAAACATTTGTATCGATGCAAAAAATTATAAGTAAATACAACTGAAACAAGCATAAGGGATTTCTGATTCCAGATAAATTTTAACACAAATGTTGGATGTTTCTCATAAATTTCTGAAATGTTATTCAGAAACCAATAGGTAAATGTCATTCAGAAAAAGATACATTATTATTATTATTATTATTTAAAAAAAGTATAACACTTGAACTTCGCTTAAATGTTCATATATTGAACCGGTTACCCTAATGACAATCCTAGTTACATTAAAGGTAAGTAGCTCTTCATACATATGCCCCGTGTATATCTCTCACCTCGACCTAATTGCGAAAAGCTTTGATACAGGCTAGGTGAAACATTTGTAACGATGCAAAAAACGGACCGAATTGAGAACTACCTCCTTTTTTGAAGTCGGTTAGCAACTTAAACAAGGATAAGGAATTGGAGAAGCTGACTGACCGACTAAAAGTCTGACTGACTGACTGATCTATCAACGCACAGCTTAAACTACTGGACGGATCGGGCTGAAATTTGACATACAGATAGCTATTATAACGTAGACATCCGCTAACAAAGGATTCTTGAAAATTCATCTCCTAAGTGAGTGAAATAGGGGTTTGAAAATTGTGTAGTTCACGCGGACGAAAATGCAAGAATAAGTAAATTTCTGAAATGTCATTCAGAAACCAATAGGTAGATATTAAAGACTTTAGAATAACGATATCAAACCACACAGGGAGCTTGTAGTCAAAAGCGGCACTAGACTGCAGTGTGAAAATCCCTTAATTCATTAATACTTATTCGTATAATATGTGTTGAAAAAGGTACCTAAGTAGCTCTTCAAAGATATGCCCCGTGTATATATCTCTCACCTCGACCTACTTGCGAAAAGCTTTAATACAGGCTAGGTGAAACATTTAACGTTACACGGGAACTATGCAAAAAATTATAAAAATGTACTTTTGAAACAAGCGTAACGAAAAGTCCTGACTGACTGACTGACTTATATAATTATACGCACAGCCTAAACCGCTGGTCCTAGAGACATGAAAGGAGGGTGTGTTCTTTGTAAAGAGTAGGTATCCACTAAGAAAGGATTTTTCGAAATTCCCCACCGACCCCAAAAAATATTATTATGGATCTATATTAACTCTTGTATACATAATATATTCGGTAATAAATTAAATTATTTTTCAATTTTTAGTGTTTGTGTATCGAAGTCGGTTTTTATATTTTTTGTAAATTTTTTTTATTTCACAATTTTTAGTGATCCCATGGAATTATGCTATGACTGGTAAAAAATCTACTGTTTACTAAGCTATTACACTGATCGCGAGCAATTCACTCTTATCCGTTGAGGAGTTCCAGTATCTATCTTCGAAGATGTTCATCAGATCTTCACCAAATTTAAATGGGACCAACTTTGAAGTATACCCTTTCAAACAAAAAAAGAATTTTCAAAATCGGTCCAGGCGTCTTCGAGTAATCGGGGAACATACATAAAAAATAAAAAAAAATAAAAAAAAGATTCCGACGAATTGAGAACCTCCTCCTTTTTTTGAAGTCGGTTAAAAAGATACATTAAAGGTAAGTAGCTCTTCAAAAATATGGACCCGTGTATATCTCTCACCTCGACCTACTTGCGAAAAGCTTTAATACAGGCTACGTGAAACATCTAACGTTACACGGGAACTATACAAAAAATTCCGTAACGATTTTCTGATTCACATCCTGGATAAATTTTAACACGAATGTTTCTCATAAAGTTCTGATGGAAACAAGATATATTGTACAGAATATGAGAGTTGAATATGTTGGGTATCACTTTCAGGGATAAAATCCGGATCGAGGAAATTCGCAGAAGAACAAAAGCGACCGACATAGCTCAAAGGATTAGCGGACTGAAGTGGCAATGGGCAGGTCATGTCTGTCGCAGAACCGTCGGCCGATGGGGCAGACGTGTTCTGGAGTGGAGAACGCGTACCGGTAAGCGCAGTGTGGGACGACCCCACGCCCGCTGGACCGATGACCTGAAGAAGGTGGTGGGGAGCGGATGACTGAGGAAGGCGGAGGACCGTGTTTGGTGGCGCGCTCTTGGAAAGGCAGCATGTCAAAGAGCATGTGGCACTATGTCCAGCAGTGGATGCAGACAGACTAATGGATTGGATTGGATTCCAGAATACTTTAAGACGGATGTTTCTCATAAAGTTATGAAATATCATTCAGAAACTAACAGGCAGATATGCAATGAACCAAAAACTTAATTTGCTGTAATCCGGAGATGTAGATCCTTACAATGCACAATTGCAAAGTAAGGTCTACATCTCCTGAGGGTGCTCCGGTGTCGAGGCGAAACGTGCGTCGAGTGTGTTTTGGGATTTGTGTGGTGCTGCGTGGTGGTGGTGCGTATTGCTTGCCGAGTGGCTGCTTTTCCTGCATGGTTAGCAGCGGGAGGGCGGGCGGTGCATTTCGCATGCTGCATGTTGCATCATACAGATTCGACCTGTTTCAGCGGATTACATCAAATTAAGTTTTTGGTTCATTGCATATCATGGACTTCCGCAAAGTAACGCCTACTTCTATACAATACAACATAACAGGCAGATATTTAAGATTTAGGCCCTCCCTAATAAAAAGTAAGTCAACTTATAATTTCTTCGTTCCCTCTTATGGCTTTATGTTTTCCAACTTTCATCGACTGAGAGCTCATATCAAAGTTTATCAGCTGTTTTGTCCCACGATTCTAAACTATTGATAGGGCTTTAACAGTCGAAACTATTGTGTAACCTGCCATTATTCTGTTTGAATATTAAATGCCGTATTTATTTATACATTAGGAGATTTTTTATTATTGGTCATTACTGAAAGGTCATTGGGAAATTCACAGAAACATAATATACCACGAGTTATTTTTTAGCTAGGTGATGCTCTTGATTTTGTCCGCGTGGATTTAGTGTTCAAATCCCGTGGGAACTCTTTGATTTTCCGGGATAAAAAGTAGCTTATGTCCGTCCCCGGGATCTTCTTCACTCTGGGCTGGTTTCCGCACTTAATCGTTTCCGTCTGTTGTGCGTCCGTCCCCGAGATGTAAGCTGTACCAAATTTGATCATCTAAATCGGTTATACGGACGATCCGGGAAAAGCTAGCAGACAGACAAACAGACAGACATACAGTACGCGGCAGAATGTAATGAACTTCGACCTTTAGAAGGAGATAGCAAATTTGTAGAACACTGTGGGTGACGAAACGTCTATAGGTATGAGTGACAGAGACAACGCTTTACATATGCAAAATGTTATTTATTCGAAAGGCCGATTTTTTTTTTATCCAGATACAAGTTAGCCCTTGACTGCAATCTCACCTGGTGGTAAGTGATGAAGCAGTCTAAGATGATAGCGGGCTAACCTGGAAGGGGTATGGCAGTTTTTATTAAACTCATACCCCTTTGGTTTCTACACGGCTCGTACCGGAACGCTAAATCGCTTGGCGGCACGGCTTTGCCGGTAGGGTGGTAACTAGCCACGGCCGAAGCCCCCCACCAGACCAGACCAGAAATTTAGAAATTATAAAATTCCAAACCCCTGCCAGGAATCGAACCCGGGACCTCCCACTATTAAGACCACAGCGCTCACCACTGCGCCAGGGAGGTCGTCTCGATGTACCTACATGACTTTCGCATTTGTAATATTAGTATGGAAGTACGGTTTTATAGTGATGTAGTGAAGTTAAACAAAAAATAAAAATAAAACAAAATACATAATTAACAGAAAGAGTAAAGTTGTGTTTAAGTATTAGGTAGAGTTTCAATTTCGCGTAATTTGCCGCTTCCAAAATAACAGCCTGTATATAGGTACCTATTGTGTGTAATATAACATTTTAACACAAAATGGTGACTTAGTACCATAATAAAACCGTCGCTAGGCCCTCTCGACAGAGCGCCTGAGGGCCATTTCAGCCTCAATGACTCTTTTTGAGTGCTATTGAGATTTATAAGAGTCATATTTAAATCCTAGCCAAAATTTATGCCTTGCTGGATAATATTCTTGGAAGACAAACGTTAGAGTAATTAAACACTTTTCTATTTCTATTAAAAAAAACTTTACCCGTCATCATGCATTGCATGTGCGTGGAAAAAAGATAACAAAACAAGATAACAAATCTGGGGATTTGACCCTTTGAAAGTATCTTTTTATCAAACGAAATCTATGAAATATTACTTTTACAACAACACATATCTTTAAATATATAAAAGGAAAAGGTGATTGACTGACTGACTGACTAACTGATCCATCAACGCACAGCTCAAACTACTGGACGGATTAGGCTGAAATTTGGCATGCAGACAGCTATTATGACGTAGGCATCCGCTAAGAATGGATTTTTGAAAATTCAACCCCTAAGGGGGTGAAATAGAGGTTTGAAATTTGTGTAGTCCACGCGAACAAAGTCGCGAGCATAAGCTAGTCTAAATATATAAAAGGAACAGGTGACTGACTGACTGATCTATCAACGCACAGCTCAAACTACTGGACGGATCGGTCTGAAATTTGGCATGCAGATAGCTATTATGACGTAGGCATCCGCTAAGAAAGGATTTTTGAAAATTCAACCCCTAAGGGGGTGAAATAGGGGTTTGAAATTTGTGTAGTCCACGCGAACAAAGTCGCGAGCATAAGCTAGTCTAAATATATAAAAGGAACAGGTGACTGACTGACTGATCTATCAACGCACAGCTCAAACTACTGGACGGATCGGTCTGAAATTTGGCATGCAAATAGCTATTATAACGTAGGCATCCGCTAAGAAAGGATTTTTGAAAATTCAACCCCTAAGGGCGAGAAATAGGGGTATTACTTATTAGCCCACAGGCTAGATGGTAGTAGCAATAAAGCTGCCATTTTATAATGGTGCTTTATGGTAGGAAAAAAAAATATGAAAATTTCGATTACGATTAATTAATTTTAATCGTTAATCGCGATTAACTTTTTAATCGTTAATCAGATTAACTTTTTGCCAACATTACCACAAACCTTGAAAAACCGCCACAAGAAAATTTAATACAAAGTAATTTACGCAATGTTATGAATACACAATTATAATAAGGAAGAAATTGAATCGGCGGTCTCGTTAAAGCAGAAATCTCTTTTATATTTGAAGAGCTAACGCAGACGACTGACTTTGTCTGAGACCAACTTCTATCTGCTGGTCGACTGCGAAAAATCTGCATCAAACATTATTACAATATCAGTTGTTGTGATTGGCTGAATTTATGGTATTCTTGTTGCGACATTGCATTGTAGCCAATAGTGAGCGAGTATCGACCAATCAGAGGTGATTTCGGTCATGACATCATTCTACCGTAATCGAGCTGCAGAAATGTCTGATTTTATTTTCCGTCCGTATTGTCCGTCCATTGACCTATGTCCAGCAACTTCCACGCGCTACTGTCTCGCGCCGCCTAATTCCAGCGGTTCCCTGTGCTATAGTTGAGCCATTACGAGCGTGCGAATTGAGTCCCAAATCATTTTTATCAGACCTCTCGCTAGCACTTATATAGGCCTTATGGAACTGAAACCTGATGCTCTGTTATTGTGTGTAACGGTAAAAAAGTCTATAGTCAATAAAGTCGATCGAGGTTAGCTACCTGCGTCCGAACGTCATCCCTTTAAGACTTCTGCGGCATTCTCACAACTCTATGATCGTAAAGATTTAGACCCAGTTCGCACATTCGTAATGACTAAACCATAGTGTAGAAAATACCTTATCTGTGCTTTTGTTTAGCTCTTCCGTTTGTCACTCGTCTGCGATGGATCAAACTGAAATCTCTGAAACATTTTAAACCGATTGTTTTCGTTACGGATCTGAGTTCCGCAATTTCCCCCATCGCGGGAACATAATGAGTTTTCCGCATAACTTTCGCAAACAACTTGAAGGATTTCGAGTTTAAGATGGGTGTAATTTTGCGTTTAATTTATTCCAAGATCGATATTTTTGATTTTATACTTTTTTTTACTTGTTATTATATATAATATCTTTCACCCGGCTATACTCACGTGTTTAGTCGACGTTAGCCCGACTAGTTTCGAACCCATCCGGAGTCTTTTTTCAAAGGGAGTCTGTTCGCGCACGCGTCGCGGTTAAGACTGCGCGCTGCTGCCCGCACAGGCCGTTGTGAGGGTGGCTGAGGTGGGGGTGGGGTTTTATACTTGTTTATAGTCCAGTCAATTTAGCTCAAAAAATGGGGGTAAAGTTACATCGATTTACTTAGAGCTGAAAATTTGTACGAATGTTTTGAACACCATGAAATGTGAAAAGTCCCCACCTCTAATTTTTCAGAGTAATGTGCGTTTTAAGTAATTAAATATCACTTCGTTTAACGGTGAAGGAAAACATCGTGAGGAAACCTGCATGCCTGAGATTTCTCCATAATGTTCCCAAAGGTGTGTGAAATCTATAAATCTGCACATGGCCAGTGTAAATATGGCCAAAAACTTTTTTCTCTGAGAGAAGACCCGTGCTCTGTAGTGAGCCGGTGATGCGTTGATCATGATGATGATGATTCCAAATTTCTGCCAAATCCGTCAAGTAGTTTTTGTGTGAAATAGTAACAAACACACACACACACACACACACACACACACTTTAACCTTTATAATATTAGTGTGATATTCAATAAAACTAATAGGAACATTATCCTAGGGTATCAGCAAGTGCTTTCAATGTAAAAAGATGGCTGGACCTACTGTTATTGCCTACCCAATTCTATTAAATGCTAACGATGATAACGACATATAAAATATCTAAAATTGCTGTCGTGAAAAGAAACTACGAAACATAAACGTAAATTATTAATAAATGAGATGTCTTTTATTATTTTCCGTGTCCAAGATCTTCTGGATTACAGCAGGTTTCCTCACGATATTTTCCTTCACCCTTAAAGCAAGTGATATTTAATTACTTACGCACATAGCACCAGAAGTTAGAGGTGCGTGCCCGGGATCGAACCTCCCGACCTCTCGAATAGAAGACCGACGTCTCAACCACACGGTCACCCGGTCAGAGGAGAATTCAACCTCAGGAGATCGCATATTTCAGAGCCTCAATAGCTCAACCGGTAAAGGAGTGGACTGAAAACCGAAAGGTCGACGGTTCAAACCCCGCCCGTTGCACTATTGTCGTACCTACTCCTAGCACAAGCCTGACGCTTAGTTGGAGAGGAAAGGGGAATATTAGTCATTAAACATGGCTAATATTCTTTAAAAAAAAAATATACAAGGTAACAAATCCACTGCCAATAACCATTTGCCTTCTCTTGTAGTTTTAGTGATTCAGTATTTTTCAAACCCGCAATGTATAGCGTGCAAAATTCGGGTCAATGCCTATTTACATAACGTCAGATGTTTTATTTGTAACATATTGTGAACTTTTCAAAATACATTTTTATATATTTTTTTCGCTTTTTTTTTGTGGTCAGTGATCATCAGTACTAATTTCATCTGTCCTCGTTTTTGCAGGCTACACCCTGTATAACAAGGGATGATGTCCGATATTCTAGATTCCACAATACAGTATACTAGTAAGTTAACTAGTAGTTAGTAAGTAGCTGTTGTTGTGTATAACAGTTTTCCAGGCTATTGTTGTCCTTGTGTAAGTTACTCTATCGACAAGTGATGTCTTGTCTGAGGATTACATTATAGTACCTACTAGCTTATTCCCGCGACTTCGCCCACGTGGACTTCACAAATTTCAAACCCCTATTTTACCCACTTAGGGGTTGTCTTTTCAAAAATCCTTAGCGGATGTCTACGTCATAACAGCTATCTGCATGCCAAATTTCAGCCCGATCCGTCCAATAGTTTAAGCTACGCGTTGATAGATCAGTCAGTCAGTCAGTCACCTTTTCCTTTTATATATTTAGATATACTGTGAACTTTTAAAAATACATTTTTTTATATATTTTTTCGCGTTTTTTGCGGTCAATAGTCATCAGTACTTTCACCTGTCCTCGTTTTTGCAAGCGCTTTGGTTACACCCTGTATAACAAAGGACGATGTCCGATCTAGATTCTAGAGTACACAATACAGTATAGGTATCTACTTCAACTAGTAGTTAATAAGTAATATTGTTGGGTAAAGTAGTTTTCCAGGCTATTGTTGTTCTTGTGTAAGTTACTCTATCGACAAGTGATGTCTTGTCGATAAAGTGGGTTTTATTATACTACTACGGACTAACTTATGCCTGACATGCATTCCATGCATTGCAATACTTCTTTTGTTAACTCCTATGGACTAAGTTAACTTAACTTAAGTACAAGGATAAAACAAAAGATTAAATAAACAGCAAATAAAAAATAAAGATAAATAAATTTACACAACTGTGTGGTGTGTGTGTGGGTGGGTGTGTGTGTGTGTGTGTGTGTGTGGGTGTGTGTGTGTGTGTGTGTGTGTATGTGTGTGATCGCGTGTGTGCGTATGTATGCTTAGGGTAAGTTGGTTAATTTAAGCAAATAACAGATATCAAATTATTGCGGAACCTTTAAAAGTTCTTCAGTATCTTCATAACTAAAGTTTTTGAGGCAAGAAATTGTTGTGGTTATAAAGAAACTACCCTTCTGCCACTTGTACTTGGCATGGTAGACTGTTTCTGAGAGAAGGAGAAGGAGAAGCATGGGTTGATCATGATGATGAAGAAAAGTAGCTCTCCATAAAAAACGATAAAATAACTTCATTAAAAAGAAAGTGGAGAGACTATCATCAAAATCTCACTCGATAAAGTCTACTAAACGAACGCAAAATTATAGCTCTTCCTACAGGGAAGAAAAAACTGAGCAATTCAACAAAATACCCGTCATTTTCCCAAAAAAGTGGTAGCGATAATACCGTGTAGCCGAAGTGAGGAAAGTAGCCTCCAGCGACCGACTGAGTTCTAATGACCGTAATCAGAACTCAGTCGTGTGGGTGAGGAGGGTTACCACGAGTTGTTCGGTGTGAATTTAGGTTTTTAAAAATTTTATGGAAACTTCGATTTTCCGAGACAAAATGTAGCCTCATGTCCTTTTTTTCGCGCTGCGAGCTATCTCTGTAGGTACCAAATTTCTTCCGCGTCGATGGACAGTGAAAAGCTAGCAGACAGCCCGTCATTTACCCAAAAAAGTAGAAGTTGCTGGGCTTTCAGGAATTTGTTGTTCCGCCCCTTGAATAACCCCATGTTGTAATATAGTGGGAACACCGCCGATCGGATGCGATAGATTTTGTATTTAAACTCTGCAATGACTTTCTTAGTTCTTGCTACTTGTAAAGCATAATTTAATAGCAAGTTATATAGTAAAATGAAAGCTGTTAAATTGCTGCGCTCAGAGATCGAATCGCCCGAGGATTTTAATTTGCGTCGAGTGGAAACATGCCCCTAATTGCGGGGTACCTACGGAATCCTTTCTTGTAGCTGTCAGTTGTACCATGTCAATGGAATAGGTAGATTATGGGCTTGGTTTCATTCTTTTATCTTATTATTATTAATAAAAGGATTTCACAGCAAACAGATGTACTCTCTATTCCCTCACTCTCATACTTTTTTTTAAATTCAGATACAAGTTAGCCCGTGACTGCAATCTCACCTGGTGGTAAGTAATGATGCAGTCTTAGATGGTATGGCAGTTTTATTAAACCCATGCCCCTTTAGTTTCTACCAGAACGCTAAATCGCTTGGCGGCACGGCTTTGCCAGGTGGAGGAGGTGCGTGCCCAGGATCGAATCCCCAACCTCCGATTAGGAGGCGGACGTCCAATAGGCTATCACAGCTTTATTTCTTTTTTTTTCTTTTTTCAGACTGTAGTAAATTTAAATAAATTCAAAGTTCACACCCTTCCACGGGTAGTTCACGATTAAAACGGCTCGCAAACTATAGTCCTCCAAATTGAACGGCCGCCGCAAATGCCTTTATACAAATTGGAGCGTGTTATTTATTGCTGTACGCGCTCCCAACACAGGCCATTTGGTGCTTTAGTGCTGTGCTGTCACTAATTTTAATGGAACTATTCTGGAAAATTAGTTCAACTATGGAAGTGTGAAATTGATGCGGTCCATAAAACATTGGCATTCCAGAGGGAGATTTATAGATGTCATGTAAGCAGAAACCTTAGTGCTGTGTTGTCACTATAATAAAACTATTCTGGAAAAAGTAAGTTAAGAGTGGAATCGGTGTAAGATTTAAAACAATGTGATCGGCATAGCTTAGAGCCTCGATAGCTCAACGGGTAAAGGAGTGGACTGAAAACCGAAAGGTCGACGGTTCAAACCCCGCCCGTTGCACTATTGTCGTACACAGCTTGACGCTTAGTTGGAGAGGTTAACATGGCTAATATTCTTTTTTTTTTTTAAATAAGCTTGAGTATTTTTAACTAAAACAGTTCTGTGCTTTCTCTAATTTAAATTGAACTATTAGCTGATGCCCGCGACTTCGTCCGCATGGATTTAGGTTTTTAAAAATCCCGTGGGAACTGGTCACTGTCCAGATCTTTTACTATACCGATGCAAAAAATCACGTCGATCAGTTGCTCCGTTGCGACGTGATTAAGACCAATAAACCAACAAACAAACACACTGTCGCATTTATAATATAGGCAGTGATTCTGGAAAATTTGCTGTGGAAATGTGAAAATGCTTTTACTAACATTGTTCAAGGTTTGTGGAATTTCTTGATAGGTTTGCTACAGGCCTATTCCATATCTCAGCGGTCAAGTAATTTAGTTGTACTACCCGTGCGCGATAAGTTGAGACTCGCCTGGAATGCAACCTTCCGCCCGCTTGCCCTGTAACTTCCCCTCAAGCTCCCGTATTGTACTGTAGACAACGCCATTTTTTTAACATCTTAGTCTCGTACTTGCTTACGTCACGCAACGACGATGCGCTCCGATTTTTGTCTACAGTACAACCACGCGTCTGTGGCGTCACCGCCCCCCAGGTCTCAACTTATTGCGCACGAGTAGTATGTACATTAAGAAAAGTTTCTGACAAATAATTACGTTACGGTTTCCATTACTGAGATTCAGTGCTGATGTTATCTCGGTTAGTCACCGAAGTTAGCAAATAACACATTAGGATTTTGGATGTCAGTTGTTTGAATGTTCGGTAGTTTACAATTAAATTATATTGCCACCGGGATAGACCTGGTGAACAGCATAGGACATCGCTTAAATGTCCTATGGTAGGTACTAGATGGTGTTTTTATAAATGTGGAAATTCTTTGATTTTTCCGGATCAAAGAATTCCCACATTTATAAAAAAACCTTTGGAGCCTGGCTCCAAAAAATATTATTACAGAACTACATTATTTCTTGTTACATAAGCACATAATAATTATATTCGGTACCTAATAAATTAAATTCTTTTTTAACTTTTAGTGTTTTTTTAGTGTTTTTTTTTAACAATATTAGCTATGCTAATCATGGCTAATATTCCCCTTCTCCCTCCAACTAGCTCGTGGTTATTGAAGTAGGATTTTATTTTATTTTTTCTATATAAAGTAGGTAAAATTGTACCTTATGTTGTATAAATTGTAAATAGGTTATAGGTAAATATTTTTATACTTATGCAAGGCTTTCATATAAATAATAAAGTCAGCGAATCGCAACGCTATTTTGATATAACACGCAAAAGTACTTAACTACTAAATTGAAAGGTATTTTTATTATTGCATGTTAAGTTTTTCGTCGGAATAAAATTTTCGTTTTGCATGCTGAAAGAATAATTATTACAACTTCAGCATGTATGTAACACTTCGCGTGGTTATTTTTATGCAAAATTAAAGTTGTTTTTCAGCATTTCCTGTTGCAGTAACGTTTGTAAGATACTTTAGTGATTGTAATAATATTTATAGCTTAATATTTTGCAGCCGTACTCAGAGTCGCTAATCGTTACTTAAGATTGAGTTAAAACGAGACAGAATTTAATAAGAGCCTCAATAGCTCAACCGGTAGGTATAGGAGTGGACTGAAAACCGAAAGGTCGACGGTTCAAACCCCGCCCGTTGCACTATTGTCGTACCTACTCCTAGCACAAGCCTAACGCTTAATTGGAGAGGAAAGGGGAATATTAGTCATTTAACATGGCTAATATTCTTTTTAAAGAAAAAAAAAGATTTATGTGAGAGATATAGCTCTGTCTCGTTTTAACTAAACTTAAGTAACGATTAAGCGACTCTGAGTGCGGCAGTAAGAGTGCTCCCAAATTCAAGTATAAATATCTGCTGCTAAGTAACAGATTGTTTTATCAATTAGCTTTTTGTAAAAAAAAACTATATACAGGATGTAACCTGTATAATGTATAAAAGGAAAAGCTGACAAATATATCAACGCACAGCTCAAACTACTTGACGGATCGGGCTGATATTTGGCATGCAAATAGCTATTATGACGTAGACGTCCGTTAAAAAAATGATTTTTGAAAATCTAACAAAAAAAATTGGGGTTTAAAAATTGTGTAGTCCACGCGGACGAAGTCGCGAGGATAAGCTAGCTTACACTATAATCTCGTAAAGTGTCTAGTCGGGCAAAAACTCAACTGAAAGATTTTACTTTGTCTATTAGGTAGGTACATTATTGGGAGAACTCTCCAAACATAGAAAGGAATGTACTCAAAGTCACACTTAGAAGCTATATTTGGCTGTTCTATTCGATTCAACGTCAATCCTTCCGTCCATCACCAACTGAATGGATCTTTTTCAGTTTCTCTATCGCACCCACTTTATCGTAGTCTTCAAACTGAGTAGAACCACAGAATATACCTAATAATAATACTAACGGTAGAACAGCGTTTCCGAAAAGATAGGTTGTTACACAGAGGCGCCGATTCTCTTATCTGTCTCTAAACCATCGATATAAAAGACAAGATATGATCAAGCGAATAAAATTTTCACGGTTCAGAAACCAAATAAATCAGCGTCACCTCTTAGATACTAATGAACGACCCGTTTGAAATCCAGACGTCACTAAGGTTGCATTGGTGTTAAAGCACCACTGAGTCGGTGCCATTTTGTTTGTTCAATAGCCCTGTCCATACGAACATTTTATGAATCGAATGGTAATATCGTCTTCGTCTAAATATATAAAAGGAAAAAGTGATTGACTAATCTATCAACACACAGCTCAAACTACGTGACGGATCGGGCTGAAATTTGGCATGCAGATAGCTATTATGACGTAGGCATCCGCTAAGAAAGGATTTTTAAAAATTCAACTCCTAAAGGGGTGAAATAGAGGTTTGAAATTTGTGTAGTCCACGCGATCAAAGTCGCGAGCATAAAAGCTAGTTCTTGTTATAAAACCGATACCACGTCAAACAGCATTTATCTATATCGACACACACCCTGTTTAAAGTAAATATTTAAACATATTTACTAGATAAAGTTCTTCTAACTAGTTTAAAATCGACCGACGAGTAGATAAAACTTTATATCCACGGTTATTGAGCCTAAGGCTGCTTTTCCACCAGAGATGTGCTATGCTACGTTGCTATAGATGCGTTTGATATCCACCGATCATATTATAGCGTTTAAACTATCGTGAGTGATTTCTATTATATATAATACTAGCTGATGCCCGCGACTTCGTACGCGTGGATTTAGGTTTTCAAAAATCCTGTGGGAACTCTTAAATTTTCCGGGATAAAAAGTAGCCTATGTCCTTCCCCGGGTTGCAAGCTACCTCTGCACCAAATTTCGTCAAAATCGGTTGAACGGTTAAGCCGTGAAAAGCGACTAGTTTCAAACCCATTCGGGGTTCAACCAACCCCAACCCCCCTCACAACGGGCTCTACGGGCAGCGGCACAATCGCGAACTGACTCCCTTGAAAAAGGACCCCGAATGGGTTCGAAACTAGTCGGACTAACGTCGAATAAACACGTGAGTAAAGCCGGGACAGATATTATACACCAATCATATTCATTGGTGCACATAGCTTAGCACTAGTGGAAACGGATTCAACCAAAATATGTTTTTTTATACGGCAGGATGCGTGCTATGAATGCCTGCTATGGGCTGTCACGAGTGGTATAGCCACACAGCTATGTGCAGAGCACAGTTCCTACAGTACGCCCAGCTACATAAGGTATTGGTGGAAACGGTCACATATTTTCGTAGCGTAGATTTCACATCTTCGCAGCATAGCTGCATAGCACATCTCTCGTGGAAATACACCCTTAAACCTGTCTAAAGCCGGAGATACACATGCTTGTTACTCGCACAAAAGCATGCCAGTTACAAGCAAACACGAGCTACTCGCATGTGTATCGAGATTCTGCCAGCAGCTCATGTGCATACAAGGCATACCAGTAGATCGCAAAGTGTTTGATTTTTCCCCTTAAGATGAAGTGGGATATCATGTGGGACCACGAAAAAATAAACTTTTCGTGGTCCCACATCATCGCACTGTTGCTAGATCTATGTCACCTATACCCCGTTCATTAGCATCGTTCAACGCGCTTTTGGACAATAATGCTCAATGGGACCCATTTAATGATGGCTCTATAATACTGGTTCGGGAGTTACTGAAGTACGCTGAGAGCATACATAAATATGTCATTCAATGTTCTCAGCGTACATATTCAAAATCCTTTGATTTTTTATCGTTTTGTATTTTATGTCTTTTTTCTTGTACCTTTATTTGTATTTAAATTTATTATTCATTATCTAGTTAGTGTGAGTGGCACTGCCGTTCTAATAAGATATAAAAAATAAAATAAAAATAAAAATAAATCATCATCATTCGAAATTCTGTTCTGCATTTTGCCAGTTGTAGTTAAAATGAGAGGAGAGTGTATAGTGTATACTTAGACGTATTAAACCACATTTACGGGATATCAAGCACTAGATCGTGGGACGCAAGGCGGATATTCCCGCCGGTGGTCCCGCAGGTTACGCGATAAGCGCAGGAAACTGCGGCAGATGTTGTGATAAGATACGAATACCTGTCGTTTACTCGACACTGTATGTAGATGGCAAACATTAGCGTGTGGCCTCCAAAGCTCCAACAGTGGAAGTCTTTTACAGGCAACTTTTAAAAGCTAGTGAGATGCCAGTGAATATTTTAGGTATTTTTTAAATTTTCCAATTTATTACAGTATACTAGCTGATGCCCACGACTTCGTCCGTGTGGATTTAGGTTTTTGAAAATCCCGTGGGAACTCTTTGATTTTCCGGGATAAAAAGTAGCCTATATCACTCTCCAGGTTTTTAACTATACCCATGCAAAAAACCTAGTCGCTCCGTTGCTTACGTGATCATTATCCCAAAAAATTAAAAAGTTCCCACTCAAATATTAATAAGAAAATTACCATAATATGTAGCAACTATATTGTTATAACAGAGAGAGAGCCAGAACGTACCAGACCTTCGTTATTTTGTAAAAGCTGAAAGTTAGTTTAGAAAAGACTTTATATTTTGACGTAAGATTTTTTGCACCTTTATTACCTGTTATCTCTCAAAGCCACCATGATCCTCACTTCATAGTCGCTGATTGTTCCTCCCTTTGTTGGGGGCAATACGCAGAGAAACTTTTATAAAATAAAGAAGGTCTGGCATGCGCTGACTCTTACTCCATAAACACAATTAGTAATCTTTGCTTAAAATTCACTTCAAATTACCTGCCACCAGCTCTTGAACTATAATGTTAAACAATGAATTCTTTGTTAAGCCGACAGTAAAGAGATTAGTAACAGACAGTGGCTGGCATGGCTAGAGAATGCATCCCTGCATTCCCTAGCAATCGCGTATACGATATTTTTACAGACAAAAAATTGACAAGAATTCTTCCAAAATATTTTCTTTTTCAGCTACTTTTATCTATTTATATCTAAGCATATAATATAATGTACAAGCTTATGCTCGCGACTTCATCCGCGTGGACTACACAAAATTTCGAACCCCTATTTCATCCCCTTAGGGGTTGAAATTTTAGCCCGATCCGTCCAGTAATTTGCGCTGTGCGTTGATAGATCAATTAGTCAATCAGTCAGTCACCTTTTCCTTTTATAAAAAAGCAAGTTATCTCTTTTATTACTAACTAGCTGCCCTGGCGAACTTCGTACCGCCAAACAGTCGATTCTCTTCCAGGTTTTTTTTTTAAATTATTCTCTCCGTAAGAACCATCCTCGTACTTCAAGGAATATTGTCAAAAAAGAATTAGCGAAATCGGTTCTGCTGTTCTTGAGATTTGCGATCAGCAACACATTTAGCGATTCATTTTTATATATATAAAAGACTAGCTTATGCTCGCGACTTCGTCCGCGTGGACTACACAAATTTCAAACCCCTATTTCACACCCTTAGGGGTTGAATTTTCCAAAATCCTTTCTTAGCGGACGCCTACGTCATAATAGCTATCTGCATGCCAAATTTCAGCCCGATCCGTCCAGTAGTTTGAGCTGTGCTTTGATAGATCAGTCAGTCAGTCAGTCAGTCATTCAGTCAGTCAGTCAGTCAGTCACTTTTTTCTTTTATATATATATATAAGATAAGATAGATAGATAGATTACTTAAAAAACTGTAATTCAAAGGTACAAAATACAAGAAATCATTGCCTTATAAAGAGTTTTCTATCGAAGGATTGTTTGAAACATAAATGACTTTATCAAGTTAGATCAAGATTTGTCTAGCGGCTATTATCAAAAACATCAATCCAAGCAAAGTTCAAGTTAACTTTCTGAATAGGTTCATTAATTCGGTTAAAAGGCAACCTTTGTTCTTTTACTGTTAACTTTTACTCCAGTTTAAATGAGGTTGTGTGAGTTATTGCTATGTTAATTTGCATACATTTCGGTGCTCCATATATTTCGTAAAATACCTTTTTATCCAAATGTGTAAAAAGGTATATCATCATGATCAAGCCATCACAGGCTCACTACAGACCATAGATTTCCTCTCAGAGTGAGAAAGCTTCTTGACCATAATCTACCACGTTGGTCAAGTTCGAAGTGGCAGACTTCACATATCTTTGAGAACATTATGAAGAACTCTCAGGCATGCAGGTTTCCTCACGATGTTTTCTATCATCATGATCAACCCATCACCGGCTCACTACAGAGCACAGGTCTCCTCTCAGAGTGAGAAGGGTTTTGGCCATAGTCTACCACGCTGGCCAAGTGCGGATTGGCAGACTTCACACACCTTTGAGAACATTATGGAGAACTCCCAGGCATGCAGGTTTCCTCACGATGTTTTCCTTCACCGTTAAAGCAAGTGATATTTTAATTACTTAAAAACGCATATAACTCCGAAAAGTTAGAGGTGCGTGCCCGGGATCGAACCCCCGACCTCCGATTGGAACGGACGTCCTAACCACTAGGCTACCACAGCTTATTTAATAATAATCATCATCATCATCATCATCATCAGCCTGTGGACGTCCACTGTTGGACATAGGCCTTCCCTAAAGAGCGCCACCACACCCGGTCCTCAGCCTTCCTCATCCAGCCACTTCCCGCCAGCCTCTTTATATCGTCGGTCCATCGTGCTGGAGGGCGTCCCACACTACGCTTGCTTAAACGCGGTCTCCACTCAAGGACTTTCCGGCTCCAACGGCCATCGCCTCTACGACAGCCATGGCCTGCCCACTGCCACTTCAGCTTGCTAATAGTTTGGGCTATGTCAGTGACCTTGGTTCTCCTGCGGATCTCCTCATTTCGGATCTTGTCCCTCAAGGAAACTCCTAACATAGCCCTCTCCATAGCTCGCTGAGCGACTTTGAGTTTGTGGACAAGGCCTGAATAATCACTGAGAAAAAATTTATTTTTGACATAGTCAAATACCATATTACTACAACCGGAACGTAGAAACCTATATCCCCTCCCCGATAAGAGGATTGTTGGTTTTATACCATTTTATACCATTTTATACCATTTTATACCATTTCATTACTCAGCATGGCATGGCAACAATAAAAAAAGCGCTTACAACAGTTTTCCGTGGAAACCATTTAGTAATTTGAAATCATCCATTTTGAACACGTAAACAATGAAAATTTAAGGTCGTCCGAAACACGAGCGCAGCGATTGAACGTTTATTAGGGTTCCGTAAATATTTACAGAGAAAAAAAGAACGCTTACCCCCGTTCCTACTTGTTGTTTGTCGGGCCGGGATTTAAATCGGCTGTTCCAGTGGCAGAACATTTTCGCATTTATAATATTAGTATGGATTTTGAGATCCTAAACATTAGGCAAACGCGAATATAACACGTCAGGGGAACGCTGTGTGTGTAAACACCCTAAAAAGAAGATAATAATAAGTCCCTTAGATTAAACGCTGACACCCGTATTCGCAATCATTATAAGTGCCGCAAATTGCTAATGCGCGTGGCCGCCATTTTAGTGACGTCAGCACTAGACTGAAGTTTCGAGCTGATGGTATATATTTATTTCGGCTGACGTCAAAATTACGTCGATGCTAATGAGACATGGTTCCAGCGCACCAATCAGATAACGGTGTGACGTCAATTTTCAATTATTAAAATGAAGTGATTTTTGTATAGCGGTAGTTTATCGGGCTAGAATTCGTTTTTAAAGAGAATAATTTTAAAAAAACATGGTTTTTATTTATTTTTACCATGTACGTCACGCTGTACGGAAGGTGAATAATGACGTCACAATCCGTAAACAACAATTTTTTAACATAAAAATAGAGTGACTACTGCGGGAAAATATTTTTTGTTAAAAAATTTAAAAATATTTGTCGTTAACGGCATGTGACGTCATTAATCGCTTTCCATACAGCGTGACGTTAAAAATTAATTATTTTAAAATGAATAAAAATCATGTTTTTTTAAATTATTCTCTTTAATAATGAATTCTAGCCCCATAAACTACCGCTATACAAAATATCACGTCATTTTATATCTACAGTTCAAGACCCTTTTGGTGGAATCCACACTTTGCGTTTGAGCGCCCTGTGAAATATTGTAATGATTGTGAATACGGCTGTGAGTGTGTGAGCGCCCTAAACAGAGTCAAAGATGAGCTCCCTAAACAGAGTCAAAGATTTATGATAAGTCCCGTATTGGTAGATTGATTGACGCATGGCCCGTTTCCGTCAACTATAAAGTATTTTGAATCGTAAACATAAACTTCGGTAGTTAGTTGAACTACTTGGGTCGTTCCCATGTTTATAAATTCCTTCCTTTGACCGCTTTTAATGGTGTATCATCATCATCATCATCATCAACCGATAGACGTCCACAGCTGGACATAGGTCTCTTGTAGGGACTTCCACACGCCACGGTCTTGCGCCGCCTGAATCCAGCGGCTCCCTGTGATTCGTCTGATGTCGTCCGTTCACCTAGTGGGGTGTTTCCAAAGCTGCGTCTTCCGGTGCGAGGTCACCACTCTAAAAGCTTACTTTGAGTAGATTTACTATTAAGAAAGACGCCGCGTCCTATCTCTGCCGGTTTGTCTTAACAAAGTAGGTATACGATATTTTACCGGAATGAGAAACCGCAAATCATGTCGGTAGAAATCCATACTATTTAATATTATGAATGCGAAAGTGTGTCTGTCTGTCTGTCTGCTAGCCTTTCACGGTCCAACCACTCAACTGATTTTGGTGAAATTTGGTATAGAAATAGCTTGCATCCCGGGGAAGGACATAGGCTACTTTTTAGCCCACTTCTTTCGAAGCATCCCTTAAAATATAAATGCAAAAGTGTGTTTGTTTGTTGGTTTGTCCTTCAATCACGTCGCAACGGTGCAACGTGGAGACTACTACTTTTTATCCCGAAAAATCAAAGCGTTCCCACGGGATTTTCAAAACCTAAATCCACGCGAACGAAGTCACGAGCATCATCTAGTTTAGTAATAAACCGCAGCTTTCGTTTACAGTTAAAATACATAGTATACCTACCACAGTCCACAGTTTCCCAATATCTAAAAACGCGTCAGGTTTTATTGCAATATTGATGAAATTAAATACTATATTTGACAACTAGTCCACCCGGGATCTCTTGAAATAGAGATTCGGTCCGTTCTCTCTTTATGAAATTTTATACGGGACACGAAGTTAGTAAAGGGAAATCCTTTTATTAAGTTTGTTAGTACAGTATAAATTTAACACTGGAATTATGTAAAGAAAAAGGTTCTTCCAAGCAACACAATAAAATTGCAGTCATTCTAGTACATAAGTAGTTAAACACAATGCTTTAAAATCCCTAAACTTGAAAGCAACATTAGACTGAGGCTTTGACGTCATAAAAAACAACTGGAGCACTTAATCAGCGACTGTGACCGTGACGTCATTCTAATAGTTTTAGAAAGGCTAAGTAATAAATCCCTAAACTTGAAAGTAACACTATACTGTGAGCTTGTGACATCATAAAAACCCACTGAAGCACATAACAGTTGTTTATTAATGTAGATAGCGACTGTGACCGTGACGTCATTCTAGTAGTTCTAGAAAGGCTAAGTAATAAATCTCTAAACATGAAAGCAACATTAGAATGTGAGGTTGTGACGACATAAAAACCAACTGAAGCACATAACAGTTGTTTATTAATGAAGGTAGCATATCCGAGGGTAGTTTGCGCCCGGGATCTCTTGAAATAGAGATTAGGTCCGTTCTCTCGGAGAAGCAATTTAGGGGAAGGCGAATTTGATGAAATTTTATACGGGACACGAAGTTAATAAAGTAGATGCCCTTTTATTAAGTTTGTTAGTACAGTATAAATTTAACACTGGAATTATGTAAAGAAAAAGGTTCTTCTAAGCAACACAATAAAATTGCGGTCATTCTAGTAGGTAAGTAGTTAAAACACAATGCTTTAGAACCGTTAAGTAATAAAACCCTAAGCAAGAAAGCAACACTAGACTGTGAGGCTTTGACGTCATAAAAACTAACTGGAGCACTTAATCAGCGACTGTGACCGTGACGTCATTCTAATAGTTCTAGAAAGGCTAAGTAATAAATCCATAAACATGAAAGCAACACTATACTGTGAGGCTGTGACGTCATAAAAACCAACTGGAGCACTTAATCAGCGACTGTGACCGTGACGTCATTCTGGTAGTTCTAGAAAGGCTAAGTAATAAATCCATAAGCATGAAAGCAACATTAGACTGTGAGGCTGTGACGTCATAAAAACCAACTGGAGCACCTAATCAGCGACTGTGACCGTGACGTCATTCTGGTAGTTCTAGAAAGGCTAAGTAATAAATCCATAAACATGAAAGCAACATTAGACTGTGAGGCTGTGACGTCATAAAAACCAACTGAAACACATAACAGTTGTTTATTAATGAAGGTAGCATATCCGAGGGTAGTTTGCGCCCGGGATCTCTTGAAATAGAGATTAGATCCGTTCTCTCCGAGTCCGAGTAGCAATTTAGGGGAAGGCGAATTTGATGAAATTTTATACGGGACACGAAGTTAATAAAGGGATGCCCTTTTATTAAGTTTGTTAGACCAGTATAAATTTGACACTGGAATTAAACGGAAAAGGTCCTTCCAAACAACACCATAAAATTGCTTTCAAAAAAACATTAAAAAAAATATCAAAAAAAAAAACTTCCAAAACCACTACACAGTAAAAAAAAACTTTTGTTTCTACACGTGTATGTATGTTGAAGTCGTGTTTTTAAAAATCAAAGAAGTTTTTCCGGGATAAAAGCAGCCTATGTTACTCTCCGTCCTTTCAACTACTTATTCTCTATGCCAGAAATCAAGTTTGAAGTTGAATTTTCAAAAATATTTTCATCGCGGATGCCTTCGTCATAATAGCTATCTGCATGCCAAATTTCAGCATGATCCGTCCAGTAGTTTGAGATGTGCGTTGATAGTCAGTCAGTCACCTTTTCCTTTTATATATTTAGATTAGAACAAAGGATCTCATTCTCAAAGGTGATCGAGATATTACTCCCACAAAACTTAGCACGAATATTCCAATATATTCCAGTCCATTCCAAATAAAATCTCAAAAAATAGCACGGATAAATTCCAATCTCACACCTATCTTGTCCTAAGTTATCACATCGTCAAATAGAGGGATCTCTCTTAAGGCTTGACATGAAAAATTCAGGGCGCGTCCGTAGCGAGATTTATAAACGTACGTGTTTCTCGCCCTGTGATGTATTGAGACGTGGTTGAGACTCATGAGAGGGAAGCCGAAGTCGCGGGCATCATCTAGTCTAGTAATACATAAATTTGTAACCGCAAATGAAAACTTTGATAGAGATCTTCTATTAGGTAGAACAAAAGATCTCATTCTCAAAGGTGAGCGAGATATTACTCCCATAAAACTTAGCACCAATATTCCAATAAATTCCATTACATTCCAAATAAAATCTCAAAAAATAGCACGGACAAATTCCAATTTCACACATATCTTGTCCCAAGTTGTCACATCGTCAAATAGAGGGATCTCTCTTAAGGCTTGACATGAAAAATTCAGGGCGCGTCCGTAGCGAGATTTATAAACGTACGTGTTTCTCAGCCTGTGATGTGTTGAGACTCATGAGAGGGAAGGTTTTACTCAAGAGCGGGACGTATTACTTCGAGCTGCAATCCTATAGTTGAGCCATTACAAACGTGCGATCAGAGCCATAAATATTTTTTATCGGAACTCTCGCTTCCACATACAGGCCTTAAGGAACTGACACCCGATGCTCTGGTAATTGTGTATGATTACAGCAGTAAAAAAAAGGATTTGTCGATTGTTGGATGTGTAAACGAACGAAACATTACGAAGTAGGTGGTTTGTCTGTGGTATTGAATAATTTTTACTCCTGTCAAACGTCTATCAATATACTTTCTCTTTGGCCTACGACTGACTACCGACTAGTTGTATTTTTGTGTGCTCCCATCATTATAATAATATAATATTCAAAAGTTACAGATTTAGTCAAAATTTATTTAATTTATTTATCTTACCAAACTTTACTTTCTCATCCACACCTTGCGAGCTATTTTATTTTATTTTATTTTTTCTTTATTATACTTACAAAAAAAAAAAAAACTATCGTACAATTTTCCTATTCTTACAATTTACAACATCTATTTCAATGTATTATTTCTTATTTCTTCTTTTATGTCCTATATCACTATAAATTTAAAAACTGTAAACACTTTTCATTTTATTTATCCATTTACTCGCCAACTTTATGTATTCTATGCCACTGACGTTTAGGTAATATTTAAAAGGCGGTCACTGAAAATCAGCGTTGGGGCAACTGGTACCTCAGATATTTGCTCTAGAGGTTTGTGTCTGAGGGGCCCGACGTCTCAACACAAGCTGAGTGGCCTACCTGTTCGAGGTGTTGCACTGCTGTACAGGACGATATTGCCTACACCATGTACCACCTATATACCTCGAATAAACATTATTCTATTCTATTCTATTCTATTCTATTATTTTAATATAAATCCAGTTTAATCTTTCTAAAATCTTTTCTTTTCACGATAGTCGATATTCGATAGCAGGTTATAAAGAGCTATCTACCTGCCAGCTAGTGGCCTAGTGGGAGGTCGTCCAACACTGCGTCTTCCGGTGCGAGGTCGCCATTCCAATACCTTGGGACCCCAACGTCTATCGGTTTTACGAACTATGTGCCCTGCCCATTGCCGCTTCAGCTTCGCAACACAACAACGCAACCTTCTTTGAGCTATGTCTCATGTCTGTATGATCTCCTCATTTCATATTTGATCACGTAGTTAAAATAGATGCCTTAAAAGTTGCCAAAAGATATCTCTCATCTCCAAAGGGGAGAGAGCTTTGAGGTTGAAAAAGATGAGATCTCGTTCATAATAAGGTTTGAAAAAATACACATAAATCACACGTGTTTTCATTACATCAGACAACGTAATAAATCTCCCCGTGGAAAAGGAAACGGAAAGAAATGATGAATAATATACATCTTTCTTTTGACTGTCGCGAGTCGTGACTTACCTTATGTAGACCTACATAACCTTTCTTCTACTTCAAACTTACAATCAATCCCAGACGTCTCAATGATAGTATACATAGAGCCTCGATAGCTCAACGGTTAAAGGAGGGGAATTATCTAATATCGTCTAGTAGATCAAAGTTGCGAAAATATGTATCTCATCTCCAAAGGGGTAAATAGCTTTGAGGTTGAAAAATATGCGATCTCGTTCATATTAAGGTTTGAAAAAATTTTAGCGTTTAAACTACCGTGACTGATTTCCATTATAAATAATGTCTATCCCCGGCTGTACTCACGTGTCTAGTCGACGTTAGCCCGACTAGTTTCGAACCCATCCGGGGTCCTTTTTCAATAGAGTCAGTTCGCGCGCCGCGGCTGTAAAAAATAAGGTTGTAAAATAGGTTGAAAAAATATACATAATTTTTTCAAACTTTAACCAAATTTCATGATTCTACGTCAACGGGAAGAACCCTGTAGGTTTCTTGACATACCGACAGACGGACAGACAGATCCTATAAGGGTTCCGTTTTTTCTTTTGAGGTTCGGAACCCTAAAAAGAAACTAGTTCCCATGAGAATTGAGTGAATGACTGAATTTGTTGTGGGCTCTTCTCAGACTTGGGCGCGTTTGGAACCCTCGTAACATCATATTACAAATCCAACAACCGACCATCAAAAAGTGTAATTTATTACCTATTTTGAATAAATTATTTGACTTTGACTTTGAGAATGTTTGAAAATTCACGCGAACAAAGTCGCAGGCTTCATCGTGAAGATTAAATATATTTTTAAACCACGTACTCATCACAATAGTCAAACAAAACTAAATATTTTAAAACAGAAGATGTACTTATAAAAAATTAAACTTAATTTTATACCAACAAAGCTATAATTTACCCCTTACATATCGTTATAGTTTAACAGACAGTTGGAATAGTTATAAGTAGGTATAAGCAGACGAAGCGTAGCTAAACCCAATAATTAGAGATCAACCAAACTGCGAATGCAAATAAAAACAGACACGACGGACGGACGGACGTGCTATCCTCCGACTACCATGTACAATGTACATAGCAATTTAAACTGCCTGCCTTACAGTCTGTTTGTTTAGAAATGTCTAACTATGAATGTTCTTTCCATGAATAACTTTCTATCTTCTTTTTGTACCTATTCTACTCCCTCTACAACCTCTCGCACTGCCAAGGATCACTGGTAGAGATATCTCATAGAGATAAGTGCTTCCCTGTCAACTTTTACTCTCTTTTTATCTTTATTGTAAATGTTTTTGGTACAAATTAAATAAAAATTTAATTAAAATACCCAAGTGGCCCAAGGGTCAAGTGCGAGTCAGGCTCGCGCACCGAGGGTTCCGTACTACAGTCGTATTTTGCACGATAACTGAAAAACTATGATGCATAAAAATAAATGAAAATCTGTTTTAGAATGTACATGTGAAGCCCTTTCATATGATACCCCACTTGATATCTACTTACTTTGAAAATTGAAAATACTAATTATTAGTTCATGACCACAATTTAATTTTTTGTGTGTGATGTAACCACAAATTCACAGTTTTCAGATTTTGCCCCTAATGTCTGCTATAAGACCTACCTACCTGCCAAATTTCATGATTCTAGGTCAACGGAAAGTACCCTGTAGGTTTCTTGACAGATCGACAGACAACAAAGTGAACCTATAAGGGTTCCGTTCTTCCTTTTGAGGTACGGAACCCTAAAAATCATATTCCCAAATTCACCGAAAATCTAACCCGGCACATCAAAGTTTTAAGAAAACACTGCTCACCACTGAGCCGGGAGGTTGTCTTTTATTATTGAAACAGAAAGCCAATCAAATCATTCAAGCTTAAACCCTTTATTGGTGACATAAAAAGGCAATCAAAGTACGTAATTGCCATCTCTTTAATGTTTGTAAATTCAGTGTACCGATAACGAAGGTTGGTTGATTGGAACCTGTCAACTGTATTTAAAGACTGCCAGCTTAATGGTCCCTATCCACGGAAGCGGAGCGGAGCGGAGATGTGTTAAGCAGACCAATCAGATTACTTTTATTCCGTCATCTGACAAAACTCTGATTGGTCAAATATACACATCTTCGCTCCGCTTGAGTGGACAGGTACCCTAAGAGGGGTTTATCAGTAATGAGCTCCAAACAAACGTAGTTTGGCTGTCATCTAAATATATAAAAGGAAAAGGTGACTGACTGACTGATCTATCAACGCACATCTCAAACTTCAGGACGGATTGGGCTGAAATTTGGCATACAGATACCTATTATGACGTAGACATCCGCTAAGAAAGGATTTTTTTAAAATTCACCTCCCAAGGGGGTAAAATAGGGGTTTAAAATTTGTGTAGACCACGCAGAAGTCTAACAAGCACTATAGTCTAATAAGCTAGTCTACTAGTCTAGTATAATAATAATTGCTCAATCGATGGACGATGGATGGACTCAATGCATCATTCAAGAGTTTACCCTGTCAATTAAATTATAACGTTTTACCCACGACCAGTTTTTAGAAAAAAGCGGCTAAGTGCGAGTTAGACTCGCGCACCGAGGGTTCTGTACTCGGGTATTTTTTCAACATTTGGCATGATAAATCAAAAACTATGAAGTATTATATAAAAAACCTATTTTAGAATGCACAGGGAAAGGCCTTTCATATCATACCCCACTTGGTATAGTTATCTTACTTTGAAAATAGAAAGTACCTACCTTTAGGTTTCCGTACCTCAAAAGGAAAAACGGAACCCTTATAGGATTACTTAGTTGTCTGTCTGTCAAGAAACCTTCAGGGTACTTCCCGTTGACCTAGAATCATGAAATTTGGCAGGTAGGTAGATCTTATAGCTGACATTTGGGGAAAAATCTGAAAACCGTGAATTTAGGGTTAGATCACACAAAAAAAAATTGTGGTCATGAACTAATAATTAGTATTTTAAATTTTCGAAGTAAGATAACTATATCAAGTGGGGTATCATATGAAAGGGCTTTACTTGTGCATTCTAAAACAGTTTTTTTTTATGCATCATAGTTTTTGAATTATCGTGCAAAATGTCGAAAAAATACGACTGTAGTACGGAACCCTCAGTGCGCGAGCCTGACTCGCACTTGGCCGGTTTTTTTGTGATGTAACTACAAATTCACGGGTTTCTGATTTTTCCCTTTACTTGTGCCATACCTTCCTGCCAAATTTCATGATTGTAGGTCAACGGTAAGTACCCTATAGGTTTTCTTGACAGACACGACAGACAGTCAACGAAGTGATCCTATACAGATCTCGAAGGATTGCTTTGTTTTTTTGAGTTACGGAACCCTAAAAAACAGCATATAATTTTATTGCCCTACATAATTACAAAATAATCATATAATCTTTGGTTAAGTTAACGTATAATTTATATCACCAGTAAGAACATTTTGTAAAACACACATTATAAAGAAGTGCACCTACTCAGAGCGCGCTCCTTACAAACGAAGTTTGATACTTTGCTTTGTTTCTTTTCTTTTTTTAAAATTCTTGGACAAGAATCAATAATTGGTACGTACCTATATCATTGAGCCTGTGTGACTTTGAAACTATATTCCGCGACAGGCCGAGATGGCAATCGGGGTATAAGGCGGAGGGGCGCCCTGCACACCCGCACGTCACGAAGGAACCAACTCTTAGTTATAAGATGTGATGTGTAGCACAATTTAAGAAACAAACGTTTTTCTTTCTTCTTTTCATCACGATCAACCCATTGCCGGCCCACTACTAAGCTGGGTCTTCTCTCAGAGTGAGAAGAGTTTAGGCCATAGTCTACCACGCTGGCCCAATGCGGGTTGGCAGACCAAGATCTTCTTTTAGTAATAAAAAAAAAAATAAGAATCCAACTTCGTTCGTATGAGGAGCGCTTGGAAGCGCTCGAAGGAGACTTCAATTTGAAATACCTATACAGACCTGCATTAGGTGATCATGGTCTATTTGCTCAAACTCGCACGCTAGCTGTGGTCATGTAATCAACTGATCACGGCCATTAGACCCCGTGTTGCCGCAGGCTGCTCTCAACACATCGGAGGGTGAAAAATTATCACTTACACTTTTTGGGTTTCAGCGTTATTTCCTCGAAATCGTTGTGTTAACAAATTATAGGACGTTCCTTTCCTAACGTCCTATAATTTGTTTTTAGGAACACGCTATACTTTTCTTTTCGTTGTCGATCTATCTCAACGATTTCTACGTAATAAGCACTAGACAGGTCATTTCGAACAAAAATTATCGCACTTTTCACGTAGCTTTCTCACTTTTGCTTATAATTTGATGGTAAGTCAACTAACAGGGTATTGGACTGTAGTAATAAAATGATGTAATTTTTTGTATAGTGGCAGTTTATGGGGCTACTCGACTGGTTCTCCTACGGATGGAGTCTGGAGATCTCCTTCGTTTCTAATTTAATCACGTAGGTACTCCAAATAATTTTGATATTAACCTATTTTCAGAGTTCAGATAATGAATGCCAAAAAGAGAAGACAAAGTTTTCAGTTTTTACTCGGTTAGTGTTAATATCAAAATTTATTCAACGTGGAAGTTTTTCAATCAACTTGATGAAGGGGCGTTGTTAAGTTTAATTAGTTTTTGTTTGGACATGGGAACTGGACCGGCTGTGGAGATATTTTTAAGGTACCTCAAAAGGAAAAAGGAACGCTTATGGGATCACTTCGTTGTCTATCTGTTGTCTACCAAGAAAAACCTATAGGTACTTCCCGTTGATCTAAAATCATGACAGGCAGGTAGGTAACGTACGAGGCCGAAAGTAATGTACATCGACCTTTAGAAGGAGATAGCAAATTTGTAGAGCATTCTGTCTTTGAGACCGACAAAACGTCATATATAGGTATGAGTGACAGAGATAACGCTCTACAAAGCCGAAATGTCATTCTAAAGGCCGATGTGCATTACTTTCGGCGGCGTACTGTACTAGGTAGGTCTTATAGCAAATGTAAAGGAAAAAATCCTAAACCCGTTAATTTGTGGTAAACATATAATAATTAGTTCACTGAATCACATATAGATGGCGCTGTCCGTCATTAACTTGCAGTGTTGCACATAAACATGATAAGTATCTTGTACGGAACCCTTCGTGAGCGAGTCCGACTTGAACGGTTTTTCTTTTTAAAAAAGATTCGCCTCTTTTAAGATTTTGGCATTTCTACAAGTTACTTCTTTGTAAGTTCTTAATTCGTGTTGAAAAAGGGAAAAATTGTTAAAAGAAAAGATTATTTTCTTATCAAGATTTTTTTTTAAACTTACTAAAGTAAGATAATAATATAAAAGAGCTGTAAGACTGTTTAAAGCCATTAAACATCCTGTATGTGATGTACAGAGACTCTTTTAATTTATTTCTCTAAGATTACTTGGAGATACATAGGACATACACATAGGATTAAAATAGTACGAATATTTTCATGTTTGTACTATTTTAATTAGCTGTGATAGCCTAGTGGTTAGGACGTCCGCCTTCTAATCGGAGGTCGGGGGTTCGATCCCGGGCACGCACCTCTAACTTTTCGGAATTATGTGCGTTTTTAAGTAATTAAATCATCACTTGCTTCAACGGTGAAGGAAAACATCGTGAGGAAACCTGCATGCCTGAGTTCTCTATAATGTTTTCAAAGGTGTGTGAAGTCTACCAATTTACCAATTCACATGGCCAACGTGGTAGACTATGGCCAAACCCTACTCACTCTGAGAGGAGACCCGTGCTCTGCAGTGAGCCGGCGATGGGTTGATCATGATGATGATGACTATTTTAATGCTTTTTAGTACGAATATAAACATTAAAACACACAACACACAGCTCGGATGTGGCAAAAGCCTTCATACAAATATATAGGAGCGAGTTATTTAAAGTCCTTCAACATCATGTATGTAATGTAATACAGCGCGTACTTTTTTAATTTATTTATTTACTAGCTGATGCCCGCGACTTCGTCTGTGTGGAATTAGGTTTTTTTAAAATCCCTTGGGAACTCTTTGATTTTCCGGGATAAAAAGTAGCTTATGTCACTCTCCAGGTCTTAAACTATACCCATACAAAAATCACATCGATACATTGAGCGACGTGATTTAAGGACAAACCAACAAATCAACAAACCAATAAACCAACAAACAAACACACTTTCGCATTTATAATATGGGATGTGGCTGCAAAAGCCTTTATACAAATAGGAGCGAGTTATTTAAAGTCCTTCAACATCATGTATGTGATATACAGCGTGTACTTTTTTAATATATTTATTTATGTAATCCTCAGTAAAAGGGATTAAAATAAGTACGAACATTAAATAAACATTAAAACACACAACACACAGCTCGGATGTGACCGCAAAAGCCTTTATACAAATAGGAGCGAGTTATTTATTGCCGCGGTCGCAACACGCGCCGTTTCGCGCTGAACTGTTTCGCCGGAAGTTTTTATTGAAGCACCCTGTAGTTTTAAATCGCAGTGTGTACTAAAAGTTTGCGTTACAATTAACTTGTACTTTATCCATCCGTCCAGTAGTTTTAGCTGTGTGTTGATAGATCAGTCAGTCAGTCAGTCACCTTTTCCTTTTATACATAGACTAGCTTATGCTCGCGATTTCGTCTACATGTAAGTACTACACAAATTTCAAGCCCCTATTTTACCCCCTGTGACGTTGTAAATTTTGAACTACTAATTAGCGTTTCGCTTTTAATTAAAATCTATTTTGTTCAAAGTATGTTGGTGCCACCTAGCATCAAGGTGCAGAACTACGCGTGGGTCGATGTTCAGAGTTCATTCGAGCCACAATAGATGGCGTTTGCTTCGTTGTCAATTGTCGTAAAAATAAAACAAAATAATTAAACAAAACCATAATATCATTTGTTTATTGTTAAGTCATTAACAAAACGGTTCTTATAATATATCCTTAGGTTCCGCAAATATTCAAAAATGAATTGGCTTCATGATCAAACTAACTGAGAGCGGCGACACTCGGGTTGCGTCTGGCAACACCGATAGGTGAGATTTAGAATTTTCCTGGAGTCAACATGTGAAGACGAATTTTTTTCGTTCCAGGAAAATCTCATTCTTTTTCGCCCATGGCTTCGCCTGGGAAAATACAATAGTTATAAAGTTAGTCATCCTAACGTATTTCAATGTTTCATCAATTATGTTCCAGTTATTTTATCTTCCCAAATAAATGAGGATAATGGGTTGTGGGTGGACTTCTGAAAACCATTGGTGGCCAGGAGTTCAATAGGGTTTACGTTTACGTTTTACGTTTAGCTTCAGTTTTCCGTTTTAGTTTTCCGTTTGCGTTTTCGGTTTTCGTATTTATTTCTTTTGCACATTCACGTTGACAACTTAATTGCTATGGATAAGACTTGGTGAAAATCTTTGTAAGGAAACATTTCGGTTGTGAAGAATCAAGTTAAATTGAGTTTTGGATCTTGGCCGATGCCGTCCAGCTACCTTGCAGTCTTCGCACCTACAAGTAAGCAAATGTTTGTATCCTGCAACAGTTTAGTGAACCTTCTTAGTGTATGTGTACAGTAAGAACCCTGTCTTTACTACTGAGCTTTTATTTTGAAACAATTTTATGAATTTTACTGTGTCATTGTCTATTCCATGCCAATGGCATCTTAAATTTAAAACATAGATCTTATGTACTATCTACCTAAGTCATTCTAATGTATCTAAATTAAGTCTTGGCATTAAGCTAGAATAACTAAGCATTATTAGCCATCATTCTGTATTAAGCGACCCCGGTAAAAGTTACATTAAAAACAATTTTGCCTAACATCTAGCAAATTTCATTTATAACACCTCATATGCATTACAAGGGAGTCGACGGCTAGCTTCTATTCTTTACTAGGTAGATAGATCAAGTAAAATTATTTTTTTTTTCCTCTAATCTTTGTAAGGTGGTAGATTATTCCGTATCCGGGTATATTTCTATTCCGCCCGATTTACCACCCTTACAAATGGCGCCCGAACAGGGACTTATTAAATGGAATGGAACTTATTGAATGACTTAACAATAAACAAATGATATTATGGTTTTGTTTAATTATTTTGTTTTATTTTTACGACAATTGACAACGAAGCAAACGCCATCTATTGTGCGATTGATAATAAACAAATTCATACCATCACTTCTTTTGAAAACTTAAACTTAACATGTTTTGTGTGTGAAGTAGCTTTTATCATAACCTTAACACAGCTCTAAACAAAATTTACAACGTCACAATACTTCCCCTCCTACGAAAAGGTTCAACAGGTTGAACCTTTTCGTAGGAGGGGAAGTATTGTGACGTTGTAAATTTTGAACTACTAATTAGCGTTTCGCTTTTAATTAAAATCTATTTTGTTCAAAGTATGTTGGTGCCACCTAGCATCAAGGTGCAGAACTACGCGTGGGTCGATGTTCAGAGTTCATTCGAGCCACAATAGATGGCGTTTGCTTCGTTGTCAATTGTCGTAAAAATAAAACAAAATAATTAAACAAAACTGTAATTCCTTTCGTTTTTATTTAGGCTCCTACTGACATACGCAATGGGATGATTTTCAACCATCGCTGCACCACTCAATAGACTAACGAGTAAAGGAAAGAACGCACCTAAATTTGAGTGGAGCGAACAGGCAGAGGTAGCATTTAATACATTGAAGAATGCGTTGGTAACCGCACCTGTTCTTGCGGTACCGAATTTTGAAAAACCATTCAAAATACATTGTGATGCTTCTGCATATGGTGTTGGCGGTATGCTAACGCAAGAAACCGATGGTTGCGATCATCCCATTGCGTATGTCAGTAGGAGCCTAAATAAAAACGAAAGGAATTACAGCGCGACGGAACGCGAGGCTCTAGCTGTGATTTTTGCAGTGGAGAAATTTCAGGCTTATTTTGGTTCCAAGCCAGTCACAATTATCACAGACCATGCATCCCTAAAGTGGTTCTTAAATTTAGAAAATCCCTCAGGACGACTCGCCAGATGGGGTTGTAGATTATCACAGTATAATTTTGTTATCGAACATAGGAAGGGTTGTGATAATGTAGTTCCGGATACCTTGTCGAGACTCATACACGTAGATGTAGTTGGTGATCGTAATGATAACTCTAGTCAACAAGTTTTGGTAGATGACTGGTATGACAAAACATTTAATGGCTGTAAAATCAATCCAGCAAATTTTCCGAATTTTTGTATTTTGAACGATAAACTATATCGTTACAGTAAATGTAAATACCAGCTTCTCAGTGAGTTCGACTGGAAAGAGGTAGTCCACAAGAACGACATCCTTAGAATTATGCAACAAAACCATGCAGATGCAACTGCAGGTCATTTTGGTGTGTTCAAAACTCATCGCAGATTATCCCTCAGATATTTTTGGCGTGGTATGTATAAGGACGTGGTTGAGTACGTTAAGAATTGTGATACTTGCTCTGCGTATAAACACACGACATCAGCCACTCCAGGTCTGCTTGGGAAGCCTAAAGTCTGCGAGAGACCTTTTCAGGTCATTTCGGCTGATTTAGTCGGACCTTTGCCTAGGTCTAAATCAGGATTTACATTTCTTTTTGTGGTGACGTGTTGTTTTTCGAAATATACAATGTTGTTTCCGTTACGGCGTGCCACAGGTGCCGCTGTTGTTAAAGCGCTAGAGAATTTTGTATTTTTGAACCATAGTGTTCCAGAGACTGTGATTGTGGACAATGGGTCCCAATTTACAGGATCTGAATTCCGTAATCTCATTAAGCGTTATAATATTCCGAAATTACACTACACACCACTGTACACTCCGCAAGTTAACCTTGTTGAGAGGTACAATAAGGTTGTTATGACTGCTGTAGCCGCTTTTGTGAAAGATAACCACAGGTCCTGGGACGAAAACCTGTACAAGGTCCAGTTCGCCATAAACAGTGCGGTTAATGAATCCACTGGATTCTCCCCGTTCTTCCTTGTCCACGCTAGAGAACCGGTTTTAAATGGTTCCTTCTATAAGGACACGGATAAGGAGTACGAGGCCGGAATTCCAAGGGAGGAATACGCAGGAAAGTTTGGAACTTTGGAGGACATATTTGGTCAGGTTAGGAGAAATTTGTTTCAGGCTCATGCAGAGTATGCAACGCATTACAACTTAAGGCGTAGGTCTGCAAGCTATTCTGTTGGGGACATAGTGTGGAAAAAGACCTATCCACAAAGCGACGCTACAAATTTTTTCTCAGCTAAGCTGGCACCTAAGTATGAAAAGTGCAGGGTTGTCAAGGTTTTGTCACCTTTGGTTTATGAACTAGTTAGAGTAGCTGACAACCACCCAATAGGCACTTGGCATATTAAGGATATTAAGAAGTAGATATTTGCCATTACTTAGTTTGGTCTAAACTGTTTGAATATTTAAGTTATCAATATTCAATTAGGAATTTGAATGAGTGTAGTGATGTTCTGAGTTAACAGTTACATTACCATGGTTCAGTTGAGGATGAATGTAGTGGATGTATGTAGGGATGAATATGTGATGATTGGAATGCTTGTGGTAGACCAACCGGTTGAGAAAGTAAAAATGCAAATATCGTACTTTGGGGATAACGAAAAAGGGGGGGTTTTGTGTTTTGTTTTCGTTTTCCTTCTAGATAATGGATCATTTCTGTTATTTTTCCGATTCTGTTCCGAGATCTATTTTCTAGGAGAGTTATTTCGTTTTTTTTCTCATATTCCGATTTTGATTCGGTTTTATTTTTCCGAATGGGATAGAGAACGGTTGCCATATCAGATGGACCCGTTCACAACCAGTTTTTCCGTATTTGTTGAGTAACAAATATTAAGATGGTAGTTTAAAAGAGTGAACCACCGTAGGCCTAGACGCATTCTATCAGTCAGCTGAAGAATGATGCCAAGATGTTTCCACTCAAGTGTCTTAGACACCATGAAGTTTTTTTGTATATATTCTTTTTAGAAGTTAGGGTTGTGTAGTTAAGTATAATGTATAAAACCTTACATTGTTTTCAGTATATTTATTTTGTTAGACAATTTTCCTTGTTAGTAGTAGATGTGCGTTCACGCGTAACTTCTGTGTTATGAATTTTACTGTGTCATTGTCTATTCCATGCCAATGGCATCTTAAATTTAAAACATAGATCTTATGTACTATCTACCTAAGTCATTCTAATGTATCTAAATTAAGTCTTGGCATTAAGCTAGAATAACTAAGCATTATTAGCCATCATTCTGTATTAAGCGACCCCGGTAAAAGTTACATTAAAAACAATTTTGCCTAACATCTAGCAAATTTCATTTATAACACCTCATATGCATTACAAGGGAGTCGACGGCTAGCTTCTATTCTTTACTAGGTAGATAGATCAAGTAAAATTATTTTTTTTTTCCTCTAATCTTTGTAAGGTGGTAGATTATTCCGTATCCGGGTATATTTCTATTCCGCCCGATTTACCACCCTTACACCCCTTAGATGTTGAATTTTCAAAAATCCTTTCTTAGCGGATGTCAACGTCATAATAGTAATTTCCATGCCAAGTTTCAGCCCGATCCGCCCAGTAGTTTGAGCTGTGCGTTGATAGATCACCCTGTAGTTTTAAATCGCAGTGTGTGCTAAAAGTTTGCGTTACAATTAACTTGTACTTTATCCATCCGTCCAGTAGTTTGAGCTGTGCGTTGATAGATCAGTCAGTCAGTCAGTCACCTATTCCTTTTATACACATAGATTACCAGGTAACTACCATTTTTATTATTATTAACAATTGGGTATTTTCCTACTTTTGAATTTGATAAATATTATTGCTTTATTATAAACTAGGATAAAAATAAAGACGTACGCTGAAAAAAATATTAAAATCCAAGAAAGATTTACAAAGTTGCAGGCATTTTAATTTTGGAGTGGGAGGGTCTTCCATCCCTTTCTCGCAAAACGAAAATTTGTATGAAACCGCACGAAGCTACTATGGTATTAGTAAGGTGTGACGTCAAAATGCTATATCGCTATCTCTGTCTAATCTGAAATATTTAAATGCTTATAACTTTTTTGTTATTTGATCGATTTAATTAGTTTTTTCAGTTTACGTCATTATTTTAATGCTAGTTTATTATTATAAAGTAATAAAAAAATTAGAGTCAAATACCCAATTTTGAAAAAAAGCTTTAAAAAAGCTGTGATAGCCTAGTGGTTAGGACGTCCGCCTTCTAATCGGAGGTCGGGGTTCGATCCCGGGCACGCACCTCTAACTTTTCGAAGTTATACGTGCGTTTTAAGTAATTAAATATCACTTGCTTTAACGGTGAAGGAAAACATCGTGAGGAAACCTGCATACCTGTGAGTTCTCTAAAATGTTCTCAAAGGTGTGTGAAGTCTACCAATCCGCACATGGCCAGCGTGGTAGACTATGGCCAAGCCCTTCTCACTCTGAGAGGAGACCCGTGCTCTGCAGTGAGCCGACGATGGGTTAATCGCACCCAATTTTATGGTATCCTACATAGTTATTCCCTGTCAAATTGTAATTAGCCGTATACATTATACAACAAAGGTCGTATATCGTCTACTGTATAATTTGGAGCCATACCAATACGTCGTAAATTTTCCAAGACAAATTAATTGAACACCATTTCGGTGGTAAAATTATACAGCATGGCAACTAATCTAGACTTATTAGACGTCGGCAAGTCTCTAACAGTCATTAGCATAACGAGGTATGAAACTTGATATCCTATTTTATTTAGTATTTTGAATAAGCACTAAGTACTGACGGAGTGAACAAAGTCCACTGAAGCCACTCACCATCAAAAAATTTACGTCAAATAAAAGAAACTTTTGCTAGAGTCGTCATTATCATCGTCAACCGATAGACGGCCATTGCTGGAAATATGTCTCTTTTAGGGGTTTCCACACGCCCCGGTCCAATCCCTACAAGATATCTATGTCCAGCAGTGAACGTCTATCGGTTAACGACGATGATGATAAATGAATCCTAGCAGGTACGTGTTACGGAATTACCATAATCTGTCCTTGGGTTTATAACTTAACGCTTTGTTGCAATGGTTAATAGTGGTGGGTGATCTAAGATCTTCCGTTGTGATTATGTGATGGCCTTCTTGAATATCCTGTACCTAGGTACTATACAAATGTGCTCAGACATAAAGTGCACAAATGAAAGGAGAATAAAACTAGACTCAAAAATATCGTTAAAAAATTTAAAAACCAGCTAAGTGCGAGTCAGGCTCGCGCAATGAGGGCTCCGTACTACAGTCGTATTTTTTCGTCATTTAGCACGATAATTCAAAAACTATGATGCATAAAAATAAATAAAAATCTGTTTTAGAATGTACAGGTGAAGACCTTTCATATGATACCCCACTTGATATAGTCACTTACTTCGAAAGTTGAAAATACTAATTATTAGTTCATGACCACAATTTAATTTTTTTTTGTGTGATCTAACCTTAAATTCACGGTTTTCAGATTTTTCCCCAAATGTCAGCTATAAGATCTACCTACCTGCCAAATTTCATGATTCTAGGTCAACGGGAAGTACCCTGTAGGTTTCTTGACAACAGACGGACAGACAGACAACAAAGTGATCCTATAAGGGTTCCGTTTTTCCATTTGAGGTACGGAACCCTAAAAATTGTAAGATTTCACAATCCCGATAACGGTAGGTAAGTGAAAACAATGTAAGTATGACAAACATGTAATTGTAGGGTTTTAGAAGTCCTTACCTTCTTGTAAGATACGTGGACGAAGTCGCGGGCAAAAGCTAGTGTTAAGTATTAAGATAAGATGTAACTAAGTACCTATTTACTTATTTCAGTCTAAGTACTTTATCGAAAATTTCGTAGCAGATAACTTTATCTACACAATCCTTTTTTTTTTAATTTATAGACTAGCGCTTGGCTGCAATCAGACCTGGTGGCAAGTGACGATGCAGCCTAAGATGGAGCGCGCTTGCCTAGAAGATGCCTATTCACTCGTGACTTGAAAGTATCAATATTATAATTGGAGGGGAAAACTGATGCTGGAAGGGTGTTCCAAATCCTAGCGGTTCGAATCAGAAATGAGGAGGCAAATCGCTTCGTACGTATCCGTGGAATTTTGACTACGTACGAATGCAGACCTTGGCGTTCCTGAAGTAAACTTATAAGACGTACTTAAGTAGATATACTTTTTTTTATTTATTCAGATACAAGTTAGCCCTTGACTGCAATCTCACCTGATGGTAATTCTAATTGACGATGCAGTCTAAGGTGGGAGCGGGCTAACTTAGAAGAAGTATGGCAGTTTTTATTAAACCCATACACCTTTGGTTTCTACACGGCATCGTACCGGAACGCTAAATTGCTTGGCGGCACGGCTTTGCCGGTAGGGTGGTAGCTAGCCACGGCCGAGGCCTCCCACCAGACCAGACCAGAAATTTAGAAATTATAAAATTCCAAATCCCTACCAGAAATCGAACCCGGGACCTCCCACTAATAAGACCACAGCGCTTACCACTGCGCCAGGGAGGTCGTCAAAACTTAATACTTACTTGAACATTAAAGCAAGTTAAGAAAGTACCTACTTAGCACTACTTGTAACAGTACAATGATAACATTTTAGCTAGAATAGTCAAGTTTTGTTTAGACTAACAGTCCGTAATTCACTAAAACCTTTTCCCAATAACAATAATAATTATTTGTCTAAAAGAAAAACAGTAAAACCAGACAAGACAAATACAGAGTCGAGAGAGAATCTGCGACAATAAATCATTTATTATTCCTTATCTAGATGAAAGATAAACCGAACTAATAGAGATTTATTTTACTTTCACCCTCGAAGCTCTTAGCGTGGCAAACTCATTCGACAAACTTGTCAAACTATTTGACAAACTTTTGTATGCCTACTACTAACTACTTGCAAAACTGTGGTCCTACAATATGCGGCAGAAAATAATGTACATCGACCTTTAGAATGAGATTTCGGCTTTGTAGAGTGTTCTCTGTCACTCATACCTATGTGACGTTATGTCGGTCTCAACTCTCAACGACAGAGACAATGCTCTACAAAACCGCTATCTCTTTCTAAAGGGCGATGTACATTATTTTCTGCCGCGTACATTATAATCACGATCCTTCCTTGAATATGTGCATTCCACAGAGGCAAAAAAGCGTTGCCTATCTGTAACTATGGCGAAATATTAGACATAAAATCATTATTTTATCTAGATGAAAGATAAACCGAACTAATAGAGATTTATTTTACTTTCACCCTCCAAGCTCTTAGCGTGGCAAACTCATTCGACAAACTTTTCAAACAGTTTGACAAACTTTTGTATGCCTACTACTTGCAAAACTGTGGTCCTCCAGTATGCGGCAGAAAATAATGTAGAGCGTTGTCTCTGTCATTCATACCTATGTGACGTTATGTCAGTCACAACGACCGAGACAATGCTCCACAAAACCGCTATCTCTTTCTAAAGGTCGATGTGCATTATTTTCTGCCGCTTTAATGGTTTGATTATTATAATCACGATCGTTCCTTGAATATGTGCATTCCACAGAGGCAAAAAGGCATTTCCTATCTATAGCTATGGAGAAATATTTGACATAAAATCATTTTTTTATCTAAATGAAAGATAAACTGAACTATACTAGCGGCACGCTATGATGGCCGGTTTGACACATTACAATAGTGATGTGGAATGTCAATTTATTCTCGAACAAAAAACAATTAAGTTTTGTTTTTGTACCTGATTAAATAGGTTTAATAAAACAAAAATGTATATGTTTATTTAATTTATTTGAACGAACTGAATATTTGAACGAAAATGAATATACATACTTTATATGCACACAAGAAACATATGAATACAAAAGATACCGAAAAAGGTGCCACAAAAGGCCATAATTAATCAGATTCGTCCATACTACTATTTTCACTGTCGTCACTGCTATCATCACATACATTAATAATTATATGTTCGTTTTCTATAATATTATCTATTTTCACATCTCTTTCATAATCTTCCCTTATTAATTTAACAGTTCTATTCACAACCTTTTCCCAGTCTCCTTTAGTCACATGTTCACAAGCTTCTTCTAATAATTTTAGCATTTTTTTTGTGGTAAATGGGGGTTCTGTATTGTGTCTTGCAGCATATCCCTTAATTTGAGCCCACACCAACTCAATCGCATTATACTCACAATGGTAAGGCGGTAACCGTATAACTCTGTGCCCATGTTCTAATGCTATTTCGTCAATGACGTATCGGATCTTGGTTGGTTTGTTTTCTTTTAAAAGACGTACTAATTCCGCTTTTAACATATTCATGTTTGCATCTACGCCATTTTTACGAAGCCATGCGACGATATCAGCTTTCTTTTGGGATTGGGCAGGTGGCTTGTCAATTTGCATCGAGTGGTATGGGGCGTTGTCCATAATTATAATAGATGGTTCAGGGAGGCTACACAACATTGAGGTAAACCATTCAGTAAACTTTTCTCCATTCATGTCTTCATGATAGTCTCCAGTGGTTTTTGACGCAAAAGCCATGAGAGAACCTTCGACAAACCCGTTGATGGTTCCGGCGTGACAAATTATAAGTCGCGATCCTTTTCCTACAGGAACTTTGGAAGTAGATGCTGCTGTGTCATCGTTCCAAGAACGGCCTACAGTATGGTTAGCATTAAGCCATGTTTCATCCAAGAACACAACATTTTGCCAATTTTTGATTTCTTTCACTTGCCGTAAAAAAGTATACCTTGCCATCGCTATATCAAATCTTTCCATCAATATTTTGCGTTTGTTACATTTTTTGTATCGAAATCCAATGGTCTTCAAAATCTTCGTTAAAGAACTTTCCCCACCGAAGAATAATCCAGCTTCCTTCAGTGAATGCACCAACTTTTTTCTTGTTGGATACTCCTTCTGTAAATAGTAGCCGTAAACATGTCTTCGGATAGCATCGGCATCAAAGCTATCGATGCCTACGACTGGTTTTGCTCGTTTTCTCTTTTTTGGTGTGTGAAGTTTATTTTCTTCTGTGCCAGTCTCGCCATATTTTTTTTTAGTTATCCGTCTAACAGTTCGTTGTCCAATATTAAGCGCATCAGCTACGCGTTCAACCACTGACGTTATAGGTAAAATTGGCCCTCCATTTTGAGCTTCACGATCGAAATAGTTACGAAGGCGTATTAGGAACTCACGTGTCTGACTATTTAGAACAGTTCTCTGCGTACGTTCGGTCATATCGACGAAATCCACAACAAAGGGCTTGAACAGAGTCCAAATTAACGAGCAAGGGTCAACAGTAATGCAGTATCAATATTTGAAATCCAAAGCCAGGTCAAAACTATATCACAATCGCATTGCACTGACAGTTTATACTTTTCGAAGCAACGTCAATTCGAAACTGCTTTGTTTTGCATTGAGCATTGACGCGAGTTTGCCGGAGGTAGTAGTTGTGCTAGCCAGCGATCCTATGTGACGATCGTATTAGATTCCATTTTTAAAAATTTATTGATATTTTTTTGCGATTTCAGAGGTTTGTCCACATAGTGAAAATTGTTCATATTCACAAGTACATTCACCCCTTAAATGGTGCAAACTGATTTTTCTACACTTGTATACATTTAAGAAATCAATTTAATAAATAAATTTTGAGTCCTAAACCTAAAACTACATTCGATAAAATTTATGAATCTCTGCACATCACTATCGTCAATAAAGTAATACAATTATTTCCTTCAAAGTCGTTATCAATTAATACGGAACTTCATGAGCGGACAAACGTCAAACCGGCCATCATAGCGTGCCGCTAGTTTAATAGAGATTTATTTTACTTTCACCCACGAAGCTCTTAGCGTGGCAAACTCATTCGACAAACTTGTCAAACAGTTTGACAAACTTTTGTAGCGTGTAAAAGGTTTTTTAAAATCGGTTCAGTAGTCCCAGAGATTACTTCCTACGAACAAACTTACAAACTTTACCTCTTTATAATATTAGTATAAAAGTATAGATCGGTGGCATTCCTATATTCTCTAAATATCAATCGTAATAACAAGGTTGTGCTAGAAAAAAGGGAACAGTGTGTTTTTTTTTAATCAATGAAATCAAATCTCGAATGGAATAATTTGGTGTCCTTTACACCTAACGGTAAGAGGCAAAGAAATCGACAGTTACTTTATAAAAACTAGCTGAATTTTCGAAAATCTTTTCTTAGCGGAAGCCTACGTCATAATAGCTATCTGCTTGCCAAATTTCAGTCCGATCCGTCCAGTAGTTTGAGCTGTGCGTTGATAGATCACTCAGTCAATCACCTATACCTTTTAAATATTTAGATAAACCCAAACGAAATTCTAAACCAGTACCACACACCACAGCGTGCACCACTGTGTCAGTAAGTTGGTTAATTATCTCTTAACTACTTTAAGAGATAATTTACTAGAGTAGGTACCTGGTTTGGTAACAAATGTCGTATCGTAAGCACTAAAAGTCGTCCACAATCGAGATGCGTAGTCATTCGTCTTCATTAAACATGGCTTAAGTCAGTGAGCACCGCATATGATTGATGGTACATAGCCTTTTTATATTTCGCCGACTCTACCGAAACGTATGCCGAAAATCTGCAACTATGGCGTAACCACGAATGGCGTAACGAGAGTGGTGTGGTGATAAATAGTTTGTTTTACAGGATAGGTAGATAGTGATGTGAATTTTTTTGCACCAGTAGAAAGCTACATTATTCCTGAGTGACATACGCTATATTTTATTTAAAAAAAAATAGAGATCCTACGAAAGTTTTAATAAGATGCGAAGCCGGGGCGGGTCGCTAGTAAGATGTATATATTTTAAGTCATTTAAGTATAATGGGATGTCATTGGCAAACCGAACCGAACCGAACCAGTGGTAAATTAAACTAGTTGACGATTCAAAAGATATACCTATATCCTATTCTATGGAATTATAATAATTTATTTAATTAAGTAGATATTATTACAATTATTCTATTAATAATAATTATTATTATTCTATTAAATAAACTTAAATCTAAAAAAAAACAACATTAAATTAAATTAAATCTAAAACCTCATCCACCGCAGCGAGGCATTGTACCACAGCATTGTACCTACCCAAGATGCTGGCAGCATTACCTCTTTGGATGGCCAAATCAATTCTTTGACCAAGGTAGCTGCCAGCTCTCGGGTCCCCGGTTGACTCGATAACCCTTTTCGAAATTTCCTCAAAAAGAGCTCGAGCCCCCGGGCCCCACGGCCCCAGAGTCTCCACATCAAAAGGCACGAATATGAAGCTCCCATCGAGGTTTTCATATTTGCGCCTCTTGGCCTGTTCGGCGCTGATGGCCGCTGCACCCGCCATAGAGGAGGGTCGCCTGAATGTGGGATGCAGCTAAAGTATCTGCACACGTTGCATCCCAAACAAGTGATTTGATTCTATTCTATTGAGTTTGATTGAGTTGATTCTACAGCCAGGCACAAAACATTGGATTGAACTCTACAATCCTCAAGTTTTCTTCACAGACTGCCAGGCGCTACTATTATACCTAGAATACCTAGAGAAATGTTTATATTTAATAATTTATGATTGATATGACTGACTTATTGATATGGATATTACCTTAACTATTGTGGTGTTATTCTAGGATTGTTATTTCTATTTTTTTTTAACTGAAGAACATGTATACTTTTTTTTTAATAATTATTATTGACACTGACATGGGTTTTCTATATTTGAATAAAATCATATAGTTAACATTAGGTACTTTCTAGATAGATACATTTAAATATAAATAAGTTAAGTAGATTATTGATTGTTAATTTTCACACTTTATTATTCTATGATAATGTAGTTACTATAATAAGTTGCACACCAAATTATTGGTTGAATGTCAAGGGCTCAAAATAGATTTAAGACCAAATTGTACCACATTCTGGCAAATAAAAAACTATTTCTACTATTTCTATTTCTAGACTAGTGCGCGGAAGCGAATGAAATTCGCAACCACCAGAATTTCAATCATGAGGATGGCTTAAACTAGCAAGTGTGTGGAATCCATTGATAGAATTATGCAAACCAAGACAGCATCGTACGACATCGAAAGTTAATAGTGACGTTGTGAGTGTATTTTGCCGGACAGCTCGTGAAGTTCCAGCGAAAAGAACAAGAAAGAGGGTAGTTCGCTTCTGCCCTTGACAGCTCGAACTTCATCTCTCATAGCACCGCAGACCCGTCGTGACCACGACCCGAGCAATTGGGTTGAAATATCGACAAATATAACATCAAATTAATCTTGGTAGTTAGGTATGCCGTATGTACCTACCCGTTATCTACATTAAAATATAAGCTTAAAATGACGAGTTTGATTAATTAATATTCAAATAATAGGCTCTAGTGCAGGCATGTCAAAGATACGGCCCGCCGGCCACGTCCGGCCCTCAGACCATTTCAATACAGCCCGCCACCAGAATCTCGACAGGATTTTAAGATGGCATGCACTCGATGTAACCACGCATGCTGAAAATAGCGCGTGTTTTGCGAGACGTGCGAGCATTTAAAAACTATAAAAAAGATTTTTTTATAGTTTTTAAATGTCATTTCATATTTTAATAAAAAGCTTGAAAACGTGTTTCCGGTTCAAATTTTGGCCACCTCTTTTGACCCTGGCCCGCTAACACGCCCTAAATCTTAAAGATGGCACTTTAGGAAAATCCGTTTCACACCCCCGCTCTAGTGGGTTACTTTTCGTAATTTAAGTTTGAAAGCAAAATACCTACCTACTTAACAAAGAAAATTAAAGGTGTGGGTAGGCATAAACTCGGTGGAGGCTGCAGGAAACCCGACGAAAGAGCCTAAACTCAATTTCAGCTTTATGATTTATTCATGTAGGCTTTACAAACACTTTTACTTCTTCTAAAACTTAGCCGCAAAATCGTTCGCATTGACTTTAACTGAAAGAAATAACTTTGTACGGTACCTATCGACCTACCCTACTTACTATTTTTTTAATTTATAGACTAGCGCTCAGGTTCAATCAGCCCTCCGATTGTGTAAGATCCATTTCATCGCTATCGCAATCGTCAAGAAATTCTGCCCTTTGATTGGTTGATTTGCTGTTTACATTTTTCACAGCCAATCAAAGGGCAGATTGCGATAGCCATGAAATGATTATTCTTACACAATTAGGGGGCAGACCTGCTGGCAAGTGATGTTGCAGCCTTAAGATGGAGCGCGTTTGCCTAAAAAATGCCTATTCACTATGATATTTTAAAGGTAAGGAGTAGGTAGGTATTTAAAAATAGGGTAAAACTGATGCCGCCGGGCGGACCTAAAAAATAAAAATGTATGTTTCTTTTTTAAAAAAAAGGTCAACTGTATTTCTAAAACCTTATAAGGTAAATAATAAAGAAAGAAATAAGTAACCTAATCTTATTATCTTACTTAATAATTAATTAAATAAACACCACAATCACAATAATTATCGCAAAAAATTCGAAAACCAAGTTGTTCCTTTTTGAACCTACCTGTACCTAATCTCTGCATAATCTAGGTAGGTACTTAATAAGTAAGTTAATATTAATTAAATAAACTGAAATACCTAGGTCCTAGATAGTATATTACAATGACACAGTACCTATCGCAAGAAATTCAAAAACCCAACTCCTTCCTTCCTTTTTGAAAAATCAACCTGTTTTCTAAACAGGTAGGTACCTAACTAATCTCATAATCTACTTAATAAATACTTGATATTAATTAAATAAACAGCTATAATATTAAAAACTAACTCCTCGCTTCCTTTTTGAAAAATAAACGGTCTGTTTTTCTAAAACCTTAGCACTAGCAGGTAGGTAGAGGTACCTAATTTCATAATCTACTTAATAAGTACTTGATATTAATTAAATAAACAGCTACAATCAGTTTACACCTAATAGTATAAATCAAATCAAAATGTTTACACTAACCTGCTAAACTGATTACCAGATGCACCTTTCCAAGTAAGTATTCCAGAATCCAGATTAAACAAAATGTTATTCCAGCTACCAAACGGTTTTAAAACACAAACCATACACTGTAAATTCATCCGATTTCACATAATCCTGTCACAATAAACTGTTTGATCACAACACTAAGAATTTTAGAAAAAAAGTCGTAAATGTTACGTCGCGATGTTGCACGGACTACGCGAAAGCTCTACAATCGCACGTACAGCGACTATGAGCGGCGAAGCTCGACTGGCGAATCCCGTGCTCTTCCCCGCGCTGCCCCCTCATCCCTGTCGAGTTCGGAATTCAAAATTCAAATGCAGATTTTTTTTATTTAGGTAGGTTCTTGATCATTATTATCAACCGACAGACGTCCACGGCTGGACATACGTCTCTTCTAGGGACTCCCACACGCCACGGTCTTGCGTCGTCTAAAACCCTGCGACTCTATCATCTGTCAAATGGATTATGGAGCCATTCATTCTAGCGCCTTGGAATTTGGAACCCCTCGTTTTATCGAGCTATGTGCCCTGCCCATTGCCACTTCAGCTTCGCGACCCGTTGAGCTATGTCGGTTACTCTAGTTCTCCTACGGATCTCCTCATTTCTGATTTGATCACGTAGAGAAACTCCGCACATTAGCTCTCTCCATCGCCCGCTGAGTAACTCTGAGCTTTCTTATGAGGCCCATAGTTAGCGACCATTTATTATTTGGGTAGTCATGGGTAGTGATTAATATGAAAATGACGACCTCCCTGGCGCTGCTGTGATCTTGTTAGTGAGAGCTCCCGGGTTCGATTCCCGGCAGGGGTTTGGAATTTAGGAATTTCCAAATTTCTGGTCTGGACTGGTCGGAGGCTTCGGCCGTGACTAGTTACCACCCTACCGGCAAAGCCGTACTGCCAAGCGATTTAGCGTTCCGGTACGATGCCGTGTAGAAACCAAAGGGATATATATGGGTTTAATAAAAACTGCCATCCAGGTTAGCCCGCATCTATCTTTCATTGCATCATCACTTACCACCAGGTGAGATTGCAGTCAAGGGCTAACTTATATCTGAACAAAAAAATGTCAGTAGGATTATAAGTTTCTAATTTACCAAGCCGGGAATCAAACCTAGATCATCACTTACAAGATCACAGCGCTTACCACTGCGCCAGGGAGGTCTTCCCTGTTCAATAAAATATGATAAAACTATGCCAATTATCATAGCTTCTGCCTAAAATAACGCGTGAAACCGGATCGATCCGGTTATTATTAGATTTGAGTCCATATCTAAAATCTAGATTAACCCGATTTGTGAGTTCAATTTCCTAAACGTCCGTAATTCTAGTGTAGGGTGACGTAGCACTTTGGTTTACATGGGATAGTAGAAGTAGAGGCATTCATGACAGTTATAATATTATAAAACTTGAATAGGCTATGAAACGAAAGAAAGAAAAGAAAGAAAATGCATTTATTTGTTGTTGGTGTCACAGATAAAGACAAAGTACAAATGTAACATTTTCATCTGTGACACCACCCCAAATGGGTGTACAGCTCAACATAATGTCCTGCATCATACGCGTTAACACACAAAAGATGCAGGACGCTGATTTTCAGCTGTGACCCGGGTGACGCCACAGTTACAAACGTAAATTATAAATATAACACAAATCATACAACAAAACACAATTACAAACATAATTACAAACGACTAGGTATCTTTGATTTCACGTCAGCCCTAGCCTATATTTGACAGATCGCACGCTTAATCATAAAGAGAAATAACTCAAAAATAAGTTATTTAAAGATTTAATCATAAAACGTAATAACATATCGCTAAGAATATTTACGCTCCAACCGCCGCTCGATTTGAATGAATACGAACGAAATAAAGGACTGTCGCTCTCTTTCTGACTAACGCGCCCGAACAGGTTGGTACCAGTAAACGGCTGTATTCAGTAATGTGCCAACAGTGATGCAAGCAAGGTGATCGCAAAATCATTCAACGGGCGAAACATTACGGCATAAATCTTTATATTAATAACAGGTAAGTCTTATTTCTTGTTTTAATTTATTCATAAAGTGAATAACTAATTCTTATTTCACTTTATTATAAAAAGTATGTCACTACTTTGTGATATCATTTTGACTTATTGCAATTTAGTTTAAATTTTATTAACGCGTCGTCCAAATTTATATTAGTTATTTCGTTTTCATTTTAAAACAATAAATATAATTTTGGCACAAAATGACTTATTTCGGTTTAGTTTTAAATTATCGTTCAAATTTAATATTAAAACATGCTTATTGCTGTTTATGATTAATTATCGTCAAAAGTTATTTGGGACATTTAAAATTATTTCCTTTCCATTTGAATAGAATATTTTAATTGTTACTTACTCTAAGCATCGTCTGAATAGCCGTTTAGTGAATTAACATTACAATTAGGCCAGTCTTATTATTATTTTATCCTACCCTAATCCTTACATAAGATATTTTGTCAGATACTAACCTAAACCAAAGAATATATATTACTAGATGATGCCCGCGACTTCGTCCGCGTGGAATTAAGTTTTTTGAAAACCTGTGGGAACTCTTCAATTTTCCGGGATAAGAAAGTAGCCTATGTCCTTCCTCGGGATATAAGCTAATTCTGTACCAAATTTCATCAAAATCGGTTGAACGCTTGGGCCGTGAAAAGCTAGGAGACAGATAGACAGACAGACACACACTTTCGCATATATAATATTAGTATGGAGTATTTAGTTTTATAATTATTTTTGACGTTTAAAACCGTGACTCGATCCGTTATCTTCCGAGTTGCAGACGCGCCTTAATTTAATTACTGTAAATATATTTAAAATTTAAAAAATGTATTGTTATTTTTTTGTAGCATGGCGTCTTGGAGAGCAAGTCGTATTCTCAAATTGGTATCACCTAATGCAACATCTCGTACTCAAGACAATGTAAATCATCTAGTGGTTAAAATCGACAATACTAGTGTAGAAGATCAACACAGTATAGCTAAAGAAAATACAGAAAATGTCTCTGCAAATAAAAATATTGACGTAAGTAGCTGTGACGAGATCTTATCAGATTGTGATAGAGATGATCAATTTGCCAACGAAATTGATGCTCGATTTATTAGTTCCCGTAAAACAGAATATAATAGTAGTCTTGCTACACACACATCAATAATAAGAACATTGCAAAAAAACCTGGTGCCAGATTATGACAGTGACGATTCATCCATAACTGATAATAGTAACTTAGAAAACGTTGAAACTTGTACTGAAATTGATCAAAGCATTCAAAAAGCACTGCTGAAATCTTCTTCTTCAAGCTCGTCTTCATCGAGCTCTTCTTCCGCTAATAGTTCATCTTCGGACTCAGACAGCTCTACGTCTTCTAAACGAACTAATCAGCATTCTGAACAATACGCCGATGGTGTAAGACCACAGAGCGCTTCAACTTCCACTCTGCCTGCCAATATTTCACCAAATTATACTGAAGAAAGTGATAACATAGACTTAAGTGATGATGACCCTACGTTTAGTTATGAACTGTCTACCAAAAGCAAAAAGAAAAACTATTTTTTTGATGCTGCCACCAAAACAGACTCATCTGACAGTGACAATAGTGTTTCAGATTCTGATAGTAAGAAGCTTAGTAAAAGAGGCCGCAAGCGATCTCTAAACCCTGCAAAGTGGAAACAAAATAAAGTTAAAAAGCTACGGAACACTGGTGAATCATATATATCCACATCGAAATCTCAAAAAGTTATTCCCAGTCGCTGTCTTAAAGTGCCTTGCACAGATAAATGTAGATTAAAATGCTCAAATAATATATCAATGGATGAAAGGTATAATATATTCAAAGAATTTTGGGATTTAGGAGACCTGACAAGACAAAGAGTTTTTATAAGCAGTTGTATGGTAGACATAACTCCAAAATATAGGTACACAAATGCTACAAATCCCAGACGCCCAAATAAAGCCTATAATTTTACTGTTAATAATAAGAAAATAAGGGTATGTAAGACATTTTTTAAATCTACTTTGGATGTTACGGACAGAATGATATTCACCATACAGCATAAAGTAAGTGACGGTGGCTTTATACTTGAAGATTTGAGAGGTAAACACCATAGCCACAAAACTCTTCATCCTGAATTGGTTGATGACATACGGAAGCATATTCAATCCATTCCGAAAATAGAGTCACACTATGTGAGAGCTACTTCTACCAGAGAATATATTGACGGCGGCAAAACTATAAAGGATTTATATTCAGATTTTGTTAAACAACAAGAAGAAAATAACAAAGAGACAGGAAATTACATAGCATACTATAAAATATTCACTCTAGAATTTAATTTAAGTTTTTTCCAGCCAAAAAAAGATCAGTGTGACTTATGCGAATCATTTAAAAACAGTACCGATGAAAAAAAGAGAGAACTGGAAGATAAATATAATAAACATATAGAAGAAAAGTCATTGAGTAGAATAGAAAAACAAGAAGATCGTAAAAAAGTTACCAAAGATAATATAGTCGCAATTTATGATTTAGAAGCAGTGCTCCAATGTCCAAGAGGTGATACCTCGGCATTTTATTATAAATCAAAACTTAACAGTTATAATTTAACAATAACGGAATTGACACAAACGGAGTCAAAAACGGCATATGATAAAGTACATTGTTATTTTTGGACAGAATCAGAAGCTAAACGTGGGGCAATAGAAATAGGAACTTGTGTATGGCAGTATCTTGAAGGGATATGTGAAGGAAATATGGAAGAGAAAAACGTTATATTTTATTCGGATAACTGTTGCGGACAGAATAAAAATAAATATATTGCAACATTGTATTTATTTGCTGTGAACACGTTGAATATAAGAAGTATAATGCACAAGTTTTTAATCACAGGGCATACTCAAAATGAAGCGGATAGCGTACATAGTTTAATAGAGAAAGAGATAAAAAAAAATCTTAAATCAGGGCCCATTTACAGCCCTGATCAGTACATAGCTTTAATTAAAAATGCTAAGAAAAGTAAACCAGCTATAAATGTACACGAACTAACCTTTTATTCCTTCGTTGATACTAAACTATTGCAAGAAGAATGGGGATACAATTATAACACAAATATGGACGGACAAACAGTTAATTGGAATAATATAAAAGTATTGATGATGAAAAAAGAGAAACCATTAAGTATTTTTTACAAAACTTCCTACAAAGATGATTGTTTCCAAGAAATAGATGTAAGAAATAAAAGGAAGAAGATGAAGCTCATAACAGAAATTACACTAAAAAAGGCTTACACGGAAAGGCAAGATATAAGTCTTAATAAAAAGAAGGATTTAAGAGATCTCGTCAATAAAGGACTTATTCCTCCTTTTTACGCAAATTTTTATAATTCGATCATTAACTAGAGTTACTTCATTGATCTCATAATAATATAAATATTATACTACTTTCGTCCTTTCAAATAAAAGAGTATTTTTAATTATGCGTTTCATTACTACAACATAATATTTTATTGATATTTTCCCGTCATGTTGTAAGACAAAGAAATATTTAGAATTCTCGTAAGAAACTTATAACATTTATTAATTAAAAATTGAAATAAAGCTTACTTAAGTTAAATAGCTTAACAACTTTTTATTAATAAAGAGATATATTATATTTTATGACTAGTAATATTTAAAATATGCACGTAGATTTTAATCATAAAGTGAAATAACTAGGAAGTTTTTTTTCAATGCATCATCTAATAGTCAATAGTAAATAAAATATATTTTTATATAGCACTAAACAAAAACCAATAAACCCAGCTTTCCTTTAAATCAGTTTATTTCCTTATAACACGTCTAAATTAATTTTAATACGTAAACAAAGGTCAACCCAGAATAGTTCTAAACTTTAAACTGTCATATCAAAAAAATATCAATTTTGATTTATTTCTTTTTTTGATTAAGCGTGCGAGATGTCGATTCAGGATCAACCGCACCGCGCGCCACCGTAAGCAATTTCACCCTCACCACCTGGGTGTCTGGTGCACTTCGACCGTCCGTTGTGCCAGATACTTCTCTCCACGCACATGTAAACTGTGGAATCAACTCCTATCGGCGATGTTCCCATTAGATTACAACATGGGGTTATTCAAGGGGCGGACCAACAAATTCCTGAAAGGCCGGCAACGCATCAGCATTCAGCAGTTCCTTTGGTGCTGCAAATGTTCATGGGCGGCGGTAATCACCTAAAAGCAGGTGACCCGCCTGCTCGTTTGCTCGCTATATGTAAGTATTTAAAAAACATTCTAGTTCACTCTGATAGTGGGAGTGTATCATTTCTTCTGTGTCATTTAAAAAGTTTTCACTTCAAAAATGTCCTAACGAATTCCTGGTGTTCCTACTCAATACAAATTTTAGTCACGAATAGCTTTACCGACGTCTAAGGGCTTATCCCTAATCGCGGCCTTTAAAATTCCCTTCAAGAATATTACAGTTAATAAATGATAACCCTAACTAGCCTCCAAACGGATTTATATAGTGGAACGTCCAAATCCAATTAAAAAAATAATTAGTCTTCTAAATATATAAAAGGAAAAGGTGACTGACTGACACTGACTGACTGATCTATCAACGCACAGCTCAAACTACTGGACGGATCGGGCTGAAATTTGGCATGCAGAAAGCTATTATGACGTAGGCATCCGCTAAGTAAGGTTTTTTGAAAATTCAGCCCTTAAGGGGGTTAAGTAGGGGTTTAAAATTTGTGTAGTCCACGCGAAAAAGGCGCGAGCATAATAAGCTAATTATTATAATAATGCTTAGGTATACCTATTTTTGTTAATTTTTGGTACAAGTGATGAGAGAGCGAGTGATAGTTTGGACAAGATGGTAATCGGGGTAGGAACGCCCCGTACACCCGCACATCTCCCGTGCCAACCCGATGCGGGATATCGCGGGTGACGTGCGGGTGTGCGCGGCGTCCCCCCGCCTCACACCCCGATTGCCATCTCGATCTGTCGCGTAGGTACTTTAATCCTAATCCTACTAATATTATAATTGTAAAAGTGTGGATGTTTGGATGTTTGTAACTTAATCACGCAAAAACGGCTAAACGGATTTGGATGTGGAGTGGAGATAGATTATAACCCTGGAGTAACACATAGGCTACTTTTTATCTTGGAAAATCAATGAGTTCGCGCGGGATTTTGTAAAATGTAAATCTCATCAGCTAGTATGTACCTACATAAATTACCATTTTTATTTTATTAGCAATGATAATAAAAATAAAATATCAGGTATTCTATTACCAATTAGATAAACTTTGCCACCCAATTAATCTACATAGAACAAGTTATATTATTAGGTATTCGAACGGATGCGAAAAAACTAATCGGTCTATGAATTTTGTATCAATAAAAAATTTAAATTGATTAATTTATGTGCCTTAGACGTTTTTATTATGTGTATAAACAGTGGTTGGTATTTTTTAGTTGTCCTCACATCGGTAAGCTAAAGATGTAGGTATGTATAAAAAACCCGGCCAAGTGCGAGTCAGGCTCGCGCAACGAGGGTTCCGTAATACAGTCGTATTTTTTCGACATTTTGCACGATAATTCAAAAACTATGATGCATAAGAATAAATAAAAATCTGTTTTAGAATGCACAGGAAGACCTTTAATATGATACCCCACTTGATATGGTTATCTTACTTCGAACATTGAAAATACTAATTATTAGTTCATGACCACAATTTAATTTTTTGTGTGATGTAACCACAAATTCACGCTTTTCAGAATTTTTCCCGAATGTCTTCTACAAGACCTACGTACCTGCCAAATTTCATGATTCTAGGTCAACGGGAAATACCCTGTAGGTTTCTTGACAGACCGGCAGACAGACAGACAGACAACAAAGTGATCCTATAAGGGTTCCGATTTTCCTTTGGGGGACGGAACCCTAATTATCTATTCTATTCTGTTTTTATATAAAAATCGGTCAAGTGCAAGTCGAACTGGCACACGAAAAGTTCCGTAACGGTTTTTTTTAATTAAAAAAAGCTAAAACCCGACTTCTAGTAGGTAACTGGTATCTGAAAAAGCAAAAAATAAGCTTTGCCTTCTATAAAAATAGAAATTGATAATGTCATAAGCTTACCTAAATGTTAGAAAATGTATATGGCAGGCATTATTTTAGCCAATTACCTACTTAAGACTATTAGTTTGCCCCCATTTGCTACACAATTTCTTACGGTTCACGAGATACATCCCACTGACAAACAGACGGAAAGATGGACGGACTCGGAGAGGCTTGGTAATAGGGTCCCGTAGGCACCCTTCGGGTACGGACCCTAAAATCTAGCTGACTTGCCCTGGCTTTATAATGATAACCTCAATGACATTCTAAGCAATGTCATTGGATAACCTACTTGAAAAACTTAAGTTTCTAGACCTAGCGGTTTGCCTATTCCCTCACTCTCATAGGACGGCTATTTAACACGAACGGAGATAGATTAAGTGCTGGAGGCTTTACGTGCTCGGCAGTTTCGGTAGACGAAAATCTATTTGATATCGTTTCCTGTAGCTATATTTCTAGATCTGTGTCAAGTGTACACGGTTATCCTCTTAGGGTGCGGTTAGTGGTGTGATGTCCGTTTGTATTGGGGGTATTGAACCTTAGTCCCCGGCCACACTATCGACCTTGCGTGATTAGACCGCAAGATGAATGTGTAATAACTAATAGAGATGTTGCAATATTGTGTTTGTCCATACTATTTATACTAGGGTCATTCAATAAGTAAAGAGACAAATGGCTATAGCTCAAAAATGGTTTAAATTGTTCTGAATGACATTGTGAACAGTTCCAACACTTACTTGAACTTCCTCAGCTATCATTTCAACAGTAATTCTTCTGTTATCACGAATAAGTCTGTCAATCCTCGATTCCAACGAGGGACCAGAAACTCCCACTGGACGTCCACATCGGGGTTCATCACCTACACTTGTTCGGCCACTTTTAAACCGTACCCACTTGTAAAAATTCGCACGGTTTATACAACTTTTACCGTACTGTATCAACATTCTAGAAAAAACCGTAAACACTCTTTGATTTTCTAGCATCTACAATGTCTTTTGCCGGGGTGCAAGTTACCTTTTTTTTTTAAAAAAAAAAGAATATTAGCCATATTAAAACGTTACGTTACGGTTTTCCTAGTGCAGAGGGTAGAAAACTCGTTTCAAAAAGTTTGTCATTTTACTGAGGATTTGATTTTGTAATTTCAGTTAAGTTGTGGATACTAAATAAATTATTATTGTCATTATTTGTATATTTCCCGGCAGTTAAATAGTCGCATCTGACCTACGATCAAAGTGCGAGCTCGAGAAGATATTGTTCCACGCGCTCGTGTACTGTATACGAATGTAGCACTCACACTAATGCAGATGGCGAACGTGGGGTGCGGTGCGGCGCGCGGGCTGCTGGTGTGTTCCATTCCCTCGCACCGCGCGTCCTACTGATGACGCCTAAAAATGCTATTGCGACGGGTCTTGCGATTAACTTCAAGAACGACTATTTAATTGGCGCGGACTATACCAAATTTTGTCATAACGATATACCTACTTAGATTTTTATTTGGTCCTAATCTAGCTGGATACTATTAGCTCCAGCGACAAGATATTGTATAAGAACCTGATCGGAGCTATCACGATAAAAATAATATTCACAAATTAAAACTGGATTCGTATCAACAAAAAACCCTCATTTCCAACGAGCAGGAAACATAAAACTACTGAAGAAGCATAGCAATAAGAGCTGGGTAGGTATTAATGCTACTTTTAAATGATTTTCATTTGGTGATTTTACTTTTTTTACAGTGATTTTTCATGGAAAGAGATTTTTCATTTTTCGCACTTCGTCGTTTTTACATCAAGTTACTCAGAAATTATGTTCAGATCAATAGCGCTGATATTTTACACTTTTTCGCACTAATAATCGTTTGCTACATAAATATATTAATCTTAAATTTCTCTTTCTAGCACGAATGCGAGTATTAATTGCGCTTGCACACTCTTTAGCATCTTAGCTCGGTTCAATAATCACGCGCGCGAGAAATCTAAATCTTAATATAAAAAAGGCAATGGTGACTGACTGACTGACTGACTGACTGACTGACTGACTGACTGACTGACTGGCTGATTGACTGACTGATCTATCAACGTACAGCTCAAACTACTAGAGGGATTGAGCTTAAATTTGGCATGCAGATAGGCTATTATAACGTAGGCATTCACTAAAATGATTTTTGATAATTCAACCCCTAAGGGGGTGAAATACCTAAGGGTTTGAAATTTGTGTAACCCACGCTTATGAAGTCGCAAGCATAAGCTAGTTGATAAATAAAGCGGCATTAAATGGATTAAATGTAATAATTTTCTACTTTATGAAATTTTGCTTAGTGATTTTTTAGCAAGCTACTTTTTGCAAGGTAGCAAGTGTTACATAATATGAAAAGCTTTTCATATGAATTCTCACATGCGACTTGCGACATGGTCCATCTCTATAGCTTCATTTGATATGTAACTTATTGATTAAAGATAAGATCTGTCCTATAATTGTAACTATCTAGATACGATTTAGTTTACAATTCATTACGCGTTCTTCTTTGAAGGAAAATATCGTGGGAAACCCAGCTATTTCTAGAAAGAAATACCTATAACTTAAGTACCTACCTATTATTTGCTTTGACCTGCAAGGCATAAAAGGTGGTGTCACACGTAACTGCAAAGATGGCAAGTTTATCATCATCATCAACCCATCACATCTTGAACAAAACTACGTTTGTATGGGGTACGACGGAGAACGCACTAGGGAAACCACTTTCAAGTAAACAAGCTGTTACAATATTTATTTCTATCACAAAAATATCAACGAAAAAAGGATCAAAATACTTTCGTCAAGTGAAACATGCCACTTCGTCAGACATTGTTACGTCTCGATAATACGACAATTTGTCCTGCCATCAATATGGTACACAATGAACGGGAAAATATTGTACCGAAAAAATATTTTGCTCATTTTTTCGCGTTTAACTAACAGAATTAGAGAAGTCTGTCGCAGAATTCATAATAGTCGACAATAGAGATGGTAAAGAAGCATAGATGTCTTATAACACATCAATGCAAGTTATTGTAAAATACATGTCAACTTATCTCGACACGTCCATATTTCAAATTATCATCCACTCATTCAAATACATCAATCAGTTGATGAACTGTTCATTTAATGGTTCTACCATTAATTCTATAGTTCAACACTTCATTATGTAGGTACTTTATACTTTTACATTTATAGTAAACTGAATGTAAACATTGGCAGTGATTTAGATGGGTACTTGGATTTTATAATTAATCAATAATGAATTATGATAAACTGTACATATAATGTGTTTTGATGTGTTATAATGTGTGATAGCCTAGTGGTTAGGACGTCCGCCTTCCTGGGCACGCACCTCTAACTTTTCGGAGTTATGTGCGTTTTAATTAATTAAATATCACTTGCATTAACGGTGAAGGAAAACATCGTGAGGAAACCTACATGCCTGAGAGTTCTCCATAATGTTCTCAAAGGTGTGTGAAGTCTACCAATCCGCACATGGCCAGCGTGGTAGACTATGGCCAAACCCTTCTCACTCTGAGAGGAGACCCGTGCTCTGTAGTGAGCCGGTGATGGGTTGATCATGATAGTGATGAATGTGTTTTTCATTATTTTTAAAGTGTGTCTGTCTGCTAGCCTTTCACGGCCCATTCGATCAGCAACTGATTGTAACATAATTATGAAGCTATTTACTTAATTATTATAATTAATCAGTTATGAATTATGATAAAAACTATATCTATAGTACGCGACAGCTCGTGATGCCAATCGGGGTGGGGACGCCCACCCCACACCCACCCAGGCCCCGCGCTAACCCGGTGCGGGCGGACGCGGGTAACGTGCGGGTGTGCGGGGCGTCCTCCCGCCTCATACCTAGATTGCCATCTCGACCTGTCGCGTACTTACAGTACGCGGCCGAAAGTAATGCGCATCAACCTTTAGAAGCTAGCAAATTTGTAGAGCACTGTCTCTGTCGTTGAGACCGACAAAACGTCATATAGGTATGAGTGATAGAGACAACGCTCTACAAAGCCGAAATGTCATTCTAAAGGCCGATCTACATTACTTTCGGCCGTGTAATGTACATTTTCTATGACATGGTGCCAGTAAAGAAAATTTGTAAAGTCAAAAAATGAAACTTTGTAAAACGCGAAGTATCAAAGAAACAGGAGGTTGTTCCCATACCAACTGTCAGTTGCCAAGAAAGTAAGTGCAGAAGATTCGTCCTGGAAATGACCTAATTGTTTAGATATTCAAACGTTATTATACAGACAGGAAAAACAAATTATTATTGTCATAAATCAAGAAATGAAGAAGTCAATTGGCTCCTTTTCTTTTAAGCCGTATTATCAATAACTCTGTCAATAAGATGTACATACGCGGCAGAAAATATTGAACATCGACGTTTAGAGAGAAATAGCGGTTTCGTAGAGCGTTTTCTCTGTCGCTGAGACCGACAAAACTTCACATAGGTAATGGTAATTATACTAATGGTCGATGTACGATATTTCTTGCCGGCTACTGTAATTTCATATTTTATTTTGATCTTCATAAAGTTATTTTACACCAGCTGATGCCCCCGACTTCGTCCGCGTGGATTTACCATTTTTCAAAATCCCGCAGGAACTCATTTTATCCCGATGTGTTAATCCAGGGTATAATATATCTCCATTCCAAATTTTATCTCGACTGCTAGTTTAATTCCAAGTATACTGCGTTCCATGGCTCTTTGGCAAACCTTGAACTTTTGAGAGTTTGTCAGGGACCAAATCTGAGGCACCGTATGTGAGACTTTGCAGAATACACATGTCCATGGGCTTTCGCTTGAGATGTAATGGAAAGTTGCCTTTCAACAGTTCTTTCAATGCTTTTCAAAAGCTTCTCCAGACATTAAGGGTTAAGATGGCGCTGGAAATTTTACGCAAAGCCACTCTATTCTTTAGGTCAGCTTATCTCTATGGCTCACAGTTAAAAAGCTTTTGGCAAACAGTAACTGGCAGAGGCCGAGGGACCTTGACATTAAAAAGCATCGAGTACCCCAGTACAACCGAGATTCACCACTGCAATGCTCAAACTATCTCATCTTGAAAACTTATTTAACTTTAATTGTGACTGTACCCGCAAGGTCACGAATCGCGGCTTTTGGCGAATTGACAAAAGTCGCGCGAACTGTAGCCACAGAATTCTAATTCAAGCAAAAGATGATGGTTTTTATGGTTCCGTACCTCCAGGAAAAACGGACACCTTATCACTTAACCTCACCTTTCCCCTCATGTCTGCTATAAGACCTACCTTCCTGCAAAATTTCATGATTCTAAGTCAACGGGAAGTACCCTATAGGTTATAGATAGACAGACAGAAAACAAAGTGATCCAATAAGGGTTCCGTTTTTCCTTTTGAGGTACGGAACCATAATTATACCTGTACTAATTTTATCAACTTTTACTTAATATTGAATTCTTATAAATTAAATATTTACTAACCAGAACTAAATATGCTAAAAGCTAAATGTGGGTAAGTTAAAAATACGACTAAGTACCTCAGCGCAGTGGTAAGCGCTGTGGTCTTATTAGTGGGAGGTCCCGGGTTCGATTCCTGGCAGGGATTTGGAATTTTATAATTTCTAAATTTCTGGTCTGGTCTGGTGGGAGGCCTCGGCCGTGGCTAGTTACCACCCTACCGGCAAAGCCGTGCCGCCAAGCGATTTAGCGTTCCGGTACGATGCCGTGTAAAAACCAAAGGGGTACGTACGGGCTTATTAAAAACTGCCATACTCCTTCCAGGTTAGCCCGCTCCCACCTTACACTGCATCGTCACTTACCATCAGGTGAGATTGCAGTCAAGGGCTAACTTGTACCTGAATAAAAAAAAAAAAAAAACGGAACCCTAAAAACAAAACGGCGGAATATTACAAAATTTCTGATCCATTGAAACGTCAGTTCCCATGTTTCTAAACAAGTAGTCAACGATTGATGGCTAGTGGCTACTACATTCAACCTGACTTTATCGGAACTATAAATCTTGTCTACGAATATTATTACATCAACTGATTGACTGATAAGGCTTGCGGACAGTTCTATCGTGAAATGATAGATCGTGTGTTAAGCTGCGAGTAAAAAATATTGTAAAAATAAATAAATCTTTTATTAATTCATTTATTTTATACAGTAGTTACGACTTAATAGTATTAGCCTCGTCTGAAGAGTGGCCTCTACATACACAAGCTTACAATTATGTAACTTATTACCCACTAGATGATGCCTGCGACTTCGCATGCGTGGATTTAGGTTTTAAAAATCCCATGGGAACTCTTTGATTTTCCAGGATAAAATGTAACCTATGTCCTTCCCCGGGATGCAAGCTGTCGCTGTACCAAATTTCGTTAAAATCAGTTGAACGGATAGGCCGTGAAAGGCTAGCAGACAGACAGACAGACACACAGACACACTTTCGCATTTATAATATAAGTACGGATGAATAAAGGTCCAAACGCAATTGCGCTGCGCCGCACGACGCGACGCGGCGCGGCGCGTAACTGCAGCGGCAGTTCTAAACGCACTGATGCAACGCGGCGCTGCGTGTGACTGCGGTCAAAGATGTGTGCGGGAAGCAAACTTACCTTTGTTCAAAATCAGTTTAACGGATGAGCCGTGGAAAGGTTACAGACAGACAGATAGGTATACTTTCGCATATAGAATCCGTCCCGAGACTCGCCCCTGTTCGCCTGTGAAATCAATGTAAAGAAAAAAATTCATGAAAATTAGCATTATGCCCATCTCTACTCTATATTAGGCTATGGTTTTACATGTAGGAAGAGGGTGGAACACTCGCTGTCGCGCGATGTGTGTGACCACGCCCTAAATTCGTGTCAGTTAAAGCATAAGGCACTGACCCATACTAATACACGCTAGACTTGCGATTGCCTGTTTTAAAGCAACTTTGTTTTCGTCATTTTGGCGCTGATAGCAGCAGCGAGCTTCATGTGAGCGTACTCGTAACTAAATGTTGGTGACGAGATATCTATATATATAAAAGAAAAAGCTGACTGACTGACTGACTGACTGACTGATCTATCAACGCACAGCTTAAACCACTGGATGGATTGAGCTGGGCATGCTGATAGCTATTAGGACGTAGGCATCTGCTAAGAAAGAATTTTTGAAAACTCAACTTTTGGGAGTAAAATAGGGGTTTGAATTTTATGCAATCCACGCCGACGAAGTCGCGAGCATAATGTCAATATAGTGTCAAAACGAAGACCAGTAGATATTAATTCCCGGTAGGCGGTAAGCTTGGTGGGGCCCTTCGAATCGCAACAAAAAATAACTGTCGTTTTGTATGGCACACCTCTTCCAGCGTACTTATAATTAACATGTCCATTTCAGCAGTTAAAGGTCATTTCATAAAGGATTATCCTTCACGTTTAATAGAGCGCGTCCATGGGCGGCCGGCGCATTACAATGACAAAGGCTTTAGAGAATACAGACTCTATTGACCGCATCCTATTGTGTCGGTGTTATACCACGGTAATGTTATCTGTACAGTATTGCAGCGACGACGGAGAAGAGGACGCGGAGAGCAGGAAGAGGAAGAGGAAGGAAGCGAAGAGGATGACGACGACGAGACGAGCTCAGAGGAGGGAAGCGAGAGTTAGGTATCCAGATACGCAATGACAGGAGAGGATGTGGGAAACAGGTGACACCACGAACGGACACGGGAATCTCCCGTATCTGTGACGTCTGCCCCAGAATGGGGAGAGTGACATAATGGGGACAAGGAAGCAGAAAGGAAAGAACTTGTAGGGAGTCAAGAAGGTGCCCCGGGAAAGAGCCACCGAGCAAGTACCGAACGGGCGCCCTCCCGCGTTTCGGCCCATATAACCGCAAGGTTGGTGGGGCCATGGGTGGTGGTGGGTTGTACAGTATTGTAACTCGGCCGTATCTTTGAAATAAATACCTACAGCAGCGCGGTACGTAAACATGCGATAGGGCTGCCCGCCTCCGGCATTTGAATTACATTTGCTTACTTTGTGTTTAAATATTTACTTGTCATTTGCCTACTTTGTGTTTAAATATGTACTTGTCATATTAAATATGTACTTGAACTTATTTTTAGTGAAAAAATCGCGCGGTTATTAAAAAAACAAAACACCGTCCGTTCGTCACTGCGGCACAGTCGCGACTGGCTGCATCGCGAGCGCACCGCGAGATCGAGGCGCGTAGGTATAGCTCGCGTTTCGCCCGTTTATATCAAGTTGGAATACTGCATAGATAACATTACCGTGGTTATACCGACCGGACCGTAGTGAATGCGTATTGCGCGGTTTTGCGAATTGAGACTAGAGCATTTTTACACTAGCTGACCCGATAGACCAGCGGAATCATTTCAGCAGGCAAGGGTCCCATCATGATCATCATCATCATCATTCATTTTGATGACCACCCTGGCGCAGTGGTAAGCAATGTGGTCTTATTAATGGGAGGTCCCGGGTTCGATTCCTGGGAGGTATGAAATATAATTCCTTGCAATACAATCCTACTGCATAAAATCATCAACAATCAAACGGATACCACACTTTTGTCAAAAATAGGTCTAAATTGTAAAATCCCAAAACGAGCAACTCGCACTTACAACGTATTTCCAACTAAGCCCTGCCGCACTGTTTTTGCGACGCACTCTTTCCTCAATCGCATCTGTCATCAATTTAATACGCTTCATCAGAAAGATCGACAGCTAAATATTTTTAATTCTACGACAACCTGCTTTCGTCGTAACGTCATTATCTCCCTAAGAAAGGGAGCTAATTAATCAGTTTGTAATGAGACGTAACCGATTTAACGTGCTAATTCCTTATTACATTTTGCTTTACTTTACTGCCTTTTAAAGTCATAACATCATTGTACCTAAATCTTTTGTACTAGCCAGTTGTTAACGTTTATGCTGTGTCCTTTAGTTATAAATCCTTTTGTATGTAAATACTTGTGTATGTGTAAATGTTGTTGGTTAGTCAAATAAAAAAAAAAAAAAAAAAAAAAAAAAAAAAATCTGGTCTGCGCCTCCCCTCTGGGACCCAATGAGCGACAACGCGACCCCGCGCACGTCACCCGCGTCCCATCCTTCGCCTCGTCCACTGTACCCTCTGCTAGTCAGAGGGACACGCGGAGAAACCTCCCCCCTGCCAGGTTATTATCCATAGTCAACAATATCCCCGAAGAGAAATAATTATTAGTCATATTACCGGGGTGCACCGGTCCGAATACTGGTCTTCCCCTCGGACGTTTCCAAAGAGGACAAGCAGCACCCAGGCACACTGGGAGGTTACCTAGCTAGCACCCCATCTATCCAATGCCTGTTCAGCGACTCTGAGCATACTTATGAAACTGAATCTTTTTTAGGGTTCCGTACCTCAAAAGGAAAAACGGAACCCTTATAGGATCACTTTGTTTTCTGTCTGTCTGTCTGTCTGTCAAGAAACCTACAGGGTGCTTCCCGTTGACCTAGAATCATGAAATTTGCCAGGTAGGTAGATCTTATAGCTGACATTTGGGGATAAATCTGAAAACCGTGAATTTAGCGTTAGATCACACAAAAAAAATTAAATTGTGGTCATGAACTAATAATTAGTATTTTCAAGTTTCGAAGTAAGTGACTATATCAAGTGGGGTATCATATGAAAGGTCTTCACATGTACATTATAAAACAGATTTTTATTTGTTTTTATGCATCATAGTTTTTTAATTATCGTGCAAAATGTCGAAAAAATACGACTGTAGTACGGAACCCTCATTGCGCGAGCCTGACTCGCACTTGGCCGGTTTTTTATTTTTATAAAGAATGTTAGCCATGGCCCTTGACTGACATTCCCCTTTTATTTCCTCTCCAATTAAGCGTGAAGCTTGTGCTAGGAGTTGGTACGACAATAGTGCAACTGGTGGGGTTTGAACCGGCGACCTTTCGAATTTCAGTCCGCACCTTTAACCGTTGAGGCTATTTAAATCAAATCAAATCAAATCAAATCATTTATTCTCTAATCTACCTGAATCTAAGCGGATAGTCGTGGGTGGGTATTTGCTAGGTATAATAATAAAATTATAATTATAACGGCCCAACAACAAAATTTCGACGGAAAAAAAAATATAAATAAACGTAAATATTCCATGATAGAATTTTCAACAAAAACTTTTCATATGAAAATTGAGTTTTTTTTTTGTTGAAAATTCTTCTTTAATAAAATTGAAATTGATTGAAACGATGTTGGTTAATATTTTTTAGCGTTTAATTAAGCGTCAAGGGAATATTTGAAAACCTCAATATGCGACGTGAAGGGTTATAAGTCCCGCAAATTGCGAATGCGCGTGGCCGCCATTTTAGTGACGTCAGCACTAGACTGAAGTTTCAAGCTGATGGTAAGTATATTTTTACTTCGGCTGACGTCAAAATGACGTCATTTCAATGTTAATGAGACATGGTTCCAGCGCAATAGCAATTTGCGGTACTTAGCTTGAGGTGGGAGGCTTCGGCCGCGCTATCCCTATCTTAACACCTTACTACTCTGCCGACAAAGACGTACAGAACACGGCAGAAAATAATGTACATCAACCTTTAGAAAGAGATAGCGGTTTTGTACAGCATTGTCTCTGTCGTTGAGACCGACAAAACGTTACATGACAGAGAAACGCTCTACAAGCCGTGCCGCCAAGCGATTTAGCGTTCCGGTACGATGCCATGTAGTAACCAAACAGCTACTGATGGGTTTAATAAAAATAAAAACTGCCATGCCACTTCCTGGTAAGCCCGCTTCCATATCAGACTGCATCATCACTTACCACCAGGTGAGTTTGCAATCAACGGCTAACTTGTATCTGAGTAAAATAAAAATATCAAACATTCCGGTCGAACGCAGCCATGGCTGGTCATTTAGTGTTTATGTCATTAACTAGCTGATGCCCGCGACTTCGTGTGGAGTTAGGTTCTTAAAAATCCCGTGGAAACTTTGATTTTCCGAGATAAAAAGTAGCCTATGTCACTCTCCAGGTCTTTGAGTATACCCATGCAAAAAAGCAGGTCAATCCGTTGCTCCGTTGCGACGTGATTGAAGAACAAACAAACACACTTTCGCGTTTATAATAAGGGTACCTACTGATATCTTAATAATATCCTTGCTTTAAAACTAAGCACATAGTTTAACAGAAAACTGACCACCCACAGACACAGATATTAATTTGCAGTGTCTACAGAGATTCATCAAGTTTGATTAGTCAAATAAGATTCAAACTTCTTTTGTATGGAGCGCACTCCTCTTAAAAATCCAAATACATTAAAAAAGTCACGTTTACCGTACAAAATCTGTAATCAATGCTAGTTTATCTTGGCGCCAGTTAAATATGCATACAGCTATTTGCAAGTAGTATTTTCTAATGTCCATCGCAGACGTTCGATAAAAGTTGGTCCGACAAAAACCCATAGCAGACGCTCCATAAACGGAGTTAAAATTAAAGTATCGTAAGTAGGAACTACTTTCGGCGATCAAAACCCTATTGTAACCTGTCAAGTCAACGTGAGTTAAGCTAACGCGTCATAAGCGATTTATTTGTCACTAGCTGATCCCCGCGGCTTTGCCCGCGTAGATTTAGGTTTTTAAAGATCCCGTATAGCCTATGTCACTCAGGAATAATGTAGCTTTCTACTGGTGAAAGAATTTTTAAAATCGGTTCAGTAGTTCTAAAGATTACCCCCTACAAACAAACTTAACGACATTACCTCTTTATATAATATAGCTGATCCCCGCGGCTTCGCCCGCGTAGATTTAGGTTTTTAAAGATCCCGTATAGCCTATGTCACTCAGGAATAATGTAGCTTTCTACTGGTGAAAGAATTTTTAAAATCGGTTCAGTAGTTCTAAAGATTACCCCCTACAAACAAACTTAACGACATTACCTCTTTATATAATACTAGCTGATCCCCGCGGCTTCGCCCGCGTAGATTTAGGTTTTTAAAGATCCCGTATAGCCTATGTCACTCAGGAATAATGTAGCTTTCTACTGGTGAAAGAATTTTTAAAATCGGTTCAGTAGTTCTAAAGATTACCCCCTACAAACAAACTTAACGACATTACCTCTTTATATAATATAAAATCGGTCCAGTAGTTTTTGAGCCTATTCAGTACAAACAAACAAACAAACAAACAAACAAAGTTTTCCTCTTTATAATATTAGTGTAGACAACGGGCCGTGCAGCAGAAATCGTAATATTTTAATTTCGCCATAACTTCAAAACCAAACGTCCAATTTTAATCATTCAAAGACCAAATATTATCTCCATAAACTGTTCTTAGTGATGAAATCATTTATTTTGATAAGGATTAATAGCATGAGTAAAATAAACGCGTTTAAATGTAGTCCAAAAAAAATTCAAGATTTTTAAATAAAAAAATGGTTGCTGTGCCTCACTCGACATAGATGGGTATAGTGTGTCGCGGACTTTTTTGTAGATATTTATAAGATCTACAATTAATTAGAACATTTTATGGTTCTATCTTTTATAGTTTAGGCAGCGTACGCAAAATAAGTAACTTTTCTGGTTGATTTTTTACACCTTGTGTCCGAATTTTTAAAATCGGTCCAGTAGTTTTTGAGCCTATTCAGTACAAACAAACAAACAAACAAACAAACAAACAAACAAACAAACAAAGTTTTCCTCTTTATAATATTAGTGTAGATATTAGTGTAGATTTAGACCGCATTAACACCGCATGTTTTTCGCAGGCGTAGGTATATACTGAGTAAGAGCAACCGCCGAGTTTCTTGCTGGTTCTTCTCGGTAGGACCGAACGGCATTCCGAACCAGTGGTAAATTAAAACTACCTGACTATTCATAAGCACTTGTAAAAAGTTTACATGAATAAAAAACATTCTATTCTATTATATTCTATAGAACCGTACAAATGGTTAAAACTTAACGTGAAACTTTACAACGTGTGAAAGGTTCTATATTCGATGTATATGCGCTACTAAATATCTTCGCTACTAAATTTTCCCAAATATGTATTTGGGAAGATTTATCCTGCACAAATTCTGCGTGAAAGGAGTCTGTCACAGAACTGATTTTTGTCAGAGGAAAAGATAGATTCATATAGAAGCAACAACTAAAGGCGCTAGCATATACGGCAGCATGCGTTTAGTTGAGCAGGCGTAAAATCGAACATAGCCGCATGTCGGATGAAAATCGGTCACAAAAAAACCGGTCCTCTGCGTGATACTTAATCCATTAGATTATCATAAACAAATCGTTACTATGTAAACTGTGTCCCATCAGGACAGCACGATAAATAAGACATAAGAATAATTGTATACTTTACTTTAAACTCAGCATAATCTTTATTCACGTAGGTACTTAGTCGTATTTTTAACTTACCCACATTTAGCTTTTAGCATATTTAGTTCTAGTTAGTAAATATTTAATTTATAAGAATTCAATATTAAGTAAAAGTTAATAAAATTAGTTCAGGTATAATTTTTAAATACATATTAAAAATTGTGGTCAGGCAGGATTCGAACCCGCGTCTCCTGGAATCGCGCCCGACGCTCTGACCGCTATGAGCTACGGTTCGCTTGCTGCCAGTGACGAAACTTTTGATATGTATTTAAAAATTTCCTTGAAGTGTAGGTAAATCACTATAAAATTATATAAAATATAGAAATTACTATAACTTAACTGTGTGCTTATGATTAATTACCTACCTTAGGTATTTGACTAGTGGTTTGCTCCAAACGAAGACCTCGCGGTATCCCATAATTCCATCATCCTATAACAGCGCCATCTATTAACATTATTGTGAACTTATGTTAAAAATTCTGATGCCCATTAAAAATGAAATAATTCGTTTCTGTCTAAAGTTTATCTAATTTTTCGGTGCAAGGGCGGCATGCCGGAACATCGGGACCCCAACGTCTATCGGTTTTTCGAACTATATGCCCTGCCCAATGCCACTTCAGCTTCGCCACCCGCTGAGCTATATTGGTTACTCTGCTCTCTGAGATAAAATTTACCTATATTCAAAATCTTCTAGTTCCTATAGATCCCCAGCGGATTTGAGCTGTATCAGTCAGCCAGTTTGTTGTACTTTACAGAAAATATAGATTAGCATAATATGTATCTACTCCAGTAGACTGCTTTGTATTCCATAAAAACTTGTACGCGTACGAATTCCCATTGAGTCCATTATCTGCAATAGAAAATCAAACCATTAGTTTTAAACTTAGAGTTGAAAATCCAATGATAGAGTTCAAAAGCTTTTCCTCGGAGGATATCGATATTAGCGAGAGTGGTACTCTGCTCACAGATACATAAAGACCGTTTAGAAGTTCATAAAAATACAAGTATACATATAAAAAAAACCGGCCAAGTGCGAGTCAGGGTCGCGCAACGAGGGTTCCGTACTACAGTCGTATTTTTTCGACATTTTGCAGGATATTCCAAAAACTATAATAGGTACATTATACAGGCACAGGTGAAGACCTTTGCAACCGAACAATATAATATAAATGTGAAAGTGTGTTTGTTTGTTCGTTTGTCATTCAATCATGTTGCATCAACCAATAGACGTCCACAGCTCGACATAGGTCTCTTGTAGGGACTTCCACACGCCACGGTCTTGCGCCTCCTGGATCCAGCGGCTCCCTGCGACTTGTCTGATGTCGTCCGTCCACCTAGTGGGAGGTCTTCCAACGCTGGGTCTTCCGGTGCGAGAATGGAGTTAGCCACAGCTTATTCACTGAATGAATTAAACCATAAGCAGTGGGCTACTTTTTGTCGCGGCAAACCAAAGAATCCCCGCAGGAAAATTAGAAAATTAAAACTCGGACTAGTTTTTCTAGCAAAATAGGGAAAATTATCATAATTAAATTGGTAAATGTTAACACCTACAACTAATTGATCCAATATTCCGTAACAGTAAAGCACATCTCTATATATAAAAATGAATCGCTGAATGTGTTGCTGATCGCAAATCTCGAGAACAGCTGAACTGATTTTGCTAATAAATTATAAAAAAAGATTTTATAATTTTCCTTGTACGAAGTTGGTTCTTACGGAGAGAAAAATTTAAAAAATTTGAATCGACTGTTTAGGCGGCGGAACGAAGTTCGCCAGGGCAGCTAGTTATTAATAAAATCCGTATAGGTAACGTAAGCCAAAACTACTAAAACTGTCCATAAAATGATATTCCAATCGAATACACCAATAAAACCTGCCTCTATCACCGCAGGATTTCAGCCAAATGCGCCCGGCTAGGCTAGTAACCATACGTTTTCATTTTTAGTGGGATATAGTTTTTGGTCGCCAACTATGGGCCTCATAGGAAAGCTCAGAGTCACTCAACAGGCGATGGACAGAGCTATGCTCAACCTCGACCATAAATTATTATAACTCTCTTGCAACGAATATTCGATACTATTCGGCCTATTTTTTACTATTCGGATGAATGCCTTAAAATGACAAAAAACAGTAAGTAAATTAATCATGCCAGATTAGTTTTGCCGAATATTCAGCTATTCGGCCACGTTTCTCGTCGAATATTCATTATTCAACCTGAGGCCGAATATTGGTACTAAGTATTGGTTGCAACACTAATTTTATGCTTTGTAGTGGTATTGCAATCGGTTTTATCTGGCATTATACTGACCAAAATCAACATCCAACTAGAGCTTAGCTTCTTAGGATGCGTACCCACTGACGCAAAACTGGGCGCAGTGGAGCGGAGAAGAGCAGTGAAAAGTGGCAAGTGTTTATTGAAGAGGAGCGGGGCGGAGTGGACCTGAGCTGAGCGGAGCATATTAGGGCTGCATTGAGCCATATTCCGATCAGTAAAATTTGTCTACCCTACCCGCAGCGCCGCACCGTTCCGCTATCCTCCGCTCTACAGCGCCGAGCTCAACTCCGTTCTGTCCGGCTCGGGGCCGCGTGATCATATATTTACTAGCTGATGCCCGCGACTTCGTACGCGTGGATTTAGGTTTTTAAAAATCCTGTGGGAACTCTTAAATTTTCCGGGACAAAAAGTAGCCTATGTCCTTCACCGGGTTGCAAGTTACCTCTGTACCAAATTTCGTCAGAATCGGTTGAAGTATTAAGCCGTGAAAAGCTAGCAGACAGACAGACAAACAGACACGCTTTCGTATTTATAATATTAATATGGATTTTAAAGTCCGCTCCGATCCACTTACACAGTTTCCATTGATGCAAAGTAGAAATTTCGAGCACTGTGATTGGCCGTCACTCCGCCCAGCTTCACGTCAGTGGAAAAGCACCCTTATACTTGTCTAAGCTGAGGAATAGCTATACTTTAGAAGACAGTCCAATGTTAGCCCTTGAAGTCATACGTAAAATCTAGGTAAACCAAAGAAGCAGAATTATTATGGAAATTGAAGGAAATGGCCCATTAAAATGATAGCTCGAAACGAAAACAGCAATAAAGGCTAATTTGAAATTTCCATCGGGGGAGCATTTGGAGTAAATGTCTACAATTTGTGACGTTTCTATAAATAGCTGTTTTTCATTATTTTGGAGTAATTTATTTTTATTTTTTATTAATGAAAATGTTACAATAAAACTTAAAGCTTTTCTTATCTAATTACTATGCAAATTATGCCCGCGTGGAATGGTGCCAAGAATACTGGCTGCATTTCCGCGCTGGAATGCCAAGCTGATCCGTTGCGCAAAAAATGAGCCAGCTCTTCTGTCTTAGATGAGGCTATTAATCGCGGTGAAATGTCTCGTAAACATTTGCACTGACTCCATGGCGTCAGGGTCTCCACGGCAAACGGAACAAAAATGCAACTCTCGATAAGAGAGGCATACTTTCGCCCAGTGGCGTGCACAGTGTTTGAAGCCAGGGTAAGCATTAGTTAGGCAGGAACCTATTTACTGGCAGGTCATAATGAAAAATATGCATTGAGCCATTACAACTGGGGTAAGCAGTGCATTTATGCCTTTATGACCTGCACGCCACTGTGCGCCGTGCTCTGCGTAGGAATATCACTTTATTTGATTAGCTTGGATTTGGATCCGAGATCGGATAAGTGCGTAAGCAATATCCGAGTTCGGTCTGAGTTTTTACATCCGTATTTTCACGGACTCGGATCGGATGAGTACGTGATCGCTCTAATACCTGTTAACACCTAACATTAAAAGTAGCACCTGTACTTATACTAAAGATTGCAACAGAAGAAAATACCAAAGACTCCAGCAAAAAATAGATAACTAAAAGTCACTAAGGTATAGAGCGATGGTATCCTAATCAGATTCCACTGAACTCTGAAGAGGGTACAAGGGCGTATCTAATCTCATAACATCCCTTTTTCCCACTGACAAGGGAAAATTTCGCGTGCGGTCAATTTTGGATGTGCTAGAGAAGACCACGACTTCGTCCGCGAAAGAGCGAAAATCCACTCTTAAGGGAAATGGGGGTTGAAAGGTCATATGGAAGTCCTATGTTTTTGAAGTTAGAGATATGAAAATCAACATTTAGGTATTCTGGTGAGACTGAGTGAGTACTTAGGTAAGTGAGGTCTTTTGCAGCAGGAAAATTATAAATTAGACATAGCTAAGAAGGGATTTTTGAAAATTCAACCCCTATGGAGGTAAAATAGGGGTCCAAAAATTGTGTATTCCACGCGGATGAGGTCGCGGGGGCATACGCTAGTGTTTAAATATCTTTGATCGTCCCTTCGCTTTATCAACACTATCTAGTCCTTATTTCCATGAAAAAAAATTTTTTTTTTCTACCATAAAGCACCATTATAAAATGGCAGCTTTATTACTACTACCATCTAGCCTATGGGCTAATAAGTAATATTATTCTAGCTTAAACTTCTACTTATGATTAATTTTTAAATCTAATTTACAGTCCAATAACTGTCCTTAGTTTATTCTAACACGTGAAAATAAGATCTTTTAAACTATGACATGGTTTGTGAACTAAAAATTGTTCTGAAACTCTTTCGTATTACATTACCTATGCGAAATGCATAGACTATTATGAATTTTAAATCTGTTCAAAATTCACAGTCAGGGGGTTTTTTGATTACCTTCCATTCCATGCATATTTTTCGCGAAATTGTCTATTTTAGTCTACTAAAGAATAGTATCATAAAAAGTTCACTCATGACATAATGATCAACCCATTACCGGCCCCCTACTGAGCTCGGGTCTCCTCTCAGAGTGATAAGGGTTTTTAGGCCATAGTCTGCCACGGTGGCCCAATGCGGATTGGCAGACTTCACACTCCTTTGAGGACATGGAGAACTCTCAGGCATGCAGGTTTTCTCACGAGTGGCGAGTCACCGAGGCGGGCAGCGCGGCTTTGAAGTAAACCGCTTGGCAACGTGTTTCTGTGTTTCAAACAATCTGTGTTTCAAACGTTAAATTTGAATTTAATAAATTATAGAATTCCTGTTGAAAACCAAAATTTAGCAGGTTCTCTGTAGTACTTAAAGACAAATATTTCCATATAAAAATTATTTGCCAAGTCAGAAGTTTTAGTATTAAATAATTCGTTTAAGACTTTTATTTCGGCTTATTTCAAGATTTTATTTGATCGAGTGTAGTACTTCCTATTGTGTATCAAAGTAGCACATTCTTTAGACAATGTCTTTAGGTATATTGTATATTTTTAGCAAGGCCATTATTTAATAGTAAATACCTAAAACATTTGATCTAGCAAACCAGTTTTTTCCGCTTAGCCTCGGTGACTCGCCTTAAATCAAGTGATATTTGACTGTTTAAAAAAAAAGAGAACTTCACTACACACTTATAAATCTGAAAGTGTTTGTTTGTTGGTTTGTCCTTTACTCACGTCGCAATTGAAAAACATTCCCAATTATGGGTAAACATAACAGACTGACAAGGAAAGCCGAGCTAGTGAGATGAAAATAAATATTGTTATCGCAAAAATGTAATTATGCATATATGGGGCTTTGTCATGAAAATATGTGCGAATAATTTTGTCCCAAGAATGGACAGTGTCCGATTTTTATAACAATAGCTTGCAATTACCACTCCACATCCTATTTTTACCCAAAACTCCATAAAATGTACACAAAACAGAAAAAAACCCGTGTGTCTACTACTGAGCTCTATGAAAAAGCGTGTCGAATTGAAAATCTATTTTTTTATAGTATTGTTCAGATACAAGTTAGCCCTTGTCTGCAATCTCACCCGATGGTAAGTGATGATGCAATCTAAGATGGATGCGGGCTGATCTGGAAGGGGTACCTAGGGTAGTATTTATTAACCTTTTGGTTTCTACACGGCATCGTGCCCGAACGCTATATCGCTTGGCCGAAGCCTGAATTTAGAAATTATAAAATTCCAAACCCCTGCCGGGAATCGAACCCGGGACCTCCCACTAACAACACTACAGCGCTTACCAGTGCGCCAGGGAGGTCGTCAAAATAAATAATTTAAAGCGTTGATGTCGGGACCACCAAATTTTACGAAAATGCGGTAAGCTAAGCCAAAAGGCTCTTCTAGGCAAACACATTCAAATCTAGACCTCACTATTGCTTTCCTTAAGGCATGATTGTCGTCAAGACTAGTGTGTCTGTCTGCTAGCTTTTCACAGTCCATCCGTTTAACCAATTTTGACGAAATTTGGTACAGAGTTAGCTTGGATCCCGGGGAAGGATATAGGCTACTTTTATCCCGGATATTCAAAGAGTTCCCACAGGATTTAAAAAAAACTGAAACACACGCGGACGAAGCCGCGGGCATCACCTAGTCCTAAATAATTAAAAAATGCTGGCGGACCCGAGAGCTGGCAGCTACCTTGGTCAAAGAATTAGTTTGGCCATCCAGAGGGCTGCTGCCAGTGCGGTGGTCTCGATGAGGTAGGTAGGTATTAGATTAAATTTTATTTATTTTAGTTTTAATTTAATGTTCTTTTTTTAATTTTAATTAAGTTGTAAAAAAAAAATTCTTTGTATACCGTTGGCTTCCTATTAAATAAATAATTTAAACCGAAAATTATATTTGGAAAAAAAAACATTTAAGTAAAGAATGGTGAATGAAATTTTACACAACCAGTAATGCGAATATATCGCGCGTTACACAAAGGGAATTTTGTTACAATAAAACGATACACAACAAAAATGTCTGGTGACTTAATTAAAAGGAATAATACATGAGATTTAGTACGGCAACTGTTGTTAATTCGAAATGAAATGCCGGCTTATACTCTTTGTACAAAGAATTGGGCTCATTTTGTTGGGTTTCGGGTGAAGAGATTTAATCAATTAATAGAGCGGCGATTGAGATTTGCCAAATTGTCCACGTCATCCTAAGCCGTGCTGAACTCAAAGGAGGCGACCACCTTCAGAGCTTTCGAAAAGGTCAAGCGCCTTGACGTCAAGCATGTAGATTTTTGTTTGAGCCAAGCATTTGACCGATTACAAAGTTTGCCTGATGCTCGAGTCAAGCATTTACGTGCTTGACTCGTGATTGATGCGATTTTATATTTTTGCTTGACGCGACAAGCAGAAATTTTATATTCTTGCTTGCTCAAGCCGCTTGACCTTGTCGGATGATCTTTGGTGCCCCCTTTTTTTCCTTTTCTGATCTTTTCGAGCCTTAATGCTTTATCCTATCTGATTAGTCGTAAATATCCCTAACTTTGGATGAATATAAGACGAAATATTATTCATGGCAGATATTCATAAAATAAATAAGTAGAGAAAAGCGTTTTTTTTTCTAAAACTGTGGACGCGCTGTCCTATCTATTCTATACGATAAGGAAATATCTTTGGTTTGGGTGGAAACATAATTCAGGCCAGAGGTTGAAATATCCACAAAGGCTAAAAATAATGAAATAGCATATCAAGATTTAGAAATCAAAAATATCGTTCTCCTTAAATCTGTAACATTTTAAAAACATTTTTAATAAAAATTTATGAAAGATTTGCTTTCATTAATTTTAATATAATATATATGTCACCCTTTAAAAATATCAGATTAAAAAAAAAGCATAAAACCGTTTTACCTCGAACCAGTAACGAAAATTTTTTGGCACATTTTTCATATTTTGTTATCTTTATTATTACTAGAACAACAACTGTTTGTTTGTTTTACATAATATCCCGCGCGGAATTTGCTTTAGTTTGACCAGAGCTTTAAATTGGTTGTAAGAATAATTGCGTTAACTTAAATTTTGTGACTTCGGGACTTTGCCTGTTTTGTAATTAAATCGACTGTCGATCTTGTTTGTAATTAAATTAATCAAGTTACAAAGTATTTGTACAACAAAGTTTTTAAGCAATTAATAAAATAATGTTGCAATTTGACGTCTTTTCTGAAAATTATATTTCTATTTTTCTATGTATGATACTAGTCGTTTATTTAATAAACTGGATAATGCCCGCGACTTTATCCTCGTGGATTTACTTGATTATTTGTAATATAATCTCGTGTTTTTTTTCCGGACTAAAAAGTTGAAAGGAAAACTAAAAAGGAAACTTTAATTGGAAATTTTAATGTTTTCAATAGCGCTGCACTCACGAGTTGAACGTATCGGAATTTCCAGTTAAACTTGGAAATGGCTGCGGTTCCTTCGGGACACTTGCACCGAATACGGGATACGGAGTTTTAATCGAATATCGTAGAGTTTAAAAAGTTTATTTTTATTAAGCCAGTGGCATTTGACCGGCGCTTTCGTAGCTGTCGATAGGTTGATATAAAGTAACTTAAATCTATCCTTCCAAGGCACGGGACTATCGCATCGTCTAACTCGCACTAAGATTTATGTACGTTTCTACGTACCTATACATATCTACTAACTTATGTTATATAATCTAAAGTATTTAGTGATTTTTTAGAATGTAATTAGCTTTTACGTTTTGGATTAGTCTGTAAGGGCATATTGTTTGAAATTAAATAAAATGAAAAAATGAAAATCTATATATATAAAAGGAAAAGGTGACTGATTGACTGACTGACTGAATGACTGACTGACTGATCTATCAACGCACAGCTCAAACTACTGGACGGATCGGGCTGAAATTTGGCACGCAGATAGCTATTATGACGTAGGCATCCGCTAAGAAAGGATTTTTGAAAATTCAACTCCTAAGGGGGTGAAATAGGGTTTTGAAATTTTGTAGTCCACGCGGACGAAGTCGCGAGCATAAGCTAGTCTAAATATATAAAAGGAAAAGGTGACTGTCTGACTGACTGACTGACAACGCACAGCTCAAACTACGGCAGAAACATCGAGCTGAAATTTGTCATGCAGATAGCTATTACGATCAAAATTCAACCCCTAAGGGGTTTGAAATTTGTGTAGTCCACGCGGTCGCGAGCATGAGCTAGTGTAACAAAAATGAAATTAAGTAAGTAGACAAAGGTGAAGCTTATCTCTCTAATAAAAAAAAAACATACAAGTGAGAGTCGGGCTCGCACACGAAAAGTTCCGAACCTCGTTCAAAAATAGCCATTTTTAGTTTTTTTTTGTGATGTTAGCATAAATTCACGGCTTTTGGATTTTTCCCTTTAGGTACTTGTGCTATAAGACTATCTACCTTTTTTATTCAGATACAAGCTAGCCCTTGACTGCAACCTACCCACCTGTCAAATTTCATGATTCTAGGTCAACAGTAAATAACCTATAGGTTTCTTGACAGACACGATAGAAAGACAGATAGATAAACAGATGGAATACAGGCAGACAGACAACAAAGTGATCCTTTTTCTTTTTGAGGAAATATGGAACAACATTACCAACAAAATATTTCCCTAATTCCTAGTAAGCTAATCACCCATTTGGATGGCAAATAAAGTCTCAATCCCCCGCTAAGACTAAGCCATAAATGATAATTTTAATTGGCCCGTTTCAAGTCCATATAAGATTAGGGAGGCATTCTGAGCACGTGCGATTTGCCGCTGCCCTAGATAGAGGTAGGGTGACCAGAAGTTGAAAATATCCTGGATCTTTTTTTAAAGAATATTAGCAAAGTTTATTATGTTAACTAATATTCCCCTTTCCCCTCCAACTAAGCGTAAAGCTTGTACTAGGAGTAGGTACGACGATAGTGCAACGGGTGGGGTTTGAACCGGCGACCTTTCGGATTTCAGTCCGCTCCTGCGCTTTGAGCTATCGAGGCTCTAGCCTAATGTGAATGAATTTCGGGAAGAAATTATCATGTCATCAACTCATCCGCCGGCTCACTATAGAGCACGGGTCTCCTCTCAGAGTGCGAATGGTTTTGGGCATAGTCTAGAAATGGCTGACCAAGTGCGGATTGGCAGACTTCCCACACATTTGAGAACATTATGGAGAACTCTCAGACAGGTTTCCTCACGAAGTTTTCTTTTCCACAGTTAAATTGAGTGATATTTAATTATTCAAAACCCGTATAACTAGGGTTGCCAGGCGTCCGGATAAAGCCGGACATAGGTAGGCTTTTTGATTGCGTGTCCGGCCAAAATAAACGGTGTCCGGCTTGTCCGGCTTTTGTTAGACTTTTTACATTTCGTAAACGAGCGTGGCCGAGCGCAGGCGAGTCGACTGTCAGTCGCTTCCGCAGGCGGCAGTGCCTGACAACAATATGTATGACAATAATAAAAAAAGCTTGATTTTACATACAATTTTTTTGTCGTATCTATTAATACTAAGACACAAAATCCTCAATAATGTAGGGTGTCCGGCCTTTCTACCCAAATGTCCGGCCAAACTGGCTGGTCTGTCCGGCTATTAGGTTTGGCGACCTGGCAGCCCTACGTATAACTCTGAAAAGTTAGAGTGCGTGCCCGGGACTGAACCCCGGACGGATGTCCTAACCACTAGGATATCACAGCTTACTAGGCTATCAGCTGCCCATAATGAAAATTGGTTAAAACTTAACATATTTAAAAAACCCCGGTCAAGCGCAGGTTGGATTCGCAAAAATTTCATTCATTCATTTCGCATTCGGTCTAAATTCCGAAAGGTTCAAACCCCGCCCGTTGCACTATTGTCGTACCTACTCCTAGCACAAGCTTTACGCTTAGTTGGAGGCGAAAGGGGAATATTAGTCATGATTAACATCGCTAATATTCTTTTTTTTAAAAACGGGAAGTATAGGTTTGATTCCCAACAATTGACAGATACGGCAGACAGATAGGCAGGCAGACAGACAGACAGACGACAAAGTGATCCTATAAGAGTCCCTTTTTTCCTTTTGAGGTACGGAACCTTAAAAATATAATTTTCTTAGATTGATAACCCTTGAAGTGAGTAATCCAGCTGAGTCATTATCTCTCACTGTGTTTTATTGTCCAATACCTAGCCAATTAATTTGCGAACATTCAATATAGTCATGTATTTTATGACTATTATCAATAAAATTATGTAGGTAGGTACCTGTTCAGTGCTATTATCTCATTTGGTTAAAGCTGGAAACAGAATAAAATAAAAATAAAAATAAAAATAAAAATAAAAATCTTTTTTCTACACTAATATTATAAAGAGGAAAACTTTGTTTGTTTGTTTGTTTGTTTGTTTGTTTGTTTGTTTGTTTGTTTGTACTGAATAGGCTCAAAAACTACTGGACCGATTTTAAAAATTCTTTTACCATTCGAAAGCTACATTATCCACGAGTAACATAGGCTATATTTTATTTTGGAAAAAAATAGGGTTCCGTTAGATATTTGGGTTTTTCGGACACAAGGTGTAAAAAATCAACCAGAAAAGTTACTTATTTTGCGTACGCTGCCTAAACTATAAAAGATAGAACCATAAAATGTTCTAATTAATTGTAGATCTTATAAATATCTACAAAAAAGTCCGCGACACACTATACCCATCTATGTCGAGTGAGGCACAGCAACCATTTTTTTATTTAAAAATCTTGAATTTTTTTTGGACTACATTTAAACGCGTTTATTTTACTCATGCTATTAATCCTTATCAAAATAAATGATTTCATCACTAAGAACAGTTTATGGAGATAATATTTGGTCTTTGAATGATTAAAATTGGACGTTTGGTTTTGAAGTTATGGCGAAATTAAAATATTACGATTTCTGCTGCACGGCCCGTTGTTAAGTTTGTTTGTAGGGGGTAATCTTTAGAACTACTGAACCGATTTTAAAAATTCTTTCACCAGTAGAAAGCTACATTATTCCTGAGTGACATAGGCTATACGGGATCTTTAAAAACCTAAATCTACGCGGGCGAAGCCGCGGGGATCAGCTAGTATTTGATATAGGTACAAGATTATGCCATGTATAAAATAGTATTTGCAGTCTTGTGCGTTGCCGGAACGAGCTGCAGGTCAAATCCACGCTCTTTTATCATTTAGATAATCTTCAATTGTGTAATATGCTTTTTTCAGGAGCATGTTTTTAATAGATTTTTTAAACTTGTGCAAAGGTAAGTCCAAAATAGTTTGCGGGATTTTATTATAAAAGGAATTTTAAGTGTTAATGTTCTGGTATAAGATCCGAGACGTTACTTATTTCCTGAGAAACGAAACGACGTGTACATGATAGAGTAGAGTTAGTGTGTACAGTACGCGGCCGAAAGTAATGTACATCGGCTTTAGAATGACATTTCGGCTTTGTATAGCGTTGTCTCTGTCACTCATACCTATATGACGTTTCGGTCGGTCTCACCGACAGAGACAACGCTCTACAAATCTGCTATCTCCTTCTGAAGGTCGATGTACATTAATTTCGGCCGCGTACTGTACAAGTCCCTGAAGTTTTAATTAAGTAAATAGCCTGGATGATTCCGCACGGTTTTTTATGACATCAAAATAGGGGCTGTTAACTTGTCATTATAGTCCATAAACCGCCACGGTCGTTTTACTGATTGTTTTACAAGTCGCATTTAAAAAAATCGATAAAAGCATCGTCGTAAAAAAATATCAGCATCGGCCTTTAGAATGTCATTTTCGGCTTTGTAGAGCGTTGTCTCTGTCACTCGTACCTAAATGACGTTTTGTCGGTCTCAACGACAGAGACAACGCTCTACAAATCTGCTATCTCCTTCTAAAGGTCGATGTACCTACAATATTTTCTACCGCGTACTGTACCTACTCAATTTTTAAACTGTTTTATTTTGCTTCCTGATTTTTCATAGGCTATATGAGGTATTTATTTCTTCTAGGCAAGCGCACTCCATCTTAGGCTGAATCATCACTTGCCACCAGGTCTGATTGCAGCCAAGCGCTAGTCTATAAATTAAAAAAAAACGCGCCGCATCTCCAGAAAAGAGCCCTTTGCCTATCTGAGATGTAACTCTTACAAGATTTAAATGCCAGACGTCTTATTAGTAACTATCTGGAGTACCAGATTATCAGATACGTGCCATTGTTAAGCTCTGTATTTATTTTATTGTTAAGGAGATGTATTGTTGGTCTCTAATTCTTTATGCATTTATTGTTGAAGTCGTTACGTAGTACCGACAAACGATTTTGTAGGTACCTATAGATGTCACTGAGTTATAAATCCTTCCGTATTTTTTGCCCGAAAATCCCGGAAAATCAAAGAGTTCCTACTGAATTTTTAAAAAACCTAATTCCACGCGAAACTCGAACTCGCGGGCATCAACTACTTAGTATTAAATAAAAGGGTTTGTTGAAAGGGCTTCAAAATTACCTATATACCTACATTTTTTAGCATTTTAAAATAAATGGTTTTAAAGTTATTCCTAACATCAGATATCGCACGTAGAAGCCTGCCAAGTGCCAACAATCCAGAGCCTCGATAGCTCAACGGTTAAAGGAGCGGACTTAAATCTGAAAGGTCGCCGGTTCAAACCCCACCCGTTGCAATATTGTCGTACCTCCTAGCACAAGCTTTACGCTTACTTGGAGGGTAAAGGGGAATATAAGTCAACATAATAAACTTGGCTATTATAGGAATATTATATTCTTTAAAAAAAAACTAGTATTTCTGTTAGCTATTCCTGTTTTTATTTTCGCGAAAGAACAAATTTATACAATGCAGGTAGAAAAAATGTGTTAATACGTTTTTCACGTGAGTGCCCTTTATAGAGAGAGAGCCAGCGAGTGCCAGACCTTCGTTATTTTATAAAAGCTGAAAGTCTCTCTACGTATCGTCTCCAGCACAGGGAGGAACGATCAGCGACTTGAAGTTTGGATGATGGTGACTTTGGGAGATAACAGGTAATAAAGGTGTAAAACATCTTACGTCAAAGTATAAAGTTCCTGCGTTGATTTTTTTTTAATTTTTTTTTTGCATCCAAACAGATTACAAATTACAGTACATTATATAATTATAACCTAATTCCACAATGCAACATTTCGTTATTATTGTAACCCTAAATGGTCGCACAACATTAAACCAGAGTTTAAAGCACGCGTATTATGTACACAATATACCTAAATAATGACCTAACAATTAATTATGTGAGCAGAAATATTTTACTTAATTAATTTAATTATTTTTCTAAAGAAGATTGGAAATCTGTAATCAAAATATCTATATCTACATCCAGCTTAACAAATTCATTATAAGAGCGACACATTCTTATGACAGGATTGTGATATGACATTGGGGACAACACGCAGAGAAACTTTTATAAAATAACGAAGGTCTGGCACACACTGGCTCTTAGTCCATTATAATAGTAGCATTTCAGATTAACCATTTGCTCGCTACCTACTTTATACACAACAAAGGTTTTGCGTGCGCGGTGTTCGTTGGAAATTTACGGCCGCATTTATTTTTCTAAAAACAAAAAACAAAAACTGAAAACAAATGCAATGCCATTTAACTTGTGTGTTCGTTGTGGAAGTAATGTGCACTGATGTACATTTGCTATACGTAACGTCCGCGACAGGTCGAGATGGCAATCGGGGAGGGAACGCGCCGTACATTCGCAAAGACCCCGCGCTGACTAAATGCGGGCGAGCGCGGGTGATGAGCGGATGTGCGGGGCGTCCCTCCACCTCATACTCCGATTGCCATCTCGACCTGTCGCGTTTTATACGTTGTGTTGGAAATGTTTTTCGTTTAGTTTTTTTTTTGGGTACTTATTTTAATTGCTATAGTTAGAGTTCGCTATCCTGAGTTCCTCTGATGTTACACGCTTTTGTGCCATACACAGACTATACAGCGAAGGCAAATTATTAGAGCCTCAATAGCTCAACGGGTAAAGGAGCGGACTGAAAACCGAAAGGTTGACGGTTCAAACCCCGCCCGTTGCACTATTGTCGTACCTACTCCTAGCACAAGCTTGACGCTTAGTTGAAGAAGAAAGGGGAATATTTGTCAACGCGAATGCGCGATCATCGCAAGTTAACCTTTTTTATGTTATTAAGAAAGAAAGAAAGAAAAGACGTTTATTAATACAAATTATGCCACACATCACAACTTAAAGCTAAGAGCTGGTTGTTCCGGCGCTTCTTCCACCTGAGAACAAGCAAAAGAAGCGCCGGAACAAACTGTTATATTGTGTGGCACAACCCGAAAAAAGGGTCCCAGCTCAGCATTATGCTGTATGCCTTGTTGCACAAGGACATACAGCGCTGATTTTCAGCTGGTACCCTGAACCGGGTGACGCCACGGATTATAAACTAATGATAACTAAACTAATGAAACACACGGAAACATAAAAAATTAATAAAATAAAAAATCACTAACTAACAACTATACTTATTAATGACTATACTAACACAGACTGTAACTATACTAGTTATTACTAAAACAAAGACTAAGCACACATACATAATTATATTATAGGTATATAAATATTATATCTTAATATAAATGTTAACACCAGGTTAAGTTTGTATATAATATATAAAACACAGCTATATATACATACATATACACATATATAAATATATACACATAATACTTGTATACATGAAACTACAGAAATGAGAACTCCGCCACATGATCCTGGAATTCCACTTGCTTATCTAAAAGGTATTTTTTTAGTTTTAATTTAAAAGTAGAAATAGTTTTTGAGTCTCTGATTGGTGGAAGATTATTATTCCAGCACTTAGTTGCGGAGTACGTAAAGGATCCTCTAAAAGCGGCAGTACGATGAATTGGAACCCGGAGCCGATTACGACAGCTTTTCAGACGATCCGATTCACCATCGGCGACCCAGACTAGCTTATTAGCAAGGTAAAACGGCTTACCCAGCCTAATTACTCCAAAAAGTAAGCCAGCGAGATGCAGTTTCCTCCGCGATCTCATTTTAAGTAATCTGTGATTATTCAAAAAAGGAGTGACATGATTTCGCGGAGGAATATCAAAGAAGAAACGTGCACACGCATTCTGCACCCGTTGAATGAGCCGTTTCGTCCTACATAATAGCCGGGGTCCATACACAATATCTGCGTAATTTAGTTTTGAAAGAACCAACGCTTCCACCAACTGAATACGCAGTTCCTGTGAGAGATAATGACGGACTTTGTAAATTGTCTTCAGTCGATAGAAGCAATTGCGAACCTTCTCCGCTACATGCTCTTCATACCTCAGGTCGGGGTCCATTAGCAAACCCAAATTACGCGCTAGGTAGACACGCTCCAAAGCATTGCCACTTATATTTATATCGTCACCTTGCGTAACAACTTTATTTAACTGCTGTTTAGTGCCGAACAAAATATACTTAGATTTCGTTGGATTTAATACGAGAGAATTACAATTTGACCATTCTGAAATACGATGAAGATCATCGTTAACAAGGCTTACAGCAGCTTGAAACTCTTGAGGTTTAAAAGAAAAATAGAGCTGTAAGTCATCAGCATAAAGGTGGTATTTACAGTTTTTAACTTGCTGAATTATATCAGCACAATACAATATAAAAAGCAATGGTCCCAACACGGATCCTTGAGGAACACCTCGGGGAACTAAAGCAGTCGCCGACCTGTGCTTCCTTCCATTATCGTGAACTACCTCTACAAACTGAGTCCGGTTAGATAGATAACTGTCAAACCATTTGACAGCATCAATACTGAAACCGTAATAGGATAACTTTGATAACAAGAGTGCAATATTGATGCTGTCAAAGGCTCGAGAGAAATCAAGGAGCACCAACAAGGTGCACAACCCAGTGTCCTGTGCCACGAGAATATTATCAGTAACGTCTAAAAGGGCCGTTACAGTACCACGGCCTGCCCTAAAGCCCGACTGTAACTCCGGCAAAACCTGATGCATTTCGAGGTATGCCGAAACCTGGGAGTAAACAATTTTTTCTAATATTTTAGATAAACAAGGTAAGATACTTATTGGTCTGAGATCTTTTGGCGTTAGTGGTTCAGGAATTTTCGGTAGTGGACGGACTAGAGCAACCTTCCAAATGGATGGAAAAACAGAGGTTGCTATGGAAGTGTTAATGATGTCCTTTAAAGTAGCTATGCTTTGAGGGAGCGTCATCAGGAGCATATCAAGGGTAATTTTGTCCGTTCCCTCGGCATTAGAGTGTAATTGTTTAAGTGTTTTTAAAATTTCAGCATCAGTAATTGTTTTAAGTGAGAAATCATTGTTAAATAGTTTGTTGAACTCAAAATAGGTTAACTGAGAAAAAGAAACTAGGTTTGAACCTGGAACGTTAAGAAAATGCGCATTTATTGCATCAGCGTCTACGAAGTGTTCAGGTAATTGATCCGATTTACTTGATAAGATAGTAATCAAATAAACTCGCTATCGTATTTCTAAACGTAATAATTCCCGTTGAATAGAATCATATTTTCCCAGTTCCTTCAAAAAGCGACATTTCCCAAAATTGGCGAAGATGATGATAAAAATATGGTAAAGTCGTATTGTGATTGTCCGACTTTTAAGACTCCATGTCTTCATCACTACCACTACCCTATTATAAATGTGAAAGTGTGTTTGTTTGTTGGTTTGTGGGTTTATCCTTCAATCACGTCGCAACGGAGTAACAGATCGACGTGATTTTTTGCATGGATATAGTTTAAGTCCTGGAGAGTGACATAGGCTACTTTTTGTCTCGGAAAATCAAAGAGTTCCCAAAGGGGTTTTTAACAAACCTAGTAATTCCACGCGGACGAAGTTGCGGGCATCAGCTAGTAAAAAAAAATAGATTCAAAGAACGTCCACTGCTGGACATAGTTCTCTTGCAATTAAGTTAATTAAATCTTTATCCGGGTGCTATAAAGTTTACAGGTCATAATGAAACGAATGTCCCTCAAGTAACAAAGCAGAATAAAAAAGCGCTACCATCGCTTTAATTAAAACTTGATTAAACTGTAGTGAATTTTAATCAGCGCATGTAAAGTGGGAATGGTGTTTTTTTACATTTTCTATTTGCCTAATGGTTCTGTTGGTCCAGATAGCTTAGTGGCTAACTTGGTTTCTTGCCATGGGGTCCTGAGTTGTAACCGAAATAGAAATAAAATTAGATTTTTTTTCATTCAAACAAATTTTACAAGTACCTACCTACTTCCCTACTTTTGTATCGTCATATTATGCATCTAACATTGGTTCGAAATGCCTTTCCTACCGAGAAAAACCAGCAAGAAACTTGCCCTGCCCATTGCCACTTCAGCTTCGCAACCCGTTGAGCTATGTCGGTTACTCTAGTTCTCCTAAGGATCTCCTCATTTCTGATTTGATCACGTAGAGAAACTCCGCACATAGCTTTCTCCGTCGCCCGCTGAGTGACTCTGAGTTTTGTTATGAGGCCCATAGTTAGCGACCATGTCTCGGTAATCGTTATTAATTATTCTTTATTTCATAATAAGCATTGTACCTTGATGATTAATACAATAGATCGGAAGATCTACTGGCGAAAAATCCGTGCAAAAATGCACCGCATCAAATCTGTAGCAATCTACAGAATTGAAATCTGGTGCGGAATTAATTCCGGAGTGCGGGCACTTCTATGTAGTTCTATAGTTCACAGATTTTGCGGGGAAAAAAACCGTACGAAAATTTACCGTGGTGCGCGCTAGCTCTTAAGTAGCCCTATTTTTCTTTGATTTTACGTCACCATAGCACAGAATCAGTACCCTCATCACAATATATGTTTGTTTGTTTGTTTGTCCTTCAATCACGTCGCAACGGTGCAACGGATTGCCGTGATTTTTTGGAGAATCACATAGGCTACTTTTTATCCCGGATAATCAAAGAGTTCCCACGGGATATTTAAAAAACCTAATATGACGCGAATGAAGTCGTGGGCATCAGCTAGTATATAGTAATCATAGCCCAATATTTGACATAATATCGTCGATTCAGGATCAAACCGAGAGTTCCCTTACTCTAGTTCACTCTGACGCCGGTTTCGGAAACATTCACATAAATCCTAAAGCACAAAGACTGGAAACCTCTAGCTTCACTGGAATGGTCATACCGGCCCGGTCGTTTCCATTTCCAATCAACTCAAAACAAAGAGCCTTTGATATCGGGGGCCAAGTATGAAATCAACATTTTTGCCGGTTCGCTTTGCCCTATTGGGCAAACGATTTGATGATTTTGAAATATTCACGTATTTCCCATCGATATAAATGGCAAGATATGCCCAAGCGAACAAAATTTTTCACGGTTTTGCAACCAAATAAATCAGCGCCACCCCTTAGATACTAATGAACGACCCGTTTGAAATCCAGACGTCCCTGAGGTTACATTGGTGCTAAATAAACATTTTAGGATGCTTGTTCAGTGGACCTGTCCTTACGAAGTAATATATAAGTCAATGCGTATTTCCACTATACACCTATTTCCTACCAATTTCAGGAATACAAGCTTTAGTATAGTGGGTTCCGTATCTGAAGAGTAGCAACGGGACCCTATTACTAAGCCTCCACTCTCCGTTTGTCTGTCCGTCCGTCAGTCCGTCGGCGGGCTGTATCTCATGAACATAGGTAGAGAGCTGAAAATTTTATAAGAACTTTTTTACCGCAATATTACAAAAAACATGACATTTAAAAGTATTTTTTTAACATTACATTTTTAACATTCTTTTTTGACAGACACGACAGACGGACAGACAGACAGACAACAAAGTGAACTATGAGGGTTTCCTTTTTCATTTTGGGGTACGGAACTCAAAAAAAGACTAGGTCTGGTCTCAATTATTCCATGGTTTCAATTATTTTTCATTCCAATCACATGGCCGCAGGTGACCTCGTGTTTTTGAAGGGATTAGATTTTCGCCGTGGCTTCGGAACTGTTGAGTCAATCCAATCCCGTTGAATCCGTATTGCCAATTAAGGCGGAAAGGTGTACTTTCCAATCTGGTTTCCTCTAAAACGTCCATGTAAAATTCAGTAGGCACCCTACCCTGAAAAAAATTTACCACATCGCGAACGTTGGCGCAGACTCCTTTGAAAAAACCCGCCAAGTGCGAGTCAGGCTCGCGCACCAAGCGTTCCGTACTACAGTCGTATTTTTTCGACATTTTGCACGATAGTTAAAAAACTATGATGTATAAAAATAAATAAAAATCTGTTTTAGAATGTACAGGTAAAGACCTTTTATATGATACCCCACTTGATATAGTTATCTTACTTCGAAAATTGAAAATACTAATTATTAGTTTATGACCACAATTTAATTTTTTTTGTGTGATATGACCACAAATTCACGGTTTTCAGATTTTTCCCCGAATGTCAGCTATAAGACCTACCTACCTGCCAAATTTCATGATTCTAGGTCAACGGGAAGTACCCTGTAGGTTTCTTGACAGACAGACAGTCAGACAACAAAGTGATCCTATAAGGGTTCCGTTTTTCCTTTTGAGGTACGGAACCCTAAAAACCGGCCAAGTGCGAGTCAGGCTCGCGCACCGAGGGTCCCGTACTACAGTAGTACTTTTTTGTCATTTTGAACAATAGCAATTTGCAATTGCAATTTGCGGGACTTATACCTACTGATTTGCTAATTCAATGTCTAGTACTGGATGATTGCTACTGACATTTAATTTTAATCCATTGACGGTTTTCTACGAAAAATTATTTTAATATCACTGAATCAACCAGCAATTTAGAACCAACCAATGTCAAATAAGCTCGGTGGCTGTCCTTCAGTATTACACACTGAGTTATTGAAGCGCCCCGCTGCTTTTTTTTTTTTTTTATTCAGATACAAGTTAGCCCTTGACTGCAATCTCACCTGGTGGTAATTGTGATGATGAAGTCTAAGATGATAGCGGGCTAACCTGGAAGGGGTATGGCAGTTTTTATTAAACCCATACCCCTTTGGTTTCTACACGGCATCGTACCGGAACGCTAAATCGCTTGGCGGCACGGCTTTGCCGGTAGGGTGGTAACTAGCCACGGCCGAAGCCTCCCACCAGACAAGACCAGAAATTTAGAAATTATAAAATTCCAAACCCCTGCCAGGAATCGAACCCGGGACCTCCCACTATTAAGACCACAGCGCTCACCACTGCGCCAGGGAGGTCGTCAGCTTGCGTGCAGCAGCGAGCTTCAGCCTTTAAAAACCTAGACAGGTAAAAGGATCACACGAAGCGAGTATCAGAAAATGCACAGCTGTTCAAATTTTCCAATCAGTGGCAAAACGTAAAAAGCATCGATTTTCCGGGAAATGAAAACCGGGATAGAGTAGAGAGCAAAGTCCGGGAACATCCACTTTATTGAGATTATACAAATGGTTTAAGCTTCGATAAAATATTATTTAGTCTAGTGTACCTAATCTTTTTCAGGGTATGGTAAATGCTTGCTATTTTGACGACCTCCCTGGCGCAGTCGTGAGCGCTGTGGTCTTATTAGTGGGAGGTCCCGGGTTCGATTCCTGGCAGGGGTTTGGAAATTTATAATTTCTAAATTTCTGGTCTGGTCTGGTGGGAGGCTTCGACCGTGGCTAGTTACCACCCTACCGGCAAAGCCGTGCCGCTAAGCGAATTAGCGTTCCGGTACGATGCCGTGTAGAAACCAAAGGGGTACGGGTTTAATAAAAACTGCCATATCCCTTCCAGGTTAGCCCGCTATCATCTTAGACTGCATCATCACTTACCATCAGGTGAGATTGCAGTCAAGGGCTAACTTTTATCTGAATAAAAAAAAAAAAAAAAATTAAAGGCATCATCCTCATCAACCAATCGGCAGCTCACTACTGAGAGTGGGTCAACTATCAGAATGAGGAGGGTTTGGTTATAGTCCACCACGCTGGCCCAGTGCGGATTGGCAAACTTCACACCCTTTGGGAACATTATAGAGGACTCTCTCAGGCATGCAGGTTTCCTCACGATGTTTTCCTTCACCGTTAAAGCAAGTGATATTTACTTAATTGCTTAAATCGCATATAAATATTATCAGTAGGTACCCGTACCCTTATCATAAATGCGAAAGTGTGTTTGTTTGTTGGTTTGTCCTTCAATCACGTCGCAACGGTGCAACGGATTGACGTGATTTTTTGCATGGGTATAGATAAAGACCTGGAGAGTGACATAGGCTACCTTTTATCCCGGAAAATCAAAGAGTTCCCACGGGATTTTTAAAAAACATATTTCCACGCGGACGAAGTCGCGGGCATCAGCTAATCGCACATAACTCCGAAAAGCTTGAGGCGTGTAAAGGGCGAAACTGTGTGCAAAGCGAGTTAAGTTAGTATAAGATAATTACTAAAACGGATTACATTACCACTAAAATCATTTTAATTAACCAACAGGACAGGACGGGGCTGTATATTAATGGGTGTCACGCGCAAAATGACGTTTGAGCGACACACAATGGAGCGACATACTTGCTTTAACCTCAAATTGTTTGCATATCCCGCCCTAATGCAGGAAGGAAGCCGCTGATATATTTTAAACCAAAGATATGCATTGCGTGCAGTATCAGGCGTCGTTCTAATACAACGCGCGATCATCACAAGTTCGCGCGAATTTTACTGGTACGAACGCGCGATCACACATACAGTACCCGTAGAATAAGATTTTACGTCTCACCAAACGTTGCTAGAATTCGAGAATCGAAACACAATAACATCAAGGTAAAATGGACCTAAAGTGCCTTGAATTGAAGTCAACAATTCAATGCCACTGATTTTAATTTCGCAACGTTTCCGCTTGGAGCGCTGGCTGTAGATGTGTAGACAAACTTGAGCTTTAAAACAAGGTTTTTAAGATCCAGTTTACTATAACGCAGAAAGTGTTTCGACTCTCGAATTCTAGCAACGTTTGGTGTGACGTAAAATCTTATACTACGGGTACTGATCTCGAATAGGTGTTTGTAAACTGGCATTCGCGCGATGATCGCGTATACGCGTTGTGTTAGGAAGACACCTAACGTAGGTACGTATACAAAGAAAAGTTGTAAGGCTCCTATCCCACTGGCGTTATGCGAGCGTTAGCGTTTCTTGAATGTCTGCGCAGCGACAACGTCGCGTTGATGCGACGTCAACGTTGAGAGTCTCTAATGGCAACGCTGCGCAGACGTTGGAGAAACGCCAACGCTCGCATAACACCAGTGGGATAGGGGCCTTAGTAGTAAGAAATAGTAAGTTTTAACAGGACGAGAAATGGACGAAAGACATGCCAGACACAGGGATACAGGGAAGACACAACCAGAGCGCAGCGAGGATACAGCCACGACATAGAGCTAGACTGGCAGCTAGTCAGAGCTAGACAGAGATAGAGTTATGACTGATATGCTATGACTGTTATATATGACTGTCATGATAGCTATGATGTTATGACTGTTACGAATTATGATAGCTAGCTAGACAGAGATAGAGTTATGACTGACTAGGTTGATCTAGAGTTCAGTATATCAATACAGGATGTCGTAAATAAATGATGTAGCTTCTAATTGACTTGTGGGTAACAAAAGAAGTAAGTATATTTTTATCTCCTTTGATGGAGAAAATAAAAGATTTTTCACTCACGTGTACGCATCGTGTCGTTAAGATAAAAAAGATGGTGTTGTACTTTTGGTAGCGGAGTTTTTGACAGGTCTGGTTTACGGATAAATCAATTCAACACAGAAAAAAACATGTAAGAAAAACATCATCATCTCAACCCATCGCCGGCGTACTACCGAGAACGGGTCTCCTCCCAGAAATGAGAAGGGTTTAGAGTTAAGGGTATAGTCCGCACAGATATCTCTTCGAATTTCAAAGGTCTGCATGCTTTAGCCAAGTGCTGATTGGCAGAGCCACAAAATACATAGTGTTAAATGTGGCTAGAGTTTGGCTACCAAAAGCAGGGACTGGAAAAGCGTGTCAAATTAAAAAAAAAAATAGTATGGCAGCTTTGAAGTTAGTATGACAGACCTGGGATTGAGTAATTTTAAAGTATCAAATTTTATTCCAGGTCTGTCATACTAATTTTGGAGCTGCTATACCTAATAATATTTTGCAATTTGAATGTACCATTTCTATATACTGTATAATATCATTGTTTCTAACAAATTAAAAGTAAGACAAAGCACTAAGCACTAGAAAGAAATGCAAAATTGAAAAATATAAAAAGGGTAAATTAATAGATACCATAATTCCAGTAATAATCCCAAAAGAAAAGTGTGAAGATGTAAAGCAGTATTTAACAGCAGCTTAAAGAATAAAATGTTTTATTAAATGAATAAAAAAGCTATCTAAAACTTTTATCACGAAAGTTAATGATGGACAAATTTTTTTTCGCGAATTCGTTCCTGGATTTTTCTCATTACATGAACATTGACTTTTGTTTCTGAGGTAACAGAGTTGAAAATGGTTTAACAGATGTCGATAATAATTTATCATTATCAACCTACATCAGTCTATAGGAAGCGAACACCTGACTTAGTATGAGTTTGCACAATTCGATAACGTTGATTGATTTCGATAACTACGATGTTAATTGTTAAGTATATTATACTTAATCTCCTAGCAATTTCAAAAACGTATTGTACATTTGCGAATCAAACATTATAGTAGGCGCAAAGTTCAATACCCTAGCCGCAGGCGAGGGTTTTAAATAGCGCCGCATACTGCACTTTAAGATACTATTATTTCATGTTGGCCAACTTGCAGGTATTAATTACCACAGCGAAAAGTAGACACCATTGAGAAGAACATACGATAGTAAACGTATTTAATATTATCCTTTAGTACCTTAACTTACCTTTAAGTCCATTTTACTCTTTACTAATTCGTAAAATATCTCTTTCAAGAATATTTATGGTCCGGTTTGTATACTTTACGATACGACGATTTATTTCGCTAGACGTTGGAGTCTCAAGTTGTTAGAATGGCAAGCTCACACCGAAAAGTGCAGCGTTGAAAGACCCCCACTGGTGGACAGATCACATTGAACGAGTCGCATGGAGCCGCTGGATTCAGGCAGTGCAAGACCGTGGCTTGTAGTTCCTACAAGAGACCAATGTCTAGCAGTGGACATCTATCGGTAGACGACGACAATAGTGTTTCGACGTTCGAAATCTATCGATGTTTTCGAGATGAAACATGTACTAAGGTACAAAAATCGACTTGCCAGCGCGTCTCTCCGACTTGCAGGGTCGAACCATTTATCATTCCATCAAATTATGTAAGGCATTTGAACTGATGCCGAAATTTGCGAATTCGTAAAAAAATCTCTTTTAAGAATATTTTTGATTCCCTTTTGCATACGTTTGTTTCAGCTTGTAATCCCGTTTTACCCTTTGGGTACGGAACCCTATTATAACAACACATACTAAAACCCATGAATAAAATAATTAGATAATATTTAGGGGGCTCCCATACAACAAATGTGATTTTTTTGTTCGTTTATAGCTAGTGGTACGAAACCCTTCGTGCACGAGTCCGACTCGCACTTGGCCGGTTTTTTTGAGTTTTCTACACCGGGAAAACATCGCGAGGAAACCTGCATGCCTGAGAGTTCTCCATAATGTTCTGAAATGTGTGTGAAGTCTGCCAATCCACACTGGGCAAGCGTAGTGGACTATGCCCTTAACCCTTCTCATTAAGAGAGGAGACTCGCGCTCAGTAGTGAGCCGGCGATGATGATAATGATGATAGTCCACTACCTGCTCATCTCTGCAGCCTATTTCTCATTGCTCAGGGTCATGACCACTTTCCATTAACCGCACAATGATTCCGCGTGGGTCGATCTAATCAATCGGACTAATCTGTAGGTCGATTCCAAAAAAACCTGGATCAATCATTATTACAATCGCAATTGTTGTGATCGGCTGAATTTACGCTGTTCTTGTCGCAACAGTGCATTGTAGCCAATAGTGAGCGAACGTCAACCAATGAGGTAATCACCTAGTGATATCATTCTACCGCAATCGAGCCGCAGTACATTGTTTCTACCTTCAAGTCATTACGGATTTTCTTCTAACAATGCTAATCGCACACCGGCGGAACTGAAGCGCGGCATGTTTCTTGATAAAAACTCAAAGTAAGTAATCTTTATTTTATTCAGGCATAAAGGCGCGGTGCGGAATGTAACTCCTTCCTTTGTGACTCCTCCGTGTTTTAACCGACTTCTAAAGAAGTCTAAAAAGAAGTTCTAAAGAAGTCTAAATTTCTAGAGAAGGAGGAAGTTCTAATTTTTTTCAAACAACTAGCTGATGCCCGCGACTTAGTCCACGTAGATTTAGGTTTTTAAATTTTAGGGACTAGGGGGCGGGGTTCAATCCCGAGTACGCATCTCTAACTTTTCAGAGTTGCTACACTTGCTTTAACGGTGAAGGAAAACATCGTGAGGAAAACTGCACACCTGAGAGTTCTTCATAATGTTCTCAAAGGTGTGTGAAGTCTGCCAATCCGCACTTTGGCGGATGGATGGCAGATGCCTATGGCCAAATCCCTTCTCATTCTGAGACCCGTGCTCTACTCTGTAGTGAGCCGGCGATGAGTTGATCATGATGATGATAATGATTTATCAACCCACCTAGGTCTCGCCCACCTAATGTTGAGTTTAAGTTGATATTGAAAAGACTAAATCAGTCAACTCTACTCCACTCCGTCACAGTTCACGACAGTTAGGGAACTTATAACAAAATGTCGAGACTTCGACGTCACTGGCAGGCCTGTGAATAGCCTATTTTTCTTTGATTTCACGTCACCTATAGCCTAATTGTATTATAATGCGTAACAAATGACTTACGTGCCATGTCAAAATAATTTCATGTCGAAAGTACGATTATAGTCCTTGTTTTAAAGGTGAACCGTACTTTTGACATGACAGTTGACCCATAGAGTTAAAATGGTGCGTGAGAAGTCATGTTGCACGGACTATATTTTGACATCTTCTTCTTGTTCACTCTGGGCTGGTTTCCGCACTTAAACGTTTTGTTGCGCGTGTGTATATTGACATGTCGTCGATTCAGGATCAAACCAAGAGTTTCTTCACTCTAGTTCGCTCTGACTCCGCCGTATCACGTATGCGTTGGCCCTTACAAACGGAAGAGCGAGTGGTCACGTGCTCTTTTTTGCTTGTTAAAATACTTTAGTGCAACGTACGGGCTGATTGATTTGATTGAGTCCACTGAGTGAGTGGATGAATGGAATATACGGGGAAACGATGCAATTACTGCTTCATTCATTATTTATTTATTTTTGTGTCACTACGTTTCAATTTTAAACGATTGCAAGTGAGAGGTAAAAATGTACTCGTACGGCTTACTTTCGTTGCGTTGCGATACGATGCGATTAGTTGCGAAGCGATGCGATGCGATGCGTTGTGTGGGCGTGCGGCGCGGACACGCAACCTTTTTCTCCTTGCTCATTTATACATGAGCTGAGTTATGTATAAGCACAAATCCGGTTAGCCAGTATTTCGTACAATGCATACTTATCTCCAAGTCCAAAGTGATCGATAATAATGAATAATCAAAGCCAAAGTGACGTTTCCTGGCTTGCTAAGTAAAGTGTTATAAAGGTCTTAGCTCAATAGAGCCGCCCGGCACCCGATCAGCACCACCTAGTCGTTTGGCAGGTGGTCTACGGTTGTCGGGTAGACGTCGCGTGGTCAAAGAATGGACATCGCGTGGTTAAAAAATATTCGAGTCTTTCGGCAATTGGGACTAGGATTGGTGGATTAACACTCGTGGGCAGCACGCGGTCCACTCGGGAACTTTACGTTGGCAATGAGCAGTCAACGCAAGGCAAGCATGTTAGCAGACTCGCTGTCCGCTCGTGGACAGCTTGTTAGCGAGGCGATCCAGTAGCTACCCCCGCGGCAGGAAATATTACACATCGAACTTTAGAAAAAGACAACAGTTTTGTAGAGCGTTGTCGCTGTCGTTGAGAACGATAAAACGTCGCATAAGTATGAGTGAGAGACATAACGACCTACAAAGCAGAAATCTCTTTCTAAAGTTTGATGTGCAATATTTTCTCCTGACTACAGTGAGCGTATGTCCATAGAAGTCCATATCATATAAAAGGAAAAGCTGACTGACTAACTGACCGACTGACTGACTGATCTATTAACGCATAGCTCAAACCGCTGGACGGATCGCGCTGAAAACTGGCATGCAGATAGTTATTATGACGTAGGCATCCGCTAAGTAAATATTTTTGAAAATTCAACCACTTAAGGGGGTAAAATAGGGGTTTGAAATTTCTGTAGTCCACGCGGAAGAAGTCGCGAGCACAATAATAAAGAGTACTTACTTAACGCACGAGGCGAGGCGGTGCGGATGTCGGGTGGCTCTAATGAGCTATGACCCTAATACACGTCCGTCGCCTCGCTTTAATTACGAAGCAGGTGTAAGAATTAATTTATCCCGAAGATATCTTAACGACAGTCGTGACCGGAATGGCTCCAGAGGAACACGACGCCGTCTTATCTACGTAATATGCGTTCATTTTCTTAAACACTCCACTTTGAGGTGTCATAATCGCTTTTAGTCTCGGTTATATCTCAGATTTAGTCAGTTATAGCTGTTTTAAAAGGATTTAAGGTTAGGATCTTTAGAATTTGTAACATTATCATTAACTAGGTACCTAACTGATCCACTCGGCTTCGGTCGAGAGAAATGTCAATATATAAAAGGAAAGGACTGACTGACTGACTGACTGAACGTACAGCTCAAACTACTGGACGGATCAGACTAAACTTTGGCATGCAGATAGTTATTATGACGTATGCATCCACTAAGAAAGGATTTTTGAAAATTCAACCCCTTAAGGGAGAGAATGGCTCCAGAGGAACACGACGTCGTCTTATCTACGTAATATGCGTTCATTTTCTTAAACACTCCACTTTGAGGTGTCATAATAGCTTTTAGTCTCAGTTATATCTCAGATTTAGTCAGTTATAGCTGTTTTAAAAGGACTTAAGGTTATTGTCTTTAGAATTTGTAACATTATCATTAACTAGGTACCTAACTGATCCACTCGGCTTCGGTCGAGAGAAATCTAATCTTGCTGGTTCTTCTCGGTAGGAAAGGCATTCCGAACCAGTGGTAGATGCACTATTCGTAAGTACTTGTAAAAGTTTATTCGAATAAAAAAGATTTTTATTTATTTATTTATTTATTTAAATATATAAAAGGAAAGGACTGACTGACTGACTGATCTATCAACGTACAGCTCAAACCACTGGACGGATCGCGCTGAAAATTGGCATACAGATAGTTATTATGACGTAAGCATCCGCTAAGAAAGGATTTTTGAAAATTCAACCCCCTAAGGGAGAGAAATAACACAAGGCCAAGGCCCCTAGTCCCCGGCGGCCCCGCTATTCCTGGCTCTGGCAGCGGTTATTTTAACGGCGAAGAATCCCCGGTTTAGCGCGGAGGCTGTGCGGGTGTGCGGAGCGTTCCCTCCCCGATTGCTATCTCGACCTGTCGCGTTCTATACTCTTTGCTCGTTGTTCTGTAGCCGTCAAAATCACTCTTTTCAGAGCATATTGCACCTCCTTCTACACGAGCAGCCTGTGGATCGATTACACGCAAAAGCAGTACAATGCCCTGCGTGTACAATATAATAATGCATTCAGGATGCTGATGGGGCTGCCCAGATTCTGCAGCGCGTCAGGGATGTTCGCCGAGGCGCATGTAGACTGTTTTTATACTACTATGCGGGCGCGGTGCACATCCCTGTTGCGTAGAGTCCGCTCCAGCCCCAACGGCCTCCTGAAGGTATTTTCTGACAGGATCGACTGCCAGTACTTGAATCACTGTTGTATGATTCACGTGCTGGCAAATCGATCCTGTCCTAATTTAAATAGTTAAAGATTTTTTACTAACAAATAGGTTTAAGTTTCGTGTAATTACTAACACTAATGTTAATAATTACTAACAATTAGGTTTACGTTTCGTGTAATTACTAACACCAATATGATCCTTGTTGGTCGAAATAAAAACATTTTATTTATTTATTTATTTATTTATATACGTATGGTCACAGAATATATAAAAGTACGTATGGTCTACATAAGATGGATAAACAGATAACTAGTAGGTGGGTATGTTTTTACTCAGTACTTTATTATCATAGTATTTAGAGCTTCCGGTATTAAATCGCCATCATAGTCCGAACAAAATAATTAATATCCGATCATTATCTTAACAACTCGATCCGTTGTGATTAAAAACGACAAAAAGCAACGCTGGTCTCGAGGAGGAGAGACTATACACAATATAACCTTTTGTCACCGTACCAGACCACATGGTCAAACAAATAAATAGTGGTCTTCGAAGTGTGCGTGTTTTGAACGCAGAATTAAAACTCATAAATAATAATAAAAAAGCTCAAAAAGGAACTGATATCTCACATTCTTCATAGTTAACAGGGGACTCTAATAGTATGAATCAAAACCACTCAAACTCGAAGTAATTTTTAGAGACGTTTTAGAAACTAATATATTATATCATTGTCTATGGTGTATCAGATTTTCGTAAAACTATCTAGTTTTAAAGTTAATTAATTAACTTTGAACCTGAATATTTTAACGGAAATCTGGTAAATCACAGACATGGGTATATATACTATATGGGGATAATTTTTAGAACGTTCCTAGAACGTGTCTAAAAAATTATGCAAAGGCATTCCGAACCAGTGTTATGCATCTAACGATTCAAAAATAGGTACTTGTAATTAATTATTTTTTTTTAATTTGGTATTCAAAGGAGAGCCTAACTACGTTTGTATGGAGCGAGTGACGGAGACCAAGGGATCTTCTTTCTTCTGATTCTGATCTTAGGCGTGAATTTTTGTCTTTTTTGACTTTTGCATCGTAGGGAAGGATTGTTATCTAGCTGCTAGTGTTGCATGATACTTACACCGCAGTTATTACTTATGCGCTCACGAAATGCCAGAACTATATGTTTATGACTGGAACGTACACGATGTCGTCTCTTAAACGTGTTAGTCAATACAAAACAACTTGATAGCGCTACAGTATAAAACTAAAAGCCGTTTCTTACAATAAAAGCATTAAAAAATATAAAGGACTATGCATTTGTAAATTAATCGACACACACAAGCTGAAGCGAACTTTATTGCTTTAAAAATAGAGTTGAACTTTCCGTAACACGAATTATACGTAGTTGCGTTGTTCTGGAATAAAAAATCGAATGGAGTAGCCGTGTCAGACATTCATGTCAAGATTTTTTAAGCAGTTACGACATAACCATTCAATTATGCCGGCATTCTTTTCAAATTTATACGACATTAAGGTTGTATTTCGTTTGTATTTTTGCGTAGAGTTATTACCTTTTGGTTTCGAGTTGTGGGTGGTGCCATAAAGTTCTTTTGCGAACTGTTTAATGCGATTGGGTTTTGAGTTTTAATACACTTTTTATAAGTAGTGTTGAGTTGAACTCATTATTATTTGCTTGGGTTTTAGCAGCTGTGAATTTTTAAACGTTCGCGTTCGGTTTAAACAAACTTGAAATGTGTGTTTTCTTTACTTTTAACTATTATGTTAAGAGCACTTTTTAACTCTTTTTATCGTTAATGACCAAAGAAATATTAAATACCTACTTAAGGGTGAGCATTTTGGACTGCAGTTTTATTGCAGTTGGCATAACTGAGTCGCAACTGCCGACTGACTGCGCAGTCCGTATAGACACAAGGTACTGTAATCAGAGCGCTAGCAAAACTAATGGGCCGATTTAAATGAATGAGGTGTCAATGAGAAGGTTTCCAGGCAACGTTCGAGAAAATTTTCATAGATGGCGCTGAATATATTACCACCACTAAAGGCGAAAATAATACCTATATCTATATCATATATGCTTTAATTTTTTTTAATTTAAATCGGATGCGAGATTAATTAATTACTTCTATTATAGTTCACAGATTTTGTGGGGAAGAAACGTAAGGAAAATTGCAGTGCACGCTAGGCTCTTACTCTTCATCTATGTCATTGATTGACACGACCTAAACATTAAAGCATAGATCATAAAGATATGGGTGTTATTTTTCCTCTTTCGTGGCGACCTATGCGAAATATTCCAGAGTCATCTATGAAAATTTTATTGTAGCTGTTCCTGAAACTTCCTCATTGATTCTGGGTGAAAAGCTGAAAATCGATCTGACGGATGTTACGTCCAAAAAAGTGGGGGTGTACATAATATTTTTTTCTTTAGATACAAGTTAGCACTTGACTGCAATCTCATCTGGTAGTAAGTGATGATGCAATCTAAGACGGATGCGGGCTAACCTGGAAGGGATATGGCAGTTTTTTTTAACCCAGATCCCATTGGTTTCTACACGGCATCGTACCGGAACGCTTTACCACCCTACGGCACGGTTTTGCGTTGGGTGGTAACTAACCACCGCCGAAGCCTCCCACCAGACCAGACCAGAAATTTAGAAATTATAAAATTCCAAACCCCTGCCGGGAATCGAACCCGGGACTTCCCACTAACAAGACCATAGCGCTTCCCACTGCGCCAGGGCGGTCGTTGGTTTTATGGTGCGGTAGCAAGTTAAGCTGTATTTTAGACAGTCTAATCGGTTTAACTCAGTAAAAGTCAGATGTGGATTATCCCTAAGTCAAACTAGGCACGTGCTTAGGGGTGCGAGGTTATGAAGGGGCGCGCGCAATCATGCAGAGTTCCATTAGGTACGTGACCTACCTAATTATCCCCACTAAGTAATATTATCTTGGAGTGACCAAAACTGCTTCTTCTTTAATATTTGCTATATTAAAGAAGAGGCAGTTTGTAAGTCATGACGTGATGTTCACTTGTTCACATAATAATACATAAATATATTCACCATCTACCAGCTAAGCAATGAGACGATTCCTCCTTCTTTCGAAGTTAGTTACCTAGTAAATTTTTTAACATGGCTGTTAGAGGGGCGCCTATGAGGTGCTTGCCTATAGGGCGCTCTTGACATTTAATCCGCCTCTGAGTAAAGGTAAGTAAGTACACTTTTGCCTGGTGGTTGCTTCCAAACGCTGCAAACCAATTATTATCGTCTCTGCCACAATTCAAGCGCCTTCGGCAGAATTCTGTTTGTCGGAAGAATTCCCTCTCTGAATCTTAAGCGTGTATTTCATTTCGTTACTCGTTTGACGTGTAAATAATTAGTTTGGTTGGCAGTGGGCTCTTTACGCAATGCATCCGATCCGAAGTTGAGAAAATTCAGATCCGGATCCGAATCCGAGAATCCGGATGTGGATTTTACACAGCTTTTCGTTGCGAGAAAAAGTGTGCTATTTTATAGCAAAATTCCTTAGACTATGGTGACGTGAAATCATAGAAAAATAGGGTTAAAATGTACTAAAATTTGACGCCTGCCAGTGACGACGAAGCGTCGACGTATTTTTAGAAGTTACCTGTGCTCTAAATTGGAGATATTTTCGGCTTCGGAAAACATAATTCGGATCTAGAGCTCAACCCCCTCATACAAATTACAATTAAGTATATATAGTAATAGTAGGTATACAGTACGCGGCAAAAAGTAATGTACATCAACCTTTAGAAGGAGATAGCACATTAATTGTAGAGCGTTGTCTCTGTCGTTGAGACCGACAAAACGTCATATAGGTATGAGTGGCAGAGACAACGCTCTACAAAGCCAAAATGTCATTATAAAGGCCGATGTACATTACTTTCTGCGTACTTTTTCGCGTACTGTAGTCTGTACCTAAGTATCACGTCTGCTTTGGACCGAGAATTCTCGGATTCGGATCGGATGCAGACTGCAGTGCGTAAAGAACCTAAGAATTGGAAATGCTACCGGATGTTGGTCCATTTCAAAGATAAGACTCACTCGGTCGGTTTTATTTTATCGTCTTTAAATCGATCGCATGGCGCAGCGGTAAATACTTGTTTTGCTTTTTTGTACCCTTTCCAGACTTTTAAATTATGGTTAAAAATAATCTAAAAATTACTTAGATATCTGTATGTTACGTCCATGGCATATAAAATTCGTGCTCGCTGATGAATAAGACAGAAGATACAAAACGCACGAAAGTATGAAGAGATAGGTATAGTCCTTCACGTCACCCGCGCTCGGCCGCACCGGGTTAGCGCGGGGGGCTGTGCGGGTGTGCGGGGCGTTCCCTCCCCGATCACTATAGCTGTCATACTGACTAACTAAGGTCGGTTTTCAGTAGGTAATCCAGTGACACTGGATCGATATTTTACTAGAACTAGAACCTTTATGAGCAGTTTACCAGATTCTCAATTCACCTGATTCTCAATTCACTAGATTGCCAACTCACCAGATTCTCCATTCGCCAGATTCGGAATTCACTTGATTCTTATTCGCAACTCACTAGGTATAAAAAGATGAGTTACCTTTTCTTATATGATATGACCTAATTCTTATAGATTTGCAGAGATCGCAAACACTTAAAGTCCAAGTCACATTCGACGGACATTAAACTGTAATCGAATCCGAGCGAATCTGGGACGGGTCGCGATAAGTTATCCCGCGGGAGCCAGATTTAGGGATAAAAGTATCCGATGCTATGCGTTATGATTTATTATCTAAATAAATTCCATCCAGGATACAGGCGGCACAAGACTGTAACGTTTGGAAGTCCTACAAGAGTCCAGCTGTGGACGTCTATCGATTAACAGTCATTTACCTATCAAGCTTGTTCCAAACTACCAAGTGTCTGTGGTCCGAACCTTAGGTACACCGTACAGTACGCGGCAGAAAATATTGTATATCGACCTTTAGAAAGAGATAGCGGCTTTGTAGAGCGTTGTCTCTGTCATTGAGACCGACAAAACGTTACATAGGTATGTGTGACAGAGATAACGCTATGCAAAGCCGAAATCCCATTCTAAAGGTTGATGTACGATATTTCTTGGTAGCTTCTGTACCTTAATGTGCTAACGGCTAAAGCAATTTAGGCTAGGTTTAAAAAGATCAGCTAACTTTTCTTAAAAGACCTATTTCTTATAGTTTTCAGAGATCGTAAACACTTTAAGTCGTAAAAACTTTTCGCAACTCAGCAGATTTTCAACTTATTCGCAACTTACTAGGTATAAAAAGCTAGCTTTAGTTACATAATATGACCTATTTCTTATAGCTTTTCAGAGATCGCAAACACTTAAAGTCCAAGTCACATTCGACGGACATTAAACTGTAATCGAATCCGAACGAATCTGGGACGGGTCGCGATAAGTTATCCCGCGGGAGCCAGATTTAGGGATAAAAGTATCCGATGCCTTATGATTTATTATCTAAATAAATTCCATCCAGGATACAGGCGGCACAAGACCTTGACGTTTGGTCCTTTAAGTTTAAAAGTTTAAGGCTGTCTGGCAGGGGGTTGCCACGATAAGTACCAAGTAAGATTCCTAATACTATTTCGAAGAATATATAAAATAAAACCGGCCAAGTGCGAGTCAGGCTCGCGCAATGAGGGTTCCGTACTACAGTCGTATTTTTTCGACATTTTGCACGATAATTCAAAAACTATGATGCATAAAAATAAATAAAAATCTGTTTTAGAATGTACAGATGAAGACCTTTCATATGATACCCCACTTGATATAGTCACTCACTTCGAAAGTTGAAAATACTAATTATTAGTTCATGACCACAATTTAAGTTTTTTGTGTGATCTAACCCTAAATTCACGGTTTTCAGATTTTTCCCCAAATGTCAGCTATAACATCTACCTACCTGCTAAATTTCATGATTCTAGGTCAACGGGAAGTACCCTGTAGGTTTCTTGACAGACAGACGGACAGACAGACAGACAGACAGACAGACAACAAAGTGATCCTATAAGGGTTCCGTTTTTCCTTTTGAGGTACGGAACCCTAAAAATTAGACTTTATACTTTGATGCATTTTTTTTTACACCTTTATTATCTCCCAAAGCCACCATGATCCAAACAAACGTTCCTCCCAGTGTTGGGGACAATACGCAGAGAAAATTTCAGCTTTTATAAAATAACGAAGGCCTGGCACGCGCTGGCTCTTAGACCGTTATGATTTATTATCTGACCAGGATTTATGTGCTCCAGATCTTACCACTTGATTGCGTGACTATAAATAATACACACACCTCTTTATTTGTTTTGCACGAGATAAGAGGATTTTTGATCGAATCCATAGTATCAACATCATATATAGTCTATAACATATTATACTAGCTGATGCCCGCGACTTCGTCCGCGTGGTATTAGATTTTTAAAAATCCCGTGGGAACTCTTTGATTTTCCGGGATAAAAAGCATGTCACTCTCAAGGTCTTTATCTATACCCCATTATTATCTATATGCAAAAAATCACGTCAATCCGATGGACGCAACGGGCGACGTGATTGAAGGAAAAACCAACAAACCAATAAACCAACAAACAAATTCACTTTCGCATTTATAATAAGAGTACTGACTACTAATAAAAGAAGAAACTGTAGGGCGATTGTCTAAAACCTGCATCAATCATTATTACAATCTCAATTGTTCTGATTGGCTGAATTTGTGCGATTCTTGTTGCAACAATGCATTGTGGCCAATAGTGAGCGAGCATTAACCAATCAGAGATGATTGCGATCGTGACATTGTAGCTGTCAAACAACCGCGGTAGGGCCACTGGCTGACTGATTGACTGATCTGTCAACGCATAGCTCAAATGACTTGCTCTGGACTGATTGGGCTGAAATTCTGAAAGACATGCGGATAGCTATTAAGTATGACGTAGCCATCCGCTAATAAGAAACTTTTGAAAATTCAACATCTGAATGGTTTTGAAATTTGTGTAGTCCACGCGTACGAAGTCGCGAACATAAGCTAGTAATATTATAAATGCGAAAGTGTGTTGGTTTATCCTTCAATCATGCTGCGATGAAGCAGCGTGATTTAGTTAATGACCTGGAGAGTGACATAGACTACGTGTTATCCCGGAAAATCAAAGAATTCCTGCATGATTTTTTAAAACCTAAATCCACGCGAACGAAGTCGCGCGCATCAGCTAGTAAATAATCATTTGAAAGTTACGTAGCAGTGAAAATTTGTGAAAACCCGTGAATGCAGATGCAATTAGCTGGGAATTTTTATCCCGAGGAATAAATTACCTGAGACTGCCGTGCGATGCCAATTAAGGCTTTCCAATGATTTAAATTTCATTTCCACTTTTCAAAGCGGTATGAGGATCTGAATGGTAACCAAGAATTGAGAGAAAAGGTACACGGTAGTCTCAAATTAGTCGAAATCTAAATATATAAAAGGAAAAGGTGACTGACTGACTGACTGACTGACTGATCTATCAACGCACAGCTCAAACTACTGGACGGATCGTGCTGAAATTTGGCATGCAGATAGCTATTATGACGTAGGCATCCGCTAAGAAAGGATTTTTGAAAATTCAACTCTTGAGGGGATGAAATAGGGGTTCGAAATTTTGTGTAGTCCACGCGGACGAAGTCGCGAGCATAAGCTAGTAAGTATATAAAAGGAAAAGGTGACTGACTGACTGATCTATCAACAGCACAAACTACTTAGGAGTCTAGACGGATCGAGTTGAAATTTGAGCGGGAGGTAGCTATTGTGACGTAGACAGAAAGATTTTTTTGTAAACCCAACCCCTTGGGGGTAAAATGGGGGTTTATAATTTCTGTTTTTCGAAATTTTCGAAATTCTACCCATAAGTGGGTAGGTACTTAAGGGAGAATTTCGAACAATCCTTTCTTAGTGGATTTCTATTTACAAAGAACAAGCCCTCCTCATGTCTCTAGGACCAGCGGTTTAGGCTCTGCGTTGATATATAAGTCAGTCAGTCAGTTAGTCAGGACTTTGAGTTTTATATAATACTAGCTCATGGCCACGACTTCGTCCGCGTGAATTTAGTTTTTAAATCCCGTCGGAACCCTTTGATTTTCCGGGATAAAAAGTAGCCTATGTCACTCTCCAGGCCTTTAACTATATCCATGCAAATCATGTCGATCCGTTGCTCCGTTGTGGCGTGATTGAAGGACAAACCAACAAACCAGTAAACCAACAAACAAGCACACTTTCGCATTTATAATATAAGGGTAGTAAAATAAGGGTATAATAATAATAAACAAAGCTCTTTTAATATACCATTACATTATCATTTATCCCTGCGTAGTTGGCTAGTCTTCGTTGAAATAACATTACCTAATGCTATTTTTACACATTTGGAATGTAGGTAGATATTTCGATTTTCCGATAGATATCCATTTTATGGAATACCAAAGTCGCGTCGTAGGAAACCAATAAAAACAAACTTTGGTTCTTATAAATTCGGAGTGTAGCGGAGTCGGAGTTTAATACAACTTTGCTCATTTCTGCTGCGGGAAAGGAAATTCAATTTTAGGATACTGCGAGATGCTTCCTGCTGTATTTTTGTTATGTATTGACTTTTTAGGATATACTTCTATACTGTGTTTTGTTGTTGTTCGAATTCGTTCCAAATTCGAATATTCTGTAATCAGTACCCATATTATAAAATATGTGAAAGTGTGTTTGTTTGTTGGTTTGTTGGTTTATTGGTTTGTTGGTTTGTTGGTTTGTCTTTCAATCACGTAGCAACGGAGCAACGGATCGAGGTGATTTTTTGCATGAGTATAGATAAAGACCTGGAAAGACACATAGGCTACTTTTTATCCCGGGAAATCAAAGAGAGAGGGAAATTCAATTTTAGGATACTGCGAGATGCTTCTTGCTGTATTTTTGTTATGTATTGACTTTTTAGGATATACTTCTATACTGTGTTTTGTCGTTGTTCGAATACGTTCTTAATTCGAATATTCTGTATTCTAAATAAGTATATAAAAGGAAAAGATGACTGACTGACTGATCTATCAACGCACAGCTCAAACTACTGGACGTATCGGGCTGCAATTTGGCATGCATGGTAGCTATTTGACGTAGGCATCCGCTAAGAAAGGGTTTTTGAAAATTCAACCCCCAAGGGGGTGAAATAGGGATTTGAAATTTGTGTAGTCCACTTGGTCACGTTCGAATTTCAACTCGTACGTTGCACGCTAGCGAGCAAAATTACCACTTTCCACTCAGATTTCAAAGGGCAAAAGGAGTCTTTCCGAGCGAGTGAGATTTAATTTAATTTAATTTATTTTATTTTGTAGAGACAAACAGTTACAATTAGTTAACTAGATAGTATATAATTTACAAAAACACTTAAACCAAAGCAGTCTCCAATGAGAAATTAACACTTATAATAAAGAATTATGTCCACAACACACGGGCATAGTATGCGTATGAAAAACTGAGATGTTAAAATATAACACCAAAGAGTTCCCACGGGATTATTATAAATCTAAATCCACGCGGAAGAAGTCGCGGGCATTATAGCTATTGATATTTCCTGGTATTTACGTTAGGTCACGTAATTACATTTTTTTGTATGGAAAGAATGGTTCCATGTCATTTTGCCACTATATTAGATTATGGGTGACAGCCCTGAGAAGGGTATCCCAATCTTGTTAGGATAAGAATTCCGCATGAAAATCTATTGGATTTCGCGCCTATTCTCGTTTTTAATGTTTAATTTACCATAATATTGCTAAAACGTCCTTTAGAACCTAGAGGAAAGTCAAATAATTATTTTGTGAAAAATATTTTTCATATTATATTAACAGTTCTGAATAATTGAAATTTGGCATGCAGATAGCTATTATAACGTAGGCATCCACTACGAAAGGATTTTCGAAAATTCAACCCCTAAGGGGGTGAAATAGGGGTTTGAAATTTCTGTAGTTCAAGCGGACGAAGTCGCGCATAAGCTGCAGCTCGATTGCGGGAAAATTGCATCAATCAGTATTACAATCGCAATCGTTGTGATTGGCTGAATTTATGGTATTCTTGTTGCAACAATTCTACCGCAATCGAGGTGCTGTGGCCCTACCGCGGTTGTTTGACAGCTACAATGTCACGATCGCAATTATCTCTGATTGGTTAATGCTCGCTCACTATTGGCCACAATGCATTGTTGCAACAAGAATCGCACAAATTCCTCCAATCAGAACAATTGAGATTGTAATAATGATTGATGCAGGTTTTAGACAATCGCCCTACAGGTTTAAAATAGAACGCTTGTGCCAGCCCTGCGTGCGCGTGCTAGTGATGTATGAACACACGATCTTGACAACTCAATCGAGAAGCTCTTCACACAGCTAAGAACCGCGCGATTCCTTTGAGTTATGGCGACGTGTAAGCGAAATAACTGACATTTCATGTTTATTTCTTCACTGCGCCTTCGAAATAGTTCTGTATTTTTGTATATATTGAATTTACAGGTTATGTTTTGAATAGCTGACCGCCCCGGCTTCGCTTGGATGTCGTCATCGTCAACCGATAGACGTTTGCTGGACATAGGGTTCCGTACCTGAGGAAACCCTATTAGTAAGCCTAAGAAATATACCTCTGTCTCGTTTTAACTCTGTCGTAAGTCTAAGCAAAATCAGAGTGCGCTCTACCTTACTTCCTAAGTCCGTCCGTCCGTGTGTCTGTCAGCGGGCTGCACCTATATCTCGTAAACCGTAAAAGGTAGAGAGCTGAAATTTTTATAAAATGTGTATTTTCATTGCCGCCATAATCCTAATCCTAATATATATATCCTATTAATATTATAAATGTGAAAGTGTGGATGTTTTTATGTTTGGATGTTTGGATGTTTGTTACTCAATCACGCAAAAATGGCTGAACGGATTTGGATGAAATTTGGAATGGCGATAGATTATACCCTGGATGAACACATAGTCTACTTTTTATCCCGGAAAATCAAAGAATTCCCGCGGGATTTTGAAAAATGTAAATCCACGTGGAAGAAGTCGCGGGCATCAGCTAGTAATAAATAAATAAAATGAACAAAAAATTCAAAATGGCCGCGTTTAACATCTTATTTAAATCACAACGTTACTAGAAGTTTTTATTTGAAATACTGATAGATAGCCTGTAAATTATTATGGTCTAGATTTAACGTTAGACTCATTGAATGAAACCTATCCTTTTAACAGACTAGGCGTATTTATTACAAAGCAAAGCTAAGTTCCTCGCGCCGTTCGGTAGGTACGTGGATCGGTAAAATATTCTGTTTATGCTTGTACGTAGTAACAACCTACTTGATTAGAGATGGATATTTTTGCTACTTTTAAATTATATTCATATGAATTTTTGCTTCACCGTGATTTAACAGGCGATTTTTCACGGAAAGTGATTTTTAATTATTAACTAGGGACATAATTATTTAACTAGGAATTATGAACAAGATAAATAGCGGTTAGGTATTTCACGGAAAGTGAATTTTTGCACTATCAAGCATTTGGTGTATTAAAAACCGGCCAAGTGCGAGTCAGGCTCGCGCAATGAGAGTTCCGTACTACAGTCGTATTTTTTCGACATTTTGCACGATAATTCAAAAACTATGATGCATAAAAATAAACAAAAATCTGTTTTAGAATGTACAAGTGAAGACCTTTCATAATATGATACCCCACTTGATATAGTCACTCACTTCGAAAGTTGAAAATACTAATTATTAGTTCATGACCACAATTTAATTTTTTTTGTGTGATCTAACCCTAAATTCACGGTTTTTAGATTTTACCCCAAATGTCAGCTATAAGATCTACCTACTTGCCAAATTTCATGATTCTAAGTCAACGGGAAGTACTCTGTAGGTTTCTTGACAGACAGACAGGCAGACAGACAACAAAGTGATCCTATAAGGGTTCTGTTTTTCCTTTTGAGGTACGGAACCCTAAAAACGAGATGATTTTCTCTTTCTATGTTTTAAAACGAAGCGACGTTATTAGTGCTCTCGCAGTCTTTAGCGTCTTGCTCGTGGCGACTGTTGATGAACATACATGCACGTAATTTTAAAAAGAAAGCGGCATGAAATTAATTATTCTTCATCATTCTCAACCATTCTACATCATTCTCAATAATTCTTCATCATTTTCAAACTTTGTGAGATTTTACTTCGTGATTTTTCCCATTAGCTAATTCTGTTGTTGTTAATGATAGGTTTAAAATTTAAATGTATTGTTATCCCTTTCACAGTGTTCCTTACTCAAAAGGAAAGCATTAGATTTAGACCTGACAATTTAGTTTAGTTTAGAGAATGTGTACATCAGAATTAGGCACATTTTCCATAATATGAAAAGACTTTTCACGAAAAGATTTTCCACATGCTACCTGCGAAATGGCACACCTCTAGTAATAATGTACCTGCATTAAACAGGGTCCATAAAAGAAGCCGAGGCACACATTTCATCCTATTTTATTGCAATGAAAGTATAAAAAAGAAACGTTCGGGATTCTGAAAAAGGTTTTTCTCACGGTAGAGAAAGAGCCCCTTTAAATTTAACATTTGCATCCAAAAGAATCCACGTGAGAAATCTTATTACAGCGGCACGTGATCTGAACTTCGAATCGTTTCGATAGGCAACCGAAATAAAAGTATCGATAGATACTTTTATAGAATCGATTGTAAGACATTTACGATTGTTTCGACTACCTAAAAAAAAACTATCAACTATTACTTATTAAAAACTAGATGGTGCCCGCGACTTCGTCCGCGTGGATTTAGCTTTTTGAAAATCCTGTAGGAACTCTTCAATTTTCCGGGATTAAAAGTAGCCTATGTCCTACCCCGGTATGTAAGCTATCTCTGTACCAAATTTCGTCAAAATCGGTTGAACGGTTGAGCCGTGAAAAGCTAGCAGACAGACAGACAGACACACTTTCGCATTTATAATATTAGTATGGATTACTTATTAAAAACTAGATGATGCCCGCGACTTCGTCCGCGTGGATTTAGCTTTTTGAAAATCCTGTAGGAACTCTTCAATTTCCCGGGATAAAAAGTAGCCTATGTTCTACCCCGAAATGTAAGCTATCTCTGTACCAAATTTCGTCAAAATCGGTTGAACGGTTGAGCCGTGAAAAGCTAGCAGACAGACAGACAGACACACTTTCGCATTTATAATATTAGTATGGATAAGTAAACTTATGCTCCAGAAAAAAGCTATTAAGCTGTTAGTTCTAAGTTCATTCGCTTACCACCCTACTGGCAAAGCCGTGCCGCAAAGCAATTTAGCGTTCCGGTACGATGCCGTGTAGTAACCAAATGAGTATGGCTTTAATAAAAACCCCTTCCAGGATGCTTTCAGGTTAGCCCGCTTCCATCCAACCTCTGCTCTTCACATCCCTTCCACCCGTGAGATTTCAAGGGCTAACATGTATCTGAAAAAAGTCACGAATGTAAGTACACAAAAGTGCCTAAAAGGTTCCATCTTGCAGCTATTTTAATTTTTTGTTATTTTTACGTACTATCCTTACGTTTCACGTGTTTACACGCCAGTGTTTCTACAATTTGCCGGAAAACTCGTCCTCATCTCGTCAAACACCTCCGAGGCTGTTTGCAAGACGCACCAGACGAGAACAAACACGAAAGAATACATTAGCTCCGCGCGGAAAGCCCTGGATAGGTCGTGCACACCACTAGAGCCGTCTGCGCTGTGATCTGCGGGACAAGTCATAAGCGATTAGTGGTACCCTGACTCCATCGAGCGTCTTGTCGTGCAGGGCAAGGTGGAGAGCACCAGAGGGCGAGGAAGGTCGCCCATGCGATGGACCGATCAAATTAAGTCTGTTGTGGGCGGTCATTTGCACGAATGTACCAGGCTATCGGCCAGCAGGGGAACAAACCATTCTGCAAAACAACTAAGTCAATAAAACGATATACCTATAATCTATATACATTCGGATAGCCAGGCAGCTTTTTCAGCTCTGTCCTCTGAGGTTGTTAACTCAAGACTGGTTGAAAATTGCAGAGAAAGCTTAAACACCCTGGCCCAACACAACAGGGTGGTTCCACGCTGGGTACCAGGGCACGCTGGAATAGTTGGCAACGACAACAATACAGTACAATTGATGCACAAACTTGGCATCCACCTAGGGAAACACATCGTTTACCCTGAGGGTGTTAGTTCAATGACAGTCAAAAAAGTGCTGCTGTGTTTGGCGGCCACAGGATTTGACAAGGAAGTGTGAAATGGAGGCAAACACAATAGTTCAGAGATGGTCGCAGTGATACAGGGATTCAAGAACCTGCATAGCCCCAAAGTATAAAAAAAAGAAGGTAGAAGAGGAGAATGCTCATTAGGCGTGTAACATCTGCCCTCAAAGACGTTGCTTCGTGATGACCACGTCCGCTCTGCCAAGAGTGCCACGACCAAGAAAAAGAAGAAGAGCTAAGTAATTTTGTTTCGTGCAAGGGCAATTTTTGCAATCAGCAAATTACTCCGCTTCCGCTTGTGACTCGAACGCATTCATTTTGATGAAACGATAGTACTACGCCTCCAGTGTTGGCGTATAACCATGAGTGCAGTAAACAGAAAGACTCTAACATAGCGACGTGTTTTGAGTATGTTTTCACGTGCCTCATTTCTGCATAACTTTTATATGGGATTTTTCATAGTGCAAGTTCCTATGCAAGCAAGCTATGTTCCTTTAATTAACGAGATAAAACTGAAAAACCCTTAAAAGTACATTTAACTCATCAGTACAAGTAAATACCGGCCAAGTGCGAGTCAGGCTCGCGCAATGAGGGTTCCGTATTACAATCGTATTTTTTCGACATTTTGCATGATAATTCAAAAACTATGATGCATAAAAATGAATAAAAAACTGGTTTAGAATATACAGGTGAAGACCTTTCATATGATACCCCACTTGATATAGTTATCTCACTTCGAAAGTTGAAAATACTAATTATTAGTTCATGACCACAATTTAATTTTTTTGTGTTATCTAACCCTAAATTCACGGTTTTCAGATTTTTCCCCAAATATCAGCTATAAGATCTACCTACCTGCCAAATTTAATGATTCTAGGTCAACGGGAAGTATCCCGTAATGGCAGATATTTTCTTGAGATAACATTTAGTGGTAAATTTTTTCTTGGGATAACATAATAGGTTTACCTAATGGTATAGATATTTTTGGGGTGACATTTAAAGGTGGGTTTTTTTTCTTGTTTCTTTCAGTTCGCTCCCAAATCCATCTGCATAACGATTCAACAAAAACCGCGATTTCAACTTTTATTGTATGAAAATAATAATCCGACTCAATGAATAACAGAGTACCTACAGCAAGCTGCAGAATCTAGAGAGACGTAATTAGGTTTTGCATGTAGGTTTTCGCTTTAACATACCCACCTACTACGCCCTTACCTACTAAGAAAATATTTCCAAAATCCATCCGAGCGAAGCCAGGGTGGGTCGTTTAAATGCCTCTGTCGTAACAGACGCCACCACCCTTAAAGCAATTAGGTACCTATTGAACAGCGGTTGATATGCCTACAAGGTATTAGATAAATTAATTTGAAAAGATTTCACAAAATAGCAATCTGCATTTTAGTTTTTTCTATAGAATATAATATTATGTAACTAAATAAGCTCAGTGAGCAAACAACTCTGCTATGTTTTTATTTTATTTATAAAATACTAGCTGATGCCCACGACTTCGTACGCGTGGACAGTGGCGTGCAGGTCATAGAGGCATAAATGCACTGCTTACCCCAGTTGAATAGCTCAATGCATATTTTTCATAATGACCTGCCAGTAATCAGGCTCCTACTTAACTAGTGCCTACCCTGGCTTTAAACCCTGTGCACGCCACTGCGCGTGGATATAGGTTTTAAAAATCAGCCTATGAAAAAAAGGAGCTTATGTCACTCTCCAGGTCTTTATCTATAGCCTTGCAAAAAATTACGTCAATCCGTAGCACCGTTGCGACGTGATTGTAGGACAAACCAACGAACCAATAAACCAACAAACACACACACTTTCGCATTTATAATAAGGGTACTGATAGGTAATAAATTACACTTTTTGATGGTCGGTTGCTGGATTTGTAAGAAATGTCCATAAAGGATCCGAATTCCACTGAAAGTATTTCTATTTAGAATTCTGTGGTCACAAACTACAAGGGATAGCAAGCAGATCCTTTAATGTAAGGAACAATTGTAGCACAATTTAAGCTAAGCGTAAAACGTAAATTCCGTCGTTAAACAAGGAGTGCACAGGTTTTCTCTACGTGCCGGGAGATAAGCTAGCTTTACGATAACTGGGGGAAGACGTCCGTCGTGTGCTTACACCGAGACTGCAGGTGACGGATATACAGTTAGAAACTAGAAGTGTTATCTATCTTCTGTAAGCATATAAAAAGTCCTGACAGCCTAAACTGCTAGGGTTAGAAACTTGTCATTTTGAAAGTAGGCATTTTTTATGACGTAGGCCTCCATCAGAACCCTTATTATAAATGCGAAAGTGTGTTTGTTTGTTGGTTTGGCCTTCAATCACGTTGCAAGGGTGACGGATTGACGTGATTTTTTGAATGGGTATAGATGATGATAGACATGGAGAGTGACATAAGCTACTTTTTATCCCGGACAATCTAAGAGTTACCACGGGATTATTAAAAACCTAATTCCACGGCATCAGCTAGTAGCCTAATATTTGACATATCGTCGTGAACCGAGAGTTCCCTTCGCCTAGTTCACTCGTAAGTTTTTCTAGCTTCTTTATGTCTGTGATACATTTTAGTGTTCATTGAGAATGCCTGGCTGTTGTGTAGTGCTCCCTTTTGGCTAATACCTATACTTAGTGCCTACGTCTTACTCCTTAATACTCTGTAGACATTATCTTAAGTTTCTTGTCAAATACTTGTACCTACCTACTGTACCCTGGATCCATCGTAGATTGAGTAAAACAGCTAGATTAAAGTACTGTGTAACCGCGTATGAGATAGCGATAGCACGAAACGATGAATAACACGTTACACGACAATTACCATTGTTCAGTAGTCAATATTTGTATTAACTATTAACCGATCAACAGTATTTGTATTAAACGTTTTTTATGTGAAAACAAGTAAATAACTAATGAGAAGTACAATGACGCCACAAATTCTCAAAGTTTGTTTTGCAACTAAAGTTGTATTCCTTCCTTGTAAAAATCGGTTACACGATAAGGGACAAAAAATAGGTTAGCTGCGTCTCTGTTTATCACATTAGTAACTTTATCTGTGCTCTCTTTGTAGTGTGAATGAGAAAGCAAACGTTCCTTTATCTAGCTTTATTACTCTATCTACGGGATCCATACTCTCGCGAGCTCGCCTTCGGGCGTTTATACGCTCATTCGGTATTCGATTCGTATTCGTAAAATACGATTCGAAGTGGCCATCATACAATGTGCCGTACGCTTGTGCACTAATTTGGTTCGTTAATTAATCTCATATTCTGGACTGAAACTTTTTAGTCAACCCATTTGCAATATATTTATTGACATATTTGATTTGATATAAAATACTTTTCATCCATTAACCAGCCTGGTGAAGGTCGTTTTATACAGGGATCTTAGACTATTTAACTGAAAAGCTCTTTATACCTACCTACCAGCATGGTCATAACAAAAACTAATCAAGGATATTCCCTGCTTATATTGAACTAAATTCAAAATTACAATAGTACTTTCCGTACATTTTGCATTAGTAACACAATTTGAAGAGTTTTTCGCTTACAATTTTCAGTTTTTCACAACATTCGACTCTAACCTTTACGTTGATAAAAATAAGGAGTAAAATCCTTTAAATGTGATACTGGTCTTCGGTCCATTAATTCAATATATTACAAGGTATCTGAGGGGTGGATATTAATAATTCAAAACGCGGAAGATTCTTGAATTAAACAGTCTTCGCATGACAAGAATAATGGCCACAAGTTTTAAGTTAAACGATGAGAAAAATCTTCAAGAATCTTCTGGATATTATCAAGAGTAGGGTACGAACTAATCATTGTTTGACCAGTGTTCTTAGCATGAGATTTTACATGTTCCTAACTTTGAAAGAATACGAGTGACCTGGCAAGGTGATTCGTTTAAACATCCTATCCAAAAAATTTAGGCATTTATACTTTAGAGTCACCAATCACCACGTATTCAAAAGACATTCCAAATTCAATTCGAAAATGTTTTCAAAAACCATTCGAATTCAAAAACATACTTAGTTTGTTGAAATGGTCCATCTCGAAAATAATCATACAGGCTATCGAATGCCCTGAAATTTATGCAGTTCGCACTAAAGATCTATCTAAAAGCTAGGTATTAATTTAGTCGGGGGCCGACCGTGAATTTGCATGCCACAAAATTTGATGTAGCCAATGATCTGTTACAGGCTACAGCCAATTTCAGCTGAAATTCTGTGCAAATAAGCCAAATTAAGCATTCGATTTTTTTTTTTTTTTTAAAGAATATTAGCCATATTAAATGACTAATATTCCCCTTTCCTCTCCAATTAAGCGTCAGGCTTGTGCTAGGAGTAGGTACGACAATAGTTCAACGGGCGGGGTTTGAACCGTCGACCTTTCGGTTTTCAGTCCACTCCTATACCGGTTGAGCTATTGAGGCTCAATATTCCATTTAAGCTTTATTTGCTGCTAGCTGAGCTGGCTAGGCTTCGCTCGATAATATTGTAATACGGTATTTGACTATGTCAAAAAAAAACTCAGTGATTATTAAATAGAGGGTCTTCCAAAATGCGTAAAACCCACATTCTTTGTTAGTTTTATGTGTGACAATGATTGTGACGTCACATACCGGTATTCCAAAGAATTTCGCATACTAAGCGCGCGTTTTAAAGTTTGTTAAAAATTACTGATTTGACTAGTTGTCAATTACCGAATTACTAATTAAATACCTTTGGATAAGGTTTCTGAAAAATTAGGTAGTTGCGTTCGCCAAGTGGATTAGGCCAATGTGTGCTGGGCTCTTAAGAAGGTCATTATCCGTAAGATGATCCTCAAGAGCATTGATGTTGGGATCCCCCTGAGTGTATTTGCAAGCTAAGTTTCAAGAGGCTGCCAAATCTTCGGATAGATATTTTTAGCTGAAATACAATACAACATCATAAAATAGTATCTAAGTATTTAAGATATTATTAGGGTATAAGTATTTAAGGTATTGGTATTACCTTTTATAATAAAATCCCGCAAACTATTTTGGACTTACCTTTTCACAAGTTTAAAAAATCTATTAAAAATATGCTCCTGAAAAAAGCATATTACACAATTGAAGATTATCTAAATGATAAAAGAGCGTGGATTTGACCTGCAGCTCGTTCCAGCAACGCACAAGACTGCAAATACTATTTTATACATGGCATAATTTTGTACCTATATCAAATATTTGAAAAGAGCAACCGCCGAGTTTCTTGCTGGTTCTTCTCGGCAGGAAAGGCATTCCGAACCAGTGGTAGATGTATCCGACTATTCGTAAGCACTTGTAAAAGTTTATACGAATAAAAAAGATTTTCATTTCATTTCATTTTTCATTTCATTTCATTTCATTTCATTTCATTTCAAAAGAACCGGCCAGACAGGCAGACAGCAGACTGCCGTTAGGTACGGAACCCTAAAAATAGAATTTTGAAATCTTTGAATTCTTGGCCTACCGTAGGACCGTAATTGGTGACGCGCTCTTGGAAACGCCTATGTCCAGCAGTGGACGCAAACAGGCTGATGGATTGGATTGGATTGGATGCAGTGCGTAGAGAGTCAATGGAAATCCAATCAGTAACCGCAGTTTCATAAAATAGGTTATTAATTTTCACCTTCGCGTTCGCAAGCTGGGAAAGTTGAAGCACCAATCGAATCAATATTCAGCGAGGTTTCCATTTGGATACTCTAATTAATTTACATTGGAAATTATTTATTACTACGAAGTAAGAGAAACGAGAACTAACAAACTAAGCAATATTGGTTTTAACCAATACCATGCCACGATTACACCTACCGTATAGTGAAGCGAGACAGTAAAATGTCACTCGACCGAGACAGTGCTGTGGCTGAGAAATTGTGGCGAAATTGCACTCGTTAAAGTGTTTATACCAACCGAGTACTCGGCCGAGGACACTGACTCGCCACTGTACTCGTTAGGTGTAATCGTACCATTAGTACGGGAGCGAGCGGTGTGCAGGCTCGACCGTACCAAAGGGAGATCTCCCACTGAACGATTGGTTTTGCTCAGTAGCCTAGGTTACATAACCTTGAAACTTCTTGATATAGTCCAGATTGCAGAAAACTCCGCTAGTGCGAGTACTGTCGGCGGTACATTTGTTCGGTACTACGTCATGAAACGCTATCGATTGAATTGCGCCATCTAGTTTCAACTGTGGCAACCGCCACACCTCTATCGGTGTTTCGGGGCACGTAATGCCCCAATGGTGAGTCTGCTGTGGCGGACATCCGTTGACGTACTAACGAGGTTTTGTCGGTCCCTTGTGCTCCGTCGTCAGCGATGGGATGGAACTTCGTTAGGTTTTTAGTGGGAGGGAGTCCGACATAACCATCGTACTCGGCCGGTGGATCCATGATGGATTTTCCTCACCACAAAAAAAAAGCATAAGGGATAGCTCATTGATAGCCTCGTAGTTAAGATATCAGCCACCTAGTCGAGAGGTTCGGGGTTCGATCCCGCGCATGCATTTCTATCTTGTCTGAGTTATAAAGCAGGTCTGATATTGCACTAAGATTGTAAGTGCAAAAATTCACACTGCGTGAAACTTAATTCAACTAGTTGTTTTTCTCTTTCTAACACGCAGCGATGCGAGTGTTCTCGCTCGCACGCTCTTTAGCTCGGGTCGATGACCGTGCGTGCGCGAAATTTGAACAATAAAGCGGAATTACAGTTTTGACTCTGTGAAATTTTGCTTCGTGATTTTTAACAGGCTATTAAGTTTTACATGAAAAGGCTTTTCACCTGATTTTTCACATGTTATCTGTTGAATGGTACATTTCTAGGCCGAGCTATAACCGATATTGCATTTTCCACAAAATTTTAGGTGACGATATTCCAAAGCGAGTAGGTACCTACTCTATTTGCATAGTTTAATTAATATGCATTGACAATTCTGAAATCTAATTTCGTAAGCAATTTCAGACCGGTTCATTTGGAATAGTGTATTTTGGTTTAGGTTTCGCTAAATTATAATGGGCTGCAAGTAATTAATATATGGGTAACTTAAACCATTATAATTTATAGAGATACTATGAAATTATCTAAATATATACAAGGAAAATGTGCCTGATTGACTGACTGACTGATCTATCAACGCACAGCTCAAACTACTGAACGGATCGGGCTAAAATTTAGCATGCCGATAACTATTACGACGTAGGCATCCGCTAAGAAAGGATTTTTGAAAATTCAATCCCTAAGGGGGTGAAATAGGGGTTTGCTGTTTGAAACTTGGGTAGTCCACGCGGATGAAGTCGCGAGCATATGATGATTCCTGTAGGTACCTACAGATCCCGACTAATATTATAAAGGCGAAAGTTTGTAAGTGTGTGTGTGTGTGTTTGTATGTGTGTGTGTATGTTTGTTACTCCTTCACGCAGAAACTACTGGACGGATTTTGCTGAAATTTTGAATGAAGATAGATTATACCCTGGATTAACACATAGACTACTTTTCATCCCGGAAAATCAAAGTTCCCGCGGGATTTTGAAAAACGTAAATCCACGCGGACGAAGTCGCGGGCATCAGCTAGTAAATGTATAAAAATAAAAAGAAGAAGAAGCTGACTGACTGACTGCTTATCTGTCAACGCACATAAGGCCCGTAAATTGCTAATGAGCGTGGTCGCCATTTTAGTGACGTCAGCACTAGACTGAAGTTTCGAGCTGATGGTATATTTTTATTTCGGCTGACGTCAAAATGACGTCATTTCGATGTTAATGAGACATGGTTCCAGCGCAATAGCAATTTGCGGGACTTTTAGCTACATTCTAGAAAAGTAGATAATATCTTTCATTTTTCCGTTCCATTTAACGGTTTATTAAAGGAAGCTTTCCAGTTTCCTAATCTTTACAAAACTTAAGGATGGGCCATGAAAACATAGACAGACAGACACACTTTACTCTCATCATCACGATCATCATCAACCAATAGACGTGCACTGCTGGACATAGGTCTCTTGTAGGGACTTCCACACGCCACGGTCTTGCGCCACCTGGATCCAGCGGCTCCCTGCGACTCGTCTGATGTCGTCCGTCCACCTAGTGGGGGGTCTTCCAACGCTGCGTCTTCCGGTGCGAGGTTGCCATTCCAGCACTTTGTTTTGCATAGTGTCATCATCTGTTGCTCGCATCTCCTAATCTTTGTTTTATTTTTCATTGTTCATTTCCATTTTAAAAGGAAAATTAAAAAGTTTGATATCAAAATGAAAGAAGTTTCCCTAATCTTAGAGAATAAAACCCAACACAGGACGCCATATTGGATGCGGCTGAATGGCGGGAAAATGAAAGAGTATGGCAAGTTTTCAAATGTCCCGGTTCACGACCTATAATGAGGTACTAGAACCGAACGTGTCGTTTCATAAAAACTGATGCAAGATGTGAACTGACAGCGGTTTACAAATACATGGATCCTTTCTTTCACCATCATCATTATTATTATCAACCCATCGCCGGCTTCGTCCGCGTGAATTACTAACACAAATATCGAACCCCTATTTTGCACCCTTAGGGTTGATCTTTAAAATATGAGATTTTAATATAATATGAGCTTAATAAAACATGTCATACTCCTAAATGCAAAATATTAACTACATAACTTCTTTATACACAATTTTACGATTCTAACTTGAAAACTGACAGACTTTCATACAAATTTCCAACCCCTATTTTACTTCCTTAGGGGTTTAATTTTGAAAAATCCTTTCTTAGCGGATGCCTACGTCATTAAAGCTATCTGCATTCCAAATTTCAGCTCGATCCGTTCAGTAGTTGGAGCTGAGCGTTGATAGATCAGTCAGTCAGTCCATCAGTCAGTCACTTTTTCCTTTATATATGTATATAGATTAGTGTAAATACGTAATTTCACGATTCTAACTTGAAAACTGACAGACTTTCATACAAATTTCAAACCCCTTTTTGACCCCTTTATGGGTTAAATTTTGAAAAATCCTTTCTTAGCGGATGCCTACGTCAGTCATAATAGCTATCTGCATGCCAAATTTCAGCCCGATCCGTCCAGCAGTTTGAGCTGTGCATTGATAGATCAGTCAGTCAGTCACCTTTTCCTTTTACTTATATATTTAGATGATTTTGAATATAACATTTGACTTAGTTCGGGGCGAACCACTATTAAGACGTGTAATTGCCGCTTTTCCCCCAATCTTGGACCATTACCCAACCTCCAGACACTGCAAGTGCTGTGTACGAGGCTACGAGCTATTCAACGTGTCCCTTGTGCAATGTTTTTCTTTACAGCAAACTTTGCATGTTTTCAGTTGTACCTACTACTAGCACATAGTTACTTACACACACTGCATTGTAATTATTATAGCTACACATCCTGAGTGATATCACTATCACTACTATAAACATACCAGAAATGAAATTAAAAAAATTAAATTAAATATTAACCACGAAACACAGCGGCTTATCGCGAGTTTTGCCTTTCATAATAACCTTACTGCAATATTAACTTGATTAGGGCACAATTGCTATTGAAACCACTCAATCAGAAATGCGACCTAAACACAAAAGCATTTAATAGTCGAATGCGTCTGTGGGTGAACACAGACTGCCTTAAGAATCATCAAATACTCGCATTTATACCAATCGATTCAAGATGGTGATGCAACATATCACGTGACGTCTGTCAGAGATAATTAATTATTATAAGTGCGCTAACACTACCCATATTATAAATGCAAAAGTGTATTTGTTTGTTGGTTTATCGATTTAGAAAGAAATAAAGAAAGAAAACTAGTTTATTCATATTGTGCATAACATATTAACAAACTTAAAATGAATGGTTAGTAGGTAGTAGTCTAAATATATAAAAGGAAAAGGTGACTGACTGACTGACTGACTGATCTATCAACGCACAGCTCAAACTCTGATCGGATCGGGCTGAAATTTGCAGATAGCTATTACTGGTGCGACGTGTCGTCCGATATTGATCCTGCAATTGCAACTTAGTCCTCGCCCGCCGAGACTGCAAGTATGAGATGGAACCCGGGGTATGTGTGTTAGGGTTGTCATCTTCGATATAATAGCTTAGAAATTATTTACTTAAAAGAAAAAAACTGTTGTTCCGTTTGCCGTGGAGACTCTGGTGCCATAGAGTCCTAGTGCTAAAAAAAAATTTACGAGACATTTCACCGCTATTAATAGCCTCATCTAGTGACAGAAGGGCTGGCTCATTTTTTGCGCAACGGATCAGGCTGGCTGTCCAGCGTGGAAATGCAGCCACTATTATTCGCACCATTCCACGCGGGCATGATTTTTAGTACAGTAATTAGATAAATAAGGCTAGCTATAATGTCATATCAACGAACAGCTCTAGCAGCTGAATCCGTGATAGATTCTTCTGACGATTCCAAAACACTTGTACAAATTTATTTGAATAAAAATCTTTCGAAATAAAAAGTCCATCATCCAACTAGTACTCTTGTATGTTAGAGAAACTTGGCCAACTCTCGATGACAAGTTGCAGAGGCCCATCTCAGATGGGAAGCGGTCATGATCGCCGAATGCGGCACCCTCCTGTAAATAGACTAGCTTATGCTCGTGACTTCGTTTGCGTGAACTACACAAATTTCAAACACCTAATTTACCTCCTTAGGGGTTGAATTTTCAAAAATCCTTTCTTAGCGGATGTCTACGTCTTAATAGCTATCTGCATGCCAAATTCCAGCCCGATCCGTCCAGTAGTTTGAGCTGTGCGTTGATAAATCAGTCAGTCAGTCATCTTTTACTTTTATATATTTAAGACTAGCTGATGCCCGCGACTTCGTCCGCGTGGATTTAGGTTTTTAAAAATCCCGTAGGAACTCTTTTATTTTCCGTGATAAAAAGCCTATGTCACTATCCAGATCTTTAACCATACAAAAATCACGTCAATCGGTTGCTCCGTTGCGACGTGATTAAAGGACAAACCAACAAACCAATAAACCAACAAACAAACACACTTTCGCATTTATAATATGGGTGCTGGGCTGCTAGCGGCAAAATGCTAAATCGGAGAAAATGACTTTGGATTAATTTTAGACGTTGGCAGCCCCCTATGAAACCACAAACCGACAAAGTAGTTTTCGCTTAAATCCGCTTTACGATTAGATTTGAGTAGTTTGTACGTCTACGATGACGTTTGTCGTATCTTGTTATACAACTTATACGTACTCGTAGTTATACAAAGTTGTATCTATGTAGTTGGACATGGTTCCCTTTGAATGTAACCAATTAAACTTTATTAGTAAACCATATTCCAACAGAGTTTTAGGAGCATAAAGTAGAACAGATAGAAATTAATAGGTAACTCAGATTTAGAACGCAGCTTTTATGTCAAGTTTCTTTCAAAATGGCAACAAAATTGGTGATTTTACATGATTTGTCGCAATAAAATAGTTTCAATACAACTGATATACGCGGCCGTAACTATGGCACTCATCCATTCATTGCAAGTATTTCAAATTGAAAATATATATTTGAATTCCCGATCACGTTTCCCATTTCAGGATTTAGCTGCATCGCTGCGGGGAGACCGGCCAAATGCTCAATGTCTTGTATTGAAACTATTTTATTGCGACAAATCATGTTAAATTCGCCATTTTGTTGGCGTTTTGAAAGAAACTTGACATAAAAGCTGCGTTCTCTAAAGCTTTCGCAAATGTGCGTTTGCACGGGCAACTAAACAAGTTTAAAAAATCTATTAGAAGTATGCTCCCAAAAAAGCATATTATACAGTCGAAGACTATGTAAATGATAAAAAAAGCTTGGATTTGACTCGCTCCAGCAATGCACGGGGCTGTAACCAACAAACAAACACACTTTCGCATTTATAATAGGGGTAGTGATTTTGGTTGGAACACTTTCCGCGGCTGTCGGGGTACGCTGATACAACGCGGCACTCACGCTTAATGGATGTTCTGCTTCCGTTTCCCGTACCGCAGTTGAAACGACACCTCAAACGGGGCTTCCGTCCACTAGCCCTTTTCCGGATATACTAGCCCCTTTCTGGATTTACTAGCCCCTTTACAAATATTGGTAAGTGGTAAGTATACAGATGTACGGTCTTTCTACTCGACTACAAAGAAGTTGTGCTTTTACTACCATTTTCTTGTGACTTACCTGTGTGTATGTGTGTGTGTGTGTGTGTGTGTGTGTGTGTGTGTTTTGTGTGTGTGTGTGTGTGTGTTATTATTTCTCGTTACGGCGGTTAAGCACTCATCCGATCCGAGTCCGTGAAAGCACGTTCCTTTTTGTTTTTCAAGATCTGACAGGCTTCAACAGTGTCTGCCATAAAAAAAATTGACCCCTTTTCACGGCAGTCGGGATACGCCGGAACAACGGGGCACTCACGCTTAATGGATGTTCTGCTTCCGTTTCCCGTACCGCAGTTGAAACGACACCTCAAACGGGGCTTCCGTCCACTAGCCCCTTTCCGGATATACTAGCCCCTTTACAAATATTGGTAAGTATAGTGACAAAGAAATCTATAAGCATGTACGGTCTTTCTACTCGACTACAGAGGAGTTTTTTTTTTTTTTAATTTATTCAGATACAAGTTAGCCCTTGACTGCAATCTCACCTGATGGGACGATGCAGTCTAAGGTGGGAGCGGGCTAACCTGGAAGGAGTATGGCAGTTTTTATTAAACCCATACACCTTTGGTTTCTACACGGCATCGTACCGGAACGCTAAATCGCTTGGCGGCACGGCTTTGCCGGTAGGGTGGTAACTAGCCACGGCCGAGGCCTCCCACCAGACCAGACCAGAAATTTAGAAATTATAAAATTCCAAATCCCTGCCAGGAATCGAACCCGGGATCTCCCTCTAATAAGACCACAGCGCTTACCACTGCGCCAGGGAGGTTGTCAAAAGAGTTGTGCTTTTAGTACCATTTTCTTGTGACTTCCCTGAGTGTGTTACTGTGTGTGTTTTTAACTGACGACTTTCGAAAAGGAGGTGGTTCTTAATTTGGCCCGGTTTTCTTTGTTGTTAATATATGTACACCGATTATTTCGAGGTTTCTGCTAGGTGATTCTCTAGCTCAGTGTCTAACACTAAATGATAGCCACCGAGGTGTGTTAGTTCTACATTGCTGCTTCACTGGGTGATAATAAAATATTTTTCGTAGAAAACCTTCAACGGATTAAAAAATGAACTCCGTGGCTATCATTCAGTGTTAGAAACTGAGTTAGCGTATCACCCTGCAGGACCGATTTGCAAATTATTACTTTACTAGCTGACAGTGGCGTGCACAAGGTTAAAAGTCAGGGTAGGCATTAGTTAGGTAGGAACCTGTTTACTGGCAGGTCATAATGAAAAATATGCATTGAGCTATTATAACTGGGGTAAGCAGTGCATTTATGCCTCTATGACCTGCACGCCACTGCTAGCTGATGCCCTCGACTTCGTACGCGTGGTATTAGGTTTTTAAAAATCCCGTGGGAACTCTTTGATTTTCCGGGATAAAAAGTAGCCTATGTCACTCCACTCTCCAGGTTTTATCTATACCCATATAAAAAATCACGTCAATCCGTTGCACCGTTGCTACGTAATTGAAGGACAAACCAACCAACCAACAAACCAATAAACCAACAAACCAACAAACAAACACACTTTCGCATTTATAATACGAGTAAGGGTACTGATTTCTCTTTATACATACTTGGGCGGTACATTTTATTTTATTTTTTATTTTATTCGTTTTTTGCAATCAACAGCGATATATACAATATAATTTTACAGACTGAAAATAAGGCCAAATAGGATTACAATTTTTTACAGATTACTTAAATAGATATTAATTATAAATTTATAACAGTACGTTTGATAATTTAAACAAGCTTTACAATAATATAAAAATATGAAAATACAAAAGTCAATTAACTAGTAAAAATACCTAGTAGGTGATTCACAACATATGTATGTGTGTGCATAATTAGTTTGCTGTCGTTCATTTGATTGAGTTGAAACGTTGCGTTCTAAAATTGTTGTTTGAACTTGCGGCAAGGTTACTGGTATCGTTAACGTACAAGAGTGAGCCACAAGCAACGCCACAGGTAGGTATGTGCATTTGTCCCTAGACTATAATATGGTAGAGAAGTTGCCTAGAATCGAACCCTCGACCTCTCGAATAGGAGGCGGACGTCTTAACCATTAGGCTATCATAGCTCAAAAGTAATTTTTAATTATTATTAGGTATTAGATAATAATATTTGACGTATTTTGTAAAGGCTTATTTTTAGTTCAAAGAATATCTCAATAACACAGGTATAACGAATCCCAATAATAAATGATTGGTTTCCTTTCCATAGAAAAAACCGGCCAAGTGCGAGTCAAGCTCGCGCAACGACGGTTCCGTACTACAGTCGTATTTTTTCGACATTTTGCATGATAATTCAAAAAAATAAATAAAAATCTGTTTTAGAATTCACAGGTGAAGACATTTCATATGATACCCCACTTGATATAGTTATCTTAATTAGAAAATTGAAAATACTAATTATTAGTTCATGACCACAATTTTTTTTGTGTGATGTAACCACAAATTTACGGGTTTCAGGTTTTTCCCCAAATGTCAGCTATAAGATGTACTTATCTGCCAAATTTCATGATTCTAGGTCAACGGGAAGTACCCTGTAGGTTTCTTGACAGACCGACAGACAGACAGACAAAGTGGTCCTATAAGGGTTCCGTTTTTCCTTTTGAGGTACGGAATCCTAAAAATCGGATATTTCTCCACATTTCGCTATGCTCCCCAGACGATACTTTTGTGTGGGGCTAACGAATCGTAAAAACCTATTGCTAAGGACCTTTGCAAGATATATGCTTTGGAGGATATAATATGCTGTATCAATCAAATCACACGGGTCGAGGGTCACATTGTATGCTGATATTACTGTCCACATATTTTTTGACAGTAAAATATTTGAATCGCGTATGCTCGCGACTTCGTCCGCGTGGACTACAAAACTTTTAAAGTTCAAACCCCTGTTTGACTGACTGACTGACTGATCTATCAACGCACAGCTCAAAATACTGGATGGAACGGGCTGGGCACGCAGATAGCTATTATGACATAGGCATCCGCTAAGAAAGAATTTTTAAAAATCCTTAGCGGATGCCTATGTCATAATAGCTGCGTGCCAAATTTCAGCCCGTTCCGTCCAGTAGTTTGAGCTCTGCGTTGATAGATCAGTCAGTCAGTCAGTCAGTCACCTTTTCCTTTTATATATTTAGACTAGCTCTTGGACTAAGAGCCAGTGAGGGTCAGACCTTCGTTATTGACCGAGCGAAGCCAGGTCTCAGAATCTGCTTGAGTGCAATTGCACTTGTCCGTCCGTCTGTCGCACCTTATATATAAAAATTACTATAATAATTTTGGAAAAGTTCACTATATATTGTAAATAAAACAGCTGACTATCGCGAGAGGCCAATGAATGTAGCGTAAGCAGGCCACTCGGGGTCAATACCGCGTCGTAGGAGGGGTATTGATCCGAGTTTTGCACGCTATGCATGCATTGCGTGCCAAAACTCGTGCAACAATGCCCCAAAAATTCCAATGTATACACTGCGGGTTTTCACTAAAACAACAAAATGAGGCAAATGGTTATTGGTATTGGATTGTGTTTAGGTAGTATAACAATGGGGCCGATTCTCTAGTACACAATCTCTAAACTAAACTAAATTAACAGGTCTAAATCTAATGCTATCCTTTTCCGCAAGCAACATTATGAAAGGGATAGCAATAGATTTAGACGTGCCATTTTAGTTTAGTTTAGAGATTGTGTACAATGGAATTAGCCACAATAACGCTAAGTTTTTGCTAGCGTTCTGGTTACACCCTGTATTTAGTGGGTGCTCATGTAGTTTTTCGTGAATGTTGTTCTCGTAAGTAATTGCGGTGCTACTCGTGCTAGAGTGTTGCCATTTCGGAATGAGCTGAAAGCGTACTGGGAGCCACTTGGCCTGTTTCGCGATTGTTTTGTACGGCCACAAGTTATAGCATGTAGCGTGTCGACAGAGCACACCATCTATAGACGCCTAATAGCCAGACACCCCCGATCCGCCAAGCTTAGGCAGCTGCTTAGCATAAAAGTCGGCCCACACCCGTTCGGTACCCTCATTCCGCACATTGTTTTGATTACGTGACTTTGAGTTCACCAAACTCAATAAAGTATTCTCCCCAGTTCCCCGCCAACATTATACGATTATTCATAAAAATCTGGTAGCACGGGAAACTTGTTGTTTAATTAAAAATTCGACAAAAGTTACTCATGTGAATACCTATGTAAACATTGATTAACTATGTAAGCTTACACTATGAAAAAATTAAATCAAATTATGCTTCAACTAGCTGATACCCGCGACTTCATCCGCGTGGAATTAGGTTTATTAAAAATCCAGTGGGAGCTCTTTGATTTTCCGGGATAAATGCCTGTCACTCTCCAGGCCTTTATCTACATCCATGCAAAAAATCACGTCAATCCGTTGCACCGTTGCGACGTGATTGAAAGACAAACCAACAAACCAATAAGCCAACAAACCAACAAACAAACACACTTTCGCATTTATAATAAGGGAACTAAGGTACTAATAAAGGTACCGATTTAAAGCTAGCCTAAATCCATACTAATCCATACTAATATTATAAATGCGAAAGTGTGTCTGTCTGTCTGTCTGTCTGCTAGCCTTTCACGGCCCATCCGTTCAACCGATTTTGACGAAATTTGGTACAGATATAGCTTGCATCCCGGGGAAGGACATAGGCTACTTATTATCCCGGAAAATCAAAGAGTTCCCACGGGATTTTTAAGAACCAAAATCCACGCGGACGAAGTCGCGGGCATCATCTAGTTACCTAATAATATACCAACAGTAAGTGCCACCGCCGCCGCTCATAGCGGAAAGCTTAGAGGTCAATCGCCATCGCTTGTGTCTTGGGCGACAGGACAACACACACAATTGAGCCCCGCCGGTCAGTTCTGAACTGAAGCAGCAGCGAGCCAAGTGCGTTCTTGTTCTTGCTCGATTCGCCAACGGTGCTTCAACGGTTTAATTATAGCTCGAACGAGGAATAACTTATTATTAGGCATTAAATGAGTCTTATGCGGATTTATGTTTAAATACCACTTGAAAAGCATTTGAACTTGATAATGGGTATCCTTCGAATGTTTGCAATTCGTGTTCTAGTCCTATACGTACCTATAGAGTCGCGTCATGGAAGCTCCCGCATCCCGCGTTCATGAAGCACAGATGTGGCCGTAGCGTAAGGGCCGGCGCACATATGGCGGTGCGCAGCGCAAGGCATTTTTCATAGTGTAACGTTGTCTCATACAAATTAGGAATTAATATGAACGAGCGGAACCCGCAAGCATCTAACGCCGGGCGACGGTTTTCTGCATACATAAACTCGATACGCGCGCGTTCGCTGATCCCTAAATCAAAAACTGGTCTTAGCGAAGTTGCTCGGCCGCGCCGCCAAACTACCGAGGGCGCGTGCGACGGTTTCTGGATCATTCGACGCGCGGACTTGCGGCCAGCGGTGCGTGTACTCATAGCGTGCTGCGGGCGATCTTTTCGAAGTTACCTACTTAAAGTTCTTTTTTGTTGTGCTCCTATCGGAACCCGTAAAGGGTGAGTTCTAACTTTCCTATCACTATAAGCTGTTCTCAGTGCGCTGTAGTGCTGGAGTCGCTAGGCTGCAGAGCTATTGCGCACGAGATCGTTGGGCTATCCTGACGCCAACGCTCTGGGGTTCCAGGTTCACGGATAGGAATTCTACGGACCGAAGTTCACTATAGGAGCTTCCCCGGAACCTGAGTCCGCGGGGGCATCTCCATCGGAGCTTCCGGATTCCTGCTCCTTGTGTGGTGTTGCGTGCCTGCTGCCGTGACTCTCCTACCCTAAGGACCTACCCTGAGGACCTCCGTGCTTGGACCCGAGCGTGCCGGAAGGACCCTAGCTACGCGCGTCAGGCCAGTCACTCGTTTACTAGCTCAATTCTGCGGTGTGGTGCGGTGGAGGAGTTGATTAAAGGCAATTGATTCACGACCCTGGTCTTTTCTTCACTCTCCTCACTACCTGTGACGGCCTACCCCGTCACAATAGTCAAAGTATTATCGACATTGTCATCATTGAAATAATATCTAAAATAAATTAACACAAAAATAATTCAGAAGAGCATCGAAGCGACTACATGCGAAAGGAAGCGCGCAGTGCATTAGCGCAAGTAATGTGATCAACAGCACGTCCCAATCCATCATTTTATCCTCAGATATACACGTTTAGACTCGAAAAACTGCGAAATGAGTGACGATGCTAAGTCGAGTATGCGCATACTTGAGCATCCGTGCGGATATGAAATGAAATGAAATGAAATGAAATGAAATGAAATGAAAATGAAATGAAATGAAATGAAATGAAAATCTTTTTTATTCGTATAAACTTTTACAAGTGCTTACGAATAGTCGGATGCATCTACCACTGGTTCGGAATGCCTTTCCTGCCGAGAAGAACCAGCAAGAAACTCGGCGGTTGCTCTTTTCAAATATTTGATATAGGTACAAAATTATGCCATGTATAAAATAGTATTTGCAGTCTTGTGCGTTGCTGGAACGAGCTGCAGGTCAAATCCACGCTCTTTTATCATTTAGATAATCTTCAATTGTGTAATATGCTTTTTTCAGGAGCATATTTTTAATAGATTTTTTAAACTTGTGCTCACGATACTCACGCATCCTCTGGTGGAAATTCGCGTAATGTGTCACACGACTAGAAAACTTCACGGGCATGCTCTGCGCTGCGCTCCGCCATATGTGCGCCGGCCCTAAAGCGTCACCAAACCAGCGTGACCAAAGCGACTACGAAGCGGGAATTTCAGCGCCACGGCGCGCGGCGCGGCGGGCGTATTTCCCTTTCCGTCTAAATCCGCGTACTTTTGGCCTACGCGCGTACTATTTGGAACCCTCGTAGCTTTAGTTTTAAGTTTGCGTAATAATTATCACCACTATATCGTAGAAATCCAACATCTGACCATCAAAAAGAGGTATTTATTACCTATTTTGAATAAATCATTTGACTTTGACTTTAATCACTTGATGATGCCTGCGACTTTATCCGCGTGGATTCTAAAAATCCCGTGGAAACTCTTTGATTTTCCTATGACTTGACTATTTCGCGAGGCCAGGGTCGCCAGTTGAACACGGAAAGGGCAATACGCGCACGGCGGTTGCATGCCACGATATTTTAATGGCTCCATCCATGCACAGTGCACACCTATGCGACTACAATTAATAGATTCACGTCGTGGACGCTCCCGCATCGCGCGTTCATGACGCGCAGGTGTGGCCGAACCTTTAGTTATTATTTGCGAATGTATTTAGTTTATTTGATGTTTTGAAACATTTTCACTAGAGTTGATTAACACGTCTGTATTGGTTTGACCACTTTGAATTTTATTTTAAATCCTAAAAGTAGAATTTTTTTGCCGTCGCAGGATAAACTGTATTGTCGATTATTTCTTGCATAGTATTTTTCTTTCGTGAGGAATATCCATCATGGATACCACCGACCACGGGGGAGCACAGTAGTTATGTCGGACTCCTACCGACTACAAACCTCACGAAGTTCCATCCCACCGCTGCGCGCTGACTACAGAGCACTCGGCGCAAGAGATCGGCGACTCGTCGTTGCTACGCTGCGAAAATCCCGTCAATACTCCAACCCACCCTCCCACCCACACACACTCCCACACACACACACACACACACACACACACACACACACACGCGCACACAAGTAATGTACTACATACACTAACATATTTATATCATAGATTTTAATTTTGTTTTTTCTTTTTCTATTGTGAGGTAGGTAAGTGTTCAACCGTAACACAGATTCTAACTAATGCAACTTTCCTTTATCATCGCAATGTAAAAAAGAAAGAATCGAAGATTTTTTCATTTATTTTCATTCTTCATCCACCAGTTTCCCTACAAAACACCTTAATTAGCCATTCAACAGTATGGAATCTCCCTTGTTATATTATAATTGGATCGGAAAATTGAAAAATTTCAGGAAACACAAAAGAGCATTGAAAAAAAAGAAGTTCCTTTTGGATAACTTTTCGTATTCATCATCAAGCTATCTCAGGCATAATCACGTTTCCATTGTCTCTACTTACTAACTAATTATTACTCTTCCTATTTACGATTTATTTAACGTCAAGCCTGAGAGAGCATATACTCTATCTATAGAGAGAAGGCTCTCTCTATCATGTAACTCCATACAAATGACAAAGACACAAATTCAGTGGGCATTAGCCATTTTGAGTGGCCAAAGGAACCTATGTTTTCGAATTGAATTTCGAATATTTTTTTAAACCACGGGTTCTCTAATAAACAAATAAATAAAAGTTTATTTAGCTCACATAACACACAAAAAGAAAAAAAATACAATGGATGTTAAACTACACAATCACAACTTGGAACTACTTTATTATTAGAGTAGTATGTAGATACTGATAGAAATTAATTTATTTCCTTTGCCTTTAAAAATATCTAGTCTATCTAAGCGAATCTATGGTAATAGAGTAAAGAGTTAGTTTAAGACATTTAAAAAAAATAAAGTTGTCTGTGGTCTATTGGACGCCAAGTAAAATGGTTTCATTTTAATGATCCGTAAAATTAAAAACTAATATACAATAAAACTCAACATGGTAGCAGAGCGTGGTTCCGATAAACGTAAAAATAAATAATAAAAAACCTATACCGTAAAAATAATAAACATAAAACTGTGTAAGAAAAAGTTGTGAGTTGTGAAAACTCGTGAAAACCAAAATGGAGGAAAAAGACGAAATTTCTCGTATACAAAGGCTTACAAATGAAAAAACGTTTACCTTATGGAAATTTCAAATAGATATTCATCTCCGAAGTACTGATTTGTATGAAATCACACTTGATCCGACAGACAAAACGTACACCTCCAAAGAAGAAATAAAAAAAGATGCCCAAGCTAAAAAAATTATCACCAGTACAGTTGACCGTAAACACCTACCATTATTACTATCATGCAGTACTGCATCTCAAATGTATAACAAGCTATGCTTTATCTTCGAAAAGAAAAGTGACCAACAAAAATGTAATACTTTACAAGAATTCTTCCAATATTCTTATAACAAACAACATGATATGACCTTCCATATTAGCTCGCTTGAAAACATAGCATACCAACTGAATTGTCTTGGTGAACAAATAAATGAAAACATGCTCATTTCAAAAATTCTGTCCACATTACCTGAGCAGTACAATAGCTTCATAACAGCATGGGAATCAACTATAACCTCTGACAAAACTATTAACAATTTAATTTCAAGAATATTAGCTGAAGAAAAGCGCTTGTCAAACACGAATAATACTGAAAATGTTGCATTTAAAGCCTATAATAAAAACAATAACAATAGAAAGTTCAAATCTTGCAAATTTTGTCATAAAAATAATCACTTAGAAAAAGACTGCTTTCATAAAAACAAGAAACCTTTTTGCACTGTCTGTAAGAAGAACAATCATCAAGAAAAAGATTGCTTCTGGAAAAAGAAACAAGTATCTTTTCTGGCCGTCAATGAAAATTTCATAATCGATTCAGGCTGTACCAGTCACATGACAAATAACGACTTAATATTACATAATAAAAAACAATGTGAAATAGAAATAAAAACCGCAGAAAAGAATAACACAATAACAGCTAGTAATATAGGCACAATAGAAACTAAAAACTGCAACTTTGATGATGTGCTTTATGTTCCAAAACTTGAAAAAAACTTACTGTCAGTTAATGCTATAACGGAGAAAGACGGAGTTGTCATATTCACAAAAGATAATGTTATTATTAAAAAGGACGATGAAATAATACTACAAGGCGAAAAAAATATTAAAGGTTTATATAACATAAATATCAACACAAATACTGAAGAAAATGTCTTGATTTCATATAAAAAAGAAACAGCTGAAGAGTGGCACCGTAGATATGGCCATCCTGGAAAAGAAACATTGAAAAATATTATTAAATCAGTAAATGGCATAAATATAACAAGTCAGGAAATAGATACACTTACCTCTACTTGTGACATATGTATGAAGGCAAAACAAACAAGAATACCATTTCATACTAGACAAAAATCTGAAAGAAAATTACATACAATACACACAGATGTGTGTGGGCCGATTTCACCCGTAACGTGGGATGAAAAGAAATATATTTTTTTTTTTTTTTTGTTGTTGTGCCTTATCATGCGATCAGTCGATGGACTATGAGCAGATTGGTTGGAGGACTGGTTGGCGTGATTGGAGACAACTTCCCCAGCGGGAAAACTCCATGGGTCTCAGCTAATTATCCAGTATATGCTTTCTCTTTAGTCGACGAATCGCCTGCGGCATTGTCAACTGCACTGCCAGACGATTTGGATGGTTAGTAAGTCTTGTTTTGTAGTTGCAACTATAGCTTCTAATCTCTTCCTTTACTGTGTTGATATTTAAGTGCTCATGGAGTTCCGATATCTGCAAGAACCATGGCGCGTTGGATAGTTGTTTCAAAATGTAATTTTGAGCTCTTTGTACAATTTGAATATTGGAGTCACATGCTGATCCCCAGAGCTCAATGCCGTATGACCATATCGGCTTTATTATTGTCTTGTATATCAGGAGCTTGTTGTCTAGGGAAAGCCTGGAGTTCCTTGAGAGCATCCAGTACAGTCCTCTATATCGGTGATAGATCTCATCCCTCTTGGCTTGAACATGTTTTTTCCAGGTGAGCCTTCTGTCTAGGTGCATGCCCAAGTATCTAACACTGTCACATTGCGGAAGCTGATTGTTCCGCAGTGAGACTGGAGGACAGTTTCCTCGACGAAGAGTAAATGTTATATGGACTGACTTTGTACCGCTAGCTTTTATTCTCCATTTCGACAGCCATTTGTCAATCTCGTTTAGACCACGTTGTAGAATAGCCGAAGCTTCGTCAGGATTTTCACTGCGAGCAAGTACAGCGGTATCATCTGCGAATGTAGCCACAGTAACATCGTCAATTCGAGGTAGGTCACTCGTATAGATGGTGTAAAGTACAGGACCTAGCACTGAGCCCTGTGGCACACCAGCTGTAATTGGGTGAAACGAAGAGGTGTATTCGGCTTCCTTGACTTGAAATATCCTATCAGTCAGGTAAGATTTCAATAATCCGAAGAATGTATGAGGTAGTAGCGATTTAATTTTGAACAATAGTCCTGTATGCCACACTTTATCAAATGCTTGCTGCACGTCAAGGAATGCAGAAGAGCAGTATTCTTTATGTTCAAGTGCATCTCTAATTGTTCTGCATACCCTGTGTACCTGTTCGACAGTTCCATGATGCTGCCGGAAGCCAAATTGATGGTCTGGAATGATACATCTTGAGCAGAGTTCCTTCATAAGTCTCTGCAACACAACTTTTTCACAAATTTTTGATGTCACAGGTAGTAAACTGATTGGCCTGTATGAGGTTACTTCATGGACAGGTTTACCAGGCTTTGCTATCATTATAATTTGTGAGACCTTCCATAGTGCTGGGAAGTAGCCAACACGAATGATGCCATTAAACAAAATGGTGAGGAACACAATACCTTTTTTGGGTAATTCTGATAGGACTTTTTTATCAATTAGAAAAGAAATATATATTAACATTTATTGATGACTATACAAATTATACTCAAGTCTATCTATTATCTAATAAAAGTGAAGTATTTATGTATTTAAAACAATACGTTCAAGAAATGGAAAGACACACAAACCAAAAAATCAGCATCATACGCTGCGATGGTGGTGGAGAATATTCTAGTAATAACCTGAAAGAATGGTGTAAAAACAAAGGTATAAAAATAGACTATACAATACCCTACAGTCCACAACTTAACGGCAAAGCTGAACGTTTTAACCGCACCTTGATGGAGAAAGCACGAGCTATGCTATATGAATCTAACCTAGAATTTGAAATGTGGGGCGAAGCTGTACTGTCAGCAACCTACTTGTTAAACAGAACTCCACGAGATAATCAAACACTAACTCCAATAGAAATGTGGTCAAATAAAAAACCAAATGTGACAAATATTCAAATATTCGGTTCAGAAGTCTATACAAAAATATTAAAACCCCTAAAAAAATTAGACGAGAGAAGTGAAAAACTTATAATGATTGGATACGCTCCGACTGGATATAGACTCTGGAATTCTGAAAACAGAGAAATAATAATAAGAAGAGATGTCAAATTTGTTCAAAGCAAAAAAGAAGTAAAAAGTAATAACCTAGAAAATGATGAAGATATAGTTGAATTAACTCACAGCTCATTACAAAATAAAGAAAATATGGAAAAAGAAATAGAAGAAGTTATGAATGAAGAAAACACTGAGAACAATGAAACAACACAGACACAAACAGACAATGAAATCCAAAAAATATATGAAGAAGAACCAAAAACAAATGAAGAAGAAATAAATATACCCGATGACATAACAGATACAAATCAGGATGATGACAATACAGAAAGTTCAAAAGGTAAAAGACAACGAAAACCACCGCAAAGATATGAAGATTATGTTATGATTACATATAGTGAAGCAATTAGTGGTAAAGACAAACATAAATGGCAAGAGGCTATTGAAGATGAAAAGAATTCTTTGATTAAAAATGAAGTTTGGAAAATGGTAAGTGAAGAAGAGACTAAAAGAAAAAAGATTCTAAGTAATAAATGGGTATTAAAGATTAAAGATGATGGCACATACAAAGCTCGTCTTGTGATCAGAGGATTTGAGCAAAGAGAGGGAATTGACTATAATGAGATTTTCAGTCCAGTAATAAACAGTAGTCCTTTAAGAATGATTTTAGCAATTGCTGCTCTAAACAATTTAAAAATCAAAACATTTGATATTAAAACTGCATTTTTATATGGCAGATTGGACAATGAAGAAATCTATATGTATCCACCTGAGGGAATGAATATTAACGGTATATGCAAATTAGAGAAAGCCCTGTATGGCATGAAACAAGCTCCTCTTAAGTGGAATAAAACATTTACAAATTATTTGAACAGTCAAGGTTTATTACAACTTAAAACAGAACCATGTATTTTCAAAAATGAGGAAAATTCAATATTTTTAGGCATCCATGTAGATGATGGAATAGTAATTGGGAAAGATGAAAAAGAAATAGACACAATAATAAGAAAAATAGGAAACAGATTTATAACTAAAGTAGATAACAACCCAAAAAAATACCTTGGTATGGAAATAATACAAAAGGAAAATGAGTTAAACTTAAAACAAGAAAATTTTATAGAAAACCTCTTAAACGATTATAATATGATGGAAACAAAAATATCACAGATACCAATAGAATCGAGTAAAGTAATAGAATCACCAAAGAACACTAAATTTCCTTACAGAGAACTACTCGGAAGTTTAACATACATTTCAAATAAAACTAGACCCGACATAAGTTTTGCTGTTAACTACTGCAGCAGAAAAGTAGAAAACCCAACCGATCAAGATGTACACAATTTGAAACAGATATTGAAATATCTCAAAGGATCTAAAGAGAAAGGTCTTATTTACAAGAAAGAGAAACAAGATATCGAACTAACAGCATATTGTGACTCAGACTATGCTGGAGATTCTGAAACAAGGAGAAGCACAACGGGATATATAATATTCCTGAGCAACTGCCCAGTAACATGGTGCACGAGACGTCAACCTATAGTAGCACTTTCTAGCACTGAGGCTGAATACATTGCCGCAGCTGAATGTTGCAAAGAACTATTATACTTAAAATCAGTGATTCAAGAACTCTTGGACTTAACTAGTGTTAAAGTGACAGTGTTTATAGACAATCAAAGTGCAATTAGACTAATTGAGAATGGAGTTATAAATAGACGTTCCAAACACATAGACGTTCGATTCAAATTTATCCATGAAAAAGTGAAAAACAGTGATCTGATGATAAAATATTGTCCAACTAGTGAACAAACAGCTGACATTTTTACTAAAGTACTAACCAGAATCAAATTTAATTATCATGCTAATAAGATTGTTGTATAAATTAAATTCTGTGTTTAAAATTTAAAAATATTGCTTAAAACTTAATTCAAAGTAGGAATTCTATATAACTTTTGTTTTAATCTAAAATTGTATTTAAACTTTATCTTAAGAATGTTTTAGTAATAAGTAATAACTTAGTAAATAAGTAGTAACTAAACTAAAAACTATGTATAAGGAAAATAAAACAACTTTTTGTTTATATAATTGTCATTTAATAAATAAGTGAAAAAACCACCATTGTTAAAATTTTGAATAAGTAATTTCTGTGTAACAGTATAAAAGAAAAAATTGTTTTTGTGTTAAAAAAAAAAGAAAATTGTGTAAAAGACAAAGGAAACAAAATTAGGGGAGTGTGATAGAAATTAATTTATTTCCTTTGCCTTTAAAAATATCTAGTCTATCTAAGCGAATCTATGGTAATAGAGTAAAGAGTTAGTTTAAGACATTTAAGAAAAATAAAGTTGTCTGTGGTCTATTGGACGCCAAGTAAAATGGTTTCATTTTAATGATCCGTAAAATTAAAAACTAATATACAATAAAACTCAACAGATACGGTCTACGTGGTAGTAGAAGTAAAGTACGCGGCAGAAAATAATGTACATTCACCTTTAGTATGAGATTTCAGCTTTGAATTTCTCTGTCACTGATACCTACGTGATGTTTTGTCGGTTTCAACGACAGAGACAATGCTCTACAAATCCGCTATCTCTTTCTTAAGGTTTATGTACATTATTTTTTGCCACGTATTGTACTTAGTAGTCTTTCTAAAATAAATAAGTCGACCGCAGCGGTCAAAGATAGATACATAGTACCTACCCAGTAAGCAAAAAGTTTAAAATGTGCACGTAGAACTCAGAACTCAGAAATTGGGATCAAAGCCCATGCCCTCAGATTCGCAGCTCGAAATAAAAACTTTTGAAATATGTTTAGGTTACTTAGTAGGTACCTAATTGTTAAGCTTTTTTTTTTTTTGGTAATGGTATGTGAAGATTTCCGAGTAGCCGCAAAGATGACCATGAACCCGAGAACTCGGAACTCTAGTACTGAGCTGTGGGCTGTGATTCCTTAACTGTTTATTCCACATCTAGATTTAGTAGGTAGGTACCTACCCATGGTTTAGTTTCTGTGGAGTACTCATCCGTTAACTTAAAGTCTTTTTTAAAGAAAAGTGTAATGGAAACAGGTAACAGGTAGGTACATCAATACAAAATTCAGAGTTTTCTACAGTAAGCTGTATGCCAAGGTGATAGAGGTTATTTCTTCGGCTAAACTTAATTTATGCTCGAGCCAAACCAATTTAAAACTTTGCCAGCGTTCATTACCTACTGTTTTAGAACTTTTGTATCATATTATCATATTTTCGAGTTTTGGGGTTGTTATTTAATTATTGTAATTTATGATATCGATACCTGTTCTCCCGGTTTTACTCTTTCGCTCAGGTTTTTACCGCGACTTCCTCCGCATGGATTTAGGTTTTTAAAATCCCTGTTGGAATTTCTTAAAACCATTTCTTAGTGGTGGTATTACGCTATGTGGCTAGTAAAATAAAATCTAGGAATATCTAACTTGGAGACTTAATCAGTACCCTTATTATAAATGCGAGAGTGTGTTTGTTTGTTGGTTTATTGGTTTATTGGTTTGTTCTTTTGTCCTTCAATCACGTAGCAACGGTGCAACGGATTGACGTGATTTTTTGCGTGGGTATACATAAAGACCTGCAGAGTGACATAGGCTACTTTTATCCCGGAAAATAAAAGAGTTCCCTAGGGATTTTTAAAAAACCTTATTCCACGCAGACGAAGTCGCGGGCATCAGCTAGTAAGTACGTAATTAATTGTAGTTGTATGTTGGTAAATGAAGAAATACGTGTTTCAGGATTTTTGGAAATTCAACCTCCACTTCGATTTTTCAATTCCACCCGAGCGAAGCCGGGGCGGGTCATCTAGTAATTATCATAAATTATTCCTGATGATTGCTAATGAGGCTACAGAACAGCGCGGCGGCAGAACGGGTAAAATTGTAAATTCCTCATAATTTGCCACCATCAATCGTTTTTAAGGATGCATCAAGATCGTTAGCGGTTTACTTTTGTCGACACTAAAATATTAGAGAGTAAAGAAAAAAATCTTTTATATAGAACACTGCTTTAATGACGTACTGCGCCATCTTAATGTATATGTATTGTATGTGATTTGGTAAATAATTTTTTTGGTGAACACATTTTAATTTTTTTTTGTGATGTAACCACAAATTCACGGTTTTCAATTTTTTTCCTTTACTTATACTATAAGACCTGCCTACCTGCTAAATGTCATGATTCTCGCTCAACGGGAAGTATCCTATAGGTTTTCTTGACAGACACGACAGACAGACAGACAGACAACGAAGTGATCCTTTAATGGTCCCTTTTCCCTTTTGAGTATGAAAATCATTTCATATCCTGACCCAAGCATCATAAACCCAAAGCTTCTCTGCTCTTGCTCTTTTTATGATTCACACCTTGAAGTTACTTTAGATTTTGAAGAAACTTTTAAGCTAAGTAATATTAAATAGGTAATGTAAAAAGCCATAGGAAAGTGGTAGTGGTAGGGGGGGAGTAGAGGCATTAAAGTTAATTTACATCCACAGTCGCTGATTAGCGGCGTTATTGAATTAAATTACAGTCTTATCTCTGACACGCTTTGTGATCGTGTCCGGCGCCATTTAGCCTCGCATTCCTTACAAATTCGCGGGAAAATCAAAAGGTACCCTTAGGTAGTTAATGCTCTTACACTACACATACTTTAAACTACTATTTTACTCCCTTAAGGGTTGAATTTTCAATTATCCTTTCTTAGCGGATGGCTACGTCATAATAACCTCTAATCTGCATGCTAAATTTTAGCCCGATCCATCCAGAAGTTTGAGCTGTGCGTTGATAGATCAGGCAGTTAGTGGGTCAGTCGGTCAGTCAGTCAGTGAGTCATCTTTTCCTTTTATATATTTGGAAGATTATTATAAGCACAATAAAAACTAAATGGAAAAAAAAATCCAAATTTTCAGTCGATCTTAAATTTAATCGGCTTAGACTTTTTTTTAAGCTAATATTAAATAATGTGGAGGGCCATAGGAAAGTGGCAGCCCTATTAATGGGGGGGAGGAGAGACATTAAAGCTAATTTGCATCCCCAGTCGCTGATCAGATGCGTTATTGAATTAAATTACAGCCTTATCTCTGACACGCTTTGTGATCGTGTCGGGGCGCCATTTCTCCTCGCATTCCTTGCAGAATCGCGGGGAAATCAAAAAGGTTATTGCTCTTATTGTATAGGTATTAGTTAGCTGATGCCCGCGACTCTGTTTGCGTGGATTTAGGTTTTTAACAATCCCGTAGGAACTCTTTGCTTTCCCTTTCTTTGATTTTCATTATCAATTTGCGAGACTTATACATACCATGTTAATACCATATTATTATTTAGGTAGGTGTGGGTATTATACATACTATAATCTATGGTTAATTTGGATTGAGGAAAATATTTTATAGGTAGGTAGGTACCTACTCAAAGTCAAACAGACGGAGTCGCGGATATCTGTTTAAAAAGATATACAAATGATGTTCGCACATTACAGACCACATCTACTCATGTGCTATATACATTCGTACGCACCGCTATTTGTCTCACACGCTGAATGCAACGCATTTTTAAGAGTAAAACATTTACAAACAAAATATAAACCGGCTTCAATAACCTCGAACACTAAAAAAAATCTTGTAGGCAAGCGTGCTCCATCTTAGGCTGCATCATCAATTGCCAGCAGCCTGAGGTGCGATTGTGTAAAAAAGGGCCATGAAAATGGTAATCATTTCATGGCTTAAGCGTACGATTTCAGCTGTCAAACGACAATTTCGAATTGTGTAAGGTGTTCATAATTGTTTAGCCATTACAAGGTTATGATTAAAGCCATGATTGGTTTTTTAGACCATTGGGCTGCAACGAAGTGCTAGTCTATAAATTAAAAAAATGGACTCGGAGATCTAATCATTATTCACTTTTAATACCTACTAGCTGATGCCCGTGACTTCGTCGATCCCGTGGGAACTCTTTGATTTTCCGGGATAAAAAGTAGCCTATGTCACTTTCAAGGTCTTTATCTATACCCATGCAAAAAATCACGTCAATCCGTTGCACCGTTGCGACGTGATGGAAGGACAAACCGACAAACAAAGACACTGCCTGAAAATGCGTTGCAACTTACGAACCTCGCGTGCGGTGTGGCTGTAATATGCGATCAGCATGCCGACCGTTTTATCTGACCATTAAGATAACGTCTATTTACGGTTTAGTGTACTTTGTATATTTGCGAATCATTAAGAAATCATAAGTTGTTGTATCACTCGGTAAAATGTCGTTCGAAAATAAAGTCGTACTTATAACGGGCGCCGGCTCTGGCATCGGCGAAGCAATAGCGGTTCATTTCGCCAACTTATCTGCTAAATTATCTTTACTGGACATCAACGCTGAAAATCTAGAAAATGCAATTGGAAAGTGTGAGAAATTGAGCAAAACTAAAGCGATCAAAATTGTCCTCGATATGACGAAAGATGAAAACGTAAAACAAGCTGTCGATAAAACTATTAAAGAACTTGGAAAAATCGACGTAGTGGTCAATTGTGCTGGAATTGTCGGTCAGTGTGAATTACTAAATGATAAATTCATAGAGGATTTCGATAAAGTTATAGCTATTAATTTAAGAGCATATGTTATAATGTCACATTACGCTGCGCCAGCATTGATTAAAACTAAAGGATGTATAATAAACATAGCGAGTGTATGCGCTAAGTTGGTTGATAAGAAATGTATTCCATACACTACTTCTAAAGCAGCTGTTGCACATTTTACCAAGAATTCTGCTCTGGAATTAGCTGAGAAAGGAGTAAGAGTTAACTCTATTTCCCCTGGATTTGTTGAGACGAAAATTTTTATCAACAGCAAGTGTGAAATGGATAATTTTAAACTGTTAAAAAGGAAGCCAGCGCCGCTTGAGCATGTTCTGAAGGTGGACGAGATCGCAGATTTGGCTGGTTATCTGGCAAGTGATAAAGCGCAGAGTATAACTGGAGCCGACTTTGTTATTGATTCTGGGTATACTCTTTTAGGATCGTTGTTAGAGAATATCTAAATATAGTTTAAGTTTATAAAAGAAATATTTTGTAAAACTTGCATGTCGTACCAACGCAGTCTGCTTCTTTCTCACCTTATCCCACACTACGTGGGGTCGGCACAACATGTCTCCTTCTTCCACTCACTTCTATCATTCGTCAACGTACTGTCCACTGCTTTTTCACGCATATCCTCTTTCACGCAATCCATCCACCTTTTCTTTGGTCGCTCTCTCCTCTTTTTTCCTTCCACATGCATACTTAACATTCTACTAGTGACATGGCTTTCTTCCCTCCGCATATGTCCATACCATGCCAGCCTATTACCCCTTATCTTTTCTACCACTTTCAAACTTCCCCTTATATATTCATTCCTTATCTTATTCATCCTTGTCATACCACACATCCATCTCAACATTCGCATTTCAGTCGCATGTACCTACTCGCCTTTCATCCGTCCCTTTTACCGCCCAACATTCTGAACCATACAATGAGACAGGTCTAACGACTGTTTTACAAATTTTCCCCTCAAGTTTAAGGGACATTTTTTTTTTTTGTCGTAAAGCACAGACACTAGTACTTTACTACCATTACAATCTAGCCTATGAGAGAGGCTAATAAGCAATATTATATTAACCTAAACTTATAAACGTACTTATACCTAAGAATCTGTCTATTGACTTAGCTTAGTTTATAGTTAAGATACCTTATTGGAAGACACTTTGTTCTTGTGTTCTTTAAATTGCACTAGCACTATGCTTTCACTTTGTTCGTGTGATCTTTGATTTGCACTAGCACTACACTTTCACTATAACTACACTAGCTCAAAAGGCTTAGTCCTCTTAAGTCTACGTATTAGGTCTGTGTTGTCGAGGAGCTGGATAGCCTCGACGTTAACATGTTCATGGAGCCTGCGTTCGTGGGATTTAGCGTGTTTGCTAATAGCTGTGTCCACGAAGCCCATTTGGAGATCGCGATGAATGTCTACATTCCTGACGTACCAGGGTGCATTGACGATACCCCTAAGCACTTAGCTGAATTATTAGTAAATTGGATACCAGGATAAGGGACATTTGCGGGTCACATATAACACCTGAGACCTGTCGACATTTCATCCATCCCGCATTTATTCTATTGTTCACGTCTCGGTCAATATTAGTCGTTTTGGAAGAGCGAACCGAGGTACCGGAAATTGGAACAAACAGGTAGGGTTATGCCATCTAAAGCAATTTCAGAGAAACTAGAGGGGCCACCGAAGTCGCAAGGATCACTTTGTTGTCTATCTGTCTGTGCGTCTGTCCATCGTGTCTGTCAAGAAACCCTATAGGGTACTTCCCGTTGACCTAGAATCATAATATTTGGCAGGTAGATATAGTCCGCAACAGATTGAGATGGCAATCGGGGTATGAGGCGAGAGGCTGCCCCGCACACGCCACACGTCACCCGCGCTCGCCCGCACCTAGTTAGCGCGGAGGCTGTGCGGGTGTGCGTGGCGTTCCCTGCCCGATTGCCATTTCAACTACACGTAAAAAAAAAACCGAAAACCGTGAATTTGTGGTTACATCACAAAAAAAATTTAAATGTGTCCACAGAAAAATCAATTTACTAAATAACATAGGTACTTACCTATAGATGGCACAGTCCACTGCATCTATATAAAAGCACAGAAGATATAATAGTACTAAAGGTTAGGTAAAAAAAGCTGTGATAGCCTAGTCGGTAGAACGTCGGTGATCGGAGGTCGGGGGTTCGATCCCGGGCCTCTAACTTTTCGGAGCTATGTGCGTTTTTAATAATTAAATATCACTTGCTTTAACGGTGAAAACATCGTGAGGAAACCTGCATGCCTGAGAGTACTCCATAATGTTCTCAAAGGTGTGTGAAGTCTACCAATCCGCACATGGCCAGCGTGGTAGACTATGGCCAAAACCCTTCCCACTATGCGAGGAGACCCGTGCTCGGTAGTGAGCCGGTGATGGGTTGATCATGATGATGATGATGAAAAGTTAGGTAAATACCTTGTACGATTATGTGGATACGGAATCCTTCGTGTGCGAGTCCAACGCGCACTTTACAGGTTTTTACTTTAGCATGTCAATGCAGTTTGGGATGTGATAGGTACTCATATTTTTCTGACGACATTCAGTTCGTTGAATTAGTTAATGAGGAAGTTTCAGGGCGACCGTTCCATAAAATTTTCATAGATGGCGCTGTGTACTGCACCCACTAAAAACGAAAAATAATACCTATATCTAAGTATATGATTTAGCCAGAATGTCAGCATTTTCGTTGCCAACTATTCCAGCATGCTCTGGTACCTAGCGTAGAACCACCCGGTATTGGGCCAGGGTGTCTCTGCAGTTTTCAACCAGTCTTGAGTTGACAACCTCAGAGGACAGAGTTGAAAGAGCTGCCTGGCTGTCCGTATGTTTTATTGACGTTGTTGTTTTGCAGGATGTTTTACGTACAAATTATTATAGCGTATACCTTCGCTCGGAAATTATTTTTCGTTTTTAGTGGGTGCAGTAAACAGCGCCATCTTTGAAAATTTTATGGAACGTTCGCCCCGAAACTTCCTCATTAACTACTCGTAGTTCAGTCAGTCATTCGAAACGAGTTGCGATGTAATACGCGAACAGGGACAAGGTCTTGCATACATAATTAATTGTCCCTTTTATCTAAGGCTATTAATGTAAAAAACCGGCCAAGTGAGAGTCGGACTCGCCCATGACGGGTTCCGTAGCAGCAAGTAAGGCCCGGTATCCACCTAAGCGGAGCGGAGAGGAGATGTGTTCATAGATACCCCACACGTATGGGTTTGATGAAAAAAAAATTGAGTTTTAATTGTAAGTATGGGGGAACCCCCAAACTTGTTGTTTTTTTTTTTCTATTTTTGTGTGAAAATCTTAATGCGGTTCACAGAACACAATCTACTTACCAAGTTTCAACAGTATAGTTCTTATAGTATCGGAAAAAAGTGGCTGTGACATACGGACGGACAGACAGACAGACAGACACGATGAATCCATAAGGGTTCCGTTTTTTGTCATTTGGCTACGGAACTCTAAAAACGTGTAATTAATAATAATAATTCTGGTCAAATCAGTCGGAAAATTAAAATTTTCCTATCATTCAGTAAAATGTCTTTCGAAAATAAAGTCGTGGTTATAACGGGCGCCGGCTCTGGCATCGGCGAAGCAATAGCAGTGCATTTCGCCAAATTATCTGCTAAATTATCTTTACTGGACATTAACGCTGAAAATCTAGAAAAAGCAATTAAAAAGTGTGAGAAATTGAGCAAAACTAAAGCGATCAAAATTGTCCTCGATATGACGAAAGATGAAAGCGTAAAACAAGCAGTCGATAAAACTATTGACGAACTTGAAAAAATTGACGTAGTGGTCAATTGTGCTGGAATTATTAGTGTATCCGGAATACTAGATGGTAAATTCATAAATGATTTCGATAATGTAATGGCTATTAATTTTAGAGCATATGTTATAATGTCACATTACTCTGCGCCAGCTTTGGTTAAAACTAAAGGATGTATAATAAACATAGCAAGTGTATGCGCTAAGTTGGTTGATAAGAAAATAATTCCGTACACTACTTCTAAAGCAGCTGTGGTGCAGTTTACTAAGAATGCTGCTTTAGAATTGGCTGAGAAAGGAGTAAGAGTCAATTCTATCTCCCCTGGATATGTTAAAACTAATATTGCGACTAACAGTTTGAGTCAAGAAGATCTTAAACTGATGAATAGCAAGTCAGCGCCGCTTGAGCATGTTCTGAAGGTGGACGAGATCGCAGATTTGGCTGGTTATCTGGCAAGTGATAAAGCGCAGAGTATAACTGGAGCCGACTTTGTTATCGATTCTGGATATAGTCTTTTGGGATTGTTGCTGGATGATTGACGAATTAATGTGGAAGTAAAATCTTTTAATTGATTAAAGAAATAATTTGTGAAACTCGCATGTTTTCTGAACTCCATATTATTTTTAGAGTTCCGTACCTTAATTGGAAAAAGGAACTCTGATAGGATCAGTTTTTGTCGTTCTGTCCGTCTGTCGTTTCTGTCAAAAAAACCTTTAGGTCAACGGGAAGTACCTACGTCTGTCTGTCTGTCAAGAAACCTACAGGGTACTTTCTGTTGACCTAGAATCATGAAATTTAGCAGGTAGTAGATCTTATAGCTGACATTTGGGGAAAAATCTGAAAACCATGTTTTTAGGGTTGCATCACACAAAAAAAATTAAATTGTGGTCATAAACTAATAATTAGTATTTTCAATTTTCTAAGTAAGATAACTATATCAAGTGGGGTATCATGGTATGAAAGGTCTTTACCTGTGCATTCTAAAACAGATTTTTCTTTATTTTTATGTATCATAGTTTTTGAATTATCCTGCAAAATGTCGAAAAAATACGACTGTAGTACGGAACCCTCATTGCGCGAGCCTGACTCGCACTTGGCCGGTTTTGTTTTGTATGGTAGCTTATGACATTGTATGTGTGTAGAATGTAGATTACTATATTATATCCGCATTTTCACGGATTCAGATCGGATGAGTGCGTGATCGCTTTAAATTTGGTACCTATATTATGTTGAATTTTCAAAAATCCTTTCTTAGCGGAAGTCTACGTCATTATGACGTAGACGTGACGTCATTATTATCTGCATGCCAAATTTTAGCTCGATCCGTAAAGTACCTTGAGCTCAGTCATTCAGTCAATCAGTTTTTCATTTTATATATTTAGATTATATTATACGAAAAATCAGAGTTCCTAAGTGATTTTATTCTTGAGTGTTGTCTCTGGTACTATGCAGCGCCACCCTGATATCAATACGAGCAACATAATAATATAGTTCAGATCGGTGCAAAGGTACCTAGGTATAATGTAAGTGATCACGGCGCCATCTATTAGACAACGTTTACACTTCTAGCAAACAATCGATTGGTTTGGCGATAATGCGTTGCGGCACTTGCGGAATGTTCCTATCGGCGGTAGATGGCGTTAGGGAGCGCCTACTGCCACTTCTTACAGCGATTCATTACCACGTTTCGTTTAACGCTGTGGTTTTACTATTATATCCCAACCTGTCGTTATTATAATTATAGTTATTATATAACGACAGGGTTGAGATGGCAATCGGGGTATCCTCATACCCCGATTGCCATCTCAACCTGTCGCTAAGGCTAACCTATTAGTTCACCACATCGATGGTTTAACATGCTAATTATGTTATCACATCGGCCGTCTGCTTCCTGCTAAAACGCTCAACACATTACCTAATCGGAGAACGCCTCGCGTGGCCCCGTCACAGAGCAAGGACTTTGGGAAATGGAATCTTTAGTCATGACCAGTCATAACTGTGGCCCTGTGTGGCCCCGAGGTTCGCTAGTTCTTCTTTGATTCAACTGAATGGTCAGTTGCGTCACGATGATGTGATGTGACCTTGCCATGCGATGTTTTTATATTGAAAATTGTTTATTTTATCTATCTAATGAGATGTTAATTTATAAATAGGTACCTAAGTAGGTATAAAGTACCTAACTAATATAATTGGTACATCTTACCAACTTATTACATTCATCATCATCATCATGATCAACCCATTGCCTGCTCACTACAGAGCACGGGTCTCCTCTCAGAGTGAGAAGGGTTTTGGCCATAGTCTACCACGCTGGCCATACTTAATTCTAAAATTCTTTGTGTCATATAACTACCTACACATTAATAGATTAATTTTCATTAGGACTGAGTGTCTATGGTACACGGTAAAACATATATCTACGTCAATAAAACGCTTGTGTAAAAAGTAAATATTTTTATTGGCATTAAAAACGTATTGATTAGATTCTCTTTGTTGGCATTAAAGTAGCATTTGCGCGCTCCCCATACCAGACAATGCTAATCCAGAATCTAGCACGAAATCGGAACCAGTTATACTTCTAGCCTTATCGCTTGCTAAATATACTGCCATCTCAGCAACCTCACTTGCGTCTATATTATGTTGTAGTGGAACAAACTTAGCATATGAAGCGAACACTGCATCATTTTGCTCTTGGCTTATTCCTGCATGTAATGCAATATTCGTCTCAACGGGTCCTGGAGAAATGGAATTGACTCTGACTCCTTTATCTGCTAAGTCCATAGCAACGTGCTTTGTGAAATAGGCGATAGCAGCTTTCGATAGGTTGTATGGTATTGATCCTTTACAAACAACTTTAGCCATCACACTGGCTGTATTAACAACACATCCTTTACTTTCAATCAACGCTGGTGCAGCATAATGTACCATGGCAATTGTAGATCTAAGATTTACACTCATAACTTTATCTAAAACACTCAACAAATCTGAATCAAGAATTCCTCTATCTCCGAAAATCCCCGCAACATTAACGAGAACGTTAATTTTTGAAAATTCCTTGATAGTATTGTCAACTGCTCGTTTTACATCTACATCTTTGGATAAATCTGCAACCACTTCTAACACTTTCGCTTTGCTTAATTTACGACATTCCTCTGCCACTTTATGAAGGTTATCTCCATTTATATCTACTAAGGAAAGTGTAGCAGATAGCTTAGCGAATTGTAGAGCATTCGCTTTACCTATGCCTGATCCCGCTCCAGTAATTATAACAACTTTATTTAAAAAACTCATTTTAGTATGTCCGCGTTAAATATCGTTGCCGCTAAACTTCAAACTGGTTTCCCCTCTACGTGTTTACGTAATTTATATTTGGCACATAAGTACCATAGTACCTAGTCATTCTGTTCATGACCATCACTATCAGTGTTATCACAATAGAATCAGTCGATTACAATCATCGATATTAAAAACCACAGAAATTTGAATAGGAAAAACTATAGAAGTATGAGTGTTGCCATGCAGGTCAATGCACGTTATTGTAAAAGCAAACGTATTAAGAGGGCTCAGGACGGTGCTTTCTTCATACAAACGTAGGAGGGTAATTACCACATTATTTGATATTGTAAGTGAGTATTATATCGATTTATCATGTCGTTATCTAGGTTTATTGATATATAAAACATTGAAAAAATATTGATTTTAAAGTTGCGAGCCTCAAAAGATTCCTATTTTAATACTGACACCTCTAGTCTAATAGAAGTTATAGAGCCAAATAGAAAAATGGAAAACGTGAAGTAAAGCCTAGGTAATAAAAATCAGACTAAGCTTTTCGTAACTAGGTAGTAATAATTAAGAAAATCTTTATGTATCATGCTTGCAACACTATAATATCATAGGCACCACTGAATAGTACACATTGATAGGTTAGTGTTTAAGTAAGGATTGAAGTTCCTAAGTATGGTAGGTAAGTAAAGCCTGACCAGAAATATAAAAAACTTCCTGTGGGGGCGCCACTAGTGTATGGTTTATGGTCACTAATTATAATGATCATGTATAAATTAGTTTCACAGGATTTCCGCAATTATTTTTCTGGTCGGGCAAAACTTACACTGTGTATGTTTAGACTTAACTGATTAATAAAACGCTCATATAAAAGGCATTTTTATTGCCATTAAAGGAGCATTTTGCCGCTCGGTAAACCGGATAGTGCTAATCCAGAATCTATCAAGAAATCGGAACCAGTAATACTCTTAGCCTTATCGCTTGCTAAATAAACTGCCATCTCTGCAATCTCATTTGCATCTATATTATGTTGCAGTGGAACAGACTTGGCATATAAAGCGAACACTCCATCATTTTCCTCTTGACTTTTTCCTGAATTTAATAGAATATTCGTCTCAACGGGTCCTGGAGAAATAGAATTGACTCTAACTCCTTTATCTGCTAAGTCCATAGCAACGTGCTTTGTGAAATAGATGACAGCAGCTTTTGATAGGTTATATGGTATTGCTCCTTTACAAACCATTCTAGCCATTACACTAGCTGTATTAATAACACATCCTTTACTTTCAATCAACGCTGGTGCAGCATAATGTATCATGGCAATTGTAGATCTAAGATTTACACTCATAACTTTATCTAAAACACTCAACAAATCTGAATCAAGAATTCCTTTATCTCCGAAAATTCCCGCACAATTAACGAGAACGTCAATCTGTCCAAATTCCTTGATAGTATTGTCAACTGCTTGTTTTACATCTACATCTTTGGATAAATCTGCTACCACTTCTAACACTTTCACTTCGCTTAAGTTTCGACATTCCTCTGCCACTTTATGAAGGTTATCTGCATTTATATCTACTAAGGAAAGTGTAGCAGACAGTTTAGCGAATTGTATAGCATTCGCTTTACCTATCCCTGACCCCGCTCCGGTGATTATAACAACTTTATTTATAAAACTCATTTTAGTTACTACGTCCGCGTTAAATATGGTTGGCGTTAAACTTCGAAATGCATTCCCTGCTACGCGCTTACGTAATTAATACTTGACTTAATCATCGAGTTCACGACCATCACTCAGCGTTATCTAAATACAATTATAATCAATTACAATCATAGATATTAATGACCACAGAAATCTCTAGAAATACTATAGAAGTATGAGTGTCGTAACACAACACGCAGATGGTTTGAAATTTTGAAATCAGCGTGCGTTATTGTAAAAGCAGACATACCCCAACCACTTCAAGAATGCAGTTACCCCGTCTCGCGTTTCCCCGCACCGCACACTTTAAAGTATCCTTAGCATTACACGCCAGTTTACAGCCACGAAGAAATTCTGCCCTTTGATTGGTTGATTCGCTGTTTACATTTTTTCACAGCCAATCAAAGGGCAGAATTTGATGACGATGACGACAATAATGATGAATACGTTTTTCTTACACAATCGGGAGTCAGATTGGAAAAAAAAATTAAAGCCTACCTAGCCTACCCCAAATGGGATGAATTGGTATTTTTAAAATCATACTTAGTTAAGTTTCCTGGTCTATGCTCAGACTAAGTAAATAAAACGCTTACTTATATAAAAGATATTTTTATTGGTATTAAAGTAGCCTGTTCCCACTCGGTAAACCGGATAATGCTAATCCAGAATCGATCACGAAATCGGAACCAGTAATACTCTTAGCTTTATCGCTTGCTAAATAAACTGCCATCTCTGCTATCTCAATTACATCTATGTTATGTTGTAGTGGAACAGACTTGGCATATACAGCGAACGCTGCATCATTTTCCTGTTGAGTTTTTCCTGAATTTAATAGAATATTCGTCTCAACGGGTCCTGGAGAAATACAATTGACTCTGACTCCTTTATCTGCTAAGTCCATAGCAACGTGTTTTGTGAAATGGAGGACAGCAGCTTTCGAAAGGTTGTACGGTATTGCTCCTTTACAAACCATTCTAGCCAACGCACTGGCAGTATTAATAACACATCCTTTACTTTCTATCAACGCTGGTGCAGCATAATGTACCATGGCAACTGTAGATCTAAGATTCACACTCATAACTTTATCTAAAACACTCAACAAATCTGAATCAAGAATTCCTTTATCTCCGAAAATTCCCGCACAATTAACGAGAACGTCAATCTGTCCAAATTCCTTGATAGTATTGTCAACTGCTTGTTTTACATCTACATCTTTGGATACATCTGCTACCACTTCTAACACTTTCGCTTCGCTTAAGTTTCGACATTCCTCTGCCACTTTATGAAGGTTATCTGCATTTATATCTACTAAAGAAAGTGTAGCAGACACTTTAGCGAATTGTATAGCATTCGCTTTACCTATCCCTGATCCTGTTCCGGTGATTATAACAACTTTATTCGTAAAATTCATTTTACAACATCCGTGTTAAATATCGTTGGCATAAAACTTCAAAATGGCTTCTCCGTTACGCGTTTACTTAGCTAATTAATAATTGGCATTAAGCGTATATAGAGCTAATCATTGAATTCACGACCTTAGTGTTATCACGATCGAAATTAGCATCATAATCAATTAGAATTACTTAATAGAATAGAATATATTTTTATTCAAGCAAACTTATTACAAGTGCTTTTGAATCGTTAACTAGTTTAGTTTACCACTGGTTCGGAGCGCCGTTCCTACCGAGAAGAACCAGCAAGAAACTCGGCGGTTGCTCTTTTCAAGTGATCAATTTATAATATTATTATACCATACTGTACAAGCAATTGCAGCCCCGTGCATTGCTGGAGCGAGTCAAATCCAAGCTTAACATAGTCTTCGACTGTTATGCTTTTTTTAAGAGCATACTTTTAATAGATTTTTTAAACTTGTGTAAAGGCAAGTCTAAAATTGTTTGTGGGATTTTATTATAGAATATTACACTCATTCCCACAAATGACTTTCCCACTTTCGCGAGGCGTAGCGTAGGAGTTGCAAGTTTATTACGGTTCCTAGTTTGTCTGTCGTGGAAATCACTGATTATTTGTAACGGAGAATGTTATGTCAACCAAAAATTATATTATTGTAAATATATTGAGAAGCTACGGTTTTGACTCGCTACAGCTCGGGCAATGCGGGTTCCGTACCTACTACAGTGGTATTTTTTCGACATTTTGCACGATAATTCAAAAACTATGATGTATAAAAATAAATAAAAATATGTTTTAGAATGTTCAGGTGAAGACCTTTCATATGATACCCCACTTGATATAGCCACTCACTTCGAAAGTTGAAAATACTAATTATTAGTTCATGACCAGATTTTTTTTGTGTGATCTAACCCTAGATCACGGTTTTCAGATTTTTCCCCAAACGGGAAGTACCCTGTAGGTTTCTTGACAGACAGACAGACAGACAACAAAGTGATCCTATAAGGGTTCCGTTTTTCCTTTTGAGGTACGGAACCCTAAAAATGATGTGATTTTGTATATCGGTACCTAGTTTATGGGGCTAGAATTCATTTAAAAAATCATGCTCATTGCTCAAAATCGGCAACACACTGCCCCGGGAACAAACAAACACACACACACACACACAGCAGATAACATTTCTATTATCTTATTTAGAATTCCGTGGCCACAACTGTATTATTATAAGACCGAAATTACCTATCGTGAGATAAAAAAATCAAGGTTACATGTATGATAACAATGTTCGAGAACATCTTCAAATTCAGAGTAGGTAAGAACCAGTACCGATCTATACCTACTATTTATCTTTTGGGATGATTTATGTCCGTGCCACGTACGAGGCGCGGACGAGGTACGGACGAGGCACGGATTCAAAATATCACGAACGTTTTATATGAAGCAGTTCATGCTTCACCGTGTGGCGTGTGCAACACGGCACGGTGAAGCGTAAAGCGTAGGTATGTGGCACGGCTCGTGCCAGCCACGTGTTGGTATAAATCATCCCTTATCCAACGATTTTGTCCATTACCTATGACTTTGTTGTGCACGTTAGTCTTTGCTATGCTTATTATACAGGGTGTAACCAGAACGCAAGCAAAATCGAAGACAGGTGATAATGTGGCTAATTCCGTTGTACACAATCTCTAAACTAAACTAAAATGATACGTCTAAATCTATTGCTATCCCTTTAATAATGTTGCTTGCAGAAAAGCATAGCACTAGATGTAGACCTGTTAATTTAGTTTAGGTTTAGAGATTGTGTGAAAGCGAATCGGCCCCAGTATCTATGTAAATTTATGAAATCATACCTATCATACCACAAAAAACGCGAGAAAAAATAAAAGGATATATATTGCATAACCCGACTGGGTATCTTCAGAAGATTTGCCCCTCGAAAAAAAAAGGAGATATGTTGCAAATAATAAAACATCTGACTGACGCTACAGGTCAACGAACGTTGCGTAAGTAGACCAGTTTGACACGCTATACATTGTGGGTTCGAAAAATCACTGAAACTACAAAAGGTTGAGGCAAATATTTATCGATGTTTAGATAGTATAACAATAACGCTAAGTTTTTACTAGCGTTCTGGTTACACCCTGTATTAATAGGTACCTATGCTATATTGCTTTGTCATGTTCTTATCAGCTAACCTGCCCTGAGTACAGTGGCGTGCACAAGGCTAGAAGCCAGGGTAAGCATTAGTTAGGTAGGAACCTGTTTACTGGCAGGTCATAATGAAAAATATGCATTGAGCTATTACAACTGGGGTAAGCAGTGCATTTATGCCTCTATGACCTGCACGCCACTGCCTGAGTATATACCTACGGTTGGAACTACTACAAGTCCTTAGTAGGACATGGTAAGGCTCTAGGAAAGGTCAAGAGTCACTCAGCGGGTGACGGAGATCTATGCTTGTAGTTTCTGCACGTAATCATATCAAAAATGAGGAGATCTGTAGGAAGACCAGAGTACCCGACATAGCTCAGTGGGTTTTGAAGCTGAAGTGATAGTTCGAAAAACCGGTAACCGTCCCAAGATGCTGGAATAGCCACCTCGCACCAGAAAGCACGGCGTTGGAAGACTACCCCACTACCCACTAGGTGGGCGGACGACATTCATGGTGTCACATGGAGCCGCTGGATTCAGGGGGCGCAAGACCGTGGCGTGTGGAAGTAACTTCAAGAGACCTATGTCCAGCAGTAGGCGTCTATTGGTTGTTGATAAAATAAGATTCTCAGTCAACGTGCGCTCTATAGATCTCAGCTAAGATCTATATGTAGAGCGCACTTTGACTTTGTCCAGACTTAAGATTGAGTTAAAACGAGACAGATGTATATCTAATATATCTGTCTCGTTTTAACTCTGACTTAAGTCTAAGCTAAGTCAGAGTGCGCTCTATAGATTTCACGCTATTGTTGTACATCAAAAGAGAAATGCAAATAGGTATGCAAAATAAAATAAACTTAAAAATTAAATCACTGTAAAGCGATTATTTTTATTAACAAAGAGTAAAATCTTAAAATATTATTAATAAACAATTATATTGATCTGAAAATATTAATAAACAATCAATAATATTGACAATAAATATTTATTTTTGGAGTAATTAGCGTTTACAAACTAGGTAACTAAACTAATGAAGTATTCCAAAATAATACTAGTATGTTCACACTGGCTTTCTTTTTAGGGTTCCGTACCTCAAAAGAAAAACCGAACTTCGTTGTCTGTCTGTCTGTCTGTCTCTCGTCAATTCGGAGGAATTAAAACCTATAGGGTACTTCCCGTTGACCTAGAATCATGAAAGGCAGCAATGTCTTATAGCACAAGGGAAAAATCCGAAAACCGTGAATTTGTGGTTTCATCACAAAACAGAAATTAAAATGTGTTCACGAACAAGTAATTAGTTTACTAAATCACATCATAGATGGTGCTGTCCGTAGTTAACTTGCAGTATTGCACATAAAAGTGTTATAATCTTGTACGATGATGGTACGAAATCCTTCGTATGTGAGTCATAAAAATTCGAAAACTGTGAATTTGTGGTTACATCACAAAACAAATATTAAAATGTGCTCATCAATTATTTCTCTACTAGCTGATGCCCGCGACTTCGTCCGCGTGGATTTAGGTTTTTAAAAATCCCGTGGGAACTCTTTGATTTTCCGGGATAAAAAGTAGCCTATGTCCTTCCCCGGGATGCAAGCTATCGCTGTACCAAATTTCGTCAAAATCGGTTGAACGGATGGGCCGTGAAAGGCTAGCAGACAGACAGACAGACGGACAGACGGACACACTTTCGCATTTATAATATTAAGTATGGATAATATTAGTATGGATGAAGTATTTCTACGCGCTATGTGAAATTGTTTTACCGAAATAAATATTTTTGAATGAATAATTAGTTTACTAAATCACATAATAGATGCCGCTGTGCCTAATTAACTTGCAGTGCAGCAAAAAGCAAACGTATTTCTACTAATCACGATTATTATTAGATTTCAATCTTTCTTTGAGTTTCTGCATCCTTTTGTACATGTGCAGTTTGTCCGCTGTAAATGTCGATTTTGTGGTCTGCTTTTCCTGAAAATTGAATTAATAAAAAATGTTCCTTTTTAGGGTTCCGTATCTCTAGAGAAGAAAAGGAAGAATCTCATCTACACTGAGAGTGAAGTAAAATAATGCATTCAGAATGCTGTTGGGGCTGCCGAGGGACTGTGGTGCTATAATCTTTTATATATTATATATAAAAGGAAAAGGTGACTGACTGACTGACTGACTGATCTATCAACGCACAGCTCAAACTACTGGGCGGATCGGGCTGAAATTTGGCATGCAGATAGCTATTATGATGTAGGCATCCGCTAAGAAAGGATTTTTGAAAATTCAGGGGGTGAAATAGGGGTTTGAAATTAGTGTAGTCCAATATCTTAAACTTTATACAAATTGTTTGCTGACGCCCGCGACTTCGTCCGCGTGGATTTTTAGGTTTTTAACAATCCTGTGGGAACTCTTTGATTTTCCGGGATTAAAAGTTAGCCTATGTTTGAGTAGCCTGGTCTTTATCTATACCCCTGCAAAAAATCACGGCAATCCGTTGCATCATTGCGACGTGATTGAAGGCCAAACCAACAAACAAACACACTTTCGCATTTATAATAAGGGGTAGGTACTGATCATACATAGTAAGAAGACTGAACTAATTCCCAGCCAATTGCATCTGCATTCACGGGTTTTCACAAATTTTCACTGCTACGTAACTTTCAAATGATTTTTACTAGCTGATGCCCGAGACTTCGTTTGTGTAGATTTAGGTTTTAAAAAATCTTGTATGAATTCTTTGGTTTTACGGGATACAAAGTAGCCTATGTCGCTCGCCAGGTCTTTGACCTCCATGCAAAAATCACGTCAATCCGTCGCTCCATTGCGACGTGATTGAAGGACAAACCAACATACAAACACATTTGCATTTATAATAAAGGTACTGATAGTACGCAACAGGTCGAGATGACAATCGGGGTGGCGACGCTCCGCAAACCCGTACAGTCCCCGCGCTAACCCGGTGCGGGATAGAAAGAAAAGAAAGAAAGAAAAACGTTTATTTTTTAAGGCTGTACCACACATTACCAGCTAGACCTGGTTAGGTTATCCCGGCGCCTCTAATACTTGAGTAGTAAAGTCAAAAGACCTCAAGTAGAAGAAGCGCCGGAATAAAGTATGTCATGTGTGGCACAACCCAAAAAAAAAGGTCCCTACTCAGCATAAATGCCATATGTCTTGCACAAGTACAAAACATACAGCGCTGGTTTTCAGTAGGAACCCTGATTCGGGTGGATAGGGCGGGTGTGCGGGGCGTCCCTCCCCGCCTCATACCCCGATTGCTATCTCGACCTGTCGCGTACTATAATAGTAAAGTAATATAACTTACGTAAGGAAAAAACGGTATTTCTATGACGTAGAGCTCGAAAAACGTAGATGCTACTATTAAAGGTCCGGATCTTCTTTCGCATACATCCAATTGTACGGCGACTTTTCCTTCGGGTAACCTTGAGAGTGTAAATAGATGAATTAATATAAGGGCCGGATTTTCAATAAAAAAAACCGGCCAAGCACGATAATTCAAAAACTATGATTCATAAAAATAAATAAAAATCTGTTTTAGAATCCACAGGAGAAGCCCTTTCATATGATACCCCACTTGATATAGTTATCTTACTTACTAGACAGACAGACAGACGGACAGACGGACGGACAGACGGACGGACGGACAGACAGACAGACAGACAGTCTGTAAAAATTTATATATAATAGTCATTAGTCATGTCAAAAGTATGGTTCACCTTTAAAATAAGAGCTGAAATCGTACTTTTGACATGACAGTTGAAGCATAAAGTTAAAATGGCGCGTGAGAACTCATTTTATACACATCATACCTTGCCAGTGTTTCAAAAGTGGGTTTAAATGATGTCTCTTGGCTTGAAAGTCTGTACAGCAAAATCTTTCCATCGCCAGTGGCAAACAATATGATGTCCACGTAGAAAAACAATGCTGTGATTGGTGGGAACTCCAGATAAAGGTGCTTGTATTGATCTACCTGTAATTACAAAGCAAAATAAATCTAAGCTAGCTGATGCCCGTGACTTCGTCCGCATGGAATTAGGTTTTTTAAAAATCCTGTGGGAACTCTTTGATTTTCCGGGATAAAAAGCCTATGTCACTCTCCAGGTCTTTACCTATACCTATGCAAAAAATCACGTCAATCCGTTGCACCGTTGCGACGTGATTGAAGGACAAACCAACAAACAAACACACTTTCGCATTTATAATAAGGGTACTGATATATAAAACGAAAAGTTTACTGACTGACTGATCTATCAACGCACAACTCAAACTACTGGATGGATCGGGTTGAAATTTGTGTAGTCCACGAGGGGAAGGTAAGTTGTATGGTTTTTAAAAAAAGAATAATCATTAGATTCATTTTAAATTCACTGTTATAAGTCCCGCAAATTGCTATTGTGCTGGAACCATGTCTCATTAACATCAATTTGAGGTAATCTTGATGTCAGCCGAAATAAAAATATACATACCATCAGCTCACGCACAATAGACGGAAATGTTTAAGTGCCCAGAGAGAGAAGAGAAGATACCATCAGCTCGAAACTTCAGTCTAGCCGGCCACGCGAATTAGCGATTTGCGGGATTTATAACAGTTGTTAGTTTTCTTACCTCAATTTTTATTAAATTACGTGAGTAACATACAAAATTCTTGTCGTCCACTGCACGTATATGTTTGATCTGCTTGATCCATTCTACTGGACAATTTATAGGTCTATATTTAACTTTGAAACAATGACTACTTGTATCAAGAGTCGCTATATATCCATAGTCAGTAAACAAATATAATACACCTTCGTTATATTGCATTTCTTTGATACTATAATCTATTGTAACGATAAATTCTGGTGTGAATTCTTGAAGTGTTAGATCCAATGAGAAAATGTTTCGGTTATGGTGAAGATACAATATGGTGTTTGCCAGTATAAAATCATCTGTTTTCAAATATGCCTCCGTTAGAAATTCCGGAGTATCACTATCAACTGTTCGTTGTATGTATATACCAGATTTAACTTGCATAATTGTTACATAGTCGTTATTCATAATTTTTAAACAGTTTCGTTCTGGTAACGCAACAGTAATATATTTTAATGTACTTGTGTCATACAGAAATGTACCTTTGTCGTCTCTCAGTGGTAGAATTCCGTAATCGATGTTTAATACATGCGAAATGTCACTTAATGAAAACTTGTAGAACTCCCTTATTTCTATGTCATATTCCTTTAAATCTGACCATTGATAAAGATTTCTGTATATGTGATACCAAGTACATTGGTTACCGGATTTCCTTTTAGCGATTTTCGAGGAATTTTTGAACTCCTTTCGACATTTTTCATGCCACAAATATTCTGAACTGTCGATCAGTTCTTTCCAACCTTTGCACACTCTTCTACATTTTCCCAAGACGGACCCGTTGATTTTTCTCAATATTATTTCGAAGAGTTCGAATGGAAGTTTATTTATATACGCTTCTTCTGTCATATTCTTATTTTTTGCACTAAAATAAAAACATTTTCAGTTCTTTAGTTATTATAGATCGTAATACTTAAGTCGGTACAAGAAACTATAATATAGGAAGGTATTTAATAAGACAGGTATATGAGGTATACTTAATTACGTAAATATCTCCGTCCACATCTAGAATTTTATTGTATTTACCATTTTGATCAGATTATAGTATATTCAAACCTATTGATAAAGGAAAAGTTTATTTACAATTTGATAAGAACCCGTGATTTTGACATCTTATTTTCTTCTTTATGTTGGTCAGTCTGTTTTTCTGTCAAATATATTACTGAACGAAAATATGAAATGTTTGGTACCTAATCATTCATCCAAGTTTCAGCCATACACCGAGCGAGACCAATAATTTATCTATGGTTTCAGCAACAGATTTAATTCACAGCTCCAAAGGTACCTCATATTTTAGTTTGAAAAATATCTTTTATACAAGTGAGATGATTTTTAAATAAAAATTAATAAATAAAATAAGCACTTGAGTGACTAAAAGCCACTGATATGAACATATACGCTGTACAAGTACGCTAGATAAGCTGTGCCATACAAAATGGTGTTTCTGCCAATTCAAATGCGCTGAGCGCCCACTACCCACCGAGTATACCAGTGGCCCTACCGCGGTTGTTTGACAGCTACAATGTCACGATCGCAATCATCTCTGATTGGTTAATGCTCGCTCACTATTGGCTACAATGCATTGTTGCAACAAGAATGGCACAAATTCAGCCAAGCAGAATAATTGAGATTGTAGTAATGATTGATGCAGGTTTTAGACAATCGCCCTACAGGAATTAAAATTGACACTTTGTGTTAAATGGTCTTCGTGTTGAATAGGTACTTAATCTGTGGTGCTAAGACTGACAGATGTCTCATCACTTTAGTTCCAGGACTCGCATGTCATTCAATGCCTTAGAGCAATGATCAATGCTGTTATCAGCGCCAAAATGGCAATAAATCAAGTTGGTTCAAAAACAGGTCGGCAATAGCAAGTCCAGCGTTTTCGTATTATGTATCTAGTAGAGATCAGTGTTTAAATCTATCACTATGATCGTGTTTTTAAACTATTTTCAATACTACCAACCGTTTTTGGCAGGATTGTTTGGCGCGAACTTTAAAATAAATAAAATAATTAATTTACATACATAATATAATGATATGGCCTTGCCAAGTGCGGATTGGCAGACTTCACACACCGTTGAGAACATTATGGAGAACTCTCGGGCATGCAAGTTTCCTCACGATTTTTTCCTTCAGTGTTAAAGCGAGTGATATTTAATTTCTTAAAACGCACAACTCCGAAAAGTTAGAGATGCGTGCCGGGGATCGAATCCCCGACCTCCCGAATAGGGAAGTCGAAACCACTAGGCCATCTTAGCTCTCGAAATTCGGTCGGGGGGACATAATTATTAGGTACCTATCCTATTAATATTTCTAGATATAAAAAAAAACAAGTTGAACCAACAATAAATGCTTTATTTCAAATTTCAATGCAATTGAATAAAATAACAAATTGATAGAATGTCGTTGAAATAGAAATTATTATATAGATTTTCTTAAGACTAATAATATATGCAATAACCCAACTTAATTAAGTACAGTAAAAATCAAATACAAAAAGAAACAAAAATCATTATCAAATAAATGACTGTATCAAAAAATAATATCACAATAAATAATTACAAATAGCCTAAATAAATATAGGTAAATACTTACTAAGCTAACAAAAAGTTCAAAATGCAAAAGCTAATTTTGATAGGAATTTCAGTTTTTTAATTTATAACAAATTGCTAACTGTACTTCAAGTTTTGGCCTTATTTGTTAACTCCCGACCCGTTAAGTCCTGACTGACTGACTGACATCAACGCACAGCCTAAACGGCTGGTCCTAGAGACATGATATTTGGAGGGTGTATTCTTTGTAAAGTGGGTATTCACTAAGAAAGGATTTTTCGAAATTACACCCCTAAGTGGTTTAAATGGTGGTTTGAAACTTATAGTTGTTTATTTCACACGGACGAAGTCGCGAGCATAAGTTATATCCGTACCCTTATATAAATGCGAAAGTGTGTTTGTTTGTTGGTTTGTCCTTCAATCACGTCGCAACAGTGCAATGGATTGCCGTGATTTTTCGCATGGGTATAGATAAAGACATGGAGAGTGACATAGGCAACTTTTTATCCCGGAAAATCAAAGAGTTCCCACGGGATTTTTAAAGAACCTAAGTCCACGCGGACGAAGTCGCGGGCATCAACTAGTAGTATCATATATTTAGCCACATTACCAGGCTAGGTATATTATAAAATTTAACATTTTTACTTGAATTAATAGTTAGTAATTTGTTATCTGCATAGGAATGATAATATTACTTAATACTTAAATAATAAATAGTTACGATTCGTCAAACCTAAACCTACACAGCAAGTAACACTTATAAAGTCACCAGAATAGACGCCTAGTTAGGGTTCCGTAGTAAAAAAGTCTGTCCGTTCTCCTGTTAATTTGGCATAGGTATAAATATTAATCACGCCGACAACGTGGTGAAATAATATTGTGATAAATAATTTTTTTCCGGGTAGCATACTAGGGTAGTTTCGATTTTTAAATCCGTTTGTAAAATATGATGTTTTAAAGTGCTAATTTTTATTAGTCAAGTGTCCCCCCCCATCAGGCAAATGGTAGTATATAGGAACGTGAAAAAATGCACAGCAGTAGTATATATAATCAATTTTAAAGGAAAACTATCATGGCTAAGTAGGGTTCACAGGTTAAGGAGTTATATCTGTTTTTCGAGGTTAATTGTGACTACGGAACCCTACAATGCGCGTGGCCCGCCACGCACTTGGCCTGTTTTTTTATAATTAAATTGTGCAACCGCTTATTTTAAAAGAAGACGTTGATATTTATTTAACAAATTAATAAATAGGAACAAATAAAGACTTGTTGAGCATTATTTTCGTTTTTACAAAACACTAATTATAGCTTAGCTTAAATTACTATGAATGCCGTAGGATGTCAAAATAAATTATAAAAACAGTCTATAAGTCACGCAAATTGCTATTGCGCTGGAACCGTGTCTCATTAACATCGAAATGACGTATATTTAAGTAAAAATACACCATCAGCTCGAAACTTCAGTCTAGTTCTCAAGTCACTAAAATGGCGACCACGCGCATTAGCTATTTGCGGGACTTATGGGACTATGGGTTATGAACATTCTTAAGGTTTTCGCCGACTATACAGGCCCATGATATTGATTAGTCACACAACTTTTACTAGTCATTGATACCGTTTAGGTCCGTTATGACTACTTCCCGTTAGGACCACTTCCCGTTATGACCACTTCCTGATATAACCAGTTCCCTTTATGGACTATAACAGTATGTTTAAACTTAACAATAAAATTCTATATTCCCTCACTCTCATAGCGCGATGGGACGGAAATCCGACACGGTCAGAGAGAGAGAGAGAGAGAGAGAGAGAGAGAGAGAGAGAGGGAGAGAGGGAGAGAGAGAGAGAGAGAGAGAGGGAGAGAGAGAGAGAGAGAGAGAGAGAGAGAGAGAGAGAGAGAGAGAGAGAGAGAGAGAGAGAGAGAGAGAGAGAGAGAGAGAGAGAGAGAGAGAGAGAGAGAGAGAGAGAGAGATTATGCGCAAGACCGACGGTTTGCTTTCCGAGGCGCAGAGGTGACAATTTCTTAAGAAAAATCCAGTGTCTTTTTTTGGCCCGACCCGGGAATCAAACCCAGGACCTCGTCATCCGCAGTTAAACCTGCTAATCACTAGACCAATGAGGCAGTTATTGATTATTATCGGGAAGTGGTCATATCGGGAAGTGGTCGTATCGGGAAGTGGTCGTAACGGGAAGTGGTCATATCGGGAAGTGGTCATATCGGGAAGTGGTCATATCGGGAAGTGGTCAAAACGAACCCAAACGATTGATGCATGTTTTTTAATATATAGATTTTGCCATAATGTTCTGCGTTCTACTGTCATTCATGACTATTATAAAACCTGCAAAAGTTGCATTTAATGATTGGCTGAATTTATTGTCTTTTTCTGCAAAAGTAGGTACATTGTAGCCAATAGTGAGAGCTCATCCAATCAGAGTTGATTGCGAACGTCATACAACGGTGGTATTTTTAAATAATTTAAATTTAAAATTCATTCTCCGTCCTTTTTAAGCAATATTAAAAAGAAAAAGATGCAGATACCTACTCTGTAACATCAAAATCGACGCCACTGACGTAGTTTATTGCTCTAGCGTAAAATTGCCAAAACATGGTCTCGCATGGCACGTCCTGTACAATGGGCGAAAACCTTTACACTGTGTGGAAATATAACAAATGACAAATTGACACTTATTCCTTAGAAATTAAAGCTCATAATCAACTATCCTTAAGTATACTAGAAACGACTAGCATCGTGAAGCTACCGATGAGGTATAGAGTAGCTGGAATCGAAGCCAGCAGTCGGTATCGTTCTTCTGTAAAAAAAATTGTTCTATGTAAATATTACATTTTAATAAAAGCGTTTTTATATGAAAAAAAATGGCGATCCGAAAAAAATCAATTATTTACTTGAGACGATACTTATACATAATTATTTGTACGTAAAATTTAAGCGCGTGGCCGCCATTTTAGTGACGTCAGCACTAGACTGAAGTTTCTCGAGCTGATGGTATATTTTTATCTATTCCATGTCATTTCCATGTTAATGAGACATAGTTCCAGCGCTATAGCAATTTGCGGGACTTATAATGTAAAATATCATGATACCAGTGTTAAATGTTAAAATGGGACAAAAATAATTACTAAAAGAAAAAGATAAAATAAATAAATAATTAGAAATAAATTTTATCGATCAAAGAAAAAGAAAAAATAAATAAAAAACAGAATAATATAGTATTGGAAATTCTAAAACTACCCCAGAAATACAAAATACATGATATTATGAAACCTAAAAATTCATATTTTTTTAAACATATTATGATACATGTTTTATTTTATTAACAACCCAATGAACTGTACCTTGTCTCAAAGCGGGTTAATTCACTAGCTAATGAAAATATATAAATTATTGTATTTCTATAAACAACTTATCTTTTTTGTTTTTAATTGTGTGGTAGTGGATTAATTTCTACGTCACTTTTGAGATGTGGGTGATTCTAAGTTATGAGGTATTTTCATCGGCAATGATAAAAAAACATATAAACAAGTGTTTCGATAAAAAAAAGACTTCAATCATGTTTGTTAACTTTCTATCATTTTTGTTGTGCCGCCTCTCCATACAACTAAGTATCTCTTAACTTAGAATGACCCATATTAAGAATAGATTTGATATCTAAACTTTGAGCAAAGGATCAAACTTTTACGAGACATTTTACCACAGTTAATAACCTGATGTGGTGACAGAAGTCTATTTCATTTGTTGCGCAAAGAACCAGCCTGGCTGTACAGCGCCGGAAATGCAACTAATATTCTTAGCACCGTTCCACACGGGCATGATCTACATATATAGTAACTAGGTGATGCCCGCGACTTTGTCCGCGTGGATTTAGGTTTTTAAAAATCCAGTTTTTAAAACTTTCATTTTCCAGGATAAAAAGTAACCTATGTCCTTCCCCGGGATGTAAGCTAACTCTGTACTAAATTTCATCGAAATTGGTTAAACTGTTGGGTCGTAAAAAGCTAGCAGACAGACAGACACACTTTCGCATTTATAATATTAAGTATAGTATGGATTAGTGATTCATTACGTTTCATTTGTTTAATCAAAAAATTTCTTCATTAAACAAATGAAACTTTTCAATAAGGAAGTGAAACCTAATATATTAATAATATATTAACCTAATATATATATAATGAAACCTAAAAGAAAAGAATATTGCATATAAAATTCTACTTTGGAGATAATATCAATCATAATAGCTAAACTAGCTATCAATACAGGAAGATTTTTTTGGTTTTGCACATTTTTTTTTAATGTTGTATTGAAACGAAATTTAATTAACACGTATTTTTTATTTTACTTAAGAATACCAAAGTTATCGTTTACCAAAGATATCCACTTTTGAACAGATGATTAGGGTCACCCTACAAACGTTATCTTCAGCTGTTGATTAAAATACACGCACTCACACCCGAGGACGCGCGCGGCGGCCGTTGACGCGCTTTAATATCGTCTAAGATGCGAACTTGGTACTTTTTTTTAAGGGAAAACGTCAGAGTCAGCTAGCGTGCTTTGTTTACGAATAGTATGACCATGATTTGCTTATTTTAAGGTAAAAAAATAATTTCAAAAAAAGGTACAAAATTATGAATGGAAATGTGTGTTCTATTAACGATACAGAACCACCAAAAAAATTTGTGCAAAACTAAAAAGAACTTCCTGTATAGCTGAACTTCGAGCTGAATTTAGAATAAGTGAAACTACTCCAACAAAAGAAACTTCTTCATTAAAGAAATGAAACTAACATATAAATAAAGGAATAAAAAACAAAAATAATTATTTTAACTTTTGAAAAATCATTAGTTTCTCTATACTACTCTCTAGTCTACTTTATAACAAACGAATATTATGTCAGGACGAATCACATGCAAATTAGGCAAAATAATATGTTTGAATTTCTTTGGTCTTGTTCTTACGAATTGAAATGATCATATGTCAGAACGAGACGTAACATGGTTTAACTATTAGCCTTTAGAAGGATATAGCAGATTTGTAAAGCGTTGTCTCTGTCGTTGAGACCGACAAAACGTTGTATAGGTATAAGTGACAGAGACAACGCTCTACAAAAGCTGAAATGTCATTTTATGGGCGACGTATATTATTTTTCTTCTACTAACATGCACATACAAGATTATTGTTACACACAGAATTCGTGCATCATGCTAAAGTATTAAACGAAAGTATATTAAAAAATTAGATATATTAAAAAAAAAGACCTTTAGTAGGTAAAATAATACTTTTATTTTTAAGTTCAAGTTTTAAGCCTTAAAAGTTAAGCACGTGAGCCATTTACATTGTTTTAATAGAAATTTAACAAAACTATACGTACTAAAGGGATTTAGATAATATTAATAACCTCTCACTTACACACTAGAGTCCTATAGTGAGTGAGTGAGAGGGAATGATGCCAACATGTTCGAACCATTCCTTTATTGCCACGTTATACAGTACGCGGCAGAAAGTAATGCACCTCGGCCTTTAGAATGACCTTTCGGCTTTGTAGAGCGTTGTCTCTGTCACTTATACCTATATGACATTTTGTCGGTCTCAATGACAAGAACAACGCTCTACAAATTTACTGTCTCCTTCTAAATAACGATGTATATATAACTTTCTGCCGCGTACTGTACTTGGGTATTACATTACAGTACTACCACTTTTATAATTTACGCCGATGTACCTGCGCAGAAATCTTATTTTTGAATGGCGCGAAAATATCTCAGCCAATCGTAGCACGCGTTCGTCCGCTATTGGTCGTTGCGTATGCGCCATGTTTTGTACGCACGAATTATGAGCGAGATAGTGCCTCATAAAAGTGGTAGTTCATATAGTCCGCGACAGATGGAGATGGCAATTAAGATATGAGGCGGGGGGACGCCCCGCACACCCACACTCGCTCGCACCGGGTTAGCACGGGAGCTGTGCGGGCGTGCGGCGCGTTCCCTCCCCGATCGCCATCTCGACCTGTCGCGTACTATACTGTGAGCTATTACTGAATTTTATTGTACAAATATAGTACAACTAGCTTATGCTCACGACTTCGTCCGCGTGGACTTCACAAATTTCCAACCCCTATTTTACCTCCTTAGGGGTTGGATTTTCAAAAATCCTTTTTTAGCGTATGTCTACGTCATAATAGCTATCTGCTAAATTTCAACCAGATCCGTCCAGTAGTTTGAGCTGTGCGTTGATAGATCAGTCAGTCAGTTAGTTAGTCAGTCACCTTTTGCTTTTACACACATATATAGATAAAATTCAGTAATAGCTCACAGAACTACCATTATATAAGCTAAGCGCTTTAACTGAAACGCAGATCTTTATAATGCTATTTTCTAAATCCCTGTAGGTATTTATGTAATAAATTAAGTGATAATACCTATAATTAATAATGCCTAGGAATTAACATTCGATGTAAGAAACGAGAAAAAAAAATACCTGAGAGTTTTCAAAATATTCGATATTGAAAAAACTAAAAAATTAACTGATATTCGTTATGCCCCAAATAACTTTAGGGACCAAAATGAAATGAATAATTCTAAGAATTCTAAGTTTCGACTCTCCTTGTCAGTATAAACGAAAACAAATTATTTTAATAACCGGTCAAGTGCGAGTCGGGCCTCGCACTTTTAGGGTTCCGTACATACCGAATTTGTTGTTTACATACAGTATATGGTACATAATATACCGAAATTTCATATTCCTAACTAGTTTAGTTTTTAAGATAGCTCCTGTTATATTTATACCCGGACGCTAACTTTGTTTTTTTAACAATAACAAATCGATTCAAATAACTATTCATTATGGACGGTTGTCGTTAACCAATGATTAAAATTAATATTACAAAGTAAACGTATATTAATAACGTTATTTATCTATAACGTTAAATTTAGCATTATTTATTAATAACGTTAAATATAGCGGTATTTATCTATAACGTTAAATGGAACGTTATTTATTTATAACGTTAAATGGAACGTTATTTATTTATAACGTTAAATGTAACGTTATTTATCTATAACGTTAAAACATAATAACGTTAATTCTCTTTACATAGTTCGATTTAGATATTCACGTCGGCGACGACGTATTAGTGAACTTATTGCGAATATTTCGAAAAATCACGGGTATTTTCTTAATATGTATCCGCTTTTTGATGGCGCCCCCTACGGGTAAACCCCCTAAATCGTCATAAACACAAACGCTATCCCGTTTAGTTTCGCACACAACCGGTTTGTCCTCATCGAAAATTATCTCAGGATCGTTCTCAATGATCTCCTCTATGGTCTGCCAGTCTGTCAGAACCTTTTTCTTGCTCTGGCAACACTGGCACATGTCATAGTCGCACTCTTTTTTATTCATATAGTACTCTGCGTCGTCTAGGATTGTGTGTTCGTCTTTGGGCTGTTTCAGTGGGACGAATATGGAGAATTTTCTGGCTGAATACTGGATAATCTCGTCTAGAATGACGTCAGCGTCTTCTGGCGGTGGGTGTATGTCGTTTATGATGTTCTCGAGGTCGTAGGAGTTTTTCCGGCTGTGGGGAGGGGTGAGAGCGTCGCCGGGAAGGATGCTATTCTTTCGTTTCTGACCTGTCATGGCGATGGATTTCTTGGTCGTCGCCCAGCCGAGGGAGCGTTGCACCGCCATCTTCCATTTTGTGTATCGCGCGTCGCGGTCTGTACAAAAAAAAAAAAATATTTTTATACCCGTGACTTTGCGTGGATTTACATTTTTAAAACACCCGCGGGAACTATTTGATTTTCCGGGATAAAAAGTAACCTTTGTGTTAATCCAGGGTATAATCTATCTGGGGTGCCAGCCAGGTAACCTCCCAGTGTGCCTGGGTGCTGCTGGTCCCTTTTGGATGCATCGGGCATCCGAGGGGGAAGAGTAGTATTCGGGCCGGTGCACCCCGGTAACATGGCTAATAATCTCTCTTCGGAGATATTGTCAGCCATGGCTAATGACCTGGCAGGGGGAAGGTTTCTCCGCGTGTCCCTCTGACTAGCAGAGGGCACAGCGGACGAGGCGGAGGATGGGACGCGGGCGACGTGCGCGGAGTTTGCAGTTGTCGCCCGTTGAGTCCCCGGGTCGGGAGGCGCACGCACTTGGTCGGTGCGCCTCGGGCGTGCGGTGTGGGGGCCTCGTGAGCGGGGTCCCCGGTCGCTGACTGGGTCGCGGTGGTTTGCTTCGGCGTTCCCGTGACCCAGTCACCAGGCGACGCGACGCGCAGGAGCGCCGCTGGGTTTTAGTGGGTATTCCGGTCGCCTCTCGGGCGGCGAGTCCCACATACCTTCCCTCCAGTTGGTTGGCTGGCTGGCTTCCAGGAGGGGGGGATGCGTAAACGCATTTCCCAGCGTTAAAAAAAAAGGGTATAATCTATCCAAATTTCCAATCCAATCTATCAAATTGATTCCAAATTTCAGCCCAATCCATCCATTAGTTTTTGCGTGATTGAGTAACAAACATCGAAACATCCCAACATCCACACTTTCACATTTATATTATTAGGACTAGCTTATGGAATACACAAACTTCAAACCCCTATTTAACCCCCTCAGGTGTTGAATTTTCAAACATTCTTTCGTAGCGGACGCCTGCGTCCTAATGGCTATCTGCATGCCCAATTTCAGCCCGATCCATCCAGTAGTTTGAGCGTTGTTAAATCAGTCAGTCAATCACCTTTTCCTTTTATGTATCTATAGATTTCTAAATTGTGTCTGATCTGGTCTGCTGGGGCCTCCCAGCCCGTGGTTACGGCCGTGGCTAGTTACCACCATACCGGCAAAGTCGTGCCGCCAAGTGATTCAGTATTCCGGTACGATGGCGTGTAGAAATCGATATGGGATATGGATTTAATGAGACTGCCATACCCCTTCCAAGTTACGCCGCTTCCATCTTAAACTGCATCATCACTAACCTTCAGGTGGGATCGCAGTCAAGGGCAACTCGTGATACAATTAAAACAAAGTTTGTGTTTAAAAAAAGTTTTCGAAAACCCCAGACTGCAACAGTGTGTTTGTTTGTTGGTTTAATGGTTTGTATGTTTGCCCTTCAATCACGTTGCAACGGAGCAACGTGATTTTTTGCATAGACATAGTTACCCGGAGAGTGACATAGGCTACTTTTTATCCTGGAAAATCAAAAAGTTCCCACAGAATTTTACCTAAAGCTGCACTATGCTTATATATTGGAAAAAATGTCTGCTTTTTATAAAAAATCTTAAAAACGTAGGTAAGTAGTTTTTACCATCATCCGTGGTGGTGGGCAGAAAGGTGTCGGCCGGAGTGGCGTGGTGCCGCCACCGCTCGCAGCTCCACACGCCCACGGAGTGTCCCGCCACGATGGCCACGCCCAGCGCTGACATGTCCCACGACTGGGCACGCACTGGAAATACGCCCAAAATTTCATCATCATCATCATCATCTTCATCATCATCATAATATACTCAACCCATCGCCGGCCCATTTTTCAAATTCATTCAAAACTTTGTAAGTTAGACCTAGACTTTTGGGAAAAAATCATTGCTTTAGAGGCAATATCCAAGAAGAAAACAGCGGAATGCGTGAGTAACCCCTCAAGGTTAAAAACCGGCCAAGTGCGAGTCAGGATTCCGTACTACAGTCGTATTTCGTCGACATTTTGCACGATAATTCAAAAACTATGATGTATAAAAATAAATAAAAATCTGTTTTAGAATGTACAGGTGAAGCCCTTTCGTATGATACCCCACTTGATATAGTTATCTTACTTCAAAAATTGAAAATACTTATTATTAGTTTTTAACATACCATACATTATTAATTATCTAGTTAGTGTAAGTGGCACTGCCGTTCTAATAAGATGTAAAAAAAAAAAATAAAAAAAAAAAAAATAACCACAATTTTTTTTTGAGTGATGGTACCACAAATTCACGGTTTTCAGATTTTTGCCTTTATGTCTGCTATAAGACCTACCTACCTGCCAAATTTCATGATTCTAGGTGGGAAGAACCCTGTAGATTTCTTGACAGACAGACAACAAAGTGATCCTATAAGGGTTCCGTTTTTCCTTTTGAGGTACGGAACCCTAAAAAACAAAAATGCTGCATCACTTACACACTGGAATGCCAACTAAGTCCGCCTGTAGTTGCATCAGCAAATCATTGGAAGTCATCTTGCCGTCCACGTGCAGTTTGGACAGTGGCATGCCGCAGTCCTTGTTCATCGCTTCAAGGATATCTCTGTTGCAAACATAAACTTGATACAGCATAATTCCCGCAAATTGCTAAAACGCGTGGCCGCCATTTTAGTGACGTCAGCACTAGACTAAAGTTACGAGCTGATGGTATATTCTTACTTAAATACACGTCAAATGACGTCAAAATGACCTCATTTCGATGATAATGAGACATGATTCCAGGGCAATGCAATTTGCGGGACTTATACTACAGTGAGAAGGCTCTTTTGGCACTTGAATGACAGTGTCGGGGGGGGGGGGGGGGGCGTAATTGTGGAACAAATCCCCTCCATAAAATTGTGGACTACACAAATTTCAAACCCCCATTCCACTCCCTTAGGAGTTGAATTTTCAAAAATTCTTAGTGGATGCCTACGTCACAATAGCTATCTGCATGCCAAATCCGTCCAGTAGTGTACGTTGATAGATCGATCAGTCAGTCAGTCAGTCAGTCAGTCAGTCACCTGTTCCTTTTATATATTTAGATTACGTAACAGAGAGGGCGTATACTAACTTATTTCCGCGGATAGGGTATCAGTAGCCTTATTATAAATGCGAAAGTGTATTTGTTTGTTGGTTTGTCCTTCAATCACGTCGCAATGGTGCAACGGATTGACGTGATTTTTTGCATGGGTATAGATAAAGACCTGGAGAGTGACATGAGCTACTTTTATCCCGGAAAATCAAAGAGTTCCCAAGGGATTTTTTAAAAACCTAATCCCACGAGGACGAAGCCGCGGGCATCAGCTAGTAATAGATAATAAATGATTTCTGAGTTACCTGGTCTGAAAGCAGACCGCCTCTAAAGCGGCTCGTATGATGTGATTTTTCGTCGTGAACGCAGTAAGACCACAGATAATTCTGCAACAAAAGGTTTTATCAGAAAACTTAGTTATTCTTTATTTTTGCGTTTCACATGTATCCACTTACAAGAATAACATGAGGTACATATGAGACCAAGGGTTTTTATTGAATTAATGCATTTCCTCACTGCTTTCCGAAATAAATTGTAGATTCGATGATGAGCGAGGACGATTTTGTAAAACCTGCATCAATCATTATTACTGTGGCGGTTGCCACAATTGGCAACTAGATGGCGCTGTTCAATCGATAACATTTCATGACGCAGTCCCGAACAAATGTACCGCCGACAGTACTCGCACTAACGGAGTTTTCTGATACAACTGTCGGCCCAGCTGGCGCTACCGAGCACAACCAACCGCTCGGTGGGAGATCTCCCTTTGGTACGGTGGAGCCTACACACCGCTCCCGTACATTTTTTTTATTTTTTATTTAAAAAGAATATTAGCCATGTTAAATGACTAATATTCCCCTTTCCTCTCCAACTAAGCGTCAGGCTTGTGCTAGGAGTAGGTACGACAATAGTGCAACGGGCGGGGTTTGAACCGTCGACCTTTCGGTTTTCAGTCCACTCCTTTACCGGTTGAGCTATTGAGGCACATTACAATCTCAGTTGTTGTGATTGGCTTAACTTGTGCGATTCTTGTTGCAACAATGCATTGTAGCCAATAGTGAGCGAGCGTCAACCAATCAGAGGTGATTGCGATCGTTACATTGTAGCTGTCATTCAACCGCAATCGAGCAACGGGGGTATGAGTTTAATGAACTTCCATTAATTTCGATTCCCTTTTGAAGTTAGCCGGCTTCGAAGACTACATCATCACACCAGGTGAGATCGCAGTTAAGGGCTATCCACCAGTGGACGCCTATCGGTTGATAACGATGATGATGATGATGATGATGAACAGTTATATTTTTTTCTTACCCTCTAGCATCCTTTCTCCAGTACGGGGCATACAATCCGTTTAAAGCAGGCACGAAGTACACGTCCCCCGTGGAAAACACTTGCCCCGCGATGTGCTCCGTGTCTTGAGCTACGTCCTTGATAAGTTTCAGGTTATCCCGGAGGAATTTCATTGCGCCCCCCGCTACTGCAATTGAGCCTAAAGCAAGCAAAAAGAAAAGGTATTGAAATCTATACAGAATGTCATTAGTAAGATAGCAAAAACTTAGATGTGAATTACTGACAAGTTACGCCTAGAAGTTTTACTTTAAAAACTAGTGTGTTGATGATTGTGTGATAAAAAATTTGTATGTCTGTCTATACGTACCTTCCAAAGCGTAAACAGCGGGTGCATTTGGTGGTCAATAACCCGTGAGTGGACTGCACGCGTCGAGTTCCAGTATTGTATAGCAGAAAACACCCGCTTTTGTATACTTGGTAAAGAACCAAGTATTTGGTAAGGGCTTTGATAAAAGATGGGGGTCCAAAACAGCTGTTCTGTTTGGCGCCCATATTAAATAGAAAAGATCTGAATTACTCACAAGTTTCGCCTGAAGAAGTTTTACTTTAAAAACTACTGTGTTGCTGGTTGTCTATAGTCGACGCATTTTAAACTGAGTCGTCGAGTTATCTGTCTGTTTCGCTCGCACTTACCTACGACCTGTAAGCGCGAGCGAAACAGATGTGCGCGACAGATAACTATAGTAAAAAAATTGCCTGTCTGTCTATACATACCTTCTAAAGCGTATACAGCGGGTGCGTTTGGTCCCAGTTTGTACGCGACGGTGGTCAATAACCCGTGAGTGGACTGCACGCGTCGAGTTCCAGTGTTGTATAGAAGAAAACACCCGCTTCGGTAAGTGTTTTTCGCTTGCCCAGCTTGTAGGCAGTTCTGGCCTACTAATGCTGATTGTTGGTTGCCTAAAATCTAAATATATAAAAGAAAAAAGTTAATGACTGACTGACTGACTGATCTATCAAAGCACAGCTCAAATGGGACTCTATTACTAAGCCTCCGCTGTCCGTCCGTCTGTCTGTCAGGTAGAGACCTGAAATTTTCACGGAATGTGTATTTCTATTACCGCTATAACAAAAATACTTAAAATTCCAAAATTGCCGCCATTAAAATTAAATAAAAGTGTTATTTCTTGTACGATGGTACAGTACCCTTCCTGTTTGAGCCCAACTCGCACTTGACCGATTTTAATGCTGTTGGGATTAATTAGTGTTGTATGTTCCTATACTCTCCTGGTACTTCTCTCATGTAAGCTACAGTGAGTTTCACGTCAAAAGGTCTCCGACCTTGAACTTGCGCAGTGGGTGATACATCGGTCTACATTTTTGGCGGCTTGTTCAAAGGTTCCTGAACTTGTACCTGCGCAGTGGGTCAACTATCGATGCAAGGCATTACGCATGACCATTGCATTGATGCATTGCGTAATGACCTGAACGACTGGCTGGTGATTTAAATAGGTCATGGCCCATTGATATTTTTGTCTCTATCATTTGTATGGGATTACGTAACAGAGAGGGCTATACTAACTTATTTCCGTAGATTGAGTATAGTAAAAGATCAATAAAACGGGCCTATACTTACGCCTGTGCCTACAAGCTGTGGTAGCCTAGTGGTTAGGACGTCCGCCTTCCAATCGGAGGTCGGGGGATCGATCCCGGGCACTCACCTCTAACTTTTCGGAGTTATGTGCGTTTTTTAAGTTATTAAAATATCACTTGCTTTAACGGTGAAGGAAAACATCGTGAGGCAACCTGCATGCCTGAGAGTTGTCCATAATGTTCTCAAAGGTGTGTGAAGTCTGCCAATCCGCACTTGGCCAGCCTGGTAGACTATGGCCAAAACCCTTCTCACTCTGAGAGGAGACCTGTGCTCTGTAGTGAGCCGGTGATGGGTTGAACATGATGATACTTACGCCTGATATCCTAATTCCGTTTAATATAGATCCATCTTTCACTGCTCCGTATATTTCTGAGCTGCTGTATATCTGTGGTAGTGAATCTCTATGTATACCGAATAACCTGTAAAAAATACAATCAATAAAATATTCAGTTGTCAACTGTTTTAGGGTTCCGTTAACTAAGACTCCGCTGGCCGTCCGTCTGTCACTAGGCTGTATCTCATGAACCGTGATAGTAAAACAGTTGAAATTTTCACAGATGATGTATTGGGAACTGTTCAATTTTCCAGGATAAAAAGTACCCAATGTCCTTACCCGACATGTAAGCTAACTCTGTACCAAATTTCATCAAAATCGGTTAAACTGTTGGGCCGTGAAAAGCTAGCAGATAGACACACTTTCGAATATCCATACTAATATTATAAATGCGAAAGTGTGTCTGTCTGTCTGTCCGTCTGTCTGTCTGCTAGCCTTTAACGGCCCAACCGCTCAACCGATTTTGACGAAATTTGGTACAGCGATAGCTTGCATCCCGGGGAAGGCCATAGGCTACTTTTTATCCCGGAAAATAAAAGAGTTCCCACGGAATTTTTAAAAACCTAAATCCACGCGGACGAAGTGGCGGGCATCATCTAGTTTATAATATTATAGTATTGATGGAAATCACTCATAAAGAGCCTCAATAGCTCAACGGTTAAGGAGTGGACTGAATTCCGAAAGGTCGGCGGTTCAAACCCCACCCGTTGCACTATTGTCGTACCCACTCCTAACACAAGCTTTACGCTTCATTTGGGAGGGGAAAGGGAAATATTGGTCATAACTAGCTTATGCTCGTGACTTCGTCCGCGTGGACTACACAAATTTCAAACCTTTTTCACTCCTCAGGGGTTGAATTTTCAAAAATCCTTTCTTAGCAGATGTCTACGTCGTAATAGCTATCAGCATGCCAAACAGCCCGATCAGTCCAGTAATTTGAGCTGCCCGTTGATAGATCAGTCAGTCAGTCAGTCAGTCACCTTTTCCTTTTATATAATTAGATTAATAATTAACAAGGCTAATATTCTTTTTAGGGTTCCGTACCTCAAAAGGAAAAACGGAACCCTTATAGGATCACTTTGTTGTCTGTCTGTCAAGAAACCTACAGGGTACTTCCCGTTGACCTAGAATCATGAAATTTGGCAGGTAGGTAGATCTTATAGCTGACATTTGGGGAAAAATCTGAAAACCGTGAATTTAGGGTTAGATCACACAAAAAAAATTGAATTGTGGTCATAAACTTATAATTAGTATTTTCAACTTTCGAAGTGAGTGACTATATCAAGTGGGGTATCATATGAAAGGTTTTCACCTGTACATTCTAAAACAGATTTTTATTTATTTCTATGCATCATAGTTTTTGAATTATCGTGCACAATGTCGAAAAAATACGACTGTAGTACGAAACCCTCATTGCGCGAGCCTGACTCGCATTTGGCCGGTTTTTTTTAAAGTAAATACTTACCTACATAGCATGGGGTCCCAGTTCAAAGTCTCTAAATTCATGAGCAGAGTTCTCGAGGCGTTTGTAACGTCCGTTATGTGCAGACCTCCGTGAGGTCCGCCGGTTAGATTCTGAAAAAGTTATTGAAAAAACATATCTAGTAGTTAACTTGGTGATATCCGAGACTTTGTCATACGTGGTTTTTTTAAATCAGTATCCTTATTATAAATGCGAAAGTGTGTTTGTTTGTTAGTTTGTCCTTCAATCACGTTCCATGCCATTCCATGCAAAAAATCACGTCAATCCATTGCGAAATGGATTTTTTGCATGGGTATGGATAAAGACCTGGAGAGTGATATAGGCTACTTTTTATGCCGGAAAATCAAAGAGTTCCCACAGGATTTTTAAAAACCTAATTCCACGCGAACGAAGTAGCGGGCATCAGTTCCTGCATTCCTGAGTTCTCCATAATATTCTCAAAGGCGTGTGAAGTACAACCCGTCGGAAATATCCGCGCACCCCGCTGGAATACGCTTCCCCTCGCGCTTCTCCACAGCTCGCCAATTTTCGCCTATCCAGTACCCAAAGAGTATATAAACACTATGTTCTACCAGTACCGTTGCCAACGCAAGCACGTTGCATGACGTCATTAAGCCAGATTCGCAGATATTTCCGACAGGTTGTATCCACACTTGGCCACTTGGTCTTCTTCTCATTATGAAAGGAGACATCCTTAGTAGTGAAGGCGATAGATTGTGATGATGATGATTAAGCCTCAATAGCTCAACGGGTTAATGAGTGGACTGAAAACCGAAAAGATCGTGCAGTTCAAATCCCGCCCGTTGCACTATTGTCGTAAATACTCCTAGCACAAGCTTGACGCTAACATGGCTAAAATTCTGACGTCTGAAAAAGATGACGATCATGGTGGTGGTGATGATGATGATGACTTACCCATATAATCCAAGAGTCCACGGTCCCGAACAGCAACCGCTTGTCCCGACTCGCTCGCCTAACTGACTTGACGTTGTCTTTCAACCAGCGCATCTTCAACGCGCTGAAGTAAGGACTGATGGGCAGACCGGAAATGCTCTTCAAGTAATTCTTGTTGCGGTCTGGCACCTTCGCTAGGATCGCGTCTACCGTACTGTCTGTGCGTATGTCGTTCCATGCTGTGGATATAATTATTATTGAGGATTTTTTGGGTAACCGACATAGCTCAACGTGCGAAGCTGAAGTGGCAACGGGCAGGGCACATAGTTCGTAAAACCGATAGACGTTGGGGTCCCAAGGTGCTGGAATGGCGACCTCGCACCGGAAGACGCAGTGTTGGAAGACCCCCCACTAGGTGGACGGACGACATCAGATGAGTCGCAGGGAGCCGCTGGATTTACGTCGCGCAAGACCGTGGCGTGTGGAAGTCCCTACAAGAGACCTATGTCCAGCAGTGGACGTCTATCGGTTGTTGATGATGATGATGATTTTATGGGTTCCGTATCTCAAAACAAAACCGGCCAAGTGCGAGTCAGGCTCGCGCAACGAGGGTTCCGTACTACAGTCGTATTTTTTCGACATTTTGCACGTTAAATCAAAAACTAATATGCATAAAAATTATTAAAAATCTGTTTTAGAATGTACAGGTGAAGTCCTTTCATATGATACCCCACGTGATATAGTTATCTTACTTCGAAAATTGAAAATACAAATTATTAGTTTCATGACCACAATTTTTTTTTGTGTGATGTAACAACAAATTCACAGTTTACAGATTTTTCTCCTAATATCTGCTATAAGACCTACCTACCTGTCTTTCATGATTCTAGGTCAACGGGGAGTACCCTGTAGGTTTCTTGACAGACAGACAACAAAGTGATCCTATAAGGGTTCCGTTTTTACTTTTGAGGTACGGAACCCTAAAAAAAGGAACTTTACTTACATATAGCTGGATGTAGAGGCTCGCCAGTGAATTTGTCCCACGCTATAGTCGTCTCCCTCTGATTTGTAATACCTAAAGTTATAATGTCTTCTTTTGAATAACCTGGAGACAAAAAACATAGTATGTATCTATTTTATTTTTTTATTCAGATAAAAGTTAGCCCTTGACTGCAATCTCACCTGGTGGTAAGTGACGATGCAGTCTAAGATCGAAGCGGACTAACCTGGAAGGGGTATGGCAGTTTTTTTAATAAACCCATGCCCCTTTGGTTTCTACACGGCATCGTACCGGAACGCTAAATCGCTTGGCGGCTCGGCATTGCCGGTAGGGTGGTAATTAGCCACGGCCGAAGCCTCCCACCAGACAAAGACAGAGCGTTTGTGCACTCATCCGTATTCGATTCGTATTTTTTGGACGGATCCATGTGAAATCACGGATGAGTGCACAAACGCCCTAAGGGATGTTTTAGGCTTACCTAACTCAGTTAACTGCCCGACGGCATTCTCTGCGCAAGTTTTGATATGGTGTATAATCTCCTTAGGGTCCTGTTCGTACCAGCCCTCCTGTGGCTGCAACTCAGTTTTGTCCAACTGGTACGCCGCTAGCTCCTCTGATCGTTCTGCTTCGTATATCTGTAAAGAATTTACGTTTATCTGTACGTTTGTAATGTAGTTCTAGATATGACCACTAGATGACGCTATGGGATCCTTAATCTCGCTAGCAGAGTTATCGGATCAGCTGGTGACCACCAGGCAAATATACAAAACTAGATGATACCCGGATACGGAGGTCGGGGGTTCGATTCCGAGCACGCATCTCTAACTTTTCGGAGTTACGAGTATGTGCGTTTTAAGTAATTAATTAATATCACTTGCTTTAACGGTGAAAGAAAACATCGTGAGGAAACCTGCATACCTGAAAGTTCTCCATAATGTTCTCAAAGGTGTGTGAAGTCTGCCAATCCGCACATGGCCAGCGTGTTGGACTATGGCCAAACCGTTTCAGAGAGGAGGTACCCTTGCTCACTTGTGAGCTGGCGATGATGATGATGATAGTGATAATATTATGTACTCAGCGTTCAATAGAGAGAACTATACTTGGAGTTTTTCTACGTTATCAAATCAGAAATGTGGACATCCGTAGGAGAACTAGAGTAACCGATATAGCTCAATGGGTTGCGAAACTGAAGTGCCAATGGGCAGGGCACATAGTTCGTAAAACCGATAGACTTTGGGGTCCCAAGGTGCTGGAATGGCGACCTCGCACCGGAAGATGCAGTGTCGGAAGACCCCCCACTAGGTGGACGGACGGACATCAGACGAGTATTCAGGCGGCGCAAGACCGTAGCATGTGGAAGTCCCTTCAAGAGACCTCTAGCAGTGGACGTCTATCGGTTGATGATGATGATAAATATACTTGGTATTTATTTGCTATCTTGTAACACAAAAACCGGTCACAATCGACACATACATTCTAATTAACATAACATAAAACAGTTGCACGTGCAAACTTCGGTTTGAAATATAAGGTAAATGTCTGAAATAACCAAGTAATAGAATGTATTTAAATTACTTTGTATAAACCAGTATTCTAAAACATGACCTTGGAATAGCGACGCCTAGGAACGACTTAGTTTTGGATAATATAAAAAACTTTAAACAAATAAGTTGTACATTTTTGTAATCAATAGCTTAATTGCCAATTTCAGGGCATACAAAATTACAGATTAATGGCGCCTCTCTAGGGCAGAGGTTCCCAATTTTATTTGGCCATGGAACCCTAATCTTCTAAATATATAAAAGGAAAAGGTGACTGACTGACTGACTGACTGACTGATCTATCAACGCACAGCTCAAACTACTGGATGGATCGGGCTGAAATTTGGCATGCAGATAGCTATTATGACGTAGGCGTCCGCTAAGAAAGGATTTTGGAATATTCAACCCCTAAGGGGGTGAAATAGGGGTTTGAAATTTGTGTAGTCCACGCGGACGAAGTCGCGAGGATAAGCTAGTCTAAATATATAAAAGGAAAAGGTGACTGACTGACTGACTGATCTATCAACGCAAAGCTCAAACTACTGGACGGATCGGGCTGAAATTTGGCATGCAGATAGCTATTATGACGTAGGCATCCGCTAAGAAAGGATTTTTGAAAATTCAACCCCTAAGGGGGTGAAATAGGGGTTTGAAATTTGTGTAGTCCACGCGGACGAAGTCGCGAGCATAAGCTAGTTGATCATACTTTTTTGGCGGAACCCATCTGGCTATTTTGATAATGATAAATAATAATTATTATAAGTATTGCAAAACATATTGTGACAAAGAAATACTATGACGCCAAGTGATTGAGCGTTCCCGGTAAGATGCCGTGTAGAAACCGATTAGTATACCTACCGGTTAGCTTCCATCTTAGACTGCCGGGTAGGCGTGACGGTTTATGAGTCTTCCACAAACGCATTATTTAGGTAACTTTCGAACAGACCGTGGAACCCTTGTGACCCTTCCACGGAACCCCATGGTTTCGCGGACCACCAATTGGGAATCGCTGCTCTAGGGGCTTCTTCTTCTTCCTTACCTTATCCCACGCTACGTGGGGTCGGCACAACATGTCTTCTTCTTCCACTCATTCCTGTCATTCGTCAACGTATTATCCACTTCTTTTTCACGCATATCCTCTTTCACGCAATCCATCCACCTTTTCTTTGGTCGTCCTCTCCTCTTTTTTCCTTCCACATGCATACTTAACATTCTTCTAGTGACATGGCTTTCTTTCCTCCGCATTATATGCCCATACCATGCCAGCCTATTACCCCTCATCTTTTCTACCACTGGCACTACTTTCAAACTACCCCTTATATATTCATTTCTTATCTTATCCATCCTTGTCACACCACACATCCATCTCAACATTCGCATTTCAGTCGCATGTACTCGCCTTTCATCCGTCCCTTTTACCGCCCAACATTCTGAACCATACAATGATACAATCGCTGCTCTAGGGGCTGATTCTCAAAAATCCTTGGTGAGTTTGAAAAGGATTTTTTGACAAAATATAATTGGGTGATATGGGCTTGTATAGGTATTATGGCAAAATCACAGAATTCCCAATTTTATTGGATTAATCCATTATATAAATGCGAAAGTGTGTCTGTCCGTCTGGTAGCTTTTCATGGCTCACCCGTTTCACCAATTTCGTAAAAATTTGGTACAGAGATACCTTGCATCCCGGGGACGGACATAGGTTACTTTTTTCCTGGAAAATCAGAGTTCCCAGGGGATTTTTCAATAAACTTCGTTCGTTCAAATAAACTTTTACAAGTACCTGCTTTTGAATCGTCAAAATGCATCTACCACTGGTTCGGGATGCCTTTCCTACCGAGAAGAACCAGCAAGAAACCCGACGGTTGCTCTTTTCAAAGATTTGATATACAACCCGTCGGAAATATCTGAGCACCTCGCTGGAAGGTGCTTTCATTTCGCTTATCCAATAGCGGTGCCAACGCAAGCGCGTTGCATAACGTGACTAAGCCAGGTTCTCAGATATTTCCGACGGGTTGTACAATTTTATGCCATAAAAATAATTGCAGTCCCGCGCTTTGCTGGAACGAGCTGTCAAAAAACTTAAGTCCACGCGGCCGAAGTCGCGGCATTCATCTAGCGGTGAATATTTTATGGTCTTACCACAAATCTGACTGTTCTAGTGCCATCGTCGATGACGCCAATCAGGGACCTTTTGGCGCCGTCCCTCACCGGCATATCGTCAACTGAAAGCAAAAGAAAACTGTAGGGCGATTGTCTAAAACCTGCATCAATCATTATTACAATCTCAATTGTTATGATTGGCTGAATTTGTGCGATTCTTGTTGCAACAATGCATTGTAGCCAATAGTGAGCGAGCGTTAACCAATCAGAGAACCGTCCAAACCGTAGCGTACCAAACTGGTACTGCAAATATTCATGAGCGACGGTAATCACTTAACATCAGGTGACCTACCTGCACGTTTGCTCGCCATTTTTATTAAAAAAACCGGGGCTAGCCTGCTAGCTACTTATAAATTTTTCCATACCCAAGGCTTTTATTTTATCATCACAAACAATCATTAACTTGTAGAACGTTAATTAAATCGCGACAGATAATCTGCCGAATGACAACATGTATGATAAGTGATAACACTTAGTTATAATCACATAAGCCGAGAAAATTCTAACATACACAAACTAATCTGTATATATACAAAATTCAAAGTCCTGACTGACTGATTTATATATCAACGCACAGCCTAAACCGCTTGTCCTAGAGACATAAAATTTTGAAGGTGTGTTCTTTGTAAAGAGTAGGTGTCTACTAAGAAAGCATTTTTCGAAATTCCACCCCAAGTGGGTTAAATTGGGGATTGAAGTTTGTAAGAAAGTCCGTCGTTTTTGAAGTTACATCGAAATTGGTATTTAAGCTTTCGGTCAAAAATAAAAAAATACGTATTTCACGCATTTTGAAAATTCTAACCAAGGGGGTTAAAAATGCGATGAAAGTTTGTATGAAAGTCTGTAATTTTTTAAGTTATTTGCATGAAAATTGATATTTGGGTTTTCGGTTACAAAAGAAAAAAATACTTAGGTACCTAGGTACCTACCTATTTCAGCCTATACATTTGCCTATTGTACTTACTTGCAAACATCCTTGTGTAGTTTTGGTGTACAATAAAGAATATTTTACTTTACTTCACGATTTTTGAAAATTCCACCCCCACGCCGATTTTCTAAATTCCACCCGAGCGAAGCCGGGGCGGGTCAGCTAGTATTATAATATTTCTACTTATCTGAGGTACATAATATTTGCTCGCTAGTATCAGTGTGAAAGTTTGTATGTTGTTTTATCAGGCAAACGGATGAATGGATTTAAATGAAATTGTGCAAAATGATAAATTATTTTCGTGAACATTTTTTATCCACGACGGAACGGAAACAATATCTTTTTCAATAACATTTTGTATAAGAGATTGTAGGTTTATTTACCACAATATAATTGATGACTAGCTTATACAGAGCCTCGATAGCTCAACGGTTTAAGGAGCGGACTGAAAACCGAAAGGTCACCGGTTCAAATCCTACCCCTATTGAACTACCTACTATTGAAGTACCTACTCCTAGCACAAGCTTTACGCTTAATTGGAGGGGAAAGGGGAATATTAGACAGCAATTAACTTGGCTAATATTCCTTAAAAAAATTAGTCTATACAGTTATATAATTTATACAAATTGCCAAATGCCAACCCCTATTTTACTTCCTTAGGGGTTGAATTTCAAAAATCCTTTCATAGCGGATGTCTACGTCATAAAAGCCATCTGCGTGCCAAATTTCAGTCCGATCCGTTCTGTAGTTTGAGCTGTGCGTTGATAGATTAGTCAGTCAGTCAGCTTTTCCTTTTATAGGTATATATAGATAGTAAGTAAACAAATGGTTTCTTGCTTAGTTTATTCTTGGTTAATTAAAACCACAAAAATACGGACGTTAGCAACATATAGTATATATATTAGTAATTTGATCGAACACTGACCGATTCAATGTAATGAATTATTACTTGCATGGCTTCTATCCAAAATGTTTGGCATGCATATTTATCTATAGTATCTAGGTCGGTGAATATTAGATTTCCAACTATGAAACTATCGTAGCTTGGTATACCTCAATAATAACATATCTATTACTTATTATGTAAAAAAAAACCCGACCAAGTGCGGGTCAGGTCGCGCACCGAGAGTTCCGTACTACAGTCGTATTTTTTTCGACATTTTGCACGATAATTCAAAAACTATGATGCATAAAAATAAATATAAAATCTGTTTTAGAATGAACAGGTGAAGCCCTTTCATAATTTCATATGATACCCCACTTGATATAGTTATCTTACTTCGAAAATTGAAAATAGGTACTAATTATTAGTTTATGACCACAAGTTAATTTTTTTGTGCGATGTAACCACAAATTCACGGTTTTCAGATTTTTCCCCTTATGTCTGCTATAAGACCTACCTATCTGCCAAATTTCATGATTCAACGGGAAGTACCCTGTAAGTTTCTTGGCAGAATAATTATATCCCATAAGGGTTCCGTTTTTCCTTTTGAGGTACGGAACCCTAAAAATATGTAGATACATGCCGACAGTTTAAAATGGCAATCAGGGAGGAAACGCCCCGCATACCCACACAGCCCCCGCGCTAACCCAGTACGGGATAGCGCGGGTGTGCGGGGCGTCCCTCCCCGCCTCATACCCCGATTGCCATCTCCACCTGCCGCGTACTATAGTGTTATTTATTTAGTTTTATAATATAGACATACACACGGAAGATGATAAAGGAAACTGTTTTGGTGACCTTTGCTCTCTTATCATGAGAACAATATTGACATAGACCTGTTTTTATCTGGATTTTACTAGTTATATATATATAATATATATATATTATTCTTATACACAAAAAACCGGCCAAATGCGAGTCAAACTCGTCAAATTCCTGACGAAGGATTTTTGAAAATTCAGTTCTTAAGGTGGTAAAATAAATTAGGACGAGCTAATTCGGGTGATAAAAAGTTAAAAACTATACGTTTTAATTTTCCTTGATCAGCATTCTAGAACTAGGAGACATATTTTGTTACATATATTGTACATATTATGTAGATTACATACATTCTCTTTTTATAAATAACACTAGCTTCTGCCTGCGGCTTCGCCCGCGTGGCCTACAGGAAACAAATGGCATTTTTTTTCAGAAACAAACATAACATCAAGACGCGCACCCTGAACAGCACCGAATAACACATATAACCTTCCAACCCCCGTTTCATCCCTTTAGGGGGGGATTTTCTCATAGCCGTTTCTCGGCTGACACCTAACCTCAAGAAAAAACCTACTTTCCAAATTTCAAGTTAATAGGTATTATCAATAGTTACAACTTTCCCATATAAACTTTCATCCCCTATTTTACCACCCTTATGGGCGAATTTTCCAAAAATCCTGAAACACGTATTTCTTCATTTGTGACCGAAAACCCAAATACCAATTTTCATGCAAATAACTTGAAAAATGACGGACTTCCATACAAACTTCCATCCCCCACTTAGCTTACTTAGGGGTGGAATTTCGAAAAATCCTTTCTTAGTGGATTTTAATTTTCCTTGATCAGCATTCTAGAACTAGGAGACATATTTTGTTACATATATTGTACATATTATGTAGATTACATACATTCTCTTTTTATAAATAACACTAGCTTCTGCCCGCGGCTTCGCCCGCGTGGCCTACAGGAAACAAATGGCATTTTTTTTTTCAGAAACAAACATAACATCAAGACGCGCACCCTGAACAGCACCGAATAACACATATAACCTTCCAACCCCCGTTTCATCCCTTTAGGGGGGGATTCTCTCATAGCCGTTTCTCGGCTGACACCTAACCTCAAGAAAAACTAACTAACTTTCCAAATTTCAAGTAAATATTATCAATAGTTACAACTTTCCCATATAAACTTTCATCCCCTATTTTACCACCCTTATGGGCGAATTTTCCAAAAATCCTGAAACAAGTATTTCTTCATTTGTGACCGAAAACCCAAATACCAATTTTCATGCAAATAACTTGAAAAATGACGGACTTCCATACAACCTTCCATCTCCCACTTAGCTTACTTAGGGGTGGAATTTCGAAAAATCCTTTCTTAGTGGATACCTACTCTTTACAAAGAATAGACCCTCCAAACTTCATGTATTTAGGACCAGCGGTTTAGGCTGTGCGTTGATATAGTATATGTCAGTCAGTAAGTCAGTCAGGACTTTGAATTTTATATATATAGACAGATAAACCGGACTTCAACGGTATCAAATTCAGCAAACATTTTTTTATCGAACCGGTTCCAAAAATATTTGTGTTCACTTGTTGTTCGTTTGCAATAAACCTGATTGGGACGGACACACCTTTATTTAGTGTATACGCGTCTAGCAAGCCGATGCCTCGTTTTAACTAAACTTAAGTAACGATTAAGCGACTCTGAGTACGGCGGTAAGAAGCTATATTTTCCTAGTTCCTACATTCAAATATGCAAATGCGTGTATGGCAAATAGAGGGCAAACGATACATTGCAACTGAATTATGACTTACGGTTATATGTAACTACTTGTATGTATTGTATTGTATTGTATGTATGTACTTTTGCGTCTTGGAAATAAGTGGTTTAAGTGGTTATTGTATTTTCCTGTAGTCGTTTAAGCCAATGACTTTAATTAAAGTACTTAACCTACAGTTTTTTATTGATAACAGGTTTTCGCATGAACAATTTTTGAAGGCCTCGCCAAGTGGGAGTCAGACTGGCGCACAGTTTTCGGATTTTTTTCCTTACATGTCCTATATAATGCCTACCTACCTGCCAAATTTCATGATTCTAGGTCAACGGGAAGTACCCATGAGAAACAGACAGAAGAACAACGAAGTGATCATATTGTAAGGGTTCCTTTTTCCTTTTGAGGTACGGAACCCGAAAAACGAGGACAAAGGTAGTTAACATTTCTTTAACAATTTTAAAAGAAAATGGGGCAAACCACTTTTTATCATAGCAAGGCGCGTGCCATTTTTAGGGTTCCGTACCTCAAAAGGAAAAACGGAACCCTTATACGATCACTTTGTTGTCTGTCTGTCTGTCTGTCTGTCAAGAAACCTACAGGGTACTTCCCGTTGACCTAGAATCATGAAATTTGGCAGGTAGGTGGGTCTTATAGCTGGCTTTAGGGGAAAAAATCTGAAAACCGTGAATTTAGGGTTAGATCACACAAAAAAAATTAAATTGTGGTCATGAACTAATAATTAGTATTTTCAATATTCGAAGTAAGATAACTATATCAAGTGCGGTATCATATGAAAGGGCTTTACTTGTGCATTCTAAAACAGATTTTTATTTATTTTTATTCATCATGGTTTTTGAATTATCGTGCAAAATGTCGAAAAAATACGACTGTAGTACAGAACCCTTAGTGTGCGAGCCTGACTCGCACTTGGCCGGTTTTTATTAAGGTAATATAAATTTAATAATATCCTCCATAAAGAAATAAATAATATAATCGGCTGTATCAGTACAGTTATCATAGTAATCCCATATTATGAATGCAAACGTGTGTCCTGTTGGTTTGTTTTTCAATCACGCTGCAATACAATATAGCAACAACGGATCGACATGATTTGTCAAGAAATCATTATAGACATGGAACATGAACACAATGTCATTCATAATCATTATCACGATTAACCTAAAGCTAGCCGGCTCAATACAGAGCACGGGTATTCTCTCAGTATGAGAAGGGTTTGGCCATAGTCTACCACGCTGGTCACGGATTGATTCCTTCGCCGTTATTGGGTGAAATTTAATTTCTTAAAATGCACATACATAACTACGAAAAGTTAGAGGTGCGTGCCCAGGATCGAGCCCCCGACCTCCCGAATAGGAGACGGACGTCGTAACCACCAGGCTATCACGGCTTATAATGCCATTGGCCATAGCATTGGTACATAATAATAAATCGTACACTTGTGTAACAGTTTATCTGTTTACGTACTTAGCTCGACAATGGCCAGTTATCTGCAAGAAATGAGCGCGCGCCTTGCCGCGATAAGAGATTTAAACTCTTTACTAAACTAAATTTTCTAATCTTTACGGCGTCTATAATATTATTGTCATTGCTGTAATTTTCCGTCACATGACTAACAGCCGTACTCAGAGTCGCTAATCGTTACTTAAGATTGAGTTAAAACGAGACAGATTTATGTGAGAGATATAGCTCTGTCTCGTTTTAACTAAACTTAAGTAACGATTAAGCGACTCTGAGTACGGCTGTAAGGGTGACAAGCTAAGGATGAGATCTATAGATCTGACTTAGCTTAGACTTAAGACAGAGTTAACACGAGACAGAGCTATATCTCTCACATAAATCTGTCTCGTTTTAACTCACTCTTAAGTAACGATTGGCGACTCTGAGTACGGCTGTTAGTCATGTGCGATCTATAGATCTCAGCCATAAAGCCCACGCTCACGAAGGATCCCGTACCATCGTACCTACAAGGTATACAGAACACTCACTGCAAGTTAATGACACACTGCGCCATCTATATGTGATTTAGTAAATTAATTTTTTCGTGAACACATTTTTTTGTTTTGCCTACAAATACACGGTTTTCGGATTTTTCCTTCACTTGTAAGACCTACCTACCTGCCAAAAATGATTCTATGTTAACGGGAAGTAGGTCCTATAGGTTTTTTGACAGACACGACGGACAGACGGACAGACAGACAGACAGACAACAAAGGGTTCCTTTTCTCCTTTTGAGGTACAGAACCCTAAAAATATAATGGAGAAATATATATGTATATAATGTAGGTACCGACCCTGATAGCCATCGTACCTTGAGACAATATACTAGGTACTACAAGAATGTGTGGTTTTGTAAACTGGCTATAGGAATACCTATAATCTCATCATCAACCCAACGCCGGCCCACTACTGAGCACTGGTATCCTCTCAGAGATAGGTCATAGTCTGCCACGCTGGCTCAGTGCGCATCCAATTAATGTTCATCATCATCACCCCATAGCCGGCTCACTACAGAGCACGGCTCAGTATGAGAAGGGTTTGGCCATAGTCAAAGGCAAGTGCGGATTGGTAGACTTCACACACCTTTGAGAACATTATGGAGAACTCTGAGGCATGCAGGTTTCCTCACAATATTTTCTTTCACCGTTAAAACTTAAGTGATATTTAATATCTTAAATTCTCAATTAAGGTTAATTGGATCGAAAAAAAAGCACCGCTTAATTTGAATTTACATTACAGAAATCGAAACTGTGTTTACCACATTTTTTTTTAAAGAATATTAGCCATGTTAAATGACTAATATTCCTCTTTCCTCTCCAACTAAGCGTCAAGCTTGTGCTAGGATTGGTACGACAATAGTGCAACGGGCGGGGTTTGAACCGTCGACCTTTCGGTTTTCAGTCCACTCCTATACCCGTTGAGCTATCGAGGCTTTTTAATTGAATATAGGACAGGTAATAGAAATAACATCGTTGTCTTCAGTACCTACCCTTATTATCAGTACCCTTATTATAAATGCGAAAGTGTGTTTGTTTCTTGGTTTGTTCTTCAATCACGTCGCAACGGTGCAACGGATTGACGTGATTTTTGCATGGGTATAGATAAAGACCTGGAGAGTGGCATAGGCTACTTTTTATCCCGGAAAATCAAAGAGTTCCCACGGGATTTTAAAAAAACCTATTTCCAAGCTGATTTCGCGGGCATATAGTTAATAGTTATATACACTTGGGCTTCTTTCTTTTTTTGCAATGACGTGTTATCAACTTATCAGTTTACCACGTGAACGTCTATTCGACCAGACGCGACACGATGTCTAACTTATGTATTTCGAACATACTGATAAGTGATAGGTACGTACCTAGAAAACCTACCTACTAAGTAAATAAATTTTATCAAAATCGGTCTACCAAAACCAGACAATCAATATACATAGAAATCTAAGAGCATGTCAACCAAAAGCAATTAGGTATTATTCGACAGTCATGACAATTAATATTCTTTCAAAAAATTATTTCATGATTACAAAAAATAGGTTTTTTTTTATACCTAAACAGGCAATCGAAATATTAAGTAATATTTAAATAGGTTTTCCCCTACCTTCATCCATTATCACCATCTATATTTTTATTATCTGTACTCTGTAGGTTACACTTAATAACTAAAACCTTTTCCTCAACGAATCAATTAAAAAAAACCCCGGACGTTCGAATTTCAAATTCGCGTACGATACGGGCTTAACCACGCAAAGTGTGAGCTGAACTGAAGCGGAGCGGGCCGGAGAGCCGCGGAGGCTCGAAGGGGGCGCGGCACCACGCCCGATCTGTTTCCATTCAACCGAACAGTGACGTAGCGATGACGTCACAACCTTACGCATACATTCGACAGGCCCGCTACAAGCTTGCGTGTGGTAGTAGGTAGTTCACGTCCTTGCCGAATTCTTTTGGCCCATGGTAATCTACAATCTATTTTTTTACGACTGCCCAAAAAAAGGAATGTAATGTTTTCAAAGATCATCTAAGTATATAAATATGTACTAGCTGATTTTAGCGGATTTAGGTTTTTAAAAATCCCGTGGGAACTCTTTAATTTTCCGGGATAAAAAGTAGCCTATGTCACTCTCCAGGTCTTAAACTATATCCATGCAAAAAACCGGTCAAGTGCGAGTCAGGCTCGCGCAATGAGGGTTCCGTACTACAGTCGTATTTTTTCGACATTTTGCACGATAATTCAAAAACTATGATTCATAAAAATAAATAAAAATCTGTTTTAGAATGCACAGGTGAAGCCCTCTCATAATATGGTACCCTACTTGATATCTAAGCTATCTTACTTCGAAAATACTAATTATTAGTACATGACCACAAACCATAATATAGGTACACGGTTTCCAGATTTTCCTATATAATTTCCTAGATAAGAATAGGTAGGTCTTATCTAGGAAATTTCCCCGAATGTCCGCTATAAGATCTACCTACCGGCCAAATTTCATGATTCTAGGTCAACGTCCGTCGGTGCGCAAACCTAACTCGCACTTGGCTCGTTTTTAGGGTTCCGTACCTCAAAAGGAAAAACGGAACCCTTATAGGATCACTTTGTTGTCTGTCTGTCTGTCGGTCTGTCAAGAAACCATGAAATTTGGCAGGTAGGTAGATCTTATAGCAAACATTCGGGGAAAATTCTGAAAACCGTGAATTTGTGGTTACATTACACAAAAAAAAAATTGTGGTCATGAACTAATAATTAGTATTTTCAATTTTCGAAGTAAGATAACTATATCAAGTGGGGTATCATATGAAAGGTCTTCAACTGTACATTCTAAAAAAGATTTTATTTATTTTTATGCATCATAGATTTTGAATTGTCGTGCAAAATGTTGAAAAAACACGACTGTAGTACGGAACCCGCGTTGCGCGAGCCTGACTCGCACTTGGCCGGTTTTTTTAACTATTTTGCAAAATTGGTCGAATCCAATAGGCTGACTGAGTTATTTATTGTGAATGACGAACATATTTTTAATATTCATGCGTTAATCATAATATTGCTTGTAACTACGTAGGTTGTAGTACCTTTACAGTTTACTGTCGAATTGCCTCTATAAACGACGAATACTTTGTCGGTCCGCGATAAACACATGAATCATGATAAACGCCCACAAAAACGTAAACAGGAATGTTTATTGTCAAATTACGCAGTAAAAATCGCTGTGTTGATTAAAATACATAAATATAAGTATTGTTTATAGTGGGCAATGTAAGTAAAGTTCGCCTGGTAAAGAATTAATGGTGAAATTAAAAAAAAATACTATATTATGTACATTCATGATTCCGTCCGATTCAGCCGTGCATCACAAAAACAATTACTAAATTACACTTGAAGATTTAAGTCTTATGCTCAGCTAACGCCGGAATATTATAAAGAATGCATTAAAAGAAAATAAGTAAGCCACAAAATTAACAACAATAAAAAGAGTAAAAATGTTTATGACAAAATAGGCTGGATTAATTTTGATCTTCGTCTGATAAATGGAATTAATGGTGAAATTAAAAAAAATACCATCAATACTGTGCTGTCGCGTCAAAGTCCGCAGGTATCCATTCATAATTTCGTTCTATTCATCCGTGCATCACAAAAACTATCAAAGCACTAAATTACACTTGAAGATTTAAATTTAACGCTTCGGTAACGCCGGCATATTATAAAGAATGCATTAAAAAAATAAGCCACGAAATTAACAACAATAAAAAGAGTAAAAATGTTTATGACAAAATAGGCTGTATTAATTTTGATCTTCGTCTGATAAATGGAATTAATGGTGAAATTAAAAAAAATACCATCAATACTGTGCTGTCGCGTCAAAGTCCGCAGGTATCCATTCATAATTCCGTTCTATTCATCCGTGCATCACAAAAACTATCAAAGCACTAACTAATTACACTTATAGATTTAGGTCCCGCCGCCGATCTGATCGGATTTGGCGATTATAAATGTCACGCGAGCGTGGTGTGCCAAGAATAGTTGTAATTAACAATCACAGATATGGACATGCACAAGTACACTAGATAAGGTGTGTTATACCAAATGAAACTTATTTTTTGTGCGGATTCAGGGCGCCTCGTAAAACTCGGGTCAATGCTGCATCTACGAGTTACGACGCGGTATTGACTGAGTCGTCCACTCACGTAACGTTCGTTGACCTCTAGCGTCCGTCAGATGTTTTATTTATGAGTGACATAGGCTACTATTTATCCTAGAAAATCAAAGAGTTCCCACGGGAGTTTTGAAAATCTAATTCCACGCGGACGAAGACGCGGGCATCGGCTAGTATTTACATAACCTCTTTGTAAAAATATTTCAGCAAATAAAGAATTCGAATTTAAACAATATTTGTATCTTACAATGAGTAGAAAGAAAAAAATAAAAAAATCATAATTTAAGTAAATCGTTAAACAAGGAAAAATTGCAGATTGCCATGTCATGTCATTAATCGTGTTTGATTAATTGGAGGAAAATATACGGGAAAAATGAGGAAGGGGAATTCCCAAGAATAGATTAAATGAGACTACCTAAGGTGTATCATTTAAATAGGATAGGATTTCTGGTTGAATTAAAGAACAGAAAACAGGAAACTATTCTTATAGGCTTGACTGCAATCAGACCAAACAGGGAATGATGCAGCCTAAGGTGGAGCGCGCCTGCCCAGAAGGTGGCAATATTATAGCTAGCGAGAAAAACTAAAGTCGGGAGGGCCTTAGATTAATTATTCTATATTTATCTGAGGGGCGGGTATTTCATATTCTAGCAGTGTTTATTAGAAACGAGTCAAGACCGATAGACACTCGCATGATTACGTTGGGGTCAACGGGAAGTACTCTATAGGTTTCTTGACAGACATAACAGACAGACAGACAACAAAGTGTGTTAATAATAATAAATGATCCTATAAGGGTTCCGTTTTTCCTTTTGAGGTACGGAACCCTAAAAAACAGACCATTGGACTCGCACATGTACCATGTGTTCCGTACCATCGTACGCTTTTCATTTTTTTTCTGATGTAACTACAAATTCACGGTTTTCGAATTTTTCGCTTTACTTGTGCTATAAAACCTACCTACCTGGCAAATTTCGCGATACTAGGTCAACGGGAAGTACCCTGTAGGTTTCTTGACAGACCGACAGACAGACAGACAACAAAGTGATCCTATAAGTGTTCCTCTTTTTCCTTTTGCGGTACGGCCCTAAAAATAGGGCCACCTGCGTCAAATGTACTAACATTTGACGCCTGTCAGTGTCGTCGAGGCCGTGCCGATCCGTCGTGAACTGTGCCTGTAGTATGGATCGTGTACAACTGAATTAGCACCAGTATCACCTTACTTCCGCGTGAGATTCTATTTTTGCATCGAGTGGCGCGGACCGCGTACGATTTATGTATTGTGTCATTAAACAATTCAGACTTCGCTAATTGCCCTACACGTCTTACATAATTTGGTCATTGTATGAGCATAACACAGACCACCACCTATAGACGCCTAATAGCCGAACACCCCCGCTCGCCAAGCTTAGGCACTTGCTTAATGCTTAGCATAAAAGTCGGGCCACGCACGTTCGGTACCCTCATTCCGCACATTGTTTTGATAACGTGACTTTTAAGTCCCAATCACAACAAAGCATTCTCCCCTGTCCCCCGCCAACATTTAACGATTTTGTTTTCATGCAAAACATTGTACATGCGTACCTACTCTAGGAGTTGAATTCTCTGTAGAGCATAATAATTATGATTGTGATTAATTAAAATGATCACTTAATTAATGGTGCGACATTCCCAGACACGAGAATCCGGCTCCAAGGACCATATTTAGATCAAATTTTCTAGTACAGTACGCGGCAGAAAATATTGTACATCGATCTTTAAGAAAGAGATAGCGGTTTTGTAGAGCATTGTCTCTGTCGTTGAGACCGATAAAACGTCACATAGGTATGGATGACATAGACAACGATCTATAAAACCGAAATCTCATTCTAAAGGTCGATGTACAATATTTCTTGCCGGCTACTGTACGTATTGAAGTAAAGTACGCGACAGGTTGAGATGGCAATCGAGGTATGAGGTGAGTCGTGGAGGAGGGGACAACCCGAACTATTCCTTGATTTATATTATAGAATCCAACTTCCACTTTGTAGTTACAAGCACATATTATTCTGATTGAACTAACAAGAATAGAACATTATATCCGCGAGACACCCTCCGGATGATAGATATGATAACGCATGTAGATGCAACTGATGTAGATGCAGTTGCATCTACATGCGACGTACCTACATCTTACTGAGATCTAAGAATATACCTATAGGTTCACAATTAGAATCTTTATTCTTATCCTACTATGGTATCCGCTGTTACCAGATTGGACATATGTATTATTTTAGTTATGTTTGTTGTGGGCTCTTCTCAGACCTGGAACGCTCGGCGCGTTTGGAACCCTCGTAGCTTTAGTTTTTAAAACGATAGTTCGCACGATAATTCAAAAACTATGAAGCATAAAAATAAATAAAAATATTTTTTAGAATGCACAGGTAAAACTCTTTCATATGACACCCCACTTGATATAATCTTACTTCGAAAATTGAAAATACTAATTATTAGTTCATGAGCATAATTTAATTGTTTTTGTGTGCTGTAACCCTAAATTCATGGTTTTCAGATTTTTTTCAGATGCCAAATTTGATAATTCTAAGTCAACGGGAAGTACCCTGTTAGTTTCTTGACAGACCGACAGATAGACAGACAAACAAAGTGATCCTATTTAAGCTTGGACGATCTAACCTAGGTTAGATCGTCCAAGTATTTAAGGGTTCCTTTTTAGGTACGGAACCCTAAAAATATAATGGGAATAAAGCAAGCTTTGGAACAGAGGAAGTCCATTTTAAATGGATACGTCACAGGCATCTGTTAATTACTTTTAAGACGGGCCTCTCAGTGTCACGCCTGCGCCGCGCCGCGTCGAAATCTATTTTTGCGATTTAGCGTCACTTCAGAGTTCAGACAATGAGATTATAAATATAAGATGAGATAATGAGATGTCGCGTGATGGACAAGTGCCTTTGTTTGCCTACATGCTGAAGCTATTATACAAGTTATATCGCATAGCTCTGACTCTACGATGCAGCTAAGACACAAGTGGCAGCTACAGCGATTTCACTGCGACTCTTTGAGTTTTCTTGAAAACTTTTACCTAACTAACGAAATTTCATTCTAGATATCAAATTCTATTTGCGACATCGCGTAGCATTAGGACAAAGCTTAATTATCGTAAGATAGTTTTAATCTTCTTCTTCTATCTATTCTATATATATATATATATAAAAGGAAAAGGTGACTGACTGACTGACTGACTGACTGACTGACTGACTGACTGACTGACTGACTGACTGACTGACTGACTGACTGATCTATCAACGCACAGCTTAAACTACTGAACGGATCGGGCTGAAATTTGGCATGCAGATATGACGCTATCGACTATTATGACGTAGGCATCTGCTAAGAAAGGATTTTTGAAAATTCAATCCTTAAGGGGGTGAAATAGAGGTTTGAAATTTATGTAGTCCACGCGGACGAAGTTGCGAGCATAAGTTTTATTATAAGTAATTTTAAATAAATAATTATACTGTCATAGTTTTTTTGGGAGCTCCGCCTATGTCTTCCTTCACTTACACCACAATAATTTATAGTACTCCATATGGCTCGCTGAGGGACTTCTAGTGAGGACTTCTAGTGAGCATATTAAAACTCATAAAAAATATTTTTTTTAATTAGGTGAATAATATGTTACCAAATTATATTGATGTTTGCATCATTATGATACGGACTTTGTTGATAACCAAAGGTTATTCCAAAGTACAAACTGATAAAACTGTTTATATGTAATGTTACGGCCTTAAAAATATATACCTACTAGATGATGCTATCTGGTGATAGCTGTGATAGCCTAGTGGTTAGGACGTCCGTTTTCCAATCGGAGGTGCGGTTTGATCCCGGGCACGCACCTCTAATTTTTTGGAGTTATGTGCGTTTTAATTAATTAAATATCTCTTGCTTTAACGGTGAAGGAAAATATCGTAAGGAAACCTGCATGCCTGTGAGTTCTCCATAATGTTCTCAAAGGTGTGTGAAGTCTACCAATCCGCACATGGCCAGCATGGTCCTCTCCCCGTCACAACGCCTTGGTTTTGAATTATTATATTAATTTTACTACTAAACAGCGGGATGACAAGTCAAGAGACCCAGATAGACCCTAGAGTGTTTTTATAAAATGGGCTACGCCAGAAGAGTCGCTTTATGTTTCGATAACTTAAAAAATTGTATAATCAAATATAGGCAAATCTTACCTTTATATCTGTTTCTGGCTATATAGTTCACTTCTACGGTAAAGGACTATAATGCAATGACCACGGTTAAGTCACACTCGCATAGTATAACGGAAAAATTATAATTTTCGATTTTTCGCAAAATTCAAACTAATTCCCGAAATCACCCCGAAATTGCAAAATGTTGCAAAATGTGATGTGACGTCTGTCAGTTGTCGCTGTCAGTGACGGTCACCGCCCCCCTGTCAATGTCATTCAAGTGCCAAGAATGCCAACTAGTCATTAGTAATCTGTGGTTAGGCACATACTCTTTGATGATTGATCACATTGGATCACAGCATGATCCATAGCAAGTAGATAATCTATGATCCATAGTATAAACACTTTACGACTTTAGGTACTTGCTTTACTCATACTCCTATGACCATAGATTCCTATGACCTATCACCGATCACGTGCCTATCACAAACACAGAGTTTAGCTCACAGACCAATTACATATGTTTAGCTCATAGGGGTGCAACTCCAGAACATTAAAAAATCGCAAATTGAAATTCGCTTGTGGTGCCATCTAAGCGCGAGTACGGCTAAACAAATAGATAACAGTTAATAAAAGACGTAAATAGATGGCGGGCACATTGTTGTAATTTTAAATTACAAACATTTGGACAGCCACAGTCACCGTCAGTGGTGCCAGATAAGGCGAATTACCGCCATTTAGGCTACCTCGGGGGGCCAATCGGCGCCCAAAAATCCCGATTGGCTACCAGTAACCATTTAGGCTACCAGTAGGGCGATTGTCTAAAACCGGTATCAATCATTATTACAATCTCAATTGTTCTGATTGGCTGAATTTGTGCAATCCTTGTTGCAACAATGCATTGTAGCCAATAGTGAGCGAGCATTAACCAATCAGAGATGATTGTGATCGTAACATTGTAGCTGTCAAACAACCGCGGTAGGGCCCCTGGAAGATAGAAACGGGCGATTTTAGGCTACTCAGCAGGCAAAATCCTAAAACAAATTCCTAAAGGCCGGCAACGCATCGGCGGCTCCTCTGGTGCTGCAAATGTTCATGGGCGGCGGTAATCACTTAACATCAGGTGACCCGCCTGCTCGCTTGCTCGCTATATCTATTAAAAAAAAAAAAAAACGGGCGAATTCAATTGGTAAATATCTGGCAACCCTGGTCACCGTTGAAGTTCAAAACTTTTCATGTTTTCGTGTATTGTTGTTTGTGCGGTTCTAAATATTTCTATTTCTGATAAATTTATCTGACCCTGCTTTGTTTACTGGACTCTGTGTTTCCTTTAACCACCTCGATAACTACCTAAGGATTGATTTACGGACTCGATTCATGCCTGAACGATTGACCACGGCTACGGATTACGGACTTGTTTTTGCTTTGTGAAAAGATTTTCTGTCGATAGATTTGTGCAGGGAAAATGCCACGGAGATCTCGATGTGTGTTCGGATGTGAGCAATTCGGTAAGTTTAAAGGTTCGTACGCACCTGAGCGGCGCGGCGCGGCGCTTCAGTCCGACTGCAGAACGCGTCACCTCAGGCCGCTCGACGGTGCCTACCGCACTACAACTTCAGTACGCGGCACCTCGCGTCACTTGCGCGTCACTTTTAAGGTTCGTACGCACCTGAGCGGCGCGGCGCGGCGCTTCAGTGAGCTTCACGTCGCGGCACAGAGCTTCAAAATATCATTTCTATCATTTTGTATGGCGCATATCGCACTAGAGCGGCGCGGCGCGGCGCTTCACCGCGCGTTGCCGCGCGGCACGGCTGGAGAGAATATTTTGAAGCGCACTGAAGCGACGCGCAGTGCAGTGACGCTAGTGCGACATACCCAGCGGCGCGGCGCGGCGCTTCAGTATGCGTACGTCGCTCGAATAAGATACACGCGCATCTTGTTAGGTATTTAAAGTACAGGCAAGAATCGGCAAGATAGACCTCAAAATAAATAACGTAGGTTTAATTTTTGACACATGACGTGTTCCTCATGCTCTTAGAAGTATATCCTCAAAGGTCCCAACCCCTAGGATGTCGGCTTCCCCCCTTCCCAGTGTCTAAATGTATAAATGTCTCTCCGAGCGTTATGAGAAAACATCAATGGTAAAAATAATCCTGATTAAATAACTATAATATATTATGTACATATTATACCTACCTACTTCATCTAGGTAGAATTAATAGTTTCGGAAATATGCCTACCTATTGTTGTACTTGTATTTATATTATACTAGCTTATGCCCGCGACGTCGTCCGCGTGGACTACACAAATCTCGAACCCCTATTTTACCCCCTTAGGGGTTGAATTTTCATAAATCCCTTTTTAGCGGATGTCTACGTCATATTAGCTAGTTAGCTAGCCAGCATGCCAAATTTCAGCCCGATCCGTCAAGTAGTTTGAGCTGTGCGTTGATAGATCAGTCAGTCAGTCACCTTTTTCTTTTATATAGGTATTTAGATATAATATGTACCTGTGTTTACCTGCCTATTTTATATATTCTATTGCACATAAAACAAAGACATTTTGCGAAAATGCTTTTTCTAATGTAATTTCCACAGAACCTAAGGGACTAGCTGATGCCCGCAACTTCGTTCGCGTAGATGTAGGTTTTTTAAAAATCCCGTGGAAACTTTTGATTTTCGGGATAAAACTAGCCTATGTGTAGGTACACATAGGCTACTTTTATCCTACAGGGTATAATCTATCTCAGGTATATAGGTACTAGTAGGTAATTCCCGGAAATGTGCTCACCTATAGAAAAATCTAAATCCACGCGGACGAAGTCGCAGGCATCATCTAGTTGCATTCTTTTTTAGATTTTTAATCCCGTGTGAACTCTTTGATTTTCCGGGATAAAAAGTTGCCTACCTCTGTCAATTCCCGGAATGCAAGCTACCTCTGGTCCAAACTTCATATAAATGGGCCTTTAACAATCCTGTGGAAATTCTTTCATTTTCCAGGATAAAAAGTAGCCTGTCCTTCCCCGGGATGTAATTCAACTTTGTACCAAATTTCATCAAATTCGGTTAAGCTGTTGAGCCGTGAAAAGCTAGTAGATAGACAGACAAATACACTTTTGCGTTGATAATAATATAAGTATGGATATGCATAAATATTTTTTTATAATTTCCATAAAAACTATCATCATCTTCATCATCATCAACCGATAGATATGTCCACTGCTGGACATAGGTTTCTTGTAGGATTATATTACCGACCTGTGTGGTATACCTATTGTTTCTAATGTAATTTCCACAAAAACTATTAGGCAATAGCATATAGAATTTTGTCTTCGACATTCTGAAGTAAATGTGAAATGGTACAGAGTCATTAAGAAGGCGAGGAAACAAAATGTGATATCCTTCTTGATAGCGTGACTTTGGTATGTCAGCAATCCATTTCTTCTTCTTTTTTAGGGTTCCGTACCTCAAAAGGAAAAACGGAACTCTTATAGGATCACTTTGTTGTCTGTCTGTCTGTCTGTCTGTCTGTCTGTCTGTCTGTCTGTCTGTCCGTCTGTCTGTCAAGAAACCTACAGGGTACTTCCCGTTGACCTAGAATCATGAAATTTGGCAGGTAGGTAGATCTTATAGCTGACATTTGGGGAAAAATCTGAAAACCGTGAATTTAGGGTTAGATCACACAAAAAAAATTAAATTGTGGTCATGAACTAATAATTAGTATTTTCAACTTTCGAAGTGAGTGACTATACCAAGTGGGGTATCATATGAAAGGTCTTCACCTGTACATTCTAAAACAGATTTTTATTTATTTTTATGCATCATAGTTTTTGAATTATCGAAATCATACGACTGTAGTACGGAACCCTCATTGCGCGAGCCTGACTCGCACTTGGCCGGTTTTTTCTCTTCGATAATTCGTTCTTCTTCTGCACAACAAAGAAATAATAATCAAATCCTCTTCACTGTCGCTCATCTTGCGACGTTGTTGCTCGTACGCGAACGGGTGTAAAAGTGACGCGCAAGTGACGCGAGCTGCCGCGTACTGAAGTTGTAGTGCGGTAGGCACCGTCGAGCGGCCTGAGGTGAAGCGTTCTGCAGTCGGACTGAAGCGCCGCGCCGCGCCGCTCAGGTGCGTACGAACCTTTATACCCGTTCGCGTACGAGCGCGAAGCGCCGCGCCGCGCCGCTGGGTATGTCGCACTAGCGTCACTGCACTGCGCGTCGCTTCGCTGCGCTTCAAAATATTCTCTCCAACCGTGCCGCGCGGCAACGCGCGGTGAAGCGCTGTGCAGCGCCGCTCTAGTGCGATATGCGCCATACAAAATGATAGAAATGATATTTTGAAGCTCTGTGCCGCGACGTGCAGCTCGCTGAAGCGCCGCGCCGCGCCGCTCAGGTGCGTACGTACCTTAAAATCAGCTCACTTGTAATCTAACACAAATCTCTTAAACGAGTCAAACTCTATGCTCCATTAGTACATTAGGTATTTTATCATGATACTAAATAATTCCTGCGATTTCGTCCACGTGGATATCATCCAAAAAACCATTTTAGAAATCCCGTGAGAAGTCCAATTTTCCGTGATAAAAGTAGCCTACAACCGTCTCCGATGCAAGCTATCTCTTCACCAAATAGATGATGCCCGCCACTTTGTCTACGTTGGTTTAGGGTTTTAAAGAATCCCATGGGAACTGTTTGATTTTCCGAGGCAAAAGTAGCCTATGTCCTTACCTGGATGCAAGCTTCTCTGTACCTTCTAACTTTTATCATAAACGGTTACACAAATTGACTGTGAAAAGCTAGCAGACAGACAGCCTGACATACTTTTGCATTTATAATATTGGTAAGGATTATTGACTACTAATTCTGTACATTTTTTGTTTTGTAATTAAGTGTAGGTACGTAGGTACAACATTAGATATTATTTTGAACTTTAATGACTATGGTTTTTTTATATTTTACTAGCTGCCCCAGCGAACGTCTTACCGCCTAGTCGATTTCGGGCAATTCCATAAAAACCATCCTCGTACTTCAAGGAATATTATAAAAAAAGAATTAGCGAAATCGGTTCAGCTGTTCTCGAAATTTGCGCTTAGCAACACATTCAGTGATTCATTTTTATATATATATTATAGAGATTAAGTAAATAAGTACAATAAGTATAGATAATACAATAATATATTGCATATTTTATGTTACTACTTTTTCAGATGTTTTGCATCACTTTCCAAAACCTGGCCACTCCTCTTTGAAACGATTTCAACAATGGAAAGAGATAGTAGGACAAGATTTAGAAAGCAAGACTGATGATGAAATATATACGAATTATCGAATTTGCAATCACCACTTTGAAGATCGTTTTTTATACCATCACAGTAAAAGACTAGCAAAGACAGCATTTCCTTCTCTTAACCTTGGTGAGTTTTATTTATTAGTTATTACAGTAGAGAGGATTTTGAGAAATTACATTGATTGACATGTCAATAATAGGTCAAAGCACAGATTGTAGAAGCTTGAAAACACTGGCCAAGTGTGGGTCAGACTTGTGCACAGAGGGTCCCATACTTCAGTCGTATTTTTCGACGTTTTGCACGATAAATCAAGAACTGTTATGTAGAAAATAACTGGCCAAGTGCGAGTTGGACACAGCACATAGGGTTCTGTAATACACAAGAGTAAAACAGATCACTTTTCTTAACAAGCCGCAAAACTGTAGAGGTTTATTGTTAATATCAAAAAAATCGACTTGGCAGCGCTACGGGATACCCCACTTGGTATCAAATGTAATAAGTACAAATGTTTCTATTGAATCTTCAAAACTGAAATCTCCTAATGAAGTTGCAGACAGAAACTAACTATGTATAAGTCAAAGTCAAAGTCAAAGTCAAAGTCAAATGATTTATTCAAAATAGGTAATAAATTACTCTTATTGATTGTCTGGTATAGTGTTAGATTTGTAAGATAATATAGTGGTGATAATTATAACGCAAACTTAAAACTAAAGCTACGAGGGTTCCAAACGCGCCCAGGTCTGAGAAGAGCCCACAACAAACTCAGCCGGGTATTCTTTTTATTATCACCACTTTACAAATTTATTGTAACTTATTAGAACTATCACAAAGTCGTTAAGCAACTCATTCCCAAGCTTGCTTATCATTTAAATGATCCTTTACATTGTAATAGGATTTTTCAATTAGTTTACGTTTTATGAAAACTTTGAACTTGTTGAGAGACATCTCCTCCTCTATAACTAATAATTATAACATAAACACTTCTTCTAAAACTCTATTTTGCATATTTCAGGTGCCATTGATTCAAGTCTAGATGCTAATACAATAAATCAACCAGAAAGTTCTACACATAATCAATCGGTCGCTCAAAGTACCCCATCTGTGGTTCACAACATCCAAGCAGGATATTCTCAAACTCAGATTCAGAAAAAAATAATTACTAGTAAGTTGTGGCCATAAACAACAAATAATACACATACACACATACACACTGGGAGGTTACCTGGCTGGCACCCCACTAGACCTAGGTCTACTTAATTGTTATTACTTGTTTTTATCTGTATTATAAGTATTTTTTGTGTTCCTTATATGTAATTTAATATGTAATAATATCCAATAAATTTAATTTAATTTAATTAAATAAGAGATAAAAAATCTTTACTGTTTAACAAGATTTTAACAAGAATAGAGTATTGAAAATTGTCTAATAGTTAATGTATACTTAATAAAAACACCTTTTTTTTTTTCAGGAAAAGCTGGTCAAAGACATGTGAATCTCAAAGTTCAGAAATTGTTAAGGAAAATAGTTAATTTGAAAAATAAATTATTCGAACAAAGAAACCAAGTAAAGATAGCAAAAAAAATGTCAAAAACAAAATTATTTAACAAGGTTCTAAAATACTTACCTATGCCTGCTCAAACACTTGTAAAAATGCAATTAACACAGCATAACAAAAAAAGCCGTGGAAGAAGATTTAATCATGCAGAAAAATTAATGTCACTCTCGATATATAAGAAAAGTCCAAAAGGCTATAACTTTTTGAGAAAAATGTTAACTTTGCCATCAAAACGAACATTACTGGATGTCCTTAAACAAATAACAATTAAACCAGGCTTAAACCCTGCGATAATTAAACTTTTGAAAAATGCGGCAGACAAATTGGGGATGGAGCAACGATTATGTGTATTAATCTTTGATGAAATGTCTTTGTCTCCATCCCTACATTTCAATACAGCATTCGATCAAGTAATCGGATTTGAAGATTTTGGGGGAAATGAAATTACAGAGAATATTGCTGACCATGTTTTGGTATTCATGATAAAGGGGCTAAAAGCTAAGTTCAAACAGCCAATTTGCTATTTGTTTTGCAAAAGTGCCACAAAGGCAGTAATATTAAAAAGGTGTATTAAAAACATAATTACACAAATTAATCAAACAGGATTGGCTGTCGTCTCAACTGTCTGTGATCAATCTACAATTAACAACAAAGTTATAAATGAGCTGATAAAAGAGACTAAAGTAGATTGTCTTAGATTAGGCAACGAGCCTAGGGATAGTAGTTTTGCTGTAGAAAATAATAATATATTCCCCTTATTTGATCCCCCACATTTGTTAAAAGGAATACGAAACAATTTACTGACAAAAGAATTAAGATTCACACAGGAGGACGAAGTAAAGACTGCTAAATGGATACATTTAAAGCTTCTGTTAGATATTGATGCAGGAGAAGATGACTTACGAATGTGCAACAAGTTAACAGAAGCTCATGTACTCATAGAGAAAATTCCGAAGATGAAAGTAAAACATGCTGCACAAGTTTTTAGTCAGCGTGTATCAGGAGCGCTACGATTTTGTGCAAGTAAGTACTGTTAATGTTCTGAAACTTTTAAAGACCTGATATTTGAAGACCTTCTTCACTTTAGAATTAATTCATCAGACTTTGGTACTACTTGACTAGCAAGGACTAATCTTATTCTCAATAATTATTTATTAGCAACATATATGGCGCTATTTTACATCTGTAATGTGATGATAGTGCAACTTTAAAACATCCACAACTCCATACTAATATTATAAATGGTTGACGCCAGCTCACTATTGGCTACAATGCATTGTTGCAACAAGAATCGCACAAATTCAGCCAATCACAACAACTGAGATTGTAATAATGATTGATGCCGGTTTTATGAAATCGACCCACAGCCCACCCAATTTTGACGTTTGGTATACAAATAACTTCTTAGGGAAGGACACTACTTTTTTCTCTGAAAATCATAGAGTTCATAGATTTTAAGAAACCTAAATCCACGCGGGTGAAGTCGCGAGCATCAGCTACAAATCCATGTAAATGTGGCCTGACATTTATGTATAAAAAAATATATTTAAGTATTTATTTAAGTATTTAATTTTTAATCTTTTTTCTTTTTCAGAAAATAATTTACTACCACAAGAGTGTGCTGACACAGCCGACTTGCTGCTATTATTTGATCGTCTTTTTGACTCCTTTAATGGAGGGTCTTATAAAAAGACCCATAAAATATATAAAATTGTTTGAAAATGAACTCTGACCATTTTAAATTATGGGATGAAAGTGTGCCAATATTAAAATCAATGCGATTTAAGATGGAAACAAAAAAAAAAGATGGAACAGTAAGTATTCGTTATGAACAGGTTCCATCAATTAAAAATTGGATCCACAATATTAAAGTTATGAAAGAATTGTGGCTATATCTAAATGAAAAACATAATGTAACTAGTTTGTTAACGCGCTGTTTTAACCAAGATCCTGTGGAAAACTTTTTCTCCTCTGTGAGGAGCCACGGGGCTAGAAACACAAACCCTACCTGCCAGCAGTTTGAAAGTATTTACAAAACATTACTTGTAAATAATTTAAATTCAAGTCACTCATTAGGGGCTAACTGTGAGGAAGATCCTAACAAAATGTTACAAAATTTAGATTGTCTTTTGATAGAAAATGACATCAAAGAGCCCCCGATGAGCAATGAGCCAATGGATACAGATCTAAGTATAGAAAATTTGGCAGATAGTAGTTCAGAAATTGGAGACAAATTAATAATCTCTGAAACTAAAAAGTATGTGACAGGGTTTGTCATAAAAAAGCTAAAAAGGAATGTGTGTAAATCTTGTATAAAATGCAATAATGAATTGTGTGACACCACCCCACCTCAAGCAGATGAATACATACATTCTATCGATATCACAAGGAGATCTCTTTACCGACCCTCGCGTAACTTTTCAAATTGTGTGAGAAATATAATAAAAATAGTAAAAAGCATGTTAAAAAATGATCCTGGGAAAAGTGGCAAAAGTCAAATGATAAAATTATTAGTTGATCAGAGTACAAGTTTTGATTTTTTAACATGTGATACACACAAAGTCAATTTGAAAAATTATATAATAAATTTTGTGATCAAATTGATTATTCACAGCTGGTGCAATAATGTAAATAAAATTTTAAAAGGTAAAAATTCAGATACTGAAAATGATAGCATAAAAATTCAGGCGTTGAGATATTATCAAACACATAAAGGTAAATAATCTATTTTATGCAATCTAATGAAATCAGTAGTTGAATTACAGACTTCGTTTGATAAAACTAGCTTATGCTCGCGACTTTGTCCGCGTGGACTTCACAAGTTTCAACCCCCTATTTCACCCCCTTAGGGGTTGAATTTTCAAAAACCCTTTCTTAGCGGATGCCTACTTCAAAATAGCTATCTGCATGCCAAATTTCAGCCCGATCCGTCCAGTAATTTGAGCTGTGCGTTGATAGGTCAGTCAGTCAGTCAGTCACCCTTTCCTTTTATATATTTAGATAAGGGGAATCATTCAAGCTTCTGTCAACTATTGCACATTCGTAAGTCATCTTCTGCATCAATATCTAACAGAAGCTATATCCGTTTGGCAGTCTTTACTAAATTGTTTTCTTTAGTAAATTGTTTTGTATTCCTTTTAACAAATATGGGGGATTAAATTGTTAATTGTAGATTGATCACAGACTCTTGCCAATCCTGTGTGATTAATTTGTGTAATTATGTTTTTAATATTACTGCCTTTGTGGCACTAGTCAAATATAATATAATCTATATATAAAAGGAAAAGGTGACTGACTGACTGACTGACTGACTGACTGATCTATCAACGCACAGCTCAAACTACTGGACGGATCACGCTGAAATTCGGCATGCAGATAGCTATTATAACGTAGGCGTCCGCTAAGAAAGGATTTTTCAAAATTCAACCCCTGAAGGGATAAAATAGGGGTTTGAAGTTTGTATGAAACTCTGTCAGTTTTGAAGTGTCTATAAAGTTTTGTAGTTAATATTTCTTCTATTGCAATTTGCAGTATGACATATTTTATTAAGCTCATATGTTAAAATCTCATTGTTAAAGATCAACTCTAAGTGTGTGAAACAGGGGTTCAAAATTTGTGTAGTCCACGCGAACGAAATCGCGGGCATAAGCTAGTAAACATAAATTCCCATCAATAAAATCAATCTAGTAGATTGGTTTTATTGATTACTTGATTTAGTATAATTTATGTTTATTATTTTACAGTTTATTTACAGGGAATTTTATTTAATATAATTTATGTTAATTTTTTTTATTTTGAATATTACAATAAAACTTAAAGCTAGCTTTATGTTAATTATCTTTGGCTCATATAACAATTATTTTATTGTTTTCTGACTACACAAATACACCAATTGTGGTAATAATTTGAAAATTATTAAAAGTAAATAACCGAAAATGTTAAATTTGAATAGTAATTATTTCACAATCTTGCGGGTCTTGAATTTGGGTATGTATTTTATAGTGTTTACATACACTTCGTATTGTTTTCTATTCTATTGTATTTTATGTATCTACCTAGTTACGAATTTATGATAATAATATTTACAAAACCTTAAAACCTTTTTCTTTCTATAATATAGTTATAATTAAGTAGCTCAAAGAGTCATAGTCTTGTAATATATATTTTTAAACATGTTTTAAACAAACGTTAATGGAATTATTAATGTTTATTTAAAACGTGTTCCAAAAATATAAAATATTCTAGTAAAGTACATTTAAATAGCATTTAAATTTTCGCGCTCTCGCACGCCTAGCGCGCTTTTAGTGCCCTCTAGATGTGAGTACACGCGTAACTTTGAAAAAGAAATCTAGAGTCGCACATCTATTTCTAGTATATAGTAGATAATCTATGGTTTAGCTGGTCGGTGGAGTTTAGCATAGATAATATACTAATACTGGTAGAGTTTAGTGTGGAGCATATGTTAAAAGTACTCTGTGGTGTGGAGCATATGTAAAAAGTACTCTGTGGTGTGGAGTTTAGCGAATAGCGATAAGATAAACAAAGAGAAAATTTAATTCTGCAAATTAAGCAATTTACAGGATGATAACCAATACTCTTCTTTACAAAATAATTACACGAGAACACGACTTTTGTTGTATATGTTTAAAAACAATAGAAGGAGGCTCTGTCGCTATGGAGGACGAAGTCGTCTTGAATGATAATGTGATGAAGATGCACGATGTTCTGTTACTCGTTTTAGGATATGAAGTGAGTAACTTGCATTTTGAAGCCTGATTTTAGCCTGAGCTATTGCTTTTCAGCAGCTAAGCATCCTTTTTTTCACTGCTTGAACTTCTATCGACGCTCTAGCATTTATAAATGAAAATGTAGCATTTCATAGCTTCGGTAGGCTAGCATCTTTAGATGTTACTAGAGAGACTAGATGCTCAGGCTATAGTTATAGCCATATGCTCTTAGAAATTATCTAAGAAGTTTAAGTTTAAATCACAACATCACTACAAGAAGTTTCCTCTTCAAAATTAATTGTGTTTGTAATATAACTGATTCAAATGGTTTAAAAATCCATACTAATATTATAAATGCGAAAGTGTGTCTGTGTCCGTATGTCTGCTAGCTTTTCACGGCCCAACCGTGTAACCGATTTTGATGAAATTTGGTACAGAGTTAGCTTATATCCCGGGGAAGGACATAGGCTACTTTCATCCTGGAAAATTGATGAGTTCCCACGGGATTTTTAAAAATCTAAATCCACGCATACGAAGTCGCGGGCACCAGCTAGTTTAAAATATAATTATGTTTCTGTTTCAGACCTTCAACAATATATCAATGTTTGAAGTTCTATGCAAGCAGTGCACCCACAACGTGGTCAACTGCTACAACTTTGTAATGACAACCAAACAAACATCTGAACTATTGAGCAATGCAATTTGTAGCCTTACCACATGTTTAGAAAACACAACACAGCCAATAAGCAACAAGAAAACATTATTTGTGACGATGGATCCTATTAATATGGAAACCACTAACTATTATCATCACAAAGCTACAAAAACACTGAACATTGCTTTGAAAAGATTTCACAGTATATTACATCCTAAACCTAAAATAAAAGGCGAAAAAAAACAACAAATACCAGAGGCAAAGGAATCTGTAAAATTGGAGAAAAAATTAAAAAGCAAAAAACAGGATTTAGAAGATGATAAACCAAGGAAAAGGAGACCATACTTCTCTGTTCCGATGAAAACCAAGGAAATGCTTTACAACAAAACTGACAGAACAACATTAAAATGCAAGGATTGCTTGAAATCGTTCCCTTTTTTACCCAGTTTGAGGAATCATTACATTGGAGTTCACGCACCAAAGAAACATGAATGCGAAGTTTGCCATAAGAAATATGCATCGGAAACTTTACTAGAAGGACATAAGAAGTTAAGTCATTGTACGGTAATATGCAGCGAATGTGGCAAAATCTTTCACAACCGTCACACTTTTAAAATGCACAAAATTGGTCACCATTTAAAAATTGTTTGTCATGACTGCGGAAGAGTTTATAAAAGCCAGTCGGCGTTTAAGAAACATAAAGATTTACAGATATGCGGCCAAATTACTAGGGCTTCGCCCGCGAACGCTCAGTTTACGTGTGATTATTGTAATAAGAAATACACGCAAAAAGTTTCATTGCGAGTACATATTCAATACGAGCATGGTAATTATAAAGGTCATATATGCAAATGGTGTAACAAATCTTTCTATGCACAGAGTAGATTAAAAGCTCATATAGTTAAGCATACACAAGAGAAAAATTTCCCATGCAACATTTGTGGTGGACGGTACATAACTAAGGAGTCATTATTGTACCATACAAGAATTCATACAGGGGAACGACCATACAAATGTGATTTTTGCGACAGTAGATTTGTTTCAGCATCTAGACGATCGGAACATATAAAAAGTCGTCATAGTGGTGCTACAAAGTCTGTCTATAATTTGCAATGACAAGAATTGAAATGAGCAATGAAGCACCTTTCTCAAAAAGAACTTATAGACAACCTCTCATCGCTGTGTGATTCCTGGTGTAAGTCTCGCAAATTGCTATTGCGCTGGAACCATGTCTCATTAACATTGAAATGACGTCATTTTGACTGCATCATTTTAGCATTAATTTTAGTATGGATGGTATTTATATTAAAAATATGAGGCAAACAATTTTTTTATTTTATTTCCTTACAGCAACTACTCCCTACTACAGTATTACTACTACTATGCCAACTAATATTATTACTAATATTAGGTTAATCTATAAATTACCAAACAAAAAAATCATGAGGATAGTTACGCAATTTTGGTTGGTTGGAATTTGGATAATAAAGCCCTGCAGAGTAGTGATGTAACGAATCGCATGTCATATTTTGGACATTCGCGGATTGCGAATGCGAATATAACGTTATTTTCAGTCACACGTCAGCACGTCACACATTTGTATATAGTTAGGTCATACCGCCATTTGTGATTTTACGCATTATTCAACTACTACGGTTCAAAATTCAGAAATTAGGTACCTAGTTAACTGATTTTGTTTTTTTTACATAAATCAGCGGCGCAAGCGCATCGTCGTACCTTTTTAAAGCTTTTCGTACCTTTTCAGGGGCTCATTTGGCAACTCTATTTTGACGTCAGACACGAGATGTCGTTTCGTTTTGACAATGACATTTGATTGAAATTGTTTTCGTTTTTTTCGGTGATTGTTTTTTGCACAGACCAATTTACTTCCAATATTTTTGAGTTTGTGTTTTCCAGTTGGGTTTTAAGGTTAAAATAAAGTTAAATTTAATAATAAAATTTTTAAATTAGGTATATTTGTTAATTTTCATAACTAATAAATAATTTTAAGCAGTGAAAGAACTATGTGATATAAGAATACTGAAGTATTTACTCGTACAAAATGACTTTCCTGGAGGACACACTTATTATATTAATTTCGCAGGTAAATAGCTATTTCTTTCGATAAAATATTAGACAAACTCCACAAAAACTTTAGCAGACATATTATTATTCTCAAGCTTATACCTATAATCATTACGTTATTAGATCAAAATATAAATTCGCCGCCCGGCACTTTGGTTGCGGACCGGCGCCACAACAACAGATTCCTCGGTATGCAGCGATGTAAATGGTATGGTATCCAGCAATATAAGCGGTAATCAGTACCCTTATTATAAATGCGAAAGTGTGTTTGTTTGTTGGTTTCTCCTTCAATCACGTCGCAACAGTGCAGCGGATTGACGTGGTTTTTTGCATGGGTATAGATAAAGACTTGGAAAGTGACATAGGCTACTTTTTATCCCGGAAAATCAAAGAGTTCCCACGGGGTTAAAAACCTAATTCCACGCGGACGAAGTCGCGGGCATCAGCTAGTGTTATATGAGCCATTCACGAGGATATCAGTTTGTTTGTTTTTGTCTTGTTTATTTCAAGTTTTGTGTGCAATAAAGTTTTCTATCTGTCTATCTATCTTTTAGACAGTATTCTTTGTGGGAGGATGGATATTCTTTGTGAAGCAGCTGTTCAGAGACTACGAAGTCCACCATTTGTTGGTGCAGTTAATTTTCTCCGTCACCTTTGCCTTGAGTTGCACAATGTTTGAACTTATTATATTTGAAATCATTGGATATTTGGATTCAAGGTAACTACTTTATTGGTCCTACAACAGAAGTTTTTAAATATCATAAAGCTGTGATAACCTATTTGAGAGATTGGGGGTTTGATCCCGGGCATGCAGTCATACAACTTTCGTTTTCAGAGTTATGTGCGTTTTAAGTAATTAAATATCACTTGTTTTTTACGGTGAAGGAAAACATCATGCCTGAGAGTTCCCCATAATGTTCTCAAAGGTGTGTGAAGTTTGCCAAATCGCATTTAGCCAGCATGGTGGTCTATGGCCTAAACCATTCTTATTCTGAGAGGAGAGGAGACCTATAGTTATAGCCATAGACTTTACACACACATAACTTTAAAAGATTAGAGGTGCATGTCTGGGATGAAACTCCTAACCGCGAAAATAGAATTAACCACTTATGCTCTTATTATAATTAATATTTTCATTTATTTATTTTTCTCATTTTTATCATATTTTTAAAAAAACAACAAACAATAAAATAACAGAAACAACGAAAAAAATTAAAGTAACAGAAACAACAGAAATTAAAATAACACTGAACAACAAAAATTAAAGTAACAGGTACAACAAAAAAAAAACAAAAAAAAAGTTAATTATTATTAATGAATAATTATTTTCAGTTCTAGATATTTCCACTGGAACATGGGTCTCTACTCCTTGCTATTCATGGTGATCGCCCTCATACCATTCTACATAGCTTACTTTTGCATCTGTAACTTCAGATTTGGTGAGTATTTTATCTTGGTCAACTTGGACAAGGCCAGCAACAAAAAGAAAATGTGAAATAGATCTTTTGGGAGGCCTTTGTCACAGACTGAATATCTCGAAACGTGAAAAGGAAACTATGGTACTTCCCGTTGACCTAGAATCATGAAATTTGGCAAGTAGCAATGTCTTATAGTACAAGTACGTGAATCAAATCAAATCAAATGTTTTATTCAAAATAGGTAATAAATTACACTTTTTGATGGTTGGTTGTTGCATTTGTAAGATGATGATATTATAGTGGTGATAATTTAAACGCGAACTTAAAACTAAAGCTACGAGGGTTCCAAACGCGCCCTGGTCTAAGAAGAGCCCACAACAAACTCAGCAAATTTGTGGTTCCATGATCCATCACAAAAAAATTAAAGATTTGTGTTCCCGCAATAATTAGTTTACTAAATCACGTCAAGATGGCGCTGTACGGTATTAACTTGCAAATTTTTACTATACTGGTTTGAGATTTCTTGTACAATGATGCGGAACCCTTCGTGTGCAAGTCCGACTCACACTCGGCCGGTTTTTTTTCCATATGTTTTAATAGTGATGTGTTGGTTTTGTTTCAGTATCACAAAACATGATAAGACCGCTCACAGTGTTTGTGTGGTTCATATATTTGTATTTCTTTTGGAAGATCGGCGATCCATTCCCTATACTCAGTCCAAAACAGGTAGGATTTTAACTTTTTTAAAGAATTGATAATTTACTATGTCTTTATGAGAATAAACGTCTTTAAACCTAAACCTACTAGCTTATGCTCGCGACTTCGTTTGCGTGAACTACATAGATTTCAAACCCGTACTTCATCCCCCTAGGGGTTGAATTTTCAAAATTCCTTTCTTAGCGGATGCCTGTCATAATAGCTGTCTGCATGCCAAATTTAAGCCTGAACCGTCCAGTAGTTTGAGCTGAGCGTTGATAGATCAGTCAGTCAGTCAGTTAGTCAGTCACCTTTTCCTTTTATATATTTAGATTTTTATTTTCATGATAGTGTTTTACCACCACTTCAAGGAAATCCATACTAATATTATAAATGCGAAAGTGTGTCTGTCTGTCTGTCTGCTAGCTTTTCACGGCCCAACCGTTCAACCGATTTGATGAAATTTGGTACAGAGTTAGCTTATATCCCAGCCCAGAGCGAAGAAGAAGAAGAAGCTTATATTCCGGGGAAGGACATAGGCTACTTTTTATCCCGGAAAGTTGAAGAGTTCCCACGGGATTTCAAAAAACCTAAATCCACGCGGACGAAGTCTCGGGCATCATCTAGTTTCTAAATAAATTTAAATACATATCAAAAGTTTGTCGTCAAAAAGGTAACCTTAGCTTAGTCGTCAAAGACGTTTTATTACTAAATAATTTTTGATATGTATTTAAAATTATTTAGTAATTTCCTTGAAGGGTAGGTAAACACTAAAAAATTATATAAAAAAAGACGTTTTATTAGTTTAAAATAATGATATTACTTATGCATCTCATTATTTTTCAGGGTATATTCTCAATAGAGCAAGGCGTATCTCGAATAGGTGTTATAGGAGTGACTGTCATGGCCTTGCTATCTGGGTTTGGTGCCGTCAATTACCCGTATACATCTATGGCTATATTTATAAGGTAAGCAGTCATGATCAACCCATAGCCTCTATAGCCTCAATAGCTCAACCGGTATAGGAGTGGACTGAAAACCGAAAGGTCGACGGTTCAAACCCCGCCCGTTGCACTATTGTCGTACCTACTCCTAGCACAAGCTGGACGCTTAATTGGAGAGGAAAGGGGAATATTAGTCATTTAAAAAATGGCTAATATTCTTTTATAAAAAAAAAAAAAAAAAAAAAAAAAAAAAAAAAAAAAAAAAAAAAAAAAAAAAAAAAAAAAAAAAAAAAAAAAAAAAAAAAAATTATAAGGTAAGCAGTCATGATCAACCCATCACCGGCTCACTACAGAGCACGGGTCTCCTCTCAGACTGAGAAGGGTTTTGGTCATAGTTATTATAAATATTTATTTATTTATTCATTCACCATTATATTATATACTAGCTTATGCTCGCGACTTCGTCCGCGAGGACTACATAAATTTCAAACCCCTATCTCACCCCCTTAGGGGTTGAATTTTCTAAAATCCTTTCTTAGCGGATGCCTACGCCATAATAGCTATCAGCATGCCAAATTTCAGCCCGATCCATCTAGTAGTTTGAGCTGTGCGTTGATAGTCAGTCAGTCAGTCACCTTTTCCTTTTATATATATAGATTTGTTTGTATCTTGGTAACTGTAATTAGTAATATTATATAAAATATTCTAACCGCTAAACTTTCCTAGTCCTCAGTAAAACCCACTAGGAACTCATATATGGTCTCCACGTCATAGGTTTAACCTAGTGTGGAGACCACTAGTAACCGACGCCAAAATAACTTGTTTTTGTTAAATAAAGTTTTTTTTTTTAATAGTCTGTTGATGATGATGATCATCTATTTGTCACTATATTTTCAGGAAATATACTTAAAACTATGTTTTCAGACCAGTAACCCAGGCAGATGTGCTGTCAATAGAAAAAAAGCTTCTCCAAACAATGGATATGATACTCGTGAAGAAGAAACGAATAGCTTTAGCAGAATCCAATACTATGGGGCGGAACCAGAACAAAATGATGGAACAATCCGGAGCCAAGAATAGGGGGTTCTGGAGCAATATACTGTCCAGTGTTGGCAATATTGCCAACCCCTTGGGCCAGGGTACTGAGAGTGAGTACTATTCTACAATCTTCTACCGACCAGCAAAGCCATGCCGACCAACTTTAGCGTTCCAGTACGATGTCGTGTGGAAACCAAAGGGGTATGGGTTTAATAAGAACTGCCATACCCCTTCCAGGTTAGCCCGCTTCCATCTTAGATTACACCGTCACTTACCACAAGGTGAGATTGCAGTCAAGGGCTAACTGAAATGATTCTAGAATCTTTTACTTACCGGCAAAGCTATGTTAACCACCCATTATGATGCAGTGTAAAAACGCACATAACACCGAAAAGTTAGAGGTGCGTGCCCGGGATCGAACCCCCGACCTCCGATTGGAAGGCGGACGTCCTAACCACTCGGCTACCACAGCTTTACACACAGTAAAGAGTGTAATGGAATAAAAGTAAAATTTCCGTTTCCAGATATAACTCAGTTACGTCAAGAGATATCAGGTCTAGAGGAGTTGAGCAGACAACTGTTCCTAGAAGCGCACGACGCTCGCACGATGCGCGAGAAGATCGAGTGGTCCAGAACCTTCCAGGGGAAGTACTTCAACTTTCTGGGGTACTTCTTTTCTTTGTACTGCGTGTGGAAGATCTTCATTGTAAGTGCCTCACTTCTGCAGGGTGTAATTAGAGGAGTTGAGCAGGCAACTGTTCCTAGAAGCGCACGACGCTCGCACGATGCGCGAGAAGATCGAGTGGTCCAGAACCTTCCAGGGGAAGTACTTCAACTTTCTGGGGTACTTCTTTTCTTTGTACTGCGTGTGGAAGATCTTCATTGTAAGTGCCTTACTTCTACAGGGTGTAATTAGAGGAGTTGAGCAGACAACTGTTCCTAGAAGCGCACGACGCTCGCACGATGCGCGAGAAGATCGAGTGGTCCAGAACCTTCCAGGGGAAGTACTTCAACTTTCTGGGGTACTTCTTTTCTTTGTACTGCGTGTGGAAGATCTTCATTGTAAGTGCCTTACTTCTGCAGGGTGTAATTAGAGGAGTTGAGCAGACAACTGTTCCTAGAAGCGCACGACGCTCGCACGATGCGCGAGAAGATCGAGTGGTCCAGAACCTTCCAGGGGAAGTACTTCAACTTTCTGGGGTACTTCTTTTCTTTGTACTGCGTGTGGAAGATCTTCATTGTAAGTGCCTTACTTCTACAGGGTGTAATTAGAGGAGTTGAGCAGACAACTGTTCCTAGAAGCGCACAACGCTCGCACGATGCGCAAGAAGATAGAGTGGTCCAAAACCTTCCAGGGGAAGTACTTCAACTTTCTGGGGTACTTCTTTTCTTTGTACTGCGTGTGGAAGATCTTCATTGTAAGTGCCTCACTTCTGCAGGGTGTAATTAGAGGAGTTGAGCAGACAACTGTTCCTAGAAGCGCACGACGCTCGCACGATGCGCGAGAAGATCGAGTGGTCCAGAACCTTCCAGGGGAAGTACTTCAACTTTCTGGGGTACTTCTTTTCTTTGTACTGCGTGTGGAAGATCTTCATTGTAAGTGCCTTACTTCTACAGGGTGTAATTAGAGGAGTTGAGCAGACAACTGTTCCTAGAAGCGCACAACGCTCGCACGATGCGCAAGAAGATAGAGTGGTCCAAAACCTTCCAGGGGAAGTACTTCAACTTTCTGGGGTACTTCTTTTCTTTGTACTGCGTGTGGAAGATCTTCATTGTAAGTGCCTCACTTCTGCAGGGTGTAATTAGAGGAGTTGAGCAGGCAACTGTTCCTAGAAGCGCACGACGCTCGCACGATGCGCGAGAAGATCGAGTGGTCCAGAACCTTCCAGGGGAAGTACTTCAACTTTCTGGGGTACTTCTTTTCTTTGTACTGCGTGTGGAAGATCTTCATTGTAAGTGCCTCACTTCTGCAGGGTGTAATTAGAGGAGTTGAGCAGACAACTGTTCCTTGGCCGTCGGTCCTGGTTATTATCACTAAGATCTGACCATTACGTGATTAATGGAAAGGAGTCACGACCCTCAGCAATGAGGAATCCATATTAATATTATAAAAGCGATAGTGTGTCTGTCTGTCTGCTAGTTTTTCACGGCCCATCCGTTCAACCGATTTTGACGAAATTTGGTACAGATATATTTTGACATGAAAGACATAGGTTACTTTTATCCTGGAAAATCAAAGAGTTCCCACGGGATTTTTAAAAATCTAAATCCACGCGGATGAAATCATCGCCATCATCTACTACTATCTTAAAGAAGAAAAAGAAGACGCTCTTGGGATGTTTCAAATCGCCACAAAAAGTTATTTATTTTGTATGACAGACCTTTTCCAGCGTACTTGTATATGTCCATTTCAGCGGTTACAAATGTTTTTCTTTTGCTTTGTATCGCAGACCTTTTCCAGCGTACTTGTACATGTCCATATTAGTGCTTACAAATGTTTTTTCTTTTGTTTTAGTCAACCATAAACATAGTTTTCGATCGAGTAGGCAAGAAAGACCCCGTAACCAGAGGAATAGAACTGGTGGTACATTGGCTCGGATGGAACATCGACGTGTCATTCTGGTCGCAGCATGTCTCTTTCATACTGGTCGGATGTATCGTACTTACGAGCATTAGGGGACTCCTTCTAACCCTCACTAAGGTAAGAAGTAATAATAAAAATAAAATAATAAGTAAAAAAAATAGCTAACATCTAAGTATGCATGCAATCACACACTCCCACTTACACACACGCACTCACACACACAGACAGACACACACAAAGACACACAAACACACACAAGCATACACACACTGTAGTACTTTTATTATTGTATATACATTTATTCTAAATCTGTTCTGTTAAAATAGTTTTCATTATAATTTTAAGTAATCTCTTGTGGCCCTCTGTTAAAACTAGATTTAGATTTAGGTAAATAGTGGCTCCGATTCTCTAGTCTGTCTCTAAACTAAATTTAGAGTATCTGCATCCTTTTCTTTTTACTAATGCTAAAAAAGGAACGGAACATGACTTTCACATTTAAAGACTCTAAATTTTAGTGCACAATACAAATTTAAACAGTAGGTTCGCGAGTGCGCGCTAAAATCAAGGGTTTTACCATCTAAAAATTACATTTAGAACTGTCAAACTGTGTCTGTCCTTTTCATATTACATTAGTAAGAAGGGCATGCGAATACTCTAAAATTAGGTTGTGCTCAGAATTAGCCCCAGTGTGGCTAATTCCGTTGTACACAATTTCTAAACTAAACTAAAATGACACGTCTAAATATATTGCTATCCCTTTCATAATGTTGTTTGCGGAGAAGGATAGCACTAGTTTTAGACCTGTTAATTTAGTTTAGTTTAGAGATTGTGTACAAGAGAATCGGCCCCATTAATTATGTAATTTCGCTGTTGATTACTTTCAAATAAACAAAATAAACAAATAATAAGTTCTTGAGACGGCACACATTGTGAAGAGTTCCTAACCTTGGAGCCCAGACCAGATTGGGTCCTACCCCGCTGCTAGCAGCTAGCTGCTAGTCAGTGGGACCCATTTAATTTTATTATTAATTACTTGTTTTTTTGTTGCTGTTACTTTATTTTTCTGTTGTTTCTGTTACTTTATTTTTCTGTTGTTTCTGTTATTTTGTTTTTTGTTGTTTCTGTTATTTTATTGTTTGTTATTTCTCTTAGGTGTGTTATTTTTGTAAGCATTTGTTAAAAATATGATAGCAATGAGATAGGTATGTAAATAAATGAGAGAATAATAATAAATTATTATCCATATACTAATATTATAAATGCGAGAGTGTCTGTCAGTGTGCTATGTTTTCACGGACTATCAGTTTAGCCGATTTTGAACAAAGATACACGTACGATACCATGCATCTTGGAGGCTACTTTCTATACCGGAAAATCAAAAAGATCCCTCGGAATCTTTTAAAAAATCGACTAAGTGCGAGTCAGACTCGCGCACTGAGGGTTTCGTACTACAGTCGTATTTTCTTGTCATTTTGCTCTATAGGTACTATTATGCATAGAAATTAATAAAAGTCTGTTTAAGAATGTAGAGGTAAAGCCCTTTCATATGATACCCCACTTGGTATAGTAATCTTACTTTGAAGGTTAAAAATACTAAATATTTGTTCAAGAACACATTTTTTTTTGTGATCGAACCTCGACCTCCGGAATAGGAGGCGGACGTCTTTACCACTAGACTATCACGACTCTTCGCTAATATTCCAATCTGTTTTTTCCACAGTTTTTCTACAAAATATCATCATCGAAATCATCAAACATCATCGTATTAATACTAGCTCAAATAATGGGCATGTATTTCTGTTCGTCCGTCCTACTGATGCGTATGAACATGCCGCCAGAATACAGGATCATAATAACCCAGGTACTAGGCGAGTTGCAGTTCAACTTCTACCATCGATGGTTCGATGTTATTTTCCTGGTTAGTGCTTTAACTAGCATTTTCACTCTGTATTTAGCTCATAAGCAACCTTCTGTCAATTAAGTTTCATCCCTTTCAAGCGGTTAAAGTTACCTAGTTACCATTACACTTTGACAAGGATAAAAACAACAATGGGGTATTTTACCCTTTTTTGAAAAGTGTCTTAATTTGATCCTAAGATGATAATAAACAACTGAAAAATTCACAACAATTTTAATAGATCGATAAGTACAATAAAAATGAATTTAAAATTATATATTTCGAATTTCCCCGCGAAAACGCTAGCCGCCATTTTGTTTAGATTCATGAGCTGTCATTTTTTTAGTGAAATACAACATTACAACTACAATCCATGTGACGTCACAGTCGGAATTCACCATGGCGGCTACAGTTTCGTGCGTTTCGAATATATGTAGAAAATATGAAAAAAATTGGAATCTTTATCTTTAAAAACGTTATTTTTCGATTGCTTATTACTAATACCTACTACCTTGTTTATACATTTTTAGATTTTCTCACGTGGTGTAAAATACCCTATTCAGTACTCTCCATGATTAAGGGTGATGATGCAGCCTAAGGTGGAACGCGCCTGCCTAGAAGATTCATTTTTCTATTTGCTGTTGAGACAAGCATTTCTAAGATATATCATGTCAAGGAATCTGTATCATCCGAGCAAAGCTTGGATAGATTCTTAGTACACAAGACTGATGGAATCGATAGTATGTAAAACTTAGATCATAATTAAAGTGATATAAGTAAGATATAAGATCAATGTTGTAAATATCGATTAAGTACCCAAATAAATTATGTTTATATTGCTATTAAATGGTTTTTTATTAAATAACTCATCATGATCAACCCACCACCAGCCTAATTCTGAGCACAGGTCTACTTTCAGAATGAGAAAGGCTTAGGCGATAGTCCGCCACGCTGGCCCATTAACGCGACTTCGTCCGCATGGACTACACAAACCCCTATTTTACCCCCTTAGGGGTTGAATTAAAAATCCTTTGTTAGCGGATGTCTGCGTCATAATAGCTATCTGCAATCTGCATGTCAAATGGCCCGACCCGTCTAGTAGTTTGAGCTGTGCGTTGATAGATCAGTCAGTCAGTCAGCAGTCGGCTTTTCATTTTATATATAAAGACGACCGCTTGTGGCAGTCAAGGATACTTCCTGTTATAAGTCCCGCAAATTGCTATTGCGCTGGAACCATGTCTCATTAATATCGAAATGACGTCATTTTGACGTCAGCCGAAATAAAAATATACCATCCGCTCGAAACTTCAGTCTATTGCTGACGTCACTTAAATGGCGCGCATTAGCAATTTGCCGGACTTATATTAATTATATTTTTTCAAATAAATAAAACAACAGTTCAATAAATTAAAGATTTTTATTTATAACACGTTAAAATTATCTAACATGAACTATATTGGAAAAGTTTAAATAGAAAACTTTACTTGGAAAGGCCCCTTAATTAATTATTTATTTATGTATTCTTCACTATTTGTATTGACAATAGTTAATTTTGGGAAGCGATAGTTGATTTGCTATTACATTATTTGATAATTGAAGTAGCAAATATTATTTATTTTCTTAACACTAGCTTTTTATTAGATAGAAAAATAGTTATTAGTTTATTTTGGAGTGAGTTATCAATTCCTTTCCACTTTTAATTTTTATATAATGCAAAGAGCTTTTACCTAAATGACTTTTATTTTTAATTTGTGAAAAGTTTGAGCAACAATATTAATTACCAATACATAAAATATAACATTTCATCCAGTTCTGCCAACCTTACCAACCTAATGTCAACCATCGTCGTCTTTTGCACTCTTTATGAAAAAGAAAGAGATAGCGTAAAGAGACGTATTTGGATACATTTGGCTAATATAGTTAGGAATTTTTATACTATTCTATTCTCCCATCGCGTCTTCATATTGTTTCCTGAAGCAGTCACCAACGGGGAAGAAATCCCAGCATCTTTGCGTGTACATTTTCCATACAAACGTTTCTTGACCTGAAAAAAAATTCAAGAATATTGGTGTCTTCTTATTAATTAAAGAGTTTAAGTGAAAACAGATCAATGAAAAAATAATCATAATTTACTATTTAATTATAATGTGCGTGGGAAAAAAGATCTGGCACAACGGGCGGTTGAAGTGCACCAGACACCCAGGTGGTCAGAGTGAAATGGGGATCCACATTCCATAGTCATAACTGATCTCAGAGGGCGCCACAAGCGGGCCGACTGTTGCAAGCTGTTATCTTCATAGTTACAGTGCGACAAGGCTCTTTTGGCACTTGAATGACATTGACAGGGGGGCGCTGTTGGAGAACAAAGGCTTATAATATTCAAACGAACAAAAGGCAACGTTAGTTCCGATTTTCGCAACGCACCAAGATAGCCTTGTCGCACTGTACATGTATTTTTTTTTTAATTATGGCGTTTGACAGCTCAGTATAGTCGGTTTGACAGCACAGATGATACTACCTCTATAGACTATAACGCATAAGTTATGCGCCACCTGTCAGGATAAATTGGAAGTGTCGATCCTCATTTCTTACGGTGGCGTGCGGTGCGGTTGTAGAAAAAGGAGGGTAGAATGTGTATTTTACCAGTGTACTCGGTGTCGGGTTTGTTAATAAGATGCATGAGGAAGAACATGTAGTTGGCGAGGTTGTGCTCTCGCTGGACGTGCGTGTCGAACCCGTGCGGAACCTGGAAACGGAACAAGATAATGACAATCAGTATCACTTTAGGGTCCCGTACCCGAAGGCTGCGAACGGCACACTAGATTCCGCTGTCCGTCCGTCTGTGATAGTTAGAGAGTTGAAATTTTCATAGAATGTGTATTTCTATTGCCGCTATTAGGTAGGTATAAGAACAATTTTTTTTTTTAAATAACTGCCATGAAAATTTAAAAAAAAATGTTATAAATAAATAGTCCTTGTGTTGAGAACTGTGTTTCAGGAGGCTAGTTTCGTGTATAATGAAATTAATAAATTACATAAATTCAAAAATATTTTCAAAAAACATTCGAAACTAAATTAAAAAACATAGTTTCGTTTGTGATTGGTTGGAGACTCAAAATGGTTAACGCCCACTGATATTTTTGCCTCATCTATGGGATTACGTAAAAGAGAGAGCACTATGAATAAAAAAAAAGTTCTTTCCGCGGATAGAGTATAGACTATAGTCTGTAGTTTAGGCTGTATGTTGATTCATCAGTCAGTCACGACTATTTTTTAAACTAAGGCCACATGATGCGTTTCCGGTGAGCTGCGGCACCGTACCGCACCGCACTGCGGATTTAATCCGATTTAATGATTAAAAATCCCGTGGGAACTCTTTGATTTCCCGGGATAAAATGTCCCCCCAATGTTGCATGTTCGCAACTATGGGGTTGTCAAGTATAAACGGGTAAGTACTAAGTAAGCGTTTAGGCTGTAGGTACGTAGATTCATCAGTCAGTCAGGCAGGACAAATGTCCTGTACATCTATTACATGCTGTATATCTGTTACATGCTGTATATCTATTGATATGACTGAGTGAAAAACTCACTTTATCAAAGTAGTCCTTATTGATGCCGCATATGAAGCAGTTGGACTCCATGTCCTCTTTGACGGACTCCAGCTGGTCACGCAGCTCACCGAACGCGTCGATGATCAGACCTGCAACCCATGTATATTTATGCCTTAACTATCTGGCAGTGGCGTAACACCCCTTTACTAACTTCTCTCCGAGATAGAGTATATACGTAATTCTTCTAGGATAGTTCTGATTCTTCTAGGATTCTTCTAGATCTTCTTCTTGATAGATATAGTACGCGACAGTTCGAGATGGCAATCGGGGAGGGTACCACACCCAGTGCAGGTGACGTGCGGGTATGCGGGGCATCCCCCCGCCTCATACCCCGATTGCCATCTCGACCTGTCGAGTACTAAGCCTAGACACAATTTTTCAGCAATTTACAATCATCAGTTCTTACCCTGTAGGATAGCCAGCAGGATGACAATGACAAAGAAGAAGAATGAGATGTCAAATATGATGCGGTACACCTCCGAGTCGTCACCATCTGGGGGCTCCAGCTCGTCGCCGATACCGCCGCCCGCTCTCACGCCTTTGTATAGGTTGAACACGAAACACTGCGAACAAGCACCTTATTATACACGTTGAACGGTATAAGACCTATAGGAAAGCCTTGTGGCACACCCATACATTCTCTACGTCTTCCTACCTACCACATAAAACTCAACTATCTTCAAGGCATAATAAATGTCTAGCCTCTAGGTAATCGCGTTACAATACGGTATAACAAGCACCTTATTATACACGTTGAACGGTATAAGACCTATAGGAAAGCCTTGTGGCACACCCATACATTCTCTACGTCTTCCTACCTACCACATGAAACTCAACTATCTTCAAGGCATAATAAATATCTACCCTCTAGGTAATCGCGTTACAATACGATATTTAAGACTGTCAAAAAAATAAATTTCTCAGTGATTTTTAAATAGACGGTCATTCAAAATACGTAAAATCCACTCACGGAAAGCATGTCGTGGCAGTTTTTGTTGACTTCGTCGTCCTCCTCCTGCACGTAGAACTTGCGGAAGAAGTTGAACGCGATCACCGTGTAGATGTACACGATGATTGTCAGCAACATCACTGTTAACACCAGCTGGAAAACAATATATCATCTAATTATCTTAAATTACGCAGAGCCCAACGAAATAAGTAGGTAGGTAGAATAAAAATAAAATTAAAATTTTGCGAAGAAAAGTATACAGACCTAAAATTAATATCAAAATTGTCTATAAAATACTATCGAAATTTGATAAGTTGCTAGGTTTCATTATTGAAAATGAAAATTGTGATAAGTAGGTACTTAATGTATTTAGCTGACTTAATATTCACACCAACATCTAAATTAATAGGAAAAGCTAAGCTCAAACTACGGACGGATCGGGCTGAAATTTGGCATGCAGATAACTATTATAAAATAGCCATTCAGTAAGAAAGGATTTTTGAAAATCCAAACCATAAGGGAGTAAAATAGGGTTTCGAAATTTATGCTGTAGACTACATAAATTTCGAAACCGCGTAGACGCGGACGAAGTCTAAGATAAGCTAGTGTTGGAGTGTAAAAAAAAAAAAGTTCAGTTCTGAAAAAGTTCACCTGTTTTCCGTTATGCGTGACAGACTGCAAGATGGTCCTCAAAGTCTTGAAGCCCACAGCGACGTCCAGCAAATGTGCGGCGAAGAAGAAATTGTTGAAGTTGCCCATGACGGAGAAGGAGAAATACCACAGCGAGTAGAGGAACGAGTTGTCCGTTATCGTCACGCCGGCCTTCCACACTTGGTAGCGCCAGTCGATGTTCACGATGCTGGAAAAGATGACACGGTATTTTACACCAAGCGAGAAAAAATGTATAAACAAGATAGCAATAAGAAATCGAAAAATGATTATTTCAGTTTAGAAAATCAGTAAGTACCTACCCTTATTGAACTTGATCCTTGATGAACCTATCCCAGTAATTTACCGGGAATGGCAGAAGATGTAAAAGTGAACTACTTACTAATGCGAATAATATCTATCCCGGCTTTACTCACGTGTCTAGTCGACGTTAGCCCGACTAGTTTCGAACCCATCCGGGGTCCTTTTTCAAGGGGTGAGTATAGCCGGGATAGATATTATTTATAATGGGAATCACTCACGGTAGTTTAAACGCTAAAATACTTACTAATGCCAGAATCCCTTGCTGCCCTCCTCTTCTTGCGCCGAGAAGGAAGTCTTCTCCATTCCGAGCATGTTGGATATCAAGTCGAAATCGTACGTCTCAGAGTATTTCGCGCGCACTTTCTTCTTGATGAACTTATCCTAGTAATTTACTGGGAATGGTAGAAGATGTAAAAGTGAACTACTTACTAATGCCAGAATCCTTTGCTGCCCTCCTCTTCCTGCGCCGAGAAGGAAGTCTTCTCCATTCCGAGCATGTTGGATATCGAGTCAAAGTCATACGTCTCGGAGTATTTCGCGCGCACTTTCTTCTTGATGAACTTATCCCAGTAGTTTACTGGGAACGATCTGTTGGAAGTATAATAAATAAGATAAGTTTCAAAACAATTTATAGATATCTGAAGCTAAATAATCGTTACGACTAAGTGAAAAGTATACGTTCTGTTACGCGGCAGAAAGAAATGTACATCGGCCATTAGAATGACATTTCGGCTTTCGTAGAGCGTAGTCTCTGTCACTACCTTTTTTTTAATTTATATACTGGCGCTTGGCTGCAATCAGACTTGGGTGGCAAGTGATGATATCACTTGATGGAGGACGACATCTGACGAGTCGCTGGGAGCCGCTGGATTCAGGCGGCGCAAGACCGTGGCGTGTGGAAGTCCCTACAAGAGACCTATGTCCAGCAGTGGACGTCTATCGGTTGATGATGATCAAAGATGAGGGTAGTTAGCAAGATTGTTCAACTCACTTAGCAGAAATGACAAGCTTGTCCCAATGGCTCTTCAGGTCGTCATCTTCCGGCTGTTCCGCGATGTACAGACCGTCGAACTCCAGCCTACGCGCTATCTCTTTCTCACGCTTGAATATAGCTAACGGCACCTGAAACAGAGGGCGTCTTATGAGTTTTCAGTTTGAACTTTGAATATCTGTCCTACATAGACTTCATAAAAAATGAAAAATGACTCCTCGCCATTTTAACTCTATGGGTCAACTGTCACGTCAAAAAGTACGGTTCATCCACGGTTCACCTTTAAAATAAGGTCTACAATCGTATTTTTGACATGAAATTTGACACAATAAGTAAAAATGGCGCGTGAGGAGTACCTATAGAGACGAAATTTAGAATTTAAAGAATATTATATTTAATACTATACTTTACTATTTTTTAATAAGGGTTCCGTACCTTAAAAGGAAAAGCGGAACCCTTATAGGATCACTTTGTTGTCTGTCTGTCTGTCCGTCTGTCTGTCAAGAAAACAGGGTACCTACTTCCCGTTGACCTAGAATCATGAAATTTGGCAGGTAGGTACATCTTATAGCTGACATTTGGGAAAAAATCTGAAAACCGTGAATTTAGGGTTAGATCACACAAAAAAAATTAAATTGTTGTCAGGAACTAATAATTAGTATTTTCAACTTTCGAAGTGAGGTAACTATATCAAGTATAGAATGTACAGGTTTTCACCTGTACATTTTAAAACAGGTTTTTTTTTAATTTATGCATTAGGTATTGTTTTTGAATTATCGTGCAAAATATCGCAAAAATACGACTGAAGTACGGAACCCTCATTGCGCGAGCCTGACTCGTACTTGGCCGGTTTTTTTTTTCATCATACCCATATTAAACAATTATTTTTATAATGACAATTTGGAAACCCCGTTGGGGCCAGCAATTTTAGCAGGGAGACGGCGCTAATTAATCGTCAAGTAGATAGTAATTTATTTTCTGACAACAATAATATTATATATTCATATTTTTTTTTAATGCATATAATTGATATTAATTTTGTAGTAAGTAGTTAGGCTTTTTCGATTAGGTTTTTTTTAATGCATATTGATATCAAGCAGGTTACTAATTGTGAATTGCTTCATCTTAGTTTTTGCCTTGCGTGATTATTTGATTGACTGTTTGAAACGCCATGTACGTATATACTTTATTGCACCACAAAAACACAAATGACAGGTTACAAAAAGAGAAGTAGGTACAAAAAGGCGCCACCTGCTTAACCTATGGTGACCGTCACAAAGGGAAATCGTGTCCACCATATTGTGTGGTAGACACGATTTCTCAGCTTCAAACGAATGCTCTGCATAAAACGAATGCTCTGCTTAAAACTAATGCTCTGCTTAAAACGAATGCTCTGCTTAAAACGAATGCTCTGCTTAAAACGAATGCTCTGCTTAAAGCGAATGCTCACCTTGAGATGGTAATAGCCGACGAGTATAGCGAGGGACACTATGGAGTGCAGCAAGGCGGCCACATTGATGACGTGTTCCATGTAGAAGAAGTCTTCGTCTATCAGCACCACTTCTAAACCCTCGTCCTCTTCGCTTTCACCACTACCACCTAGGAGTTAAAACAACAGACATTCATTATAATCATCATCAACCGATAGACATAGGTCTCTTGTAGGGACTTCCACACGCCACGGTCTTGCGCTGCCTGAATCCAGCGGCTCCCTGCGACTCGTGTGATGTCGTCCATCCACCTAATGGGGGTCTTCTAACGCTGCGCCTTCCGGTGCGAGGTCGCCTTTCCAGCACCTTGGGACCCCAATGTCTATTGGTTTTTCGAACTATGTGCCCTGCCCATTGCCACTTCAGCTTCGCAACCCGTTGGGCTATGTCGGTTACTCTAGTTCACCTACGGATCTCCTTATTCCTGATTTGATTACGTAGAGAAACTCCAAGCATAGCTCTTCTTATGAGGCCCAAAGTTAGCGACCATGTCTCGAATGACAGATCCAAGATACAGTAACCGGCAGGAAATATTACACATCGACCTTTAGAACGAGATTTCGGTTTCATAGAGTGTTGTCTCTGTCACTCATACCTATGTGACGCTTTATCGGTCTCAATGACAGATAACGCACTACGAAACCGGTATCTCTTTCTAAAGGTCGATGTACATATTTTCTGGCGCGTACCTGTAAGTAAGAGGTAAGAGAGGTAAGAAGTAGAGGAGTTAGAGGTAGAGGGCTTACCGTCACCACTTCCAGAGCCTTGTCCCGAGCCAGATCCGCTGATGATATCTCCAATTCCTGAACCCTCGCTCCTTTCCACTTCTAACGTTGACACCTGAATCGATGGAGTAAAATTTTAGAATTTTATCTTATCGACATTAGTTATAGGTACTATTAAATTAAAAACTACACATTGGTTCTGATTCTGAGCACAGCTAAATTTTAGAGAATAGAATAGAATAGAAAGTTTTTTTATTCATGTAAACTTTTTACAAGTACTTATGAATAGTCAGGTAGTTTTAATTTACCACTGGTTCGGAATGCCGTTTGTACCGAGAAGAACCAGCAAGAAACTCGGCGGTTGCTCTTTTTAATTTTTCAATTTACAATGTAATTCAGAGAAGGTATTCGTATCCTCTTCTTACTAATGTACCTAATATGAAAAGGACAGACATAGTTTTAAATTTAGAACTGTCAAACCTCGTGACTTTAGCTGTAGTCGCGAGCCTATTGTTTAAATTTGTAGCGTGCACTAAAATTTAGTCTTTAAATGTTAAATTCATGTTCCGTCCTTTTTAGCAACATTAAAAAGAACAAGATGCAGATACTCTAAATTTAGTTTAGAGAAAGACAACAGAATCGGCGCCATTATTTATTTACAACACAATATGAGTTAGAAAATAATAAAAATCCGTGTAATTCATGTCCATACTCCATACAAAGTATGGATCTGTCTGTCTGTCCGTCAGTCTATCTGTTTGTCTGTCTGATAGCTTTTCACGGCCCAGTATACCAATTTTGATCAAATTTGATACAGAGTAAGCTTACATCCCGGGGATGGACATAGGCTAATTTTATGCCGAAAAATTAAAGAGTTCCCACGGGATTTTAAAAACTCTAAATCCACACGGGAGAAGCCGTGCGCACCATCTAGTCATAAGTATTCCAGTATCTCTAACTTACCTTGTAGAAGAGCAGTACGAAGTTGATACAGAAGGCGAGTACGAGAGCGACGTACTTCAGGTTGTAGAAGTTCCTCGCGAGGAAAGACACGGCGCGCTTCGTGTATTGCGACAGGTCCACTTGAGACAACGCTGACGGGGCGGGGCCTTGTACTGCCTGCTAGACCAAAACGAGATAAGCTTTCACTACCCATATTATCAATAGGTACCTACCTATATTAAAAGTGTGTTTCTGTGTGTTTATTGGCTTGTCCTTAAATCACGTCGCAACAAAGCAACGGATTGACATGATTTTTCGTAAGACCTGGAAAGTGACATAGGCTACTTTTTATCCCGGAAAATCGAAGAGTTCCCACGGTATTTTTAGAGTCGCGGGCATCAGCTAATAATTTATAAACTAGAAACCCGACTACCTCGTTCATCCGGGATAAAAGACGCCCTAAGCACGTCTTTAACGACCCCGATGATCAAATCATGACTGACAATGCACCCTATCATGTAGGATAATACTTACACGAAGACGAGGTCCCCGATTCCTAGCGTCTCACTTAATAGTTTTCTTTATCAAAAAATCCGAAAACCGTAAATATGTGGGTACATCACAAAAAAAATTGAAAATTAGTGTGACTTGCGTTGGTCCCTCAATTGTGAGGATCGTGGATCCCTCGAGATATGGAGAGTTGGAGGTCGTACGCAAGGCATTGCAGAAAGGCGTGTCGACCGCTTCTCGAATCTGGTCGGACCAAGCAACGTCTCGGTCTTCGTCCGCGGGGTTTTTTTCTCTTCGGGGTATCTTTCCAGTGATCAGCAGATTAGCGTGACACGACCAAATAATTAGTTTACTAAATCACATCAAGATGGCGCTGTCCGTCATAAACTTCCAGTGTTGTACAGGTGTTGGACGTTGGAGGACTTGACCGGGTTTTCTACAAACCTTTTTGTTTTCGGCTTCTATAGCGGACATCGCGGCTTGTTGTACAGCCTGGGCTTCCATCCGTTCCTGAGCCTGCTTCTTAGCTTGCTCACCTCTGTAACCGAAAAACGTAAGTAAGTACCTAGATACTTTATTCACAGATTTCTATGGTTTAAACTATCGTGAGTGATTTCCGTTATACATATCTCACACGTGGCTTTCTCACGTGTTTAGTCGACGTTAGTCCGACTAGTTTCGAACTGACTCAGTCTCAACCGTGACGCGCGCGCGAACTGAGTCCCTGTGAAAAAGGACCTCGGATGGGTTCGAAACTAGTCGAGCTAACGTCGACTAAACACGTGAGTAAAGCCGGGTGTGTATATACTTATATATAATGATTTCTATTGTATTTGTGAACAAAGTCAGTTTTTTCTTTGCTATAAAATATGATTTAGAATGAAGATGGAGAGATCTATGTTTGGAGTTTACGTGATCAAATCAGAAATGAGGAGATTCGTGGGAGAACCAGAGTACCTAACCAACATAGCTCAGCGGGTGGATTCAGGCGGATGGATTATAATATAATTATAATAATTAAGTATCAAAGTACGGATTCTTACCCAAGTAGATCAATAAGAGAAGGCGGTTGTTGTTCCTCCGTGTGCTCGGTGCTCTCATCTGGTGACACCTCTGCTTCCTCGCCTGATGATGGAGTGGACGCGGTCGGAGACTCGTGCGGTTTCACTTGTATCCTAGATTAACACGAATACTAGTGAAATTATGGTTTACAGAGATACGAATAACTGAATTACAGCTGTCAGAAATATCTGAGAACCTGGCTTAGTGACGTCACGCAACGTGCTTGCGTTAACAACGATACTGGCACTGGTATTGGCAACGGTACTTACTGGTAGAACCAGTGGCGTAGCCACCAAGGGGCTAGGCGGGGCAGTGCCCCGTGGCCCTCAAGCTCAAGGGGCCCTCTAATCCTTACCAGAAAATCTCGACCGAACTGAACTTTTGAAAATTACTCCCATTTTCAAAATAAATATTACAGGTTGCAACCCGATTAATCATGGCAACTCAGTTGAGAGAAATTCGAAAGTTGTACCTACCTAGAGAATTCCCCTAAATTCTTTCTGTCAGTTGGCAGTGTTGTCAATTTGACGGATAGCGATATGTGATTTTTTGATTTGCCCCAGGGCCCTTGGTTACATTCTAGTGAGGTGCCCAGGAATTAAACCCATGCCCCTTTGGATTCTACACGGCATCGTACCAGAACGCTAAATCGCCTGGCGGCACGGTTTTGCCGGTAGGGTGGTAACTAGCCACGGCCGAAGCCTCCCACCAGAAAAAAATACTAAGCACAATGACTATCAAAAGCGTTACTTGCAGTAAGATCTACCATAGCGATGTCAGTTGAAAGAAAATCTTGCAGGTGACTTCCGAAACAAATTCCCAATTTTTCCGTATTGTATGATACAAAAACTTACTGGCCATTGTCTTCTTTGGTGATGTCCAAGCCGAAAGCTGAAACCTGCATTTGCCCCGTGTCGTCCGCCGCTGGCAATGCCGGTAGGTGTCTCATAGGACCTAAACAGTTGAACTGATTTAACAAAAGCCTGCGATAAATTTCCGAATTTCGGCCACGGTAGCCACGTAAACGATAGGGGTAATAAACCAGATACTCATAGAGCCCATTCATTTTTAAAGGAGCCGGTTCAACCTTATATATTTTGTTGCAAATTAACCAGTGTTGATACTTTAGAATTCACCCGCCACGACTTAATCCTATTCTTATTGCTTATGACGGTCTCAATTGGAAACACGCCAGTTAATATTGAATGCACTATATAATGCAAAAGTGTTTGCACCAACACCGTTGCACTCTCTAAGTATTCCCTCACTTTCATACTCCGGCAATCCAATGCGATCGGAAGAGAATAGTTGCAACCAACGGCTTGATATGGCTTGACGTGCTTCCAAGGCACGGGAGTGTAACTTCCCAACTAAGAATTTCTTGACAGAAAAACCTGTAACTTTTAGGCGCCATCACCACGGACGAGAGAATCGTGTCGATAGCCTCGCTGTGTGACAAAATTCGATACAAACTCTATCGGCCAATCTCCACAGGGCGATACTATCGCGGCGATAGTTTGTATAGAACTAGCTTAGACTCGCGACTTCGTCCGCGTGGACCACACAAATTTTAAACCCCTATTTCACCGCCTGAGGGGTTAAATTTTCAAAAATCCTTTCTTAGCAGATGCCTACGTCATAATAGCTATCTGCATGTCAAATTTGAGCCCGATCCGTCCAGTAATTTCAGCTGTGCGTTGATAGATCAGTCAGTCAGTCAGTCAGTCACCTTTTCCTTTTATATATTTAGATATTTTGTCATACGACGAGACTATCGCCGCGATTCTGTCGTCTGTGGAGATGTCGCCTTAAGTCCGACATGGGAAAAATCCGGAGGCCGGCATTTTACTGCGAGGTGATTCGGTAACTCAGTGTCTAACACTGAATAATAGCCATCATTTGACATTTATTTTTAATCCATTGAAGATTTTCTACGAAAAATTATTTTAATATCACCCAATGAAGCAGCAATGTAGAACCAGCCAATGTCAAATGAGCTTGGTGACTATCATTCATTCAGTGTTAGACACTGAGTTAGCGAATCACCTAGCTGATCAATGAGGTAGTTCTGGGTACAGTAAAATTAGTATCCCACCTTATATACATTACTTGCTTATATACAAATGTCAATAATTATGTTGGTGTGTAAGTGTAATGTAAAAAAAAAAATAGGTTACCTGTTAATCCAAAAGCAGATTTTTGTTAAATATTAATTGTATTAAGAAATTTGTTATTTTTAAATCAAAATTTGCTTAATCTGCGTAAAATGTTGAATTTTAATTCTGCTTTGGCAATTTAGTGCGACGACAGTCCTTATTTACATGCGTTCAGTCACTGTGATCATGATGACGACAGATCAGCAGGTGGATTTCGTAAAACCTGCATCAACCATTATTACAATCTCAATTGTTGTGATTGGCTGAATTTATGCGATTCTTGTTGCAACAATGCATTGTAGCCAATAGTGAGCGAGCGTCAACCAATCAGAGGCAATTGCAATCGTGACATTGTGGTAACCTGCATCAAACTCAGCCAATCACAACAATTGAGATTGTAATAATGATTGATGCAGGTTTTCCGCAATCGAAGTGCAGTTGCTCGATCGCGGTAGAATGACAGCTATAATTTCACGATCGCAATCACCTCTGATTGGTTGACGCTTGCTCACTATTGGCTGTAATGCATTGTTGCAACAAGAATAGCCCAAATTCAGCCAATCACAACAATTGAGATTGTAATAGTGGTTGATGTAGGATTTACGAAATCGACCTATAGTCACGACCCCTTCCCGCGGGTGTCGAACGAGGCGACTATCGGAGAGCGGGCAGCAGCGTCCTCTGTGCTACTACTACCACCATCTACTGTGATCACCGTCTGCCTAGCGTGGCGATTATGGGCAAACCCGCCCGTTGGGGGAGGCCTTTAGTCCAGCAGTGGACTGGATAGGCTAATGATGATGTGCAGCGTATTTATAGGGCATTATAAAGACGGCAAGCGCAGTGAGCGTGATATATTTGTTTAGTAGATATGTTATATTTTTCTACTTTTAAGTGATTTTTACACACAACTTATTACGTTGGTAGGTTCGTCACATAATTTACTAAGTTGTAGTATGAAATAAGAGGGTAGGTACTTACTAAGAAAACAAGAGTGATTTTATTTCTTAAAATCGGTTCTGCTGCGCCATATTACATGTATGATGTAACACTGGAATTCATAGTAAAGATAGGGGCTTCTTTAGAGGACGATTCAAACAACATGTGTCATATTCAACCATTATGCAATGCATTCCGGTGTTGATCAACCTTAATGCATTGCCTTAAGGTTGAATATGACACACGTCATCCGGCTCAGCTGCTCGATTGCGGTAGAATGGCAGCTGACACTTCTGATTGGTTGACGCTCACTATTGGCTACAAATTCAGCCAATCACAACAATTGAGATTGTAATAAAGATTGATGCAGGTTTTACGAAATCGACCTACAGGTGAAAATTGAATAGGCATTTGAATAGACCCAATGACTGAACGCATAGCCGAAGCGGTGGTGCATCCCACACGTGCTTATCATCTGTTCTGTTCTTACTTTGCGGGAATGTTCTGTGTAGGAGCGAGAGCTTCAACTGACCGATTTTCTCCTCTTCCGTCGGCTCCGGCGGAGGCTCGTCCGTCACCGGCCCTCGCATCAGCCCGAGGAGGACGCCGAAGATGTACCTGCGGTGCATTACACTTACAGAATACCTACTACATAAGTACATACCACTTTATGTCGCATCGGAAAAATTCGTTTGCGCAGAAAAGCGCAACCTCGCTTACTAAATCCAAATTTTACAAAACAGTTCGCGCTAATATAATTATGCTGAAATTGTAATGGTTGTTTTTCCGAAGCGAAATGATTTTGTCGTGGTAGGTACTTATTACAATTGATTTATACTTAAATACAACAAAAATATTAGAGTAAAAAATGACAAATTTACAAAAGAGAAAAACACAAATCGAATGACGTAATACCGCGTGCAAGCAGGCTAGTTTATGCCGTATCACTACGCGCGAGAGCTTATTTTGCTCTAAACATTTTCACTTTATTGGTTCGAGTGGATGTACCACCTACCTACTATTCACGTTACGCCTAGTGTGTTGCTATTGTTTCTCACACTTTCGAGTTGATGTATTTTTTTAATTATTTCAGAACAAAAACATTATTACTTTTTAAATTTAACTCAATATTTTGATAGTTCTATTAAGGGCTAATCATTCTACTGCGGAAAGACAACCACTAAAATTTCAGCGTGTATAGATTTCAGCCTGAGACCGTAATGTATTTAGTTACCCGTGCGAAACCGGGGCGGGTCGTTAGTAATGAATAAAAAAAAGGTTGATATAACGTGGGCAATGGGCATACTAAATTTTAATAACCATTGGAATATGTGTAAGCTACATAGACAGTACATACATATAGAGACACAGACTAAAACAGGTATACCATAGTGCATTCAAAATAAACTGGCGTGATTCCACTTGAGACCGTCATTAGCAATAACAATAGGATTAAGTCGTGGCGGGAGAATTCAAAAGTACCTACCAACACTATGAGGCTCCTTTAAAATGAATGGGTTCTATGAGTGTTTGGTTTATTACCCCTATTGTTTACGTAGCATGTCGAATGCAATCCTATTGTTATTGCTTATAACGGTCTCAATTGGAAACACGCCAGTTTATTTTGAACTTTAAAGGTAGGTAACAAAGCAAATTTAAGTGGATACACATTGCTGATCTAAACACAATGTTGAGTAGGTACCTAAGTAAAAAGAGATAAAAAATAAAAAAGACGTTATTAAATATTATCTATGGTACTACTAAGGTGAAAATGGTGTATTGAAACTGATAAAGTATATGTGAGAAATTGACGTTTATAGATTTTAATTTACGGTGCAACAGAGTATAAGTAAATCCAATAGGCAAAGTTAAGAAGAAAGACTGGAAGAAAGGATTCTGGTCAAACCGTTATAAGTAAGTAGGAATGACTAAGTCATAATACCTAAGTCTTAAAGTCAGTGAAACAAACACTTTAAGGTACACGGAAAATTAAAAATTTTGCAATTCCAGGCGATTTACGTATGGAACAATCTGAAGCAATTATTTTTGCAATTATATTGCTGAAAATTTTAAGTAGGTACCTATTGCTGAGTATTGCCGCAAATTACAGACGTCTAATTTGTCTATCATCATCACCCAATCTTGTCACACTGTGACTCGTTGGGAAGTGCGAAATCATTTTTTTTTCCAATCAAGTCAAACTGTTACCAGTTGCAACTATTTAATCATTGTAATTCCCAACGACTCACACTGTAGTTTGGGTGTGACTCGATGGGATTTTTCTTCGATGGATTCGTGACTCGTTGGGAACCCATCTCATAATTGCCTGGAATTGCGGAATTCAATTGCCCGTGTAAGCGTACTTTAAGAGAAGTGAAAAGAAACCGGAGTGAAGAAAAAATAAGAATAGCGTGTATGAAACAAAAACACATTCAGATATTAACATACAATTGATGCAATTTACCAATGACTGTGCGCCACGTTGCGTGAAATGAGACACATTATTAAGTATGATTATATTCAATGCGGAAACATACACTGCGACAAGGCTATCTTGGCGCGTGGCGAAATTTGGAACTAACGTTGCCGTCAAGTGTCCCCTTTGTTCTTGTTTGAATATTCTAAGCCTTTGTTCTCCAACAGCCTCAATAGCTCAACCGTTAAGGCGCGGAATGAAATCCGAAAGGTCGGCAGTTTAAACACCACCCGTTGCACTATTGTCGTACCTACTCCTAGCACAAGCTTAACGCTCAGTTGGAGGGGAAACGGGAATATTATTCATGATTAGCATGGCTAATATTCATAAAAAAAAACAGCGCCCCCCTGTCAATGTCATTCAAGTGCCAAAAGAGCCTTGCCGCACTGTACTTATAACCGGCGATCTGACTTGAAACAACGTGACTATAATCACACTAGGTAGATACATGCGAAATCAAGGGTGTTTTTTAACAAAGAATACCAACTAGAAAATGCTAGAGCATTTAATATTGTAAGTATGTTTTCCCCATTAGAGGTTATATACGTAATTTACAAAGTTTGTAGAAATGTTTTTGTTTTTCATTGGCCACTAAATACAGGTGTAACTAGAACGCTAGCAAAAACATAGCGTTATTGTTATACTACCTAAACACAATCCAACACCAATAACCATTTGTCTCGTTTTGTACTTTTAGTGATTTAGACTTTTCCAAACCCGCAATGTATGGCGGGCAAAACTCGGATCAATGCCCCGCCTATGACGCGGCATTGACTCCGAGTAACCTACTTTCCCAACGTTCGTTGACTTCTAACGTCAGTCCGATGTTATTAGCAATTTAACGTAAACTTTTACAAAATTATAGAATTTTTTAATGGCTTTTTTCGCGTTTTTTTGTGGTAATCAGTACTATCATCTGCCTCCGTTTTTGCCAGCGTTCTGGTTACACCCTGTATCTGCCCATCATTAAGGATGTAATGTGGCTAATTCCATTGTACACAATATCTAAACTAAACTAAAATGACACGTCTAAATCTATTGCTATCCTTTTCATAATGTTGCTCGCGGAGAAGGATAGCACTAGATTTAGACCTGTTAAAATTAAATAAATGGTAATTTACTAAATAGTTTAGTTTAGAGATTGTGTACAAGAGAATCGGCCCCAGTAACTGTATTCGCATTTGTAATCAATAGATGAATCAACGAATTTAGTTTTTTAGCGTTCCGTACCTCAAAAGGAACCCTTATACCCTCACTTTGTTGTTTGTCTTATATACAGGTCAAACACATAACCCTCCTTTTGGGCTTCACTGCAGTCGGATAAACAGTAGGTTAACGTATGAAACTCACCTGATAACAACAACAGCGCCATAACCTAAATAGTAGAAGAGATAGAAGAACATTTTGAAGAAGCCAACGAAGAGTTCAGCGGGAGGCATCTGCTGTAGGTCTGCGATTCTCTGCTTTATGTTGGAGGGAGATAGAGACGAGAATGCCGTGGAGATGCCATCCTTAACCGACTGGAAACCACGCCGGAATGGATCTTTTCCAGCTCTGGAAAAGTTTTTTTTTTTTAAAGTTTTAGTATCCGGCCAATCTCAAATTAAAATCAATATTGTTTTGTTGTTTGCTAGCTATGCTAAGAATTGTAGATATCGATACAATATACGATTGTTTCGTGTTTAAATACTAGCTGATGCCCGCAGCTTCATCCGCGTGGATTGAGGTTTTAAAAAATCCCGTGGGACCTCTTTGATTTTCCGGGATAAAAAGTATCCTAAGTATATCATTCTCCAGGTCTTTACACCCATGCAAAAATCACGTCGATCCGTTGCTCCGTTGCCACGTGATTGAAGGTCAAACCAACAAACCAACAAACCAATAAACCAACATATAAAGACACTTTCGCATATATAATATGGTTAGTGATGTAGATTGTAGAAGCTGGAAGCTCGTATAATTAAATTATGGCGTTTGACAGCTCAGTACAGAGAGATGATTAATACTCACTACCTATATGGCCGGTTCGCTTGTGCGCCACCTGTCAGGATAAATTGGCATTGTGGATCCCCATTAAAAAAATATGACTGACCTTTCTTCCTCATCGTCGCCCATATAAACATGATAAGCCTCCCTGTTCTTCAGACCACCAGCCGCTTCCTCCGACACGGCCATCAGACCAGACGCGTGAGTCATTTCAAAGATGGCGTCCTCGCAGAAGTTGACAAACGCTTCCAGCTTCTCCTTATCACCGCCTTCTGTCACTATGCTGTAGAAGAACGCGCGTTTGGATTCCTGCGACAGAATGTTTAGGTATTAAATACTAGCTGATGCCCGCGACTTCGTCCGCGTGGAGTTACATTTTTAAACCCCTAATTTTACCCCCTTAAGGGTCGAATTTTTAAAATTCCTTGCTTAGCGGATGTCTACGTCATAATCTGCATGCCAAATTTCAGCCCGATCCGTCCAGTAATTTGAGCTGTACATTGATAGATCAGTCAGTCAACCACCTTTTCCTTTTATTATATTTAGATTTCCCTAAAGTGTAGGTAAAAACACCATAATTAAAATTATAAATTTAGTCTTACCTTAATCTGCGGTTTCTCCCACTGCTCAATATTGGACTCCTTGATCTCGAAGTAAACTCGCTCGATCCTCTTGGATCCACCCATGATCTCGATACGACCCAAAAATGGCTCGAAATAGTTTAGCACAGATCCAGCTGTCTCCAGAAACCGAGCGAGCCTAATGACAAAAATATGAGAATAGTCAACAACATACATATTATTTAAAAGGTTTGACCAACTACATATATTATGTTTTAATGGTATTTTCGGATTTAAAGGATCTGGATCTGGATGTAGATATATTGTGTGCATCGATTTTTTTTTCAAAAACCCGTAGTAAAAATGATTGCAATCGATCCTGTTACTGATTTTGAACAAACTACTTTCAAGTTTTGCGTATACTAAACCTAACGTTGTATAAATACCTGAACCAAATCTGTTCTTAATATTAAATTAAATTAGTTCCAGAAGCTAGTGGAAGAAGACATGTTGTGTCGTGGGATAAGGACAGAAAGGAGAAAAAGTACCTGGGTTCGTTAGGCATGTGCTCGGACAAGTTGGTAAGCAAAACGGCCAGGTTGAAGCCGATTTCTTTGGCCGGCTCGTGGAACCGGTCGCAGAAGCCCAGGTAGTCCAGTTTGCCGTCGTGGTTCGTTTCGCAGCACGCTAGCAGGAACTCTATCTCTTCACTGAAATGACAAAATTGAAACCTCATTATTGTGCATCGGTCTTATACTATACAGTAGGTACGCGGCAGAAAGTAATGTTCACCTTTAGAAGAAGATAGCAGATTTGTAGAGCACTGTCTCTATCGTTGAGACCGACAAATCGTCATATAGGTATAAGTGACACTTGACAGAGACAACGCTTTACAAAGCCGCAATGTCATTCTAAAGAACTTTTCTTTTACACAAGTTTAAAAAATCTATTAAAAGTATGCTCTTAAAAAAAGCATAATTATTATACAGTCGAAGACTACGTAAATGATAAGAAAACTTGGATTTGACTCGCTCCAGCAATGCACGGGGCTGCAATTCCTTGTACAGTATGGTATAATAAGATTGTAAATTGATCTCTTGAAAAGAGCAACCGCAGAGTTTCTTGCTGGTTCTTCTCGGTAGGAACGGCATTCCGAACCAGTGGTAAATTAAACTAGTTGACGATTCAAAAGCACTTGTAAAAGTTTATTTGAATAAAAAACTATTCTATTCTATTCTAAAGGGCGATGTACCTACACTAGATACTTTCTTCCGCGTACTTTGACATGACAGTAATTGACACATTGAGCAAAAATGGCGACTGAGTTCTCAAAGATTACTTACGGTGTATAACTTTTCTGCTGCTCCATCTTCTCCTTAAAGTCCTTAGGAAGAACCCATCCGTCACTATTGGCATCAATTTCCTTGAAGCTTGCGCTGGAAGTCAGGTCCTTTAGCTTCAGGAACATGTCGAAGTACTTGAGGATCAGTTCCACGTTGGATGCGGATTCTACTAACGTGTCTACCATCTGTTTACCGATTGTACCTAGAATATACGAATAGGGAAATTTAGTGACTAGATGATGCCCACTAGTTTCTCCACGACGTTTAGCCCTTGATGAGTTCCGGTGTAAAATCCGAAGATTTTCATTAAATCACCAAAAATTGGGATCAACTTGAGGATAAGTCCATTCAAAAACAATTACTCAAATTGGTTCAGATTGACGAGTTTGAAGTCAAAATAGAAAGTGTTTTACGAAAGCTGATATTTTTTTAGTTTTGGAAGCTTATAACTGAAACTGCACTAACCGTTGACAACATTTCCCTCAAGCATAGACAGCATCATAGTGATCATATCCTTCTGCAAATTGAGGAGTTCCTTCAGCAGATCTACTTGTGAGGAATGTTTAGACAATTTGTCTTGCATGTGAGAGAACAGGAACAGGAAACCGCCCACTGCGTCCCACAATCTGTTAAACAATGAAGAAATCTCTTTCAAAAATCTGGCAAGATACCACAAAAAAGCCGAAGAATTGAAAAAAAAATCTGTATTTTCTAAAAGTTCGCAATGTTTTGCAAATAAAACATCTGACTGACACTATAGGTCAACGAACGTTGCGTAAATAAATGCCACGCGGTCAATGCCGCGTCGTAGGCGGGACATTAACCCCGAGTTAAGCACGCTATACATTGCGCGTTTGAAAAATACTAAATCACTAAAACTACAAGTATAAGGCAAATGGTTATTGGTATTGGATTGTGTTTAGGTAGTATAACAATAACGCTAAGTTAAAAGTTTTTGCTAGCGTTCTGGTTATAACCCTGTATGTTAAAGGAAAAGCTGACTGACTGACTGACTGACTGACTGAATGAAAGTCTGTCAGTTTAAAGATATATCCATGGAAATGGGTATTTAGGCTTTCATAAAAATTTAAACAAATATATTAGGTATAATTTTAGTAATAATTGTTAATTAAGTTAATCTACGTTATAAGGTACGATCCTGGGATTCCAACATCAATGAGTACGATACGGTTGTCATGTACATAGTGTATAAAAGCCCTTTAAAATAAATAGAGATATTTAAAAAAAAATAGAGATATTTAAAAAAAAAGTAAAGTAGGTACCTGGAATGAGCCAAGGCCTGTTGGTTCTGCGTACAGGGACCCTGAATGACCTCAGTGAGAGTGTTGAACACTTGAGAGGCTACTCCGATGGCTTTGAAGAAGTTCGCCTTGCCAGCTGGATCAATTAGTTCCTTAAGAAAAACCGTATACGTTATTATTATGGTGTATTTATTTTTATATGTGATAGCCTAGTGGTTAGGACGTCCGCCTTCTAATCGGAGGTCGGGGTGCGATCCCGGGTACGCACCTCTAACTTTTCGGAGTTATGTGCGTTTTAATTAATAAAATATCACTTGCTTTATCGGTGAATTAAAACATCGTGAGGAAACCTGCATGCCTGAGAGTTCTCCATAATGTTGTCAAAGGTGTGTGAAGTCTACCAATCCGCACATGGCCAGCGTGGTAGACTATGGCCAAACCCTTCTCACTCTGAGAGGAGACCCGTGCTCTGTAGTGAGCCGGTGATGGGTTGATCATGATGATGATGATGATTTTTATATGACCACGTTTGTTGATTGGTCGGTGACTCAAAATGGTGATTCATTTTGAGTCACCAACCAATCAACAAACGAACCTACAGTACGCGGCAGAAAATAATGTACATCGGCCTTTAGTCCTTTAATCAGGGGGAACCGTACTTTTGACATGACAGTTGATACCACATAATTCGATGGTTGACAGTTGACACATAGATCAAATATGGCGAGTGAGTTCTCAAAATGTATGCATTTATACACGAGATAATAACCTTGCTGGAATAGTGCCAGTAGAAGTCCATAATAGACTCTTGCAGCCTCAGCAAGTAATCCACTGTGCAGATGACAACAATCACTGTTGTCGTGTTACCGGCTTGGGTACGGAGGTAGTTTCTCCATTTATCTTATTAAGTAGGTATATATCATAGTTACAGTGCGACAAGGATATCTTGGCGCGTGGCGAAAATCGGAACTAACGTTGCCGTCAAGTGTCCCTTTTGTTCTTGTTTGGATATTCCAAGCCTTTGTTCTCCAACAGCGCCCCTGTCAATGTCATTTAAGTGCCAAGAGAGCCTTGTCGCACTGTAAAAGTGGGATACGAACCTTGCTGGAATAGTGCCAGTAGAAGTCCATAATAGACTCCTGCAGCCTCAGCAAGTAATCTACTGTGCAGATGACAACATTCACTGTTGTCGTGTTGCCGGCTTGGGTACGGAGGTAGTTTTGCCATTCTGGAAGAGGATGAATCAATTCATTACAATTGAAAACAATTGGGTATTTTCCAACTTTTGAATTTGATAAATATTATTAGGTACTTTATTATAAACTAGGATAAAAATAATGACGTACCTACGCTGAAAAAAATATTAAAATCCAACAAAGATTTACAAAGTTACAGGCATTTTAATTTTGGAGTGGGAGGGTCTTCTATCCCTTTCTCGCAAAACGAAAATTTGTATGAAACCGCACGAAGCTACTAAGGCATTAGTAAGGTGTGACGTCAAAATGCTATATCGCTATCTCTGTCTAATCAGAAATATTTAAATGCTACCTATAACTTTTTTGTTATTTGATCGATTTAATTAGTTTTTTCAGTTTACGTCATTATTTTTATCCTAGTTTATAATTAAAATTGGAGTCAAATACCAAATTGTATAGTTTTTGCATTTCACGAAGACCAGTGGCTCATGCTCTCGCTCGCTCTCAACTGTACCCGTAGTATAAGATTTTACGTCACACCAAACGTTGCTAGAATTCGGGAGTCGAAACACTTCTGCCTTATAGTAAACTGGATCTTAAATGCCTTGTTTCAAAGCTCAAGTTTGTCTACACATCTACAGCCAGTGCTCCAAGCGGAAACATTGCGAAATTAAAATCAGTGGCATTGAATTTTTGACTTCAATTCAAGGCTCTTTAGGTCCATTTTACTTTGATGTTATTGTGTTACGATTCTCGAATTCTAGCAACGTTTGGTGAGAATGTAAATTGTTTATAGAAGCACTAATCACTATTATTATGTATTAAGAAGTAGACGGAATGACACACTTTTTAAACCTTCTTGGTTTTTGCTGTGTCTTAATTGGATTTGTTAAACATTCTTTATATTAGTAATTTAAAAAAAAAAACGTTAAATCTTATACTACGGGTACTGATTCCGCTCATTCGCGACTGATTGGTCCGACATGCACGCACACTTCCGCAATGCCCGTGTAAATGACGTAACCACAAGTGAAGCCATAACTTACCCAAGTTGTGGCCTTCACAGGTGAGTTGTATGAACCGGAACAGGGCACACGTGAATTCAGCATCGTGCATGTTCTTCTCACCGGCCGCTCCTTCCAACCCCACTCCAAGTCCTACGAGAAAAACATTAAGTACATTCAACATCTGTACCTATAAATTACGCGGCCGAAAGTAATGTACATCGATCTATAGAAGGAGATAGCAAATTTGTAGAGCGTTATCCCTGTTGTTGAGACCGACAAAACGTCATATAGATATGAGTGACAAAGCCGAAATGTCATTCTAAAGGCCGAAGTACGTTACTTTCGGCCGCGTGTACTGTACCTATTGCACGGTACATCGCTACATCAAAACTGTTCAAATCTAAAACAGTTTTTTCAGAAAGTAAGAAAAACTTATTTTTTTATAACCTACAGAAGATTTTATGATTATTAAAAAAGATTCGAAGAAAAGAAATTACTGGAATCACACTAATAGGAAAGGCGAAAATTTGCACAGGTCCAGATGGCGATCGGGATGGGGACCGGTTAACCCAGGACGGGTGACGTGCGGGTATACGGGGCGTCCGTCCCCCTGCCTCATACCCCGATTGCCATTTCGATCTGTCTGTGTGTGACCTATCTATGTCTGTGTGTGTTTGTGTTTGTTACTGTCTTTCACGCAAAAACTACATAGATTTATACCTTGGATTAACACATTGCAATAAAAGATTATACGAACCTTCAGCTTTAGTGTTCCTTTCAAAGGCATCCAAGTCGAGCACGGAGCATGAGTTCATCAAACCGGCTATTGATGTGAAGAAACCAACATCTTTCTTGTCTTTCAGGTGGTTAAGCATACCCTGTTGAGCAATCATTGCCATAAAAATTCATAGTTTAAAATTCATCATCATCATCAATAGACATCCACTACTGGACATAGGTCTTTTGTAGGGACTTCCAAACGCCACAAGAGCGCCGCCTGAATCCAGCGGCTCCCTGCGACTCGTCTGGTGACGTCCATCCAACTAGTGGGGGGGGTCAACGCTGCGCCTTTCGGTGTAATGTTGCCATTCCAGCACCTTGGGACCCCAACGTCTGTCGGTTTATCGAATTATGTGCTCTGCCCATTGCCACTTTAGCTTCGCAACCCGTTGGGCTATGTCGGTTACTCTTCTCCTAGGGATCTCCTCATTTCTGATTTGATCATGTAGAGAAACTCCAAGCATAGCTCTCTCCATCGCCCGCCGAAGAATACTAAATCGCTAAAACTACAAAATGAGGCTTGGATTGTGTTTAGGTAGCGCTAAAATAACGCTGTTTTATTTATTTATTTTTTATTTAAATACAAGTTAGCCCTTGACTGCAATCTCACCTGGTGGAAAGTGATAATGCAGTCTAAGATGGAAGCTGGCTAACCTGGAAGGGGTATGGCAGTTTTTATTAAACCGATGCCGCTTTGGTTTCTAAAAGGCATCGCTAAATCGCTTGGTGGCACGGCTTTGCCGGTAGGGTGGTAACTAGCCATGGCAAAGCCTCCCACCAGACCAGACCAGAAATTTAGAAATTATAAAATTCCAACGCACTGCGAGGAATCGAACCCGGGACCTCCCACTAATAAGACCACAGTGCTTACCTCTGCGCCACTGCGCCAGGCCGTCAATCAAAAGTTTCTGCCAGCGTTCTGGTTGCACCGTGTATAAGTATTCTTCACCAACAATAAACCATCGAGGCAGTTTCGATGGGTTCAAATGTTGGATCTTACCATTTGTATATCAATATTGCCGCCCCGCAATATAGAGATCCCAAGTTGCAGCGTCTTCATGACCATGTCACTTGGTTGTCCTTTGGAAGCGGATATGTGAAGCAACACCATCTCCGCAACACCACGGTTCGCTAGACGCTTCTGATGGAACAACAGCTTTTGCTTCTCCATTTCTTGTTCCTAGGTTATCAAAAAAAGACGCTAAACACTCTAACGGCGATTAAAAGAAGAAGCGACGGCGACGAAAGAAAAGAAAGAAAGAAAAACGTTTATTTTTAAAGCTGTACCACACATTACCAGTTAGACCTGGTTAGGTTATCCCGGCGGCGCCTCTAATACTTGAGTAGTAAAGTCAAAAGACCTCAAGTAGAAGAAGCGCCGAAATAAACTATGTCATGTGTGGCACAACCCGAAAAAAAGGTCCCGACTCAGCATAAATGCCATATGACTTGCACAAGTACAAAAACATACACATTACGCGCTGTACTTCCGTCATTCAAGTTCTATCCGTCATCCGTGAGAATACCAACGATTATATACGACATATGTCATGAGCTACCATACAAAACAACAAGGAACGTTTTTTTTTGGACTCGGATCGGATGAGTGCGTAACCGCTGTAAGAGTGAAATCTATAGAGCGCACTCTCTGACTTTGCTTAGACTTAAGACAGAGTTAAAACGAGACAGATGTTTTTTTATTTTTTATTTTTATTTTTTAGATTAGATTAGATGTACATCACATAAATCTGTCTCGTTTCAACTCAATCTTAAGTCTGAGCAAAGTCAAAGTGCACTCTTTAGATTACAGCCTTAGAAACAAACTGAGAAGCCTCAATAGCTCAACGGTTAGTGGACTGAAAACCGAAAGGTCGGCGGTTCAAACCTCGCCCGTTGCACTATTGTCGTACCTACTCCTAGCACAAGCTTGACGCTTAGTTGGAGGGGAAAAGGGAATACTAGCCGTTTAACATGGCTAATATTCTTGAATAAAAAACACTGGAATTCATAGTCAAGATAACGGCTTCATTAGGGGGCCATTCAGACATGTGTCATATTCAACCTTAATGTAATGCATTACGGTTGAATATGACACATGTTTCGTACCATACATACCATGTATGTATCCATAGTTTTCTGCATGCAACAAGAAAATTAGACTTTATATAAAAAAACCGGCCAAGTGCGAGTCAGGCTCGCGCAACGAGAGTTCCGTACTGCAGTCGTAGTTTTTCGACACTGCACGACAATTCAAAAACTATGATGCATAAAAATAAATAAAAATCTGTTTTAGAATGCACAGGTGAAGACCTTTCATATGATACCCCACTTGATGTATTTATCTTACTTCGAAAATTGAAAATACTAATTGTTAGTTCATGACCACAATTTAATTTTTTTTTTGTGTGATATAACCACAAATTCAAGGTTTTCAGATTTTTCCCCAAATGTCTGATATAAGACCTACCTATCTGCCAAATTTCATGATTCTAGGTCATCGGGAAGCACTCTGTAGGTTTCTTGACAGACCGACAGACAGACAACAAAGTGATCCTTTGTTTGGCACTTGACATTTGACACTTGACAGCAACGTTAGTTCCGATTTTTGCCACGATAGCCCTGTCGCACTGTACTTTTGACATGACAGTTGACACAGAGTTAAAATGGCGAGTGAGTTCTCATTTTGTACGGACTAAATTAAACTGTAATTTAACATTTTTTGTAACTGTAAAATTTCAGTTTTAAAAATAAAAGTTACTGCATAAAACCTTTGTGACAATCAGGCAGACAGAGGAAAGTATAAAACAGAACATTTATTCTTACGTGTATGCTAGCGCGGCCCTCTTCGTCGCCTCCCTCTGGTTCCCCTCCACCTTCTTCTTCTTCCCCGCCCTCCTCTTCTTCCTCACCACATGACTTTGCTATTATATGCGCGTACGACATGTACAATGGATCTTCCTGCAGCATTATAATTCTGCTTAATTTTTTAAGTTTATAATAAGGAACAAGAATACAATAATTTTATTATGGCAAAACAACAACTCATACAAAACTCAAAAAATTATATAGGTAGGTATAAGTCCCGCAAATTGCTATTGCACTGGAACCATGTCTCATTAACATCGAAATGCCGTTATTTTGACGTCAGCCGAAATAAAAATATACCATCAGCTCGAAACTTCAGTCTAGTGCTGACGTCACTAAAATGGCGGCCACGCGTATTAGCAATTTGCGAGACTTATACCTATCTATTGTAAAAGTTGGAATATTAATTTTGTATAGCAGTATAATGTCACAAATAAGTAGGCCACTTTGCTTGTACTACGGGCCTCTCAGACAAAATAGAATTAAAGTGCGAATCTGCGGGGTGATTCGGAAACACCAGTGTCTAACATTGAATGATAGTCACCGAGCTCATTTGACATTGGTTGGTTTTACATTGCTGCTTCACTAGTGATAAAAATAATTTTTCGTACAAAACCTTCAATGGATCCAAAATAAATGTCAAATGAGCTCGGTGACTATCATCCAGTGTTAGACACTGAGATAGCGAATCAGTAGGCAGATCAAATGAGCTCGGTGGCTATCATTCAGTTTTAGACACTGAGTTAGCGAATTGTCTAGCAGGTGCCCCAATGCTGACTTGTCTTAGAAACTAAGTTACCTGTAATGCCCCAGATCTTTCAGTCATAGCGCCGCGACAGAATGTAGTGACGAGTTGTGTGAGAGGATCCGGCTTTCCATCCTCCTCCACTAAATCACTCTTTTTCAACTCCGCATCCTCAAATGATTGCTGTAAAGAAAAAATATTCCATAGAATCCAATTGACTGCAAAATCTATTCTACATAATTCATTAGTACGTATATTATTACTTATTATAAATGCGAAAGTGTAAGTAAAGGAATAAATTCGAAAATCGTGAATTTGTGGAAAATATTACATAGTATTTTCAACTTTCAAAGTATGATTACTATACCGACTGGGGTATTATGTGAAAGTGCTTTATTTGTTCATTCTAAAACAGATTTTTATATATTTTTATGGCCAATCAATAGTTTTTGATTTATCGTGCAAAATGTCTAAAAAATACTACTGTAGAACGGAACCCTCGGTACGCGAGTGTGACTCGCACTTGGCCGGTTTCCTTGAAGTTTAACTTACCGTAAGATCTTCGATCATGACTTCTTGCCCAATGTTTTCTTCTTCCAACCACAGCTCGTAGTATGTTCGCGCGAATATATTACACACTCGATGTCTGAAATTATTAATTACCCAAGTTATTATTACAAGAAAATATACTGTAATGTAATGGCTAATATTGCCGTTTATAATATAATCACCAAAACATTTATTCAGCATTTAGTTTTTTGAAGGAAGAAATTTTTAATTCATAGAATGACGCTTAGCTGCAATCAGACCTGCTGGCAAGTATAATATGATCGTGCCAAGCTCTAAACTAAAAATGCACAGTACGGGTCCCAACTCCATGTGTTCGAAAAATTTATAATAAAATTCCAGACAACATCAAGAAAATTTTTTTTTTTTTTTTTTAATACAATAAAACTTAAGGCTAGCCTTATCTAATTACTATATAAATCATGACCGCGTGGAATGGTGCCAAGAATACTGGCTGCATTTCCGCGCTGGACAGCCAGGCTGATCCGCTGCGCAAAAAATGAGCCAGCCCTTCTGTCACCAGTTGAGGCTATTAATCGCGGTGAAATGTCTCGTAAAAAATTTTTAGCACTAAGACTCCATGGCCCCAGGGTCTCCACGGCAAACGGCACAAAAATGTAACTCTCTATAAGAGAGGCATACTTGCGCCGCTTGCCGTTTTCAGCTGTTTCTGCTGCGGCTCCCGGTCTTGTCTCAAGAAAATTGAGAATAATATAGCGTTCATCAATACATTAAAAAAATTCTTAATCGAAGAAGCCTATTACAAGATTAATGACTATCTACTTGACAATCGTCAAGTTGATAGTCATTAATCAGCGCCGTGTCCCTACTAAAATTGCTGTGCTGTGAGACGGTCAAGTGGCTTGACGTGAAGCACGTAGTTTTGTTTTGCTTGATGCGCCCTTCAAACAGCCTGAGCCATCAAACGGCACTTTTCTTATGTCTCAAACACTGTATGAGCGTCGCGTCAAGTAAAATTCAAAAAATATATAAAATCGCATCAAACACCGTTAAGCACGTTACATATTGTTCGACTCGAGCATCAAGCAGTAACGGTCAAAATGCTTGACACAAGCAAAAAAAGCCGCTTGACCGTCTCGGATGCCCTTTAGTTTTTAATTATTTTTTCTACATATTACTACATATCTTACCGACTGATCTTATAAAGATGCCTAGATCTCAAACAGGCTATCGCCGCTCTTTTCCGCGCAGCGCAAAGGATTCTCTTCCAGTTATCTGAACGTTGTTTTGGTTTCGTTGCCTTGTTAATCCAAAGCGGCATGCATACAACTTACACTATTAGAACAAACAACATCTACAACATCAATTATTATGAAACGTTAAGACCCCGGTAGGGCTCGACACTAGTGAATAGTCGGACTTATGTCGACTAAATATGTAAGTAAATCCGGATTCTTCTATATTTATAATCATTAATTTTAAAAGTTAAAACTTTCCAAGAATTTCCTTTTTACTTTGGTTTCTGGTTGGTGAGTTAAAGTTTTTTTTAATCGGTTGGTAAATTCATAACTTGTTATTCGTCTTACTTTCTAAAATAAATAACCCAAGACGTGTCCATCCTTTTATATTATATTATTTCCTGGCTAGGTATAGAACTCGGCAAGAAATGCACTAAACTGCATTGAAATTAGAAGAAGTGAAAATCAGAGATATTGTAACTTGTTAAAAAAATATTGTGTTAGTAAAAAGCTAGATAGTAAACAATAGAAAGTAAACAATGGTCACACAAAAGTCAAACAACTCCGACACACATATATTCAAAGAAGCTTGACGGGGATTGCAGCGAGGTCTGCTTGAAGCAGGCGCTTACGGCATGATGAAGTTAAAGTTAATTAAGGATAGACTCTACTTTGAACATGGGTAGATATAACATTCAGAATAAATAAAAATAAAAATCTATCTAGTTAGTCAGGTTTCAATTAGGTAAATGAAAAGGAAGGCAGGACTGCATTGAAATTAGGAGAAATGAAAATCAGAGACTAGTACCTTTTTCAAAAAGATTATGTTATTAAAAATCAAGATTTAAAACAATTATCACACAAAAGTCAAACAACTCAAACACACATCAGTCAAAGAACCTTGGCAAGGAATGTAGTGAAGTCTGCCTGAAGCAGGCAATGACGGCACGTTTCCGTTGAATTGACACCACGGAACGGTACACGTTCTTACTCATTTGTTGTGGGTGGTCGATCTAAACGTTATCAAAGTTAATAATTTTTTTTCTACACACTTGCTCAAAAAGTGGCTCTACGTTCACCGCAATTAGACACCTATAATCAAATTGTGACTTTTAGACTTATAGACTTTTTTTTAATTTTATTGGTTGAGTTCTTTGAGTTGCTTCGTAGTATTTCAATTTATCCTCTTCAGGAAAGGCAAGGTCGTGCACCATGCAGCCTTAAAAAAGTTTCAATATAATTTTTTTTTCAGTCATTTATTAGTTAAAATGTCTACAAGTAGGTAGTTACTAATTATGAAGAAAATTATTTTTTTGTATTATTTTCTTCACAAGTGCGTTGAATAACGTCGTATGATACACGTGTGTATTGATGATTACCGTCCTCGGCTATCTTAAGACCCTCGCCTCAGAGGTAATCACCAACATTACACACTTGTACCATAATGTACTATTACATCAATTTTGAAAAATTATAATGTTGAATAATGATACAGTAAACAAATCATATGGCAATCGGGTTATGAGGCGAGGCGTTCCCACCCCGATTGCCATATTGACCCGTCGCGAACTATAGGTTCATGTTCACATACATTATTAAGAACAAAACTTTTCTTTCTCATTATCAACAAAATTTTATTAAGTAGGTTATAAGAATCTAGAAAGAAACTACTTTTGGCAAATTTTATTTCTTTTGACGATCCAATCGGTTTTCTAAATGAATTTCTGTAACAATTTTTTATACTTTATTTTATTCAGTTCAGTGTTTATATAATTATTTTTTGTTTTATCTATGTTTTAACTGACTTCTCATCATAATCATGATCAAACTCACCATATGCAATCCAAACAACACTTTGCTCATCGCCACTATCCGTTCCACCGTGTCGTCTATAAGCTTGGCCTTGTTCTCTGAGGTCTCCACAGCTGTGATGGTAGTCTTGCTCTTGGAACCTAACTTGCTATATAGATAATGCTGCCAGGACATTTCGTCCGCTGGATCGATCTTGTCCGGTAACGTTAGTTGCGTTTTGGCGAATTCTGCTACGTCTTGTTCGGACATTTTCTGAAAACAATTTTACTTGAAATTAAAATGGCTTGGGCCCGGCACGGTCTAGTATAAATCATCCCTTAAAAGACGGGGGTTTGAGACTGTTTTCTTTTTAAATAGAGATCGGGTCACCTTATATTAAGTGATTACCGCCGCCCATGAACATTTGCAGCACCAGAGGAACCGCCGATGCGTTGCCGGCCTTTTAGGAATTTGTTGGTCCGCCCTTGAATAACCCCTTGTTGTAATCTAGTGGGAACACCGCCGATGGGAGTTGGTTCCACAGTTAGTCATGAATAAGAAAAAATAATTTTTTATATTCTCACCTTCAAGAAGCGATCTTTACAGTGCTGCACTAACTCTTGCTCTCTTCCCGCGAAGAGATTGAGTCCAACAGGTAACAACCTCTTCAGACAAGCGACCATTAGTGATGCTTGGACCTCCTTGTCTTTGTCGCGTTTCTTGTCACGGTGCTTCTTCTTTTTCTGTGATATTTGGATGAGTAACATTAATATACACGTACATTTTAAAAATCACGTCTAAAGGTCTAGACAATATAATATTTAGCATTTATAAAACGTCGCGCAACAAGTTGCTACTTTTGTGAGGCAAATTATTTGATTAAATTTTTTTACACACTTAGGTGTATTTAGATTTTTAGCCAACTTTTTTTTCTATTTTGGCAAATTTTATATCAGATAAGAATAATTTTAGACACAAACCAAAATTAAAAATAGCATAGACAGTTCTAGCTGGAACTTAGCGGATAATATTGTTAAAAATCTGAAATTAGTATGTTCCAGATTTGAGGTTAGGTATCTACTGATTATAATTTCCCTGGTCAAAAATCTAATACTACTGCTAATAAACGTTTTAAAGCTGATAATATAATAGATAACAACTGATTTCAAATTTCATTCATCAGGTTTCAACTTACTTGAAGTTACAGGATCGCCGGATTCCGTTAGACATAGCGGAAAGGTTTCAAAAAATTTGAAGGAAGCATTTGACTTGAGTAATTTTTTATTTATGTTAATGATAATTATGTTGAATAATATACAGTAGGTATTTAAATTAACCTGTAATAATTGATTTTAAGTAATCTTAAGGCAGCTCAGTTCGGTGCTTTCTTCATACAAACGTAGGAGGGAAAATACAACAATATTCGATATTGTACGCACAAAACTAAGAATTATATCGATTTATCTCGTCATTATCTAGGTTCAATGATATCTAAAACATTGAAAAAAATATTGATTTAAAAGTTACGAGCCTCAAAAGATTCCTATTTTAACACTAAATCTATGACAACTTTGGGCGTAAATAAATAAGATTAGGGATATGAAAATTCTAAAACAATTTATCATTACACGTAGTTTATTTATTCATTAGTTGAAATAACTTTACTTTGCAAACCTAAATTCAGTAGTTTTTTCTCAAAAATACTTTTCCCAAACTACTGTTCAACCCTTTTCAAGCGCTAGATTTCGGCTAAAATCATCATGCTTCTCACCCCAAAACATTAGACACCGCGCGGGTGGCGGAGGGAAGGGCCAGCCCAGCGGCGCGCGGCTGCGCGTGTAATATTGTGGTTTCTATGACGACAACTGTTGTTATGTTTTCAAAAACAAAAGTCGTAATGATTTTATAAAACTAATTTTTATTCGTTTATTAATTCAGTGGCTATGCAAATGTGTAGAAGATTGAGCAGAGCAGAGTCAATAAGTCCTTCAAATACTTATTGCATTTTGTACATTGACCTCTGGAATTTGAAATTTGGACACCAATTTTATTCATTGGTTTATTGACCTGACTTTGTTGTTGAGGTCCTAGTAGGGATATCTACTCGTGTGGTCCTAGTACAATAGGTAAGTAACTTTGTTTAGTTATTTATTTTATCTAATTTTAAAAAACCGGCAAGTGCGAGTTGCTCGCGCACCAAGGGTTCCGTACTCAGGTATTTTTTTGACATTTTGCTCCATAAATCAAAAACTACTATGCATAAGAATAAATAAAAATGTGTTTTAGAATACACAAGTAAAGCCCTTTCATATAATACCCCACTTGGTATACTTATTATACATTGAAAATTGAAAATACTAATTATTTTTTCATTAACACACTTTAATTTTTTTTTGTAAGTTGTAATCACAAATCTATGGTTTTCGGATTTATTCCTTTACTTGTGCTCTAAGACCTACGTACCTACTAAATTTCATGATTCTGGGTCAACGGGAAGTATCCTATAGGTTTGTGTGACAGATACGACACAGACGGAGAGACGGAAAGACAGACAGACAACGAAGTGATCCTAAGGGTCCCTTTTTTCCTTATAAAGTACGGAACCCTAAAAAGGTACCTGTATATGTATAATAATATAGGTAGGTAGGTACCTACCTGGTGGTATTTCTTTATATTTTTAGGGTTCCGTACCTCAGAAGGAAAAAACGGAACCCTCTGTCTGTCTGTCCGTCAGTCCGTCCGTCCGTCCATGCGTCTGTCGGTCCGTCCATCGGTCCGTCTGCCCGTCCGTCTGTCCGTCTGTTCGTCTGTCCGTCTGTCTGTCTGTCCGTCTATCTGTCTGTCTGTCTGTCTGTCCGTCTTACAAATAAAGTACGCAACGCTTCGTACAAATAGTATTTTTTATTTATTTACTAGCTGACGCCCGCGACTTCGTCCGCGTGGATGTAGGTTTTCAAAAGCCCGTGGGAACTCTTTTATTTTCTGGGATAAAAGAAGGCAGGTCATGCCTGTCGTAGAGGTGATGGCCGTTGGAGCCGGAAAGTTCTTGAGTGGAGACCGCGTAGGTATAAGTAAGCGTAGTGTGGGACGCCTTCCAGCACGATGGACCGACGATATACAGAGGCTGGCGGGAAGTGGCTAGGTGAGGAAGGCTGAGGACCGGGTGTGGTGGCGCTCTTTAGGGAAAGCCTATGTCCAACAGTGGACGACCGCAGGCTGATGATGATGGAAAAAATCACGTTGATCCGTTGCACCCCTCACACGTCCCTATCCGCCTTCTCCACTCCTGTCACGCTGGCGAATAAGTTTGGAATAGAATAGGATTTCGATGGAGTGCGTGGATTTTTGTGAACGGAGTTCAACCATGTAGTCGTGGTTTGGTACAATAGTAAATGGTACAATATTAATTCACCAACAACAGTTCCTAAAACCCATAGAATAGGAGTGCAGTACCCTGCAGCATCAGTATTGAAGAGTTGGAACTTAAAGTTCAATAATGGTATATATGTTTGGCATCTACAATATTATCTCACAATCAACAGTGGCTTAGGAGTGCAATACCCTGCATCATCAGGGTTGAAGAGTTGGGATATCGAGTTGAATTATGAAGTCGTTGCTTGGTACCTAAACCAGAGATAGTTTATTCTAAGCGTACCTTTAATATCAATTCAACATCAACTATTCCTAAAACAGCTGATTGAAATCCAAAAGTACAAAAGCTACCCGTCATTATTATGATGATGGTTGAGAAGTTGGAACTTGAAGTTTTAACATGTATGGTTTCTAACAAAAAATAATGAATGAAATCGGACTACGCGTTAATGAATTACAGCTCAGTATACATTTTAACTTTCAACCCCTCTCCTAAGGGAACCATGCTGAATTTCGGGATAAAAAGTATCCTATATTCTTCCTCATAGTATGACGTCAAATCGTACCAAGTTTCATTGGAATCCATTCAGTAGTTTCAGCGTGATGCGCGGCCGTGATACAGACAGACAGACAGACAGACAAAAATGAAAAAAATTCCAGTTTTGGGTTCAGTATCGATTATAGAGTGCCCTCGAAAAAAAAATTTCAAAATATCTTCAATGTACAGAATTTCACCTGTTACAGTTTTATTATAAGTAATAAAATAATAATAATAATATTGATTCAGATACAAGTTAGCCCTTGACTGCAATCTCACCTGGTGGTAGGTGACGATACAGTCTTGCTTACGACTATTTCGGATCGGAAATTCTTGGATTCAGGTTAAATGCAGTGCAAAAAGAGAGATCATTAGGATTCCGTACCTCAAAAGGAAAAAGGAACCCTTATAGGATCAGTTTGTTGTCTGTCTGTCTGTCCGTCTTACAAACAAAGTACGCAACGCTTCGTACAAATAGTACTTTTTTATTTATTTATTCAGATACAAGTTAGCCCTTGACTGCAATCTCACCTGTTGACAGACATAGAAACGGCGAGACTAGTATATTTTAGTTACTTTCACAGCATTATGTCATATGGCATATTATTAGAAAAGAAAAAGAAAGAAAAGAAAAAACGTTTATTTTTTAAAGCTGTACCACACATTACCAGTTACCAACTGGTTAGGTTATCCCAGCGCCTCTTATACTTGAGTAATAAAGTCAAAAAACCTCAAGTAGAAGAAGCGCCGGAATAAAGTATGTCATGTGTGGCACAACCCAAAAAAAAAGGTCTATCAACACTATATTTTACAAATCCAACAACTGACAATCGAAAAGAGTAATTTATTACCTATTTTGAACAAATCATTTGACTTTGACTTTTGATCCCGGAAAATCAAAGTTCCCACGGGATTTTTAAAAAACCTAAATCCACGCGGACGAAGTTGCGGGCATCATCTAGTGCATACTAAATAGTTTTTGATTTATCATGCAAAATGTCAAAAAATACTATTTACCTATTTATTTATTTTTATTTTTCACTAGCTGCCCCGGCGAGCTTCGTACCGCCTAACAGTCGATTCTTTTTCAGGAATTTTTTAAAAAATTTCTCTCCGTAAGAACCATATTCGTACTTCAAGGAATATTATAAAAAAAGAATTAGCGAAATCGGTTCAGCTGTTCTCGAGATTGCGATCAGCAACACATTTAGCGATTCATTTTTATATGTACCGAAATTCTAGTTACATAGTAGTAATAAATTAAGTTACATTGTAAATGCTTATCTCTAAACAGAGATTTAGAGATAAACATTTTACTATTGTAGTACGGAAACCTCGGGGCGCGAGTCTGACTCGTACTTGGCCGGTCGGTCTGTCGGTCGGTCGGTCGATTTATTTTAGAATGCATCGTATCGACAGCTGGTGGTAGTAGTTTACATATATCCTACTAATATTATAAACTAGGTGAAGCTATGATAGCCTAGTGGTTAGGACGTCCGCCTTCTAAACGGAGGTCGGGGGGTTCGATCCCGGGCACGCACCTCTAACTTTTCGGAGTTATACGCGTTTTAATTAATTAAATATCACTTGCTTTAACGGTAAAGGAAAACATCGTGAGGAAACCTGCATGCCGAGTTCTCCATAATGTTCTCAAAGGTGTGTGAATTCTACCAATCCGCACATGGCCAGCGTGGTAGACTATGGCCAAAACCCTTCTCACTCTGAGAGGAGACCCGTGCTCTGTACTGAGCCGGCGATGGGTTGATCATGATGATGATGAGGTGATGCCCGCGACTTCGTACGCGTGGAATTAGATTTTTAAAAATCCCGTGGAAACTCTTTGATTTTCCGGGATAAAAAGTAGCCTATGTCACTCTCCAGGTCAACCATACCCATGCAAAAAATCACTTCGATCCGTTGCTCTGTTGCGACGTGATTGAAGGACAAACCAACGAACCAACAAACAAACACACTTTCACATTTATAATAGGTGTAGTGATGTGTGTGTGTGTGGATGTTTGGATGTTTGTTACTCAATCACACAAAAACGGCTGAACGGTTTTGGATGAAATTGGGAATGGAGATAGATAAAAGTGTTAATTAGAATAGAATAGAATAGAATAGAATAGAATGTTTTTTTATTCATGTAAACTTTTTAAAAGTGCTTATGAATAGTCAGGTTTAATTTACCACTGGTTCGGAATGCCGTTCCTACCGAGAAGAACCAGCAAGAAACTCGGCGGTTGCTCTTTTTAATTTTTCAATTTACAATGTTATTATACCGTACTATACAAGCCATTGCACCCCCGTGCATTGCTGGAGCGAGTCAAATCCAAGCTTTTTTATCGTTTACATAGTCTGCGACTGTATAATATGCTTTTTTTAGGAGCATACTTTTAACACATTTTTTAAACTTGTGTAAAGGCAAGTCTAAAATTGCTTGTGGAATTTTATTATAAAATATTACACTCATTCCCACAAATGACTTTCGCACCTTCCAGAGGCGGAGCGCAGGAGTAGCTAGCTTATTTTTGTTTCTAGTTTGCCTATCATGGAGATCACTGATTTTTTTGTAACTGTGAATGTTTTGTCGTACAAAAATTATATTATTGTAAATATATTGGGAAGCTACTGTAAGAATACCTATTTCCTTAAATATCTCTCGTAGGGAATCGCGCGGTTTTAAATTATAAATTGCACGTATTGGTATATAATTAAATTTAGGGTATACCCTAAATTAACACATAGGCTACTTTTTATCCCGGAAAATCAAAGAGTTCCCACGGGATTTTTAAAAACCTAATTCCACGCGGACGAAGTTGCGGGCATCAACTAGTAATAAAATATAATTTGGACTTATCCGAATTCCGAAAGTCAGGGTTGTCAAATCACACTTATATTATAAAGGCGAAATTTTGTATCTGCGTGTGTGTGTGTATAGGTTTGTTACCCTTTCACGCAAAAAGTACAAGACGGATTTGGCTGAAATTTGAAATAGTGATCGCTTTTGAAAGAGTTCTCGTGGGATTAAAAAACCACTATATCCTCGCGGACGAAGTCGCGTGTATCATCTAGTTACAAATATAAGTATGTAGGTCATATTATTGTGTGCTTAGACAATTTAATTATATACTTGAGTTTTCATGTAACAGAAACAAAAATGGATTGGCGGAAGAGGAAAAAGAAACGGTTTAGACTCGCAAAAGCAAATCCCTTGCAAAGAGGAGATCTATTAAAATTCATCAGAATCTTTCCAAACCATAATATTATCTTGTGATGATAATGCCATTACTTTTTCGGGGTTATTCCCGTGAGTCACACCCGACGTGAGTAACAATGTGACTCGACGGGAATTTTATTTGACTGAATATGTACTTTTCCGGGATGCTGAATTTGATAATGACATTTATTTTCAAATCCAAAATAGCAGACATGCACTTTTCACAAAAAATAGAAATGGGTGTCGTTTTCAGGTTTTCCAGGATGCTGGTTTTGATAATGACATTAATTTTTTAATCTAAGATGGCGGGCCAGCACTTTTTATAAAAAATAGACGCGAGTGTCGTTTTCAAGGTTCTCCAGGATGGTGAATTTGATGATGACATTTATTTATTTTTAATAAATACTTATATATTATACTTCTATTTTAGTGGATCACAGGATTTTCTTTGACAAGGAAACGACAAAGCAAAAAATCGAATTGAATTAGATTATGATGCTATCACACCGTACCATTTAGAGCCAGCTTCTGAAAATTTGACACTGTGTTTGTAAGTTGATATTATTTAGATACTAGCTAATGCCCGCGACTTCGTCCGCGTGGATTTCACATTTTTCAAAATCCCGCGGGAACTCTTTGATTTTCCGGGATAAAAAGTAGCCTATGTGTTAATCCAGTTAAGAATTCTAAATTTCATTCAAATCCGTTCAGCCTTTTTTGCGTGATTGAGTAACAAACATCCAAACATCTACACTTTCACATTTATAATTCCACTAGCTGCCCTGGCGAACTTCGTTCCGCCTACGGCCTAACAGTCGATTCAAATTTTTTAAATTTTTCTCTCGGTAAGAACCATCCTCGTACTTCAAGGAATACCTAATTTAAAAAAAGAATTAGCGAAATCGGTTCAGCTGTTCTCGAGATTTGCGATGACATTTAGTGATTCATTTTTATATTATAGACTAGCTTATGCTCGCGACTTCGTCCGCGTGGGCTACACAAAATTTCGAACCCCTATTTCACCCCCTCCAGAGTTGAATTTTCAAAAATCCCTTCTTAGTGGATGCCTGCGTCATAATAGCTATCTGCATGCCAAATTTCAGCACGATCCGTCCAGTATTTTGAGCTGTGCGTTGATAGATCAGTCAGTCAGTCAGTCAGTCAGTCAGTCAGTCAGTCAGTCAGTCAGTCACCTTTTTCTTTTATATATTTAGATTAGGATTAGGATAATATAATTATTATGTTACTAGCTGCCCCGACGAACTTCGCACCGCCTACAGTCGATTCTTTTTCAGGACTTTTTAAAAAAAATTCTCTCCATAAGAACCATCCCCGTACTTCAAGGAATATTATCAAAAATAATTAGCGAAATCGGTGCAGCTGTTCTCGAGATTTGCGATCAGCAACACATTCAGCGATTCATTTTTATATAATATAGAGATTTACTATTTGTTGTCAGATTTGTCAATGCTGAATTATGTTGTATTTTAGTGACTCAAGACATTCCTTTTAGAAGAAAACAAGGAAAATAAAATGAATGTGCCCAATATACGTACCACTGAAATCCAACATGATGCTGCAACATTCAATTCTGTACTAAATATTGAAAGGTCTACCATACCATACTTGTAAGTTGTTATGCTATGTTTTTTGCATACATTCTATATAGATAATACTCACAATATAATTATGTTGATTGTATGTTTATTAATTCCAGAAATGAAATGGAGAGCTTCAATAGTTCTGCGTCGAATGATACATCTAATGTGACTGTTGAAACAGAAAATGATACATATTGTGTTATGTGTGTAGTGGGCTTTTAGAGGGAAATTGAATTGTACCTACTTCCTACTTATAAAAATAAAATTTTCATTTTTGAGATCAAAGTGGAATTTATTTTGACTTTTGTTTTGTTTTGTACAAGTAGATAGTATATATAGTTTTTAGTCGCTACTAATAGATAAGTGTAGGCAACAAAAGTTATTTTCACAGACAAACGAATGTGTAATCATGTGTTCCTAATAGGTAATCCGCCAGCACAGAGAATTCAACTCCTAGAGTACGCATATACAAGGTTTTACATGAAAACAAAATCGTAAAATGGCGGGGGACAGGGGAGAATGCTTTGTTGTGATTGGTGGACTGACTAATCAAAACAATGTGCGGAATGAGGGTACCGAACGGGCGTGGGCGATGATTCATTTAAAATTCCGTGGGATCACCACGATTTAGCAATGCAATTCCTTAGGTACAGCATCAGGGTCGAGAAGTGGGTCTTCGAGTTCAATGATAAAGTCTTTACTTGGTAGATATAGGTACCTACCTCCAATATCAATTTATAACCGACAGTTTCAAAATCCCATAAGTTTTGGTGGTCATGTCCCCTGCAGCATCAGGATTGAGGAGTTGAAATCCTGTGTGTCCTATATAAAATGACATTTTATATAGGACAATGTTGCAAAGTTTCTTTATCAATTAAAAAAATACCCAAATCGGTTCAGAAATCTCGGAGATTTCTGTGTACATAGGTAGAAAAACACAACTCCTTTTTTAAAACTCGGTTAAAAAAGTATCCTTTGTTAATCCTCTACTTGTCTGTAAAAGTCCCGTCAAAATAGGTTCTGCCGTTCCGAAGATTAGCCCGTTCAAACAGACAGACAGACAGACAGTTTTTAAAAACGTTTGATTCAGCTGTTATGGTACAGTTCAAATAACAATATTATGAGCTTGCGGTAGTTATTTCGAAATTACAGACAGACACTTCATAGAAGTATGGATTTCTATAATATATACGAGTTGTTTATACACGCTGAGGCAGTAGTTACCTAATAGGTATGTATGTAAGTGAGATTTTATAGTATTCATCAAAAGATAAGTAGGTAATCATTATCATTCAAAAAAAAATTAAAAAATATTTATTTCAGTAGGTAAAACAATTTCACATAGTGCGTAGTAATTGGGACCATCCCAGTAACTGTATTAGTATTGCTACGAGTACTCGTGGCAGGCGACCCCGCTCTTCCATAAAATCTTATACAATAATAATTGAAATAAGTAGTTCCTTCATAAATCATATATTTACAAAAATTCATCGGTGACATCTGTCCAACTATCTGTGTGCCATCATCAATATATCCGGACGCTAGTGTGAGCGCATGCACTCGCTACACTGCTCATCACTGAGTCTATCTCTTTCTATCACAATGTTAGGTGAAATAGCATACAGGTTACCCACGTGGGCCGAGCAGTTCGGACGTGCATCCAGCGTCACCTTAAGATATAGAATATTATTGGGACATCAACGATAAATTAACATTAACTTTAAAAATACTTGTTACATAAGTACCTAAGTACTTGGTATCTACTTGATAAGTCAAATTGTTTATTTTTTACAAAAGCTGTATTGAAAAAACTAGATAGGTAGGTCCTATTAAATAAGGAGAAATATCTGTCTAAGCAACTGTTAGTACACATATACAAACGAAGATAAAAACATAATAGATATAAAAGGATAGATAAAGCTCGCGCTAACCTTCTAGCTAATATCTAAATATAGAAAACGAAAAGGTGACTAACTGACTGACTGACTAATCTATCAACGCACAGCTCAAACTATCGAACTGTTTGGCATGCAGATAGCTATTAGGTATAATGTAGACGTCCGCTAAGAAAGGATTTTTGAAAGTTTAACACCTAAGGGGGTAAAATAGGGATTCGAAATTTGTGTAGACGTGAAAAAGGTTGAGATCACAATCAGGGTATGAGACGGGGGGCTGCCCCGCACACCCGCACGTCATCCGCGCTCGCCCGCACCGGGTTAGCCGGAAAAATTGTGAAACCTCAGTAAATAACGGCTTTGTTTTGTTTAAATTTATTTCTTGAACTGAGAGGGTGCTAGAAGTTTGGCGCGAGAGAAACGTTAGAGTGAAACAGAAACATTACCTTTCCTCCACCTTGTGGTGTCCCGTCAACTACGGTGGTAACTCTTCGAGTTGCAGTAGGCATAATCAACACCTAGGCGTGACAAACGAAAGCGGAACTTAAGGCGAATCATCACAGATGAAGGTAATCTATTATCATACATTTTCTAGCCCCGATTTAGGAAGTACACGTATTTGTACAAACAAGCTACAGGTATTAATGATCACTACCCAGTACCCATATTATAAATGCGAAAGTGTGTTTGTTTGTTGGTTTGTCCTTCAATCACGTCGCAACGGAGGAACGGATCGACGTGATTATGGGTTGGTATAGTTTAAGACCTGGAGAGTGACATAGGCTACTTTTTATCCCTGAAAATCAAAGACTTTCCACGGGATTTTTAAAAACCGAAACCCACGCGTACGAAGTCGCGGGCAGCAGCTAGTCACAATAAATGCGAACATGTGTTTGTTGGTGTTTGTCCTTCAATCACGTCGCAACGAATCGACGTGATTTTTTTGGATGGTTATAGTTAAGCACCTGGAGGGTGACACAGGCTACCTTTTATCCCGGGAAATCAAAGAGCTCCCACGGGATTTTTAAAAACCTATTTTATTTAAATTCTCTAAATATATTAAGAAATTCAGGGGATTTTAGTAGCACACAAATAAATATGTATAATAATAACGATATAACAGTAATTTTTATGTAAGAAGGTTATGTAGAAAAACTGAATAATACTTGCACTTACGGGAATTTACATCACCAGGGAAGAAAATAAGTATGAAATAGATACGCGACCATTCGCCTTAAGTCTTAACACAATAACAAATAGTAAAGAAACAAAATAGACGACACAGTTTGGCTCCATATGATTTAGCAGTTCTGTGCTATTTCAGCCTTTAAGAAAAACAAAGTAAAAAAAAAATTTTGAACATGACGTGAGATAAATCATCAATGAAAATAAGAAATAAGTTCTAATAATATAGATCCTATAATTTATATCGGACAAAGGGGTTTGAATATTTTCGTATCGAGCCTGGCCTACCTACATGTCCGCCATTTTTTTTTCAAAATAGTGGCCATGCATAAAACTTGCACTAATCAATAGCCGATATCAATACAAACAAGTCATTGTAGAGACAAAATCTTAAAAAATGTCACGTTTCCTAGATCTTATAAATTTTCAAAGTTGTACTGGTGGCTAGACTGTTACGGCGGTTGCGCACTCATCCGATCCGAGTCCGTGAAAATACGTTCCTTTTTGTTTTGTATGGGAATTTATGACGTCGGTGATGTCGTAGATAACTAGTAATCTCCGTTATTACTGATGACTCCACCAGTATAACTTTGATAGCTTATAATATATCGGAAACGTGACGCTTGGGAAGATTTTGTCTTATACAATACTTGTTAGTATTGATTCCAGCTATTGATTAATATAGGTTTTATGCGTGGCCGCTATTTTGAAAAAAAGTAAAATGGCGGACTACTAGGTAGGCCAAAATATTAAAAGCTCTTCAAAAAATCCAGACTTCTATCTAAAAGTAGGGGTATGAGTAGAATTTTTAAAATGATTACTTTGAACAATAGGCTAACAATCAGTAAATAAATAATCAAAATAATTTATACACAAGTGTATGAATTTAAAACAGCGTAGATGAAAAAAAAATTGTAAGAAAATTGAATACCTACATCCAGAAAACGTCTTGAAATTTCTTATTTTCAACGAAGAATATCAACATTTAAACAACATAACTGATGATTAAAGAAAGAATATTTTTAAGTGAAGACTTACCATATTGTCGATTTCGTTAGCCGATATGAAGTTCTGCTCCTCTTTGAGGAAGTACTGACTCTTTGACCAGATGTTGAATATTTCTGCCACGTGGTTGTATAGTTCTTCTGCCTCTAAAGTTTTCAACAAAATACAAATTAAGTTTTAACTGAGTTCACGACAGTTAAGGAACTGGGAACTTCTAGCAAAACGCCGAGGCTTCGACATTTGACGCAGGTAGAGAGAGTAGCACCCAGGTCTCGGACCTGGGCGCGTTTGGAACACTCGTAGCTTTAGTTTTTAAGTTCGCGTAAAAATTATTACCACTATATTATTATCATCTTACAAATGTAACAACTGACTAAAGTGTAATTTATTACCTATTTTTAATTTACCATTTGATTTGATTTGTAGCCCTAAAGTAGGCCTATTTTTTATGATTTCATGTCACCATAGCGATATCATCATAGATATTTGACATATCGTCGATTCAGGGTCAGAGCGAGAGGGAGTGAGGGAACACTCTAGTTAACTCTGGTATTACAGATCGTTCTTCAGAGTCAATTGAGAAAATTATCTATACACACTAATTTAATAAATGCGAAAGTGTGTATATCTAAATTTGATGAAATTTGGTACGGATATAGCCTAGGGAAGGAGATGCTGCTTTAGGAAATTCAAAGAGTTTCCACGGGATTTTTAGAATCCACGCGGATAAAGTCGCAGTCGCAGGCATCATCAAGTGATTATATAACTGCTTGAAATTTCGTGCAAGAACTGTCAAACATAATTTTGAAATAATAACAGACCCTGGTAAAAACCAAAAAAATGATAGGAAGAAAGAGTACCTACCTGCCACGTTGTTCCGAAGCCAATGGTTTCTCTGCAGGTCGACGTATTTGATGAGAAGTGGGTAGAAGGAGTAAATGTCTCGCACTAGAAGTTGCCAGTCCTCCTGTATCTGCGATTCCACTTGCGATGTGTCGTCCGTTGATGACTATAGTGTTGAAAGATAAATAAATAAACACTGACCACTAAATAAATAATCATTGATTTGTAAGAAAGTTGGACCAAGAAAGATGGAAGTACTTATATGATTATAATCAGAGGTCATAACATTCGACTAAATTAAAAGTCTGCAAATAATATATAATTTTAAGAGGGAGATAAAAAATGAAGTTATTAATCAAAATTAGATAAGAAACTATATTTATCTTATATTATATATAAGAAAAAGGTGACTGACTGATTTAGCAATGCACCGCTCAAACTACTGGACGGATCAGGCTGAAATTTGGCATACAGATAACTCTTATGACGACATCTGCTAAGAAAGGATTTTTCAAATATCAACCTCTAAGGGAAGTATAACCTCAGCTCTAACACTGAAAACTTAGAATTTAACTAACTTGTGCCCGTGATATGGTCCGCGTGGACTACATAATTTCATAACCCCTATTTGGCCCCCTTAGGGGTCATGATGTAGACATCCGCTAAGAAAGAATTTTTGAAAATTCATTTTCAACAATTCTTTCTTAGCGAATGTCTACATCATAAAAGCTATCTGCATGCCCGATCCGTTCAGTAGATTGAGCTGTGCGTTGAAAGATCAGTCAGTCAGTCACCTTTTCCTTTTATAAATTTAGATTTATCTAAAGCTTTCGATATGGTATATCACAGTTTAACTAAAGACTTACTTTAATAAAACCTCTCAAACTCTCTTCCTTATGGAACATGGTATCCGTTCTCTTTCTCACTCTCTCAGCGAGAGGTAAGAAGGACTCCCTCAGCAACTCCTCAGAGCTATTGATGATGATCTGTTGCGTGTATGTAGCGATGCGGGTCATCCAAGGAGCACTTTCGTTGCCTATGTTCTTCTTGATGAGTTTGAGGACGTTCTTCAGGAGTTGGTTCATGTGCTCTGCCGTAACCATTGTCACGTGGTTTCTGGAAATAAGTTGATTACCTATTATGGTTTTTCGACTTAATTTATACCAGGAGAAAAAGAGCAAAAACCCTTAAAATAATAGGTAAGTCGATACATTTACTAATAATGAAGTCTGTCTTGTTATATTTATATTAATTAAAGAATCAAATCAGTACCTAATCAGTTAGTCGAATCTCGAAAATTTATGAGAATAATATGGTGAATACTAAATTTTAATGAGGTAAATCTATTGTAGCTGAAAACTTGAATCAAGATTCCTTGAATTTATTCTGTTTCCTGCCCACATAAACAAAAATATAAATTATTATGGGACTTTAGAGGACACATTCTTAAATATTAAAAGTTGATGATAAGATATATTTTTAAGGTGTAAAATGAATAATTATGTATATTATTTTGCTTAACTTTACTATATTTTCTGGAAAAATAAATTGATTTAAAGTGAATTTGAATTTTGAGAGGAAACACGTGTTCAGTAGTGAGCCGGCGAATGGATGAGATAATGAAGATGATTATGAATTTAAATTAACTTACCCTGCAGTAGGCGTCACATTGTCAGGCCCTTGAGCCCACCAGAACGGCAGATAAGAACAAAGCAACGGCATAACCACGTCAATGATGTGAGGAGCTTCATTGTAAGTCTTGTCTGACTCTACAAACTGATCCACTTCGTTCAGTATCGACTCGAGGGTAGGCATCGATTGCTCCATTTTGGCCATTATGTCTGCAAAGTAATTTATAGAAGTTATTTGGATTTTGGACAAATTAAACATGAACTTGGCCTTGTGTCATCTCCCATACAAGAGGTAAGTTCCAGGTGCTGGAATGGCGACCTCAACCGATAGACGTCCACTGCTGGACATAGGTCTCTTGTAGGGACTTCCACACGCCACGGTCTTGCGCCGCCTGAATCCAGCGGCTCCCTGCGACTCGTCTGATTTCGTTCATCCACCTAGTGGGGGTCTTCCAACGCTGCATCTTCCGGTGCGAGGTCGCCATTCCAGCACCTTGGGACCCCAAACGTCTATCGGTTTTACAAACTATGTGTCCCGGCCCCTGCCCATTGCCACTTCAGCTTCGCAACCCGTTGTGCTATGCCATGCCGGTTACTCTAGTTCTCTTACGGATCTCCTCATTTCTGATTTGATCACGAGAAACTCCAAGCATAGCTCTCTCCATCGCCCGCTGAGTGACTCTGAGCTTTCTTATGAGGCCCATAGTTAGGCTAGGTACATATATTCATATGAAACTTACCTTTGGCTTCAAGTGAGTGGTCTGCTATGCGGTTCAGTAGAGAGAACTGGTTGTGCTTGTTCAGATGTGGTTCGAAGAACGCCACCGGGAACGTGGAACTGAAGGCGCCCAAACATGAGCCCTGTACAAATAAAACCGGTCAAGCGCGAGTCAGACTGGCACAAGAAATCTCAAACCAGTATGACAAAATTGGCAACAATCTGTATTTGGTAAGACAATTCATTCTCGAACGAATCTTACCAGAGCAGGTTTATTCCTTTCAATTTCAGTCTTGAGATACTTCCGGTCGTGCGTGAGCATCGCATCAGTACCCAGCGTGTATAAGGACCCAAGCATCTTGTATGAGGCCACCTGGATTTCGTCCACTGAAACAATATAGTTTCATTTTTATTTTATTTATTCAGATACAAGTTAGCCCTTGACTGCAATCTCACCTGGTGGTAATAATGACGATGCAGTCTAAGATGGAAGCGGGCTAACCTGGAAGGGGTATGGCAGTTTTTAATAAACCCATGCCCCTTTGGTTTCTACACGGCATTGTACCGGAACGCTATATTGCTTGGCGGTACGGCTTTGCCGGTACGGTGGTAACTATAGCCATGGCCGAAACCTCCCACCAGACCAGACCAGAAATTTAGGAATTATAAAATTCCAAATCCCTGCCAGAAATCAAACCCGGGACCTCCCACTAATAAGACCATAGCGCTTACCACTGCGCCAGGGTACTCGTCAAAGAATCCTTAGAATAGAATACATTTTTACTCAAATAAACTTTTACTATCGTGAGAATAATTTACCACTGGTTCGGAATGTCATACCTACAAAGAAGAATCAGCAAGAAACTCGGCAGTTGCTCTTTTCCAATGCTCAATTTACAATAATAATAATATAATATTGAATAAGCAATTGCAGCGTCGCGCTTTGCTGGAGCGAGTCAAATCCACGCTTTTTTATCTATAATCTTCCATTGTATGATTTGCTTTACAGGAGTATACTTTTAGATTTTTTAAACTCGTGTAAAGGCAAGTCTAAATCTGACTGTGGGATTTTATTATTAAACTACCTGATGCCAGCACCTTCGCCCGCGTGGGTTTAAGTTAAAATACCGTAGGAACTTGATTTTCCAGAACAAATAAATAGCCTATCCGTAGTAGTAGTCCGTCCCCGAGATGCAAGATATCTCAGTACCAAATTGCATCAAACATTTAAACGCATTTCTTTAAAAATCCCGTAGGATCACCACGATTTAAGAATGCAATTCCTTACAGCATCAGGGAGTTGGGTCCTCGTGTGCATGCACGGGAGCGAACCCTGGACCCCACGAATTGGAGAACGAAGTCTTAACCACCGCTTTTTCAAAGCTATCATCATCATGATCAACCCATCGCCGGCTCACTACAGAGGACGGGTCTCCTCTCAGAGTGAGAAGGGGCTGGCTATAGTCTAGTCTCTATAGTCAACGCTGGCCATGTGCGGATTGGTAGATTTCACACACCTTTGAGATGATTATGGAAAACTCTCAGGCATGCAGGTTTCCTCACGATGTTTTCCTTCACCGTTAAAGCAAGTGATATTTAATTGCTTAAACGCACATGACTCCGAAAAGTTAGAGGTGCGTGCCTGGGATCGAAACCCCGACCTCCGATTAGAAGGCGGACGTCCTAACTACTAGGCTATCACACCTTCAAAGCTATAATAAAATATAAAATCATGTGCAGTCGTTCACGCGTGAATATCAATTTTTTTATTATAGCTTTGATTTTATGTTTGGAAATTTAAATGTACTTTTTACAGTACATCGGTCGAGTGACTGTTCTTTTCCATGTTATGGTAAAATTATATGCGAAGTTCGTTAAAATATAACTTTTAACATAAAACTTTAGTTATGTTTTTTTGCAGGTCATGTTAAGACATGCTTTATCTGAGAAAAGTCAAAAAGAGCAAGTGTTTTCAGATGTGCTTAAAAATATTACATTAGCTAATAAAATACTACAAGATCTCATAAAGACTTACGACCGCCTCGAAAAAATCTATCAGTCCGAAGAACTGTTGCGAAGTGATTCTTCGTCAAATGAAATTGACGAGACTTATAAGAGTTTTAAGGCAAGCAAACAAAATATTCAGCCGAGGGATAGATCATATACGGAACATACAAGTAGGCCATATGCAGGAACAGCAATGATATATTATGCCAGTGAATCAGTTGAAAACGAGTCAGAAGATACCACCAAAGAAGAAACCAAGGAAGTTAATATTAAGAAACCAATTAAATTACACTCTAATAACGTTGACGATGATAAAATTGGACACAAACCAATTTTAAATAAACATGTTGCAGATAAAAAAACTATGAAAAACAAATTTAAAACAAAAGGAATAGTAACAAATAATAGTTTAAATAAGAACAATAGTCCAGGGGAAAACACACAATCTGATGAAGTAGAACAGATAGTTATAGATATACGTGTAAATGACACAGATGAGGATATAAAAGATATAAGTAATGTAACCGCAGCAACAAATGCACCACATAAAAGAGTTGAAAAAAGTAATTCAAAAGGACCAATAAAAAACATATTGGGTGAAAAAACAAGGTTTAGTATTCAACATATGGCTCCAAAAAGAATAGATAGAAAAATCCTCTCTGGAAGACCAACTAAAATTAAAAATAACGGTATTAGAGTTAAAAGTAACGGTAGTAGGATTAAAAAAATTGTTTATTCTGAATCATTTTCTCCGGACAAAATTTGGCAAGAAGTTATAAAAAAGCCTGTTAAGTTAAGAAAGGACAGAGAAGAAATTCTTCGAAAAAGTAATAAATCCAGTAAAAACAATAAAAAAATAACAGTTCTAATTCTAACAAACAATGAAAAAGTTAGTTTAACATTTTTTTAAATAATCTATAGCTTTAAAAATTTAATTTAAATTATAACATTTTTGTTTTGACATTTTTTATGAGTATTTATTTATTTTAATATTTGTTTTAAACACTTGAATTTTATTTTACTAATTCTGTATAGTACTGACTATATTTTGGTATAAATTGAAATTATAATGTTACCTTTTAGGATAACAAAATTTGGAAACAAAAGTCAAAACCGAATACCAAAGAAGTATTGCGAAGTGAATACGGAGAAACGTGCTTACAAATACCAATAATAAAATGTAAAAAAGTAAGTATAATTAAATATGAGTTTGTAGACTGAGATTAGTAGTGTTGTAAAGCAGATTTTATAAGACCAATAACAAAGCTCCATGATAGAGACTTTTCTAAAGTGTGTCAAAATTTCAGGCTTTGCGAATAGTTACCAAACACATTTGCAAAAGACGTTTCAAATGCAAATCGGATTTCAAATCAGACTTTGTACAAAATTCCAAAGATGGTTGCGATATGGAATTTGCTTATAGGAAAGAAAATAATATAAGCTCTAATAAAACTAATATCACAAAGAGAAATACTGAAAAAGTCAGACCACCAGAACATAGAAGAAAAGTAAGTTTATAAAAGGAATTTAGGTTAGCTATTTAAAGTAACATTGCTATTTAAGCACAATTTCGTTTACCGAAAACCTAAAGAATAAACATGACCAACACAGCATTAATGTTCTCTCAGAAAATAAGTACCTACATATATATTAAGAAAACAAATAAATAAAAATAAAGTAAGTAAAAGCTTTGATCAACCAGAACTTAGGAGAAGATTAAAATTAACATAAAAAAACAACATCTCTATATAATAAAAGGAAAAGCTGACTAACTGTCTGATCTATCAACGCACAGCTCAAACTACTGGAATGACCGGGCTGAAATTCGGCATGCAGATAGCTATTACGACACATCCGCTATAAAAGGATTTTTGAAGGGGTAAAACGGGGGTTTAAAATTTGTGTAGTCCACGCGGATGAAGTCGCGGGCACAAGCTAGTCTAATTAGTCTATACAGTAATATTCAAAACAGCTATGACAGTTGAAAATGGGAAAAATCAGTGCTCACAAAAATACAAAGCAGGTATAAAAATAATATTAATAAGGAGTTTATTATTATTGTTACAGCAATTTGAAAATTTCATATCTCTGCGCAATGAGACACCACAAGATAATTTTTTAAGAGCCAGAGATAAATATGAGAAGAAATGTCAAAAGGAGTCAACGAAAAAATGCAATAATGCGTGTAACTATGCCGTCGAAGAGACTTGCAGCGTACATATATGTAAAAGGAGAATAATGAGAGCCATAAAAAGCGAATGTAAAAGAGAATGCAAAAAAGTTTATACAGGTGTTAAAGATGGAACAGAATCGTCTAGTGAATTTTATAGTGATAGCGATAGTGAACGCGATTACGATAGCGATGACGATAGCGATGACGATACCGATGACGATACCCATGACGATACCGATGACGATAGCGATTAATGAAATTAATAAAATAGTAATGCACTAAAAAAATTCACAAATTAAATTTGTTTATTTTATTTTGACATCTTTACTGAACGCTCAATAATAATATTATGATAATATGAATAATACACAAAAATAACATTGAAATAAGCGGAAAGAACATACAAATGGACCAGTAATATTGTAAAGCCTGACCAGAAAAGTAAAACATCATATTTCTTTCTGGTCAGGCTATACAGAAAAACTTCTTAAAATTGCAGGGTATTGGTATTTTTATGGAAATAATAAAATCGCCTAGTAAATCTTTGATCTTATAAAAATAATGCAATTTTTTTTTACTGATGACAAAGAAAGAACAAAATCGTCTAGTAAATTTAATAGCGACAGTGGTAGCAATAGTGATTAATAAGATAAAAATGTGTTTATAAAATATGTGTAATTAAATTTATTTATGTATTTTAATTTGAAATCTCTATTTCAAAACATAAATGATGAAAAGCCTTTAATTTTTTAAATACTTTTGTTATCTTATAAAGCAAAATGTTGTAATTTTTTTGAGTAACGATCTTTTTTATACATTATACGCTCAGAAAATCATTAATTAAATCAAACCAACATTTAATCAAACAAACAGTGCAACGCTGCATTTAATTTTTTCTATCATAATAGTTAATGCAATTATAGTTGTGTAGCAATCAAACTCACGCACATCTGTATATTTTGTACTTTTCAATGTGGCTTTACGATAAATATTTATTGTTCATATTTTTAGCATTATTGGTAAGTTATGTATATTCTGCGAGACAATTAATATACAAAAGTTATGTGTAATTCAATTAAAATTATTTAAAAAGCATGCTTTTAACATTTCGATATTACAGATGCACTGTAATTTTGTTGAAAACAATGATCCAAAAGAAAACTTGTATGGAAATATTTACTTACTGAAAAATTTAGATCCCAACCAAATCGAAGAAAAGTTTTTAGAAATAATGAATTCTGTTGTACTGAACAAGCCTGTAGTAAGAGATTCTAAGAGAAAACACAATACAAACGAACAAGACATTGAACTGACAGGCGCTATAGTAGTACTTAAACATGTTAAAAATGATAAACATAAATACACATCTCAAAAGAGGAGACTAGAAAAACTAAGAAATATAGGAGGAGTCGGAAAAGATAACCGCGAAATTGTCGTGGCAGTAGTCGATAATAGCATAAAGGTATACTAGTCGTTAAGTTTTTTGTACATCATGTTCTATCATGATCTTCGTTTGCTATCCTTGAAGAAAATTTGGTGGCCAATATGTCATATCCACGTAGAATTTAACCTCAAGAGTACGCATATACAAGGTAATCGTAAAATGTTGGGGGGTTGTGATTGGTGGACTCAAAAGTCACGTAATAAAGACTATGTGCGGAATGAGGGTACCGAACGTGCATGGGCCGACTTTTATGCTAAGCAACTGCCCAAGCTTGCAATCGGGGGTGTCCGGCTATTAGGCGTCTATAGGTGGTGGTCTATGATAAATAATCATTGTTATAATCATGACTATCGTTAGACCACTAGTGAGCACGGGTCTCCTCTCAGAATGAGAAGGCCATTGACTTCACACACCTTTGAGAACATTATAAAGAACTCTCAAAAATGCAGGTTTCTTCACGATGTTTTCCTTCACCGTTAAAGCGAGTGATATTTAATTTCTTAAAACGCACATAATTCCGAAACGTTAGAGGTGCGTTAGATCGCGTGCCTGGGATCGAATCACTAGGCTATTACTTGCTGTCTTGTAATTTCAGAGTGACACCATTGTTAGAGAAGGTCTAAGTATTGACGACTCCAGAGACTTGATACAAAAGACAAGCCTGGATAGTTTAACACCCAATATTCTGCGAGACAAATATGGTGATGCTTGCATGAAAGTTGCTATACGAAAGTGTTATAAGGTAAATTATACAGAGTGTTCTGGTTACACACGCTACGCGAAAGAAATTACAAAAAAATTAAGGTTACAACAACATTATATTTCACACTAACAATTACAATAATTGTATATTGTAAGTTTTACATCTCCTGTGGATGCTCCGGTGTCGGAGCAAAAGTGTGTTTTGGGGGATTTGTATGGTGGGGCAATGCGTATTGCTTCCTTGGTGCCTGGCTTTTCCTGCATGTTTAGCAGTGGAAGGGTGGCGGTGCATATCGAAAGTTGCACCATACAGATTTATCTGTTTCAGCGGATTAGAGCAAATTAAGCTTTTGGTTCCTTGTTTATCATACAACATTCGTCAAAATCGGTTAAACGCGTCGGTTTAAAAACTCCTGTGGGAACGTTTTTATTTTCCGAAACCAAAAGTAGCCTATGTTCTTTTCCGAGCTGCAAGCTATCTCTGTATCAAATTTTGTCAAAATGGTTTAGCCATGAAAAGCTAGCAGACAGACAGACACACTTTCGCATTTATAATATGCTCGCGACTTCGTCCGCGTGGACCACACATATTTCAAACCCCTATTTCACGCCCTTAGGGGTTGAATTTTCAAAAATCCTTTCTTAGCGGATGCCTACGTCAACATAACTATCTGCATGCCAAATTTCAGCTCGATCCGTCCAGTAGTTTAAGCTGTGCGTTGATAGATCAGTCAGTCAGTCAGTCACCTTTAGAAAATAGATGAAGCGTTTTTTGCTTAGAGGGTTTTTCTTTTTTCTCCAGAAAGTCGTGAAGAAATGAGAGAAACCCTTGGATATGTGTAGCCCGCCTGTACGCGACAGATCGAGATAGCAATCGGGGCACGAGGCGCCCCGCACACCCGCATAGCGCCCGCGCTCGCCCGCACTGGGTTAGCGCGAGGGTTGTGCGCACGTGCGGGGCGGGGAATCTCAATTGCCGTCTCGACCTGTCGCGTACTTACCCTTGGAAACTAATAGATTGGAAACGATCATTTTCAGGCACTAATTTCAGTGAACAGAAATGTTTGTGAAATACGTTACAAATGCAAGTCTAGTTTCAAGTCTCACTTCAAAAAGAAGTCCAAAGTGGGATGCCTGAAAGAGTTCGACTATAGCAAAGGTACTAATAATGGGAAGAATTGGACATATAATTATACAAAAATTAGAGGTACCTAAATTCAACAATAAATACTTAGTTAACACTAGCTTATGCTCGCGACTTCGTCCGCGTGGACTACACAAATTCCAAACACCTATTTCACCCCCTTAGGGGTTGAATTTTCAAAAATCCTTTCTTAGCGGATGCCTACGTCATAATAGCTATCTGCATGCCAAATTTCAGCCCGATCCGTCCAGTAATTTGAGCTATGCGTTGGTTGATATATCAGTCAGTCAGTCAGTCAGTCATCTTTTCCTTTTATAATATATAGATTACTGTCGTGAACTGTGCAACCGTTTTATAAAGATGGCATTACGAACCAGTAGGTACCTACGTCTTTTTTGACGATGCAAAAGTACAAGTGCATTTACAAAAGTTTAACTGAGTAAAAAATATTTTGATTTTGGTTTATTTATTTATTTTGATGAATTAATTAAGAAGGGATTCAATAAGCGACGTTGTTTTTCAGATAGCAAATTAATTGTGCATTCTACTAGAGATGGTTATCTGGACGCCTGTATCCCTTATATGGTACCGAATTATAAGGTAAAACTTTTGCTTCATTTCATTTCATTAGTGCGACAGTTTTTTTTGTCTTCTAGTGACATACTGCATTTTTAGGTATTACTTCGTACCATAAATCTACGAAACGATACGCTTCCGAACGTGTTTGCAAATGTGCTACGCAAAAGAAAGTCTGATAAGAAATGTCAAAGATTGTCAAGATTGAAGTGCTATAGAGCTTGTAGCTTCGCATCGAATGAGACGTGCACTAAATATGAGTGCTCTAGAAGGAGAAAGAGGACTTTCAATAGAATCTGCAAGGAAGAGTGTAAGAGAGCGTACCAAGTGAGAGGGACATCCGATAGTAGCGAGAGTCGTAGTAATAGTGATTGAATTACAGCGCATAAATCCGCCATTTTGATTTTTTAAGAATTTTAGCTTCAAACAACAAAAATAAACCTATTAATTATGACGTATTACTTAATCGGTTGAGCCGTTCAATAGTTACAAGCGGACATAGGAACGGACACACATGCATACATACAGACCGTTCACTATAACTTGTCCCCTGCCGTCATGTTGGCACTATTGCTTTGTTTGCTTTATATCTTAGAACTTACGGTTTATTATTGTGTGACTTGCAATGGTGCCAACATAACGGCAGATGACAAGATATAGTGAATAGTATGTAGCTACTAGACATAGTCTGAGATTTATAGAGCGCACTTTGAATTTGCTCAGACTTAAGATGAAGTTAAAACGAGACAGATTTATGTAAGAGAGAAGTACATCTGTCTCGTTTTAACTCTGTCTGTCTGTTAAGGTGCTTAAGTCTAAGCAAAGTCAGAGTGTGCTTTATAGATTTCACCCCTAGACTAACGAGGCAGTAGTGACCATAGACACACGAGAAAGAAAGTTATACTCACGCAACAAGTCAGCGCCGTACTCGCAATTGGCCAGGTGGTCGAACATAGCAGTCAGTACGGGGAGTATGACGCCATTGATGTACCCCAGAGACGTGGAGGTCTTTAGGTGGGTTCCTCGAAGGTGAGAGTATTTGCCCTGAAATATTGTGAAGTATGAACATCATGAAATGAGGAGATCCGTAGGAGAACCAGAGTAACCAACATAGCTCAACGGGTTGCGAAGCTGAAGTGACAATGGACAGGGCACATCATTCGTAAAACCGATAGACGTTGGGGTCCCAAGGTGCTGGAATGGCGACCTCGCACCGGAAGACGCAGCGTTGGAAAACCCCCCACTGGGTGGACGGACATCAGACGAGTCGCAGGGAGCGGCTGGATTCAGGCCGCGTAAGACCGTGGCATGTGGACCCTACAAGAGACCTATGTCCAGCAGTGGACGTCTATCGGTAGACGATGATGATGATGATGATGATGATGATGAACATCATACTAATCTTCATACTACCTATACAGGGTGTAACCAGAACGCTAGCGAAACTTAGCGTTATTGTTATATTACCTAAACACAATCCAATACCAATAACCATTTGCCTCATTTTGTAGTTTTAGTGATTTAGTATTTTTCAAACTCGCATTGTATAGCGGGTAAAACTCGGGTCAATGCCCCGCCTATGACGCGGCATTGATTCCGAGTAGTTTATTCATGCAACGTTCGTTGACCTCTAGTATCAATCAGATATTTATTTGCAATTTGTTTATATATATCTACCAACTACAACCCGGGTATCTTTAAAACAAGAGTGAATAGGCATCTTCTAGTCCGTCGCGTCCCATCTTAGGCCGCATCATCACTTTCCATCAGGTGTGATTGCGGTCAAGCGTTTGCCTATAATGAATTAAAAAAAAATATATATATATATATATATATATATATATATATTTCACTTTCTTTTTTGTGGTATCCATATAACACTAGGTGGACGGACGACATCTGACGAGTTGCAGGGAGCCGCTGGATTCAGGCGGCGCAAGACCGTGGCGTGTGGAAGTCCTTACAAGAGACCTATGTCCAGCAGTGGACGTCTATTGGTTGATAATGATGATTGATGTGGGTTTGGGTGGGAACTCTTTGGTTTTTCGGGATAAAAAGTAGCCTTTGAAATGAAATGAAAACAGACACACTTTAGCATTTATAATATTAGTTTGGATTTCTTAATGTAAATTTTTTGTACAATAAAGAAAATTTTACTTGAGTTTATTTTACTTACATCCTGCAAATTCATGATAGTATGGCCGAGGTCGTCAGCAACATTATTGAAGAAGGTAAGCATGGAAGTCCGGATGAACTCCGGACAGTTCTTGACGAGGGACTTCGCGTCGATGCCTTTGACCAGCACCTGGAGGCAGCGGACCGTGATGCGAACGTCTGGACCGAATGCCGCTAACCTGGAGAAAAGTGGAATGTAAAGTGGAAGAAAGCACGTTTTTTTGTTAAAACTTTCGCGTTCTCGTTTATGATTAGTTGGTGACTCAAAATGGTTAGCCCTCACTGAGAATTTTGCGTAGCGAAAGTCGGAACTAACGTTGCCGTCAAGTGTCCCCTATTTGTTCTTATTTGAATATTCTAAGCCTTTGTTCTCCAACAGTGCCCCCCTGTCAATGTCATTCAAGTCCCAAGAGAGCCTTGTCGCACTGTAGGATTACGTCACAAAGAGAGCGCTATACTAACTTCTTTACGTGGATAGGGTATAGACATATCAGAAATGGTTACCTGGACCGTAGTAAGCTCGCCAGTTTACAGAACAGTGCGGCGACCATCTCTTTCTCTTTCAAGCTGGCCGCACCGACGTTGTTCGTTGCCGTGGCAACCGCGATGAAGTAGTTGCGATGCGTGGAGAAGTATTTCTCCATCAAAGGCAATACCACCTATGTTACATACGTTATTATTATAAACAGTGAAATTTTAGTGGTTTTAGAGCCATGGTTCAGTGAATCACCTTAAGCAGTACCTACTATCGATTTCAACCATTTAAATTGGCCCTAATCTTAAAATAAAACAATTGAATCGAGAAATGTTTTTTTGGAAAAAGTTCGCGAACCAGTAGTAGTATCCCGCCACGTTCGCTCTGCCTCAGAACACGTGGCGCTCGGTCACTACTAATGTTTCTCACAGATTCGAGTTTGTGTCGATGTATTTTTTTATGGAGTATAGTTACGCTTAAGCTTTGACAGCCCATAAAAAAGCAAATTGGTTTGCACAAATCAGTATTTATAGTTCATACCTACATTAAGATTCATCATCATCTCGATCAACCCATAGCTGGCTCACTACAGAGCACGGGTCTTCTCTCAGTATGAGAAGGATTTGGCCATCCATAGTCCACCACGCTTAACATAACCAACCACACAAAAGCACAAAAGGGTGAATATGCCCTTTGCATACGATTTATTGCTAAGCAACTAAGCATGCACTAAGTACCTACAAAATTAATTTCCATCTACCTTCTTAAAATACTTAAGATCCGACTTGTCTTGCTTGCAATACAATAAAATTACACAAATAAAATAATAGAAGAGGAGAATTTCCAAAAATAGAGATACAAAGTGATCTAAAAGTAGGTACAGAAGATCTTTTTACAAAAAGAGAATAAGTAGAGGAATGATTCAAAGTAAACATGATCTGCAAAAAAATTTGGAACAAGTATAAAAAAGGTATTAAATTCAAAAGTTAAAAAGTTTAATGTTTAGGGGTACCTAAGTATTACGAACTAAGTTTAGTTACCTTAGTTAGTTATTAGGAAAAATGTTATCTCTCAAATATAAAACAAGTTTAACAGTAAGGGCACACGATACGTTTCCGCTGCTGTAGATTTGAGTATTGGGATTTTCCCGTTCCGGCAAAAAGTATGTCGTTGCAATGCTCCACCCCTCCCCGTCTCGTCTCTCTGGTTCCAAGTCTGTTGCGCATGCGGTCCGGTGCCGCACGACGTCGCAACGCATCATGTGGCATTGCACAGCGATTTCTATGTAGGATGACGCAGCGGCACCGCTCAGGCGCCGCACCGCCAACGCAACGTATTATGTGGCTTCAGAGTGGGGGCACGTGATGCGTTGCGGCGCCGCACCGGACTTGCAACCACCGAGACGAGCTGGGAAGGGGTGAATGCGAAGTCGGAGCGGCACCGCAGTAGTTTTTATTAACATACTGTCAAACGCTGCTACGGCGCCACTGCGACATAACAACGTTGCGGCGCCGCACCGCTCGTGTGCCCGCTGATACGGTGAAATCTTTGCGGTGCGGTGCCGCAACGCATCGTGTGCCTCCAGTCTCACTCTAGTAGGTAGGTACTTTGATAAAACATAAAGTCTAAATTGATACACACCTTAGAAACGAATTTAATATCCCTAGTGCTGGTCTTGAAGCTAGGTCGTCTGCTAAACGTAGTGGATGGTTTCAATAGCTTCATATTAATCGTAGCTCTATCGATATACGATATCAACTTCTCCAGAAGGGAGTATGCGAATCTGAGCTCTATTGCTACGCCCGTAGTGGTCTGTTCGGTATCACCCTGGGATGTTTTAGGCCGGTGTAGCTTGTACCCTTGGTATTGGAGGTATTTAAGGAACTCTTGCGATCGCTCTCGGTCCTTCTTTTTCTCTTTGTCGGTTAGGAGGTCGTATGGGACGAGTTGGGGATGGATTCCGCCTGCAAAATTGAAAAATCCTATTACAATGTAAAGGATTATTTAAATGATAAGCAAGCTTGGGAATGAGTTGCTTAACGGCTTTGTGATAGTTCTAATAAGTTTAATTTATGATTTTGTAAAGTGGTGATAGTAAAAAGAATACCCGGCTGAGTTTGTTGTGGGCTCTTCTCAGACCTGGGCGCGTTTGGAACCCTCGAACTTTAGTTTTGAGTTTGCGTAATAATTATCACCACTATATCTTGCAAGTCCAACAACTGACAATCAAAAAGTAATATATTACCTACTTTGAATAAATCGTTTGACTTTAACTTTAACTTATAATTTTGATATAAAATCATTTGACTTTGCAATTAAAAATTGCATTTTTAGCATTAACATTCTTATATTTTGATATTGATGAATAACAAAGAAGTTTGTATAGGTATCAGGCGTTTAACTTTTTACCTCCGTTAGTAACCAGTTCTTCCTTCTTCTTCTTGGCCCAGATGTCGTGTGCGTTCTCAGCCAGCCTCTCCGCCATGTTCTGCATCTCACGCGACAACGTCAGGTTGGTCATGTCCACGGGGTGCGGGTTGTAGTTGAATGGCGTCGCTGAGTCCGTCTGTGCGTACAAAATAAATATAAGCGGTGATTGGTTAACCTGTTGGTCTCCTATTCGGAGGATCAGGGGTTCAGTCCCGGGCATGCATCTCAGACTTTTCAGTGTTTTGTGCGTTTTAAGCAATTAAATATAATAGATAAGGAAACGCTGACTGAATAACTGACTGACTGACTGGTCTATAAACGCACAGCTCAAACCACTGAACGGATCAAACTGAAATTTGGCATGCACGACGTAGACATCCGCTAAGAAAGGATTTTCGAAAGTTTAACCCATTATGGGGTTAAATAGTGGATGGCCGGCAATATTGCCCCTATCCCCTATTTAACCTCCTAAGAGGTATGATGGGTATGTATAGGAATAGAACAGGAAATCATTTATCATAATTTAAATTTTAAATATATTTTATGGAAAAAATCAACGTTTGCAAAACCTCCTTGGTTTAGTACAGTCTACTTTTGCGTCTATTGAGTGTATATACTTAATAATAAAAGAAAGAAAGATAGAAAGGAAAGAAGAAAGTAAGAAAGAAGAAAACTACATGATATGTAGGTACGATACAGGAGAAAGAATATACACAAATCTCTGGTAAATTCACGCTTTGGTGTGCAATGGAAAAGAGATTTATCACTTATATCGAAGTAGGAAGATATTAAAGAAGATATTTTTTGCGAAATGAGTGAAGCGTAAAAGAAACAGAATATAATATTAATGATGTTTAGGAATAAAATATTACCGTATCTTCCTCCTGAATGCATGTAAAAAAAAGACAAATTGTTAGCAATACGAAATAATATCTTTTGGTATGACTAAAAAAATATAATTTCGTGTTTAATTCGCTGGGACAGACGTTTCTGGAGTGGAGACCGCATATAATCAAGCGCAGTGTGTGACGACCTCCAACCCGCTGGACTGACGACCTTAAGAAGGTAGCGGGAAGTGGGTGGATGAGGAAGGCGGAGGATCGTGTGTAGTGGCGCGCTCTTGGGAAGGCCTATGTCCAGCAGTGGACGCAAACAGGCTGATTGATTGATAGATGTCTGTCAATAGACCCGCAGGGTGTTTACGTAAAACTTTGCAATAGCGACAGCAACGCGACAGCAGTAGCAATGCGATAGTTCATTTGCTGTCTCTCTTCTTCTTCTTTTTAATTTGCTTTGTGGCTATTGCTGTCTCTCTCTAGCCGGACGTTTGACAGCATTGATCGCGAGATTTACGCCTGTCGCAAGCCTGTCGCGAGATACGTAATCACCCCGCCGTTTTCTGTAGTGAGCCGGCCATGGGTTGATCATGATGATAGAAGTCGTTGAATGATTGTATACTCACGACCGCGCCGCCAGATTTGGACTGTCTCCTCATAGAGCTGCGGTTGGTGCTGGGTATGTCCACTTCAGAATGTTCCACAGACCAGCCAATAGCCAGCAACGCCTTCAAAGATTCGCGCACTGGTTCCTTGTAACGCTCTTTTTCCTGCCAAAATTAAAAAAAAAATCAGAAGTAAACAAATTATAACAGTTGCCTTAAAAGACACCTCATTCATCAAAATCGGCCCAGTAGTTTATCCGCTACAGTGGAACACACATAGATACAAACATACATATGAAGGCAAAACTGCCACCGCCTTCATAATATTATGATGATTATGATGGTTGATGTTTTTTTTTTTTTAAAGAATATTAACCATGTTAAATGACTAATATTCCCCTTTCCTCTCCAAATAAGCGTCAGGCTTGTGCTAGGAGTAGGTACGACAATAGTGCAACGGGCGGGGTTTGAACCGGCGACCTTTCGGTTTTCAGTCCACTCCTTTACCGGTTGAGCTAATGATGATTAACCGTATAAGTCAGGATTACAACATATTAAATTAACCGACCGACCGACCGACCGACCGAACCGCCTTCGTGGGCGCACTTACAATATTTTCGCACTACGAGAGACAACACAAACTACCCTCAACAGTAACTATAGCATCCCTCATTTATGAGTCACGATAACAACGTCTTCTATGACTAGACAACCTTAACTAACCCTACCTAGGTCCCTACCTACATCGGCTCCTCCATCCCCATACCGGTCCCAGACCAACCATCTAACCTAGCACACCTCACCTAGTACCTATAACCTCAAACAACAGAAACCACATTAGGATACAACAACAATAATAAAACCTACAGTATGACACAGTGTCTTGTACTGAGTAGTGCCCTCGGTAGTATAGTAAATAAACTTACATAATCGTTCAGCATATTGTAAGGTTTGAGGCGAGGATGCGTTTTTTGACTGTCCGACCAAGATTCGCCGTACACCCAACCGTTTTCGATTTTCCTGAACAAAAGAAAATTATTGTAATGAAGAATTAGAATTCTGGTCAAAGATATTGTTATCGATTGACTAGCTATGCCCGCAACTTCACCCGCCTGGACCACACAAATTTCAGACCACTATTTTACCACTTTAGGGACTGAAATTTCAAACTTTTATTTTGTTACCGTTCATAAGAAAAATTCAGTAAAATTGTTTTTTTGTTTTTTTTACATTAGTATTTTCTGAACGGTACCAAAAGGTAAAAGGTAAAATACTGTAATGAGCGAGGAGCGGAGAGAGAGAGAGAGAGAGTGAGTAGTGGGAAGGCGAGGAGAGGAGAGGAGACGAGTATTCCTGTTGATTGATATAATTTAACTTCTTTTATTTCCGAGTGTTGTAACAATCCTTAAAGTTGAAGAAACTTGTGATTTCCAACCATATTATGTTTAATAGAAATAACCTTACCTAGATGCCCAAGCATCATGGTAATGCTCGGAGAATTTCTGCACAATGGTGTTCAGGTCATTGTTGAGAGCCACTGATGATGTGTTGATGGGTTGAGGGTCATACTGTGGATTATCAGCACCTGGAAAGTCAAATAGATACAGTTTTTTTATTCAATATAGGCACCCGCTTGACAACAATCACACCTGATGGAAAGTGATGATGTGGCCTAAGATGGGACGCATTTACCTAGAAGATGCCTATTCACTCTTGTTTTAAAATAACCCGAATTGTAATTGGTAGGAAACACAGATCATACAATGACAGACAATGATACATCCGTTGGTTTTTGGGCTTTATAAGAAAGTAATTTAGCGGGCGATGCAGAAGAGAGCTATGCTTGGAGTTTCTCTAAGTGATCAAATCCAGGAATGAGAAGAATCGCAAGAGACCAGAAAAACTGACATAGCTCAACGGCTTGCAATGAGCAGGGCACATAGTTCGACAACCGATTAATATTGGGGTTGAGTGCTCGAATGGCAAGCTCGCTCTGAAAAGAGCAGCATCGGAAGACCCCCTATGGCTAGACGACATCAAATGAATCGCAAGGAGCTCTTAGATTCAGGCGGTACAAGACCGTTCAGTGTGTTCAGTCCCTTCAAGGGACCTATCTCCAGCTGTAGTAGACATCTGTACGTTTAGTACGAGATTTTATGTCTCACCAACGTTAATAGTATTCGAGTGTCGAAACACTTCCGCGTTATAGTAAACTGGATCTTAAATGCCTTGTTTTAAAGCTCAAGTTTGTCTACACATCTACAGCCAGCACTCCAAGCGGAAACGTTGTGAAATTAAAATCAATAGCATTTAATTTTTGACTTCAATGCAAAGCTCTTTAGGTCCATTTTACTTTGACGTTATTGTGTTTCGACTATAGAATTCTAGCAACGCTGGTGAGACATACAATCTTATACTGAGCTAACTGTCGGTTGATGATAATAATGAAATTGACAAAAAAATTGTGGTCTCACCTGTAGTCTGCGTATTTTCTTTTCCATAGAATTCATCGTCGTAGTTCTTGGACAGTGAATAGTCTGGTGGTAAAGCGCAACCTAAAAGAGAAGATACCACTTGTAATATGTATAAAATCATCATTTAACATGAGATCTCAATACTATTATAAATCTCCTAAGTTGTATAAGTTAAGAAATACAGACATTGTAGGTAAATAAAAGTAGTAGACTAAAAAAGGCAGCCTTTCTTCTTAGATTCGTAGGTATCCTTTGTAATAATTTCTTACAAACTGTGCTGTTGTTTAATCACGCCTCAATATTCCCATTAAATTTCCAAGGCACTACTTATTTTCCGGTGAACCTACTGGTTCAAAAACATAGATTATAAACTTGCTAGAAGCACCGGATGGCTGCGCCACAAGAACGAGTCTTTAAAGTCTCTATGAAAGACCTAAGTCGTCGATGGATGTCTTTCGGTAAGTAGGTATCATCTAACAATACTTGGCAATGGAAAAACACAGGGTACAGCACCATAACGCACCGAAAAGAGCAACTGTCTCATTCCCCCCCTCCCCCCCTTTCCCGTGGAAGTTCCTACATTATTTCAGACCTATAATATTATCGTCGATGGCTCTCTTTCGGTATCGTCTAACAATACTATCAACACTTACCAATGGCAATAAGACAGGGTAACGCTTTCCCAAACAGCTCAGGCTCGTAATCCATCTTGCTCAAAGAGTCGAAGATGTTAGAGAACAGCATCATGGTCAGACGCTTCTCTTCATCAGAGGAAGCGCCATATATGCCTTGACCGCCCGTGCTGCCGTAGTACTTAGCGCACCGCTCGTAGTGGAGTGTTAGCAACTGCCAAACAAATAAAAAATGGGTATGATGCTTATGCAAGCTGTGATAGCCTAGTGGTTAGGACATCCTTCTAATCGGAGGTCGGGGGTTCGATCCCGGGCATGCACCTCTAACTTTTCAGAGTTACGTGCGTTTTTATCAATTAAATATCACTTGCTTTAACGGTGAAGGAAAACATCGTGAGGAAACCTGCATGCCTGAGAGTTCTCCATAATGTTCTCAAAGGTGTGTGAAGTCTACCAATCCGCACATGGCCAGCGTGGTAGACTATGCCCAAAACCCTTCTCACTCTGAGAGGAGACCTGTGCTCTGTAGTGAGCCAATGATGGGTTGATCATGATGATGATGAAAATGATGCTTATGTCAGAAATAAATAATTCCTTATGGATTTAGAGTCGGCGCGTGCCAGATCTTGGATATTTTATAAAAGCTGAAAGTTTCTCTGCGTATTGCCCCCAACACAGGGAGGCACAATCAGCGACTTTGAGGGGGAAGGGGAAAAATAAAACGCCTTGCGATCTACTGGTACGTCTTGTACTGACGTTAGCTACTGGCAGAATCTCGATACACATGCGAGTAGCTCGTTTTTGCTTTTGTGCGAGTAACAAGCATGTGTATCACCGGCTAAAATCAAACGCCTTGCGATCTACCTACTGGTATGCGTTGTACTAGTACGTGAGCTACTGGCAAAATCTCAATACACATGCGAGTAGCTCGCTTTTGCTTGTAACTAGCATGCTTTAGGATAGTAAACGTACCCGCAGCGCAACAGTAGTATATTCAGACAGGCGGGAGACATCCACGGTGAGTTTGCGAAGTAATTTCAAAAGCATGGAAGGTTGCATGGCCGCAGTCAGAGCTACGAGGAAGTCCGATACCGCTTCACGCTGGCCTTTCGTCAGCATGCGATTTTTGGACAACCTGATAAAAGTAAAACAAACCATTGAAGTGCGTGTCAGAACACGATTAAACGGTATTTTTTTCAAAAACTGTCTCAGTAACCTCATAAAGATTTTAAAATACCTAGGTAGCTATTTGTCAAGATATCACTCGAGGAGGTAAACCAATTTTTTTTTTCAACTTGCGCATTCCTTGTTCTAGAGGTACTTAAAAATTTCTTTTTTCCAAAATAATAAAAAATCTCTCTATGTAGCAGTAAGTACATTCTTTTACTGTATTAAATTTAAACCTTACAGCTCTTGTGGTTTTTTTTAAATGGCAGACAGAAAGTTTCTTATTTTGCTAACCAAAACCTTAAAATCCCATTGAAGTGTAATAGATAGTGATGACAACACACACATCTAAAGCAGAACATTAAAAATCTACACAAGCACATTGAATGAACTGTTCCCAAACAATTAAAACAAGTTGATTTAACTTATATATTTTCCCCTTATTTAAAAAACTTACACTTAATATTGACTATTTTCTCACCTATAAACAGTGTGTAGTGTAGCATCCAGCAGGCTAGCATAATTCTCTGCTTCATTATAGAAGTTGGCGTGCTTGATAAGAAGTGGCAAGATTGAGTTGCCTATGTACCGGTTCATAGACAGAGCCATATCTGATTCACAGCCGTCATTCTAGACAAACAAAATAACATAAAGATTATGTTATTCAAATGGAGAGATCATAAAATAATTTAAATGTAAAAAAAGTTATTAATGTTTATTGGAAATTTCTTATTAAATGAATTGGATTTATGTCCAAGGCTCTTGTCATTGTATTTTTATTAAAAAAACTCATGAAAACAAAGCAAATGAGTTCATAAATTATCATGGCATATACCATCAGAGAGTTCATCATACCCATCTCACAACTCCATTATTAGAGGCTCTTACCGGTATCATAATAATCATCTATTGTCAAACAAACATGCGGTTTGTATTTCAACTCAATTGGACAAGTGAACCTAGTCGAAAAATGAGTTACCAACTTCAATAGAATGATAACATACGAACAAAGCAATCATAATATAAAAAGCTTTTAAAAATATTGAAAATATGTTGACGGTATAAAAATGACAATAGCCTAGTGGTTAGGACGTCCGCCTCCTAATCCGAGGTCAGGGGTTCGATCCCAGGCACGCACCTCTAACTTTTCGGTGTTATTGTGCGTTTCTTTTAAGTAATTAAATATAACTTGCTTAAACAGTGAAGGAAAACATCGTGAGGAAACGTGTATGCCTAGAGTTCTCCATAATTTTCTCAAAGGTATTTGAAGTCTGCCAAGCCGCGATTGACTAGCGTGGTAGACTATGGTCAAAGCACTTCTTACTCTGGAGACCCGTATTCTGTAGCGAGCCGGCGATGGGTGTTTCATGATGATGATGATAAAAATGACAAAATAAGTTACTCTATCCAACATGGTGGCAGCTCTAAGATCCGGTAAGAAAGCTTCCTCAAGAAGTCTGTAGAATAACTCTTGTGTCTCGATACCGTAGACACGTTCCAAGAACAATCCAACACTTTGCTTGTGTCCGGGGATTAGGCCAGATGGCATATCTAAAAAAAAAATACATGGATAAGTACCTATAGTACGCGACGCGAGATGGCAACTTTGAATAAATAATTAGAATTTTGAATTTTACCAGATTTGGGTCTCTCTTCACCAGCTGCAGGGTTATTTAAAGTGAACCGTAGACTTAGAACGCCTTGTAGATCTTCTAGTGGAACCAGGGATCGAAGAATGGCTCTTGCTCGTAGAGATTCGTTCTTTCCCTATATAAACGATAAAACAGATATTATCAGCACCTTGCTTTAAAGATGCTTTATTTCTTTCTTTAGGCTTAGATATAAGATATCAATGATTTTGACTTCCTTACCAGAGCAATAACAGCAGCGTCAGGCGCACATCGGCCCAACAAGTCAACTAGAGTGCAGTAGAAGTTGAGTATTGCAGCGCCCGTATCAATATAGTCTTCGTCCTCGTCCGATTGGGGAAGTGGATGGCTGAACTGTAATAAAAAACCGTGGGGTGATTACGTAACAGCGGCTACGGAGAGACAGCAATAGCCACAAAGCAAAATAAGAAGAAGAAGTAGAAGAGAGACAGCAATCGAGCTCTAGTTCACCCTCTATCGGACAATCTATGAACTATCGCATTGCTACTGCTGTCGCGTTGCTGTCGCTACTGTAACGTTTTACGTAATCAGCCTGCTGGTCAGTGTGAGTCGGACTCACACACGAAGGGTTCTATTCCGTTCCATCGTACAAGATCACTTTCATATGCAACGCCGCAAGTTAGTGACGGACAGCGCCATCTACATGTGATGTATTAAACTAATTGTTTTTTCGTGAATTACGTGTTTAATAGATTGTGAGTAAACTTACATTCATATCGCCCTCTTCATAATTCAGTTTCCGTCTATCAGCGATCCTCTCGCTCATCTTGTTAGCATCCACAATAGCTTTCAGCAGCCCCTCCCCTTCACCGCGCAGCGCTGGGCCCAAGCACTCCGGTCTTCTGATCAAGAGACGGATGACTAGATTGGCGTTTTCTTCCACACTTTCGCCGTTTACCTAGAAACAGACCATCATAAAATTAAAAAGTTGAATCTAGATTAAGTACTTCTGGTGGTAAGAGATGGTAAGAAAGCTTCTATGGGGATTCGCACTGCCAATTTATCCCGACTGGTGGCGCAAACGCGAACTGTCCATAGAGAGAATAACATCTGTGGAACTGACTAACCTTGCAAATGAAAAACTATGGTGAAGAAGAAATAAAAGCGCGGGAACATATAAATTACTCACCCACACACAAAATCGTAAGAAGTCAAGATATCTCTCGCCTTCCACTGGATCCCAGCCAAGGTCAGGGTAGCCCTTCTCGATAAGCTCAGAGTTACTTTGCAGACCACAGCGTGATAGGTATACTGCGATCTTTTCTAGATAATGCTCTCTGAAAATGTGAGGAATCAAAGATTTGAACGTACAAAGTTACAGTAGCCGGCAAGAAATATTGTACATCGACTTTTAGAATGAGATTTCTGCTTTGTAGAGCGTTGTCTCTGTCACTCATACATACTTTATGACGTTTTGTTGATCTCAACGACAGAGACAACGCTCTTCGAAACCGCTATCTCTTTCTAAAGGTCGATGTTCAATATTTTCTGCCGTGTACTGTAGATGATATAATATGGCACATAGTTCGTACAACCGATAGACGTTGGGGTCCCAAGATGGAATGGCGACCTCGCACCGGAAGACGTAGCGTTGGAAGACCCCCCACTAGGTGGACGGACGTCATCAGATGAGTCGCAGGGAGCCGCTGGATCCAGGCGGCGCAAGACCGTGGCGTGTGGAAGTCCCTACAAGAGACCTATCTCCAGCAGTGGGCGTCTATTGGTTGATGATGATGAGGATGTCTATAGATGAAGGTGCCTATATATTTTTTTTTTATTTATAGACTAGCGCTTGGCTGCAATCAGACCTGTTGGCAAGTAATGATGCAGCCTAAGATGGAGCGCGCTTGCCTGGAAGATGCATATTCACTCTTAACTTAAAGGTACTCATATTAAAAGTAGAGGGGAAAATTGATGCCGGAATGGCGTCCCTGGTGGTTTGAATTAGAAACGAGGAGGAAAATCGCTTTACGAGTCCGTGGAATTTTGACTAAGTACCTAATGGTGCAGATCTTTCTACTATCATACCGAAAGGGTACGATACGATAATAGAAAAGTGAAGGAGGGAGGAGGTCCAAAATTCATGAGAACTTGTCGTACCTAGTTCCCATTAATTTCATTCGGAGTTGAATTTTCAAAAATCCTTTCTTAGCAGATGTCAATCCATTCCGTTTGGTTGAGATCGCGATAGTTTGAGCTGTGCGTCTGTCAGTCAGTCAGCTTTTCCTTTTATATAATATTTAGATATTTTTTTAGTATTATTTATTAGTTAGTGACTTGTTGATGTCGGGAAGTAATCAGAAAAACTAACCTCAAAGCCAAAGCCAGTTCAGTGTTCTCCATCAAACTGGAATAAGCAACGTCCAAAGGAGTAGACCCCCTCAAGGACGGCCTCGACAGTAAAATGTTAGAGTTCTCCAGCAGGAAGTCGAAGTGGTCAAACATGGCCTTCTGGTTCTGTCTACCCGTGCGACAGAAGTAGCAGAGGAAGCGACAACACGCTACCACCATCTCGTGAGAGGTGTCCTGTAAAGGAGTATGAACGTAGACATTTAAGTAAAATTTTGAAACTTTTTAAATTTATTACAGAGGATTTAGCTTTTCGGAGTTATGTGCGTTTTACGTTATTCACTTGCTCTAACGGTGAAGGAAAACACCGTGAGGAAATCTTCACATCTGAGAGTTCTCCACAATGTTCTCAACGTTGTGTGAAGTCTGTCAATCAGCACTTGTCTAGCGTGGCAGACTAACTATGGCCAATTCTTCCCTTCTCATTCTGAGAGGACACCCGTGCTCTGTAGTGAGATGGTGGGTTGATGATTATAGATTGTAATGAAAGGGTAATTTTACCTTTTCCTTGTCCTCGGGCGTGGGTTGCGCAGCGGTGGGCGCGTCGGACTGCGCTTGCGCACGTCTCCCCAAAGTGTTCATCATAACTGCCATTACGTTTTCGTGTACGCGTAGAACTCTACACAGATATTAAAAACCGACTAATTGCGAGTCCAACTCGCACACGAAGGGTTCCCCGCACCATCGTACAAAAAATCTCAAACCAGTAAAATAAAAAACTGCAAGTAAATGACGGACAGCGCCATCTTGATGTAATTTATTAAACTAATAATTATTTGGTCGGAATATAAATCTTTAATTGTTCATGTGAGTTTTCGAATTTTTTCTTTACTTGTGCTATAAGACATTGAGTACACCTACCAAATTTCATGATTCTTGGTCAACGGTAAGTCCTACCCAGGTTTTGATTCCCCCGAATTGATAGAAACGAAATTTGGCATGCAGATTATGACGTGGACATCCGCTAAGAAAGGAAAAGGATTTTTGAAAATACAACCCCTAAGGGGGTAAAATAGAGGTTTGTAATTTGTGTAGCCCACGCGGACGAAGTCGCGGGCAAAAGAAGTCCTTGGGGGAAATACTGGGATGCAGAACATGCTAGTATGAAAAAGAGATTAGGACCTTACCTAATTAAATCTGGATGCTGGAAGAACGTATGGTTGTTGACTAGTTTCCTGTAATGGAAAAAATAACATAATATCTCTTTCTCATGAGTTCTTCCCCTTCTTGATACATTTGCACCGGCAGCAAGACTCAAGTTATCATATTTCAGTTAAATTTTCGTTGCCATCAAAGAGCAGATATTTTTGTAGAAAATGTTAGATAGAAGAATCATATCTGGTAGAGATCTCTCATAGAGATAAGTGCTTCCCTGTTCGCTTTTACTAACTTTTTCTCTTTACTGTAAATGTTTTTGGTACAAATAAAAATAAATCTCACCATAGTCTCTTCCTCATGAGTTCCTCCTCTTCTTGGCTCATCTGTACAGGCAGTAGAGCTCTGATCTGGCTCAGGCCGACCCACATTTCAGCCACATCTTGTTTGGTCTTCGCATTGATGACGTATGTCTTTTCGAGAGCACGAATTAGTTCACCCACTGCATCGTATTGGCGAACGAGAAGACTAGAATAGAAAATGAATATCCATACTCCAGTCTCCATCCATACTAATATTATAAATGCAAAAGTGTGTCTGTCTGTCTGTCTGCTAGCCTTTCACGGCCTATCCGATTAACCGGTTTTAACGCGATAGTTTGCATCCCGGGGAAGGACATAGGCTACTTTTTATCCTAAAGAGTTCCCACGGGATTTTAAAAACCTAAATCGATGCAGACGAATTCGCGGGCATCATCTAGTTATAAAATAAAACATCTGACTGACGCTAGAGGTCAACGAACATTGCGTAGTTAGGTACCGCGGGGTCAATGCCGATCAATTAAAAATCTTGGTTTGCATAGAAGATTACCTGAACATCTCTCTAACAAGTTTCGGAGTTTCGATCTGCGACTCCTCAGCCCAAGTCACGATTGTCTGGATCAGCACCTTTCGGAACTTTTCCTCTGGCGATTTCTTCACTGGTTCTTCGATGGCCTAAAATATTTTCAGTTTGTAATCATCATCATCATTGTCAACCGACAGATATCCACTGCTGTACGTAGGTCTCTTGTAGGGACTTCCACACGCCACGGTCTTGTGCCGCCTGAATCCAGCGACTCCCTGAGAATTGTTTGAGGTCACCTCACATCTATTCTGCCCACGTAGTGGGGATCTCTGCTTTCCGGTGCGAAATCGCCATTCTAGCATCTAGGACCCCATCGTCTATCGGTTTTGCGAGCTATATATCCTGCCGATTGCCACTTCAGCCATTAAACACAACCCAACCCAAATTTGGTTAAGTTTCTTTGTTTCTTGCGCTGTTTTAAGATAGAGCGATGCGGCGGCGGCGGTGGCGGCGGGGTAGTACTAGTAATTTACCAAATTTTTCCAAACAATAATTCCATCGATTCAATTTATTTTATTTTAGAACTAGGATCAATATAGATAGATACTGCTTAAGACTAAGGCTACACGATGCCTTTCCGGTGCGTTACGGCTCCGCACCGATGTTTGGATGGATTTGAGTATCGGGTGCCATACGGGCACTGCGTTGTCCACGCACCACTCTCCTCGCCTCGTCTCTCTGGTCCCAAGTCCGTTGCCCGTGCGGTGCGGCGCCGCACGACGACGTACCGCATTGTGTGGCATGGTAGACTGGGGGCACACGATGCAAGATTTCACCGTATCAGCGGGCACACGAGCGGTGCGGCGCCGCAACGTTGTTATGTCGCAGTGGCGCCGTAGCAGCGTTGAACAGTATGTTAATAAAAACAACTGAGCGGTGCCGCTCCGGTGTCGTAACGCATTCACCCCTCCCCGCCTCGTCTCGGTGGTTGCAAGTCCGGAGCGCATCGTGTGACATGCCACAGATATTTCTATGTAAGACGACGTAGCGACACCGCTCCGGCGCCGCACCGCCGCCGCAACGCATCGTGTGCCCCCGCTCGTACAGCGATTCCTACGTAGGATGACGCAGCGGCACCGCTCAGTCGCCGCACAGCAAACGCAACACATCGTGTGGCTTCACTCTCAGGCGATTCACTTAGCCACCGCTCTAAAATCAGTATTTAACCGTATAATTTAATATTTACCTTCGCTTCTTCTTCTAGCTCCTTGACTGTATTTATGATATTGTAAAGTTTTCCGAAAGCACCAGTTTTTGTCTCTGGTTCTGGCTCCTAAAAAAACACAGACACTAATTAAAATGTTATAAGTACTTAGTTGTTCTATTTCATGAAGATCGTTTGGTGATGTTAGTGTGAGTGTACACATTGTTACAGTGTGCATGGAACTCAGGCTGAGATCTATAGAGCTTCGCTCAGACTTAAGTTTAAGTTCAAAGAGGACGGATTTATGCCAGCGATAAACTTAATGCTGTCTCGTTTTAACAGTGTTTTGAGTCTGAGCAAAGTCAAAGTGTGGTCTATAGATAGCAATCTAATACTGAAATCGATAGAGCGTACTTTGACTTCGCTGAGACTTAAGTTTCAGTTCAAAGAAGACGGATTTATGCTGTCTCGGTTTAACAGTGTTTTAAGTCTCAGCAAAGAGTGCTCTATAGAGCTCTATAAATCTAAGGGTGAGACCTATAGAGCGCACTATGACTTTGCTTAGACTCAAGACAGAGTTAGAAGGAGACAGATGTATATTTCTCACATAAATCTGTCTCGGAGTTATGTGCGTTGTAAGTAATTCAAATATATCAATTGCTTTAACGAAGCAAAACATCATGAGGAAACCTGCATGGCTGAGAATTCTCAAAGATGTGTGAAGTCTGCCAATCCGCACTTGACTAGCGTGGTAGACTGTGGCCAAACCCTTCTCACTCTGAGAGACCCGTGAGCCGGGTGATCATGATGGTGATGACTGATGAGCCAAGAGCTTACGTCGCCGTCGGGTTCTTGCAAAGCGTTTAGCGAGACGTGTATCATGAGGCTCTCGTGGAACTCGTTCATACGCGCGATCAGGTCCTCACCGCACGGGCAGTTCTCTGGATCGTCATCTTCCAGATGTTTGAAACCTTGGATAGAAGAGAATACTGACTAAAGCTGTTCCGTAGATTAGGCATAGATTATGTTGAAAATTAAAAACACTACAGTACCGCCACTTTTATAAGTTACGGCGATGTACGAGGGTCATTCAATAAATAAAGAGACAAATGGCTATAGCTCAAAAACGGTTTAAATTGTCCTGAATGACATTGTGAACAGTTCCAACCCTTACTTGAACTTCTTAAGCTATCATTTCAACAGTAATTCTTCTGTTATCACGAATAAGTCCGTCAATCTCAAAAGAGCCTCAATAGCTCAACCGGTAAAGGAGTGGACTGAAAACCGAAAGGTCGACGGTTCAAGCCCTGCCCGTTGCACTATTGTCATGCCTACACCTAGCACAAGCCTGACGCTTAGTTTGAGAGGAAAGGGGAATATTAGTCATTTAACATGGCTAATATTCTTAATATAAAAAAAATTCCTTGAATCCAACGAGGGACCAGAAACTTCCACTGGATGTCCACATCGGGGTTCATCACCACTTGTTCGGCCATTTTTAAACCGTACCCACTTGTAAAAATTCGCATGGTTCATACACTTTTTTTACTTAACACCCACTTAACACCCCAAATGTCAACCTCACCTGCACGCGGTGCCCCCTGCGAATCAGCGAACGAGGATATGACGACCGAAGAATGGCGGGATAACCATTCCAAATGGCTTGGCTTTAAATAACACAGACCAGAGACGGGCAGCAGCGTCACTGGTGCGAAATGGCCTACAGCCCTGCGCTGACCAACCCGCCTGCCCAGCGTGGTCAGTATGGGCATTACTTCTAATGAGCAGCGCCAACAGACAAAGGCCCCCAGTTCCCGGCAGCCCTGCTATTCCCGATTAAGGTTGTGGGGAGCGGGTGGATGAGGAAGGCTGAGGACCGTGTTTGGTGGCGTGCTCTTGGAAAGGCCTATGTTCAGCAGTGGACGCAAACAGGCTGATGGATTGGATTGGACACACTTTTTATAAGTGACGCCCTACAATAGATTCATGATACATACTCAATATAGCGTTCATTTGTTCCCGTGGTGGACAACGGAATTCTTTAGTTTTCTTAGCAGCGACAGCACTAGGGAGATCAGATTGCTTGATTTCTGTATAACGTCTGCAACAAAAAGACTATGTTAGCGTTTAAACTATCGTGAGTGATTTCCATATTATACATATCTTACGCCCGGCGTTAGCCTGACTAGTTTCGAACCCATCCGGGGTCCATTTTCAAGGAGTCGACTAAACACGTGAGTTCAGCCGGGTGTAAGATGTGTATAAAAAGACTATGTGCTAAATTCTGTTGTACACAATCTCTAAACTGAACTAAAATGGCATCTACTGTTGTCCGTTTCATAATGCTCCCTGAATGAAAGGATGGCACTGGACTTAGATTTGTCAATTTAGTTTAGTTGAGAGAGTTAGCCACAATAATAACTTTTGGGCATCCTTCATCCTGCGCCGGTTTGAGCTTTTTTTTTAATAGAAATAGCGAGCAAACGAGCAAAAATCGAGCAGCTCTAAAAAACTAAGTGAGTTAAAAGTGGTCTTATCTAAAGTACGCGACTGGACAGGTCGACATAGCAATCGGGGTGGGGACGCCTCGCACACCCGCACAAGCCCCGCGCTAACCTGGTGTGGGATAGCGTGGGTGACGTGCGGGTATGTGGGGCATCCCCCCACCGTACAACCCAATTGCAATCTCGAGCTGTCGCGGACTATACCTCAGTTGATCAGTCTGCAGGTCGCCGACAAAGTCGTGCGCGAAGGCAATGATGAACTCCACCCGGTGCCGCAGCTGCATGTCGTTGAGATGCTGCAGCAGGTAGCACATCTGCAACTTCGCGCCCTCCGCCATCTTCATGTGCAGCAAACCTTTCCTGTGCTCATCTTTACCCTCTAAAAGTATTATTACCATTCTCTAAAGTCCCATATGGAAAACTTTGCTACTTTTGAAAACAACTTTTACTTACTTGAGAACAGTGTTGGCATTACTCGATTAATTTTTTAATCCATTAGTTAATTTGATTAATTTTAATCAGATTAAATTAATCGTGACTAAACTTAATTGCGATTGAGTTAATTGCGATTAGTATAGTAATTGTAATCGCGATTAATAAAATAATCATTAATCGTTAATTTGATTAATATTTCAGACAAATTAAGGTAAGTATTTATAAAACAAGCAAAAAAAAGTTTGAGCTAGCGTAATTGGGAATTATGGGACCATCTCGCAAACTTGGTCTATCGATTACATTAATTTTAATCGTTAGTTGCGATTAACTGTTTAATCGTTAATTTTTAATCGTTAATCAGATTAACTTTTTGCCAACACTGCTTGAGAATTATGAATATAAAACCTTACATTTGAATCTGTGTTTTTGGTCTGTAATCTAAACTCATCAAATGAATTGGTAATGCCTTTCCCGTATCCGTGTTTCCTGCCATGTAAGTATACCTAACCTAAATACTTTCAGGGCAAAAGTGAATAGGTATCTTTTAGCTATCTTAGGTATCTTTTAGGTATCGCTTGCTTTTTTTAAAGCATAATTTTTGTCATATACCTACCAAGCCTATTTACGCAATAAAAAAACCGGTCAAGTGAAGAAACCGGTCCGGAGAACCGGACTCGCACACGAAGGGTTCCGTATTATCGTGCAAGAAATAATACTTTTGTTCTTAGCGGCTATTTTTTAATTTTTATTATTTATTATTATAGCGGCAACAGAAATACCTATAGGTACATTCTGTGGAAATTTCTACTCTCTATCTATTACGGTTCACGAGATATAGACAGCTGAGAGACATACAGACGGACGGACAGCGGAGGCTTTGTACTTATTCAATTTCTTCAATAAACTAAAATCCAAATAGTGCTCCAAATTACATAGATTTTTTAGTTTGAATTGCGAATGATAACTAATTTAATTATTTCTAATGTGGGTAGGTTTAACAAAAACTCTATTCTCAAATTATTCTTATATAAGTATTCTCAAAGGTGTGTGAAATCTGCCAATCCGCACTTGGCCGGCGTGGTAGACTATGACCAAAACCCTTCTCACTCTGAGAGGAGACCCGTTATAGTGAGCCGGCGGCGATGGGTTGCTAATGATGATGATGAACATTAAGTTTAAAATACCTTTGTCAAAAGTAGGGTCCCAAGTCTCAGGGTTGATCATGATGAGCAGCTTTTCAACGTCTTCATCTCTCATCATGCCCACTAACAGCAGACGGTCTACGAGTTTTATTAATGGCCTGAAAGAAAAATCACAATTTGTATTTTGCCTTTTAGAACTTTGAAGGTCGCAAGGAAGTTACAAAAAGCTGGGCTTCGTAATCCAATCCAATACAGAAAGCTAAATCTCTTCAGGGCTCTTGACCAAGGCGCGTTGGAAACCCTCGTAGCTTTAGTTTTAAGTTTACGTAATTATAATTATCACCACTAGATAATATCATCCTACAAATCCGACAACTGACTATCAAAAAGAGTACAATATTGATCATAATCCATATCCATACTAATATTATAAATGCGAAAGTGTGTCTGTCTGTCTGCCTGCTTTTCACGGCCCATCCGTTTAACCGATTTTGATGAAATTTGGTGCAGAGGTAGCTTGAATCTCGGGAAAGGACATAGGCTACTTTTATCCTATATATCCTATATCCCGGAAAGTCGCGGGCATCATTAAGTTATACATAAAACCAACTAGTCTTCTTATAATACTCACAGAAACAAGTTCTCGTTGCTTCCTCCAACAGGATCCCGGTTATGAACCTGGTTAGTTTCCACGGCTTCTGCCAGCGCTTGCATGACGAACTCTCGCACCACTTCCAGCGGGAAGTACGGGGAGTACAGATTGCTGATTTCCGTTATGCTTTCCCTGTGGATTGACATAATATCAATTGTTTAGTACAATATAACTCAAAGCTAGCCTTATCTGATTGCTGTACAAATCAAGCCCGCGTGGGATGGTGCTAAGAATGCTGGCTACATTTCACCGTTGGACAGCCTCGACTGTCCCGTTTTAACTCTACAAAGTGCGCTCTATAGATCTCGGAATAGAATGAGATTTTGGCTTTGTAGAGCATTGTCTCTGCCACTCATACTATGTGACATTTTGTCAGTCTCAACGACAGAGACAACGCTCTACGAAACCATTATCTATAAAGTAGATGTATAATATTTTCTGCTGCGTATTGTACGTGTTGTAATTTGTACTCACGCTATGTCAGTCATCTTCATCTGCGGCCGCACGCTCTCAGTCTGCAGCGAGCGGAGGCTGTGTCTCATTTCCGGTTCCTCGTAAAGTGACTTCAGCTCCGGCCCCAGTGGGATCACAAACTCATTTTTACACGCTTCCCTGCATAGAAGAAAACCTTGAGTTAGGACATGGAATCTCCACAGACCGCCACTATATCTATACTAGTGTGCGAAGCGATTGAAATTCGCTAACACCAGAATTTCAATCGTGAGGATGGTTTTAAACTAGCAAGTATGTGGAATCCATTGGTAGAATATGCAAACCAAGACAGCATTGAACGACATCAAAAGTTAATAGCGTTGTGAGTGTATTTTGCCGGACAGCTCGTGAAGTTCCAGCGAAAAGAATAAGAAAGAGGGTAGTTCGCTATTGCCCTTGACAGCTCGAACTTCATCTCTCGCAGCACCGCAGTCCCGTCGTGACCACAACCCGTGCAATTGGGTTGAAATATCGACAAATAAAAACAAAAATTAATCGTGGTATGTACCCGTTATATACATTAAATTATAATAGGACATGGAACGGACTGAAAAAAGGTCGGCGGTTCAAACCCCGCCCGTTGCACTATTGTGGTACCTACTCCTAGCACAAGCTTTACGCTTAGTTGAAGGGGAAAAGGGAATAGTAAGCTCGAGTTTTGTCTAAACTATTATCTTTTTTGGGTGCTGTATCTCTAGAGAAAAAAGGAACAATTGTAGGATCATTCCGTTGTCTGTCTGTCTGTCCCATAGAATCATCAGGCAGGTATAATTGTTTAATAGTCAAACCGTAAACCGTGAATTTGTGGCTACATTACCAAAAAAAGTGTTCTGCATTTCTGTACGATCCGTGCGCAAGTAAGACTTACTTGATCGATTTTTACGAGGTAAGAAATCTCACTATGACTATGTAGCCTAGTTATACTCTATCCACAGAAATAAGTTAGTATAATATGACTGTTACGTTATCCCACACAAATGACAGACACAAAAATCTCCGTGTGTGTTAACTGTTAACCATTTTAAGGCACCCACCAATCAGAAACATATTTTCAAAAAACATTCGAAATTCAATTCTAAAATGTAGTTTCGTTTGTGATTGATTGGTTGGTAACTCAAAATAGTTAACGCCCACTGATCTTTTTGTCTCTGTCATTTGTATGAGATTACGTAACAGAGAGAGCCCTATGCCTACTAACTTCTTTCCGTGTATAGAGTATAGTGAGCCCACTTACATAGTAGTGGCATGTGACTCCAGATGCAAAGCTATGAGCAGATCATAGAATCCCTGTCGGAGCGGACCGGACATGTACTGCGACTGGATGGCATAGAGCAGCTGCTTTTGATCCACGTGTTGGCAAAGAGCATGGGCAGCTCTGAAAAACAAGTATTTCAAAATTGTTATAGTGAAGTGTCAAGGCGGTACATGAATTCATCGTCATGATTAGGGTCCGGATAAATATGTATTAAAAATACAAAATATGTACTACATATAATATAAACCAAAAAAATGTAAAAAACTTATGCAAAAAGTATGGAGTATAAAATAACAATACCTTTCATTTTCAACATTGGTTATTACAAAAAATCGTTTACTGTAGGAACAGTTATATTTAAAAATAAGTTATAACAATTTCCGACTCACTACAGAGCACGGGTCTCCTCTCAGAGTGAGAAGGGGTTTGGCCATTGTCTAATACGCGGGCCAAGTGCGGATTGGCAGAATGAAATGTTTATTATTATAGAAATAGTTTTTACCTGTAATTGCTCTGGTAGCACAATGCCGCATACAACGTGAGTGTATGGGAGTGGAAACTGAGCAGTTTGTCCATTTCTATCAGTTCAAGGATATCGATGCAGCGGTCCTCCTCTGTGAACGAGATAAAGTTCTAAACTAAAACTATCTGGAATCTAAATATTATAGGTCGGATTGGGTATTTGACTACATCAAAAATAAATTATTTCTCAGTGATTATTAAATAAAGGGTCTTCCAAAATACGTAAAATCCACGCCCTTTGTTGGTTTTAAGTGTAATAACCATTTTAAATAATTATCGATTAAACTAAAAAAAGCACGTCAAATGATTGTGACGTCACACACCGGTATTCCATAGAATCTCGCATACTAAGTGCGCGTTTTGATGTTTGATAAAAAGTTACTGATTTGACTAGTTGTCAAATACCGTATTACGGCGGATGTCTACCTATTGTCAGCAATTGCAAACCATGACGAAAAAGCTAGGTGCTAAACAACCGAGGCTGGTCAATCGCTCTAGGCCACTGTTGTTTTAGGACAACGCTTAACCACACATTGGGGCCGATTCTCTTGTACACAAATCTCTAAACTAAACTAAATTAACGGGTCTAAATCTAGTGCTATCCTTTTCCGCAAAAAACATTATGACAGGGATGGCAATAGATTAAGACGTGTCATTTTAGTTTAGTTCAGAGATTGTGTACAAGAGAATTAGCCCCACTGCACAACAGACGGCTACCAAATTAGAGGAGCTTCAATTGGAACGTTACAGAATAGAGAGCAAAAAATATAATTTAGGTTTCTTTTCCGCTGTAATGAGATGAAAAGTTGTGTTTCGCACGGCTGCAAAATTATTTGCACTCGTGCCTTTGAATTCCTCGCTACGCTCAGGATTCTACTTTTAACGAGCGAAGCGAGTGAAACTTTGAATCATTCTCTTGCTTGGAATTCAATACAATAGATACACTCGCGCCAAACAACAATTTTGCAACCAGAAATTTTTCATCTAAGTAGTGATATAATAATAATCATCATCAACCAATAAACGTCAATTGCTGGACATAGGTCTCTTGTAGGGACTTCCACATGCCACGGTCTTTTACCGCCTGAATCCAGCGGCTCCCTGCGATTCGTCTAATGTCGCTGTCCTCTAGTTCTCCTACGGATCTCCTCATTTCTGATTTGATCACGTAGAGAAGCTCCAAGCATAGGTCGAGTCAAGGTCGCTATTCCAGCGCGTTGTAAGTAGTAGTGACTGTACAGAATTTCAATTACCACTTACCAGGTATGTGGAGAGCCAGCATGGAGACAGCATCTTCGCACAGCATGGACCAACCCCGGATATCCGACAGCTTTAAGGCGTGAACTTGCAGTGATTGATTTGGAACCTTCAATTAAATAAGCAATAAAATTATAATAAAAAACCGGCCTAGTGCGAGTCAGACTCGAGCACCAAGGATTCCGTACTACGATCGTATTTTTTCGACATTTGGCACGATAAAGCAAAAACTATTAGGTAGGTATGCGTAAAAATAAATAAAAATCTGTTCTAGAATGTATGGATAAATCCCTTTCAAATGATACCCCACTTGGTATATCTTACTTTGAAAGTTGAAAATAAGTATTAATTATTTGTTCATGAACACATTTTAATTTTTTTTGTGATGTATCCACAAATTCACGGTTTTCGGATATGTCCCCTTAAGTGTGCTATAAGACCCTATAAGACCTACCTACTCGTCAAATTTCATGATTTTAGGTCAACGGGTAATTACCCTATAGGTTTTGATTCCCAGACAACGAAGTGATGTAAATGGAGTAAAATGAAGTGAACGATGAGTGTTCCTTTGTTACTTTTGACGTACGGAACCCTAAAAAGTAAACTTACCCTAGCCCACTGGTGGGGTTTGAGGCACTGGACCTTCAGCCTAGGCGGGAACTGTGGGTTGACGTGCTTGTCACTAGTGGGCAGCACTGCCGCACTCAACGGAAGGCTTGTGGAAGATCTGCCGAGCTCGATTTGAAGGATCTCCTTCGATGTTGCCTCTACGAATATTGCCGGGAACAGTTTGGTATCCGGTTCCATCTGGAATAAATTTTGTTGGATAAAGTTTGAAAGAAAGAAAGAAAGAAAGAAAGAAAGAAAAGTTTTTTATTTGATCACAATGAACACTCCTATAGGAATAGGATATGAGGAATAAACCTTATGGGCTGATTACACCTACCGATTAGTGAAGCGAGACAGTAAAATATCACACGGCCGAGACAGTGCTGTGGTGGCCGCTTATACGTATTTCGAAATTGCGCCGAGCACTCTTAAGTGTTTAAATACCAACCGAGTACTCGGCCGAGGACACTGACTCGCCACTGTACTCGTTAGGTGTAATCGTACCATTAAACCTAATTTAATTAACTACATAATAATTATACTTATAGGTAAAAAATATTCAAAATAAAGTGTCACGTGTGACCAAATATAGGTCTCGTGTTTTAATTTAATCCTAAGATGATACCTACTTAACTAATTTCATAAAAACTGCCGTACCCCTTAGCCCGCTTCCATCTTAGACTGCATCATCACTCACCACAGCTGTGTGTGTGTGTGTGTTTGTGTGTGTGTGTGTGTGTGTAATCAGTACCCTTATTATAATTGCGGAAGTGTGTTTGTTTGTTGGTTTATTAGTTTTTTGGTTTGTCCTTCAATCACGTCTCAACGGTGCAACGGATTGACGTAATTTTTTGCATGGGTATAGATAAAGATCTGGAGAGTGACATGGGCTACTTTTTATCCCGGAAAATTAAACAGTTCCCACGGGATTTTTAAAAAACCTAAATCCACGCGGACGAAGTCGCGGGTATGATCTAGTATAATACGAGGCATGCCTTTTAAGTTTTGTCGTTTGAAGAAAAAAACACAACTAGAACCTTATAGTACTTTTTATTGTTTTTCAAAGTATTCACCACGTAGCTTAATACACTTTTCCATTTGCTCAAACCAGTTATTATAACATTTATTCCACTCTAAAGTGGGGGTGTCCAAATGGCTGACTTGAAAGCGTCGACTGCTTCTTCACCGGACTGGAACCTTTGACCACGAAGACTTTTCTTAATTTTAGGAAATGTAAAGAAATCGTTAGGGCTTAGGTCAGGACTGTATGGAGGATGGTCAAGAATTTCTACTTATTCCTGCTTCAAATACTCAATCGTTTGACGAGCCCTGTGTGAGCTTGCGTTGTCGTGGTGCAGGATGATGCGTCGCTTTGAGTTAGATTTTCGAAGTTCGGCGATGACTTGTGGTAAACAAACTGTGGTATACCACTCTGCGTTAACCGTTCTACGATCTTCAAGTGCAATAGTCGCAACATGGCCGGTTTTTCCAACGAACGTGGCCACCATCTTCTTTGAAGTGCTTCGAGAACGAACAACTTTAGTCAGCTTTGGCTCGTCTTGAAAGACCCAGATTGTAGATTGTTGTTTGGAATCAGGATCGTAAGCATAGATCCAAGATTCGTCACCACTGATGATGTCGTAGACGTGATTTGACTCTCCTCGGTTGAACCTTTGCAGAGTTTTCTTACACCATCTGACGCGGGCCGCCTTGTGATCGTCGGGAAGCAGATGCGGTATCCAACGGCAAACTAGCTTTCTCACACCAAGCGCTTCATGCAAGATCTTCTGAATGGTTGTCCCTGAGATGCCTAATAGAGCCTCTATCTCTCAACACGTCACATGACGATCTTCGACAATTAGTTGTCTCATAGCAATGATGTTATCTTCAGTGAAGGCGGATTTTGGCCGTCCTTCGCGAGATTTGTCACTAACACTAGTATGTCCACGCTGGAATTCTAAATACCAGCGTTCGACAGTCCGCAGACATGGGGCTACATCACTGAACACAGATGTTAGCTCTTAGAAACACTGAAGCCGTGTCAGGCCTCTTCTAAAGTTGTAGAAAATTATTGCACGAACATTTTCCTTACAAAGATTCATTTTCGTACGTAACCTGACAGATTCGAATCGACGCTGTGACTAAACAATAGCATTAATCCTAATACTTTCAACTGTTTTGAGATTCAAAATTTAAACACATTCGAATATAAAACAGTTCCAAATTCAAAATTGCCGGGAAATATGGAAACGACAGAACTTAAAAGGCACGCCTAGTATAAAAGGAAAGGGTGACTGACTGGCTGACTGATCTATCAACGCACAGCTCAAAGTACTGGACAGATCGGGCTGAAATTTGGTACGCAGTTAGCTATTATTACGTAGGCATCCGCTAAGAAAGGGTTTTTGAAAATTCAACCCCTAAGGGGGTAAAATAGGGGTTTGAAATTTGTGTAGTCCACGCGGACGAAGTCGCGGGAATAAGCTAGTCTAGTATAATATAATATACCTTAAACTTAATGCTAGTGTCTTTCCCCTCGCAGGTGAAGGCCACAGTCCCAGTGGACGTGTCAACGGAGCATCCTATAAACATGCCCTGCGACGCGCCCTTGCCCGTGGCTTCGGCCATCACTTCGTTGTACAGCTCGTCGGCGCGGGCCATGTAGCAAGATTGACGATTTACACTGAAAATTTAAAGGTGACAAGATTATTGAAGTGAATTCTTAAGTACCGTTGTGATATTATAAAACTCTAGGAAAAGCTACATTAAAAAGAGACAAACACATCATCTCTCTATCTCTATACATAAAAATGAATCGCTGAATGTGTTGCTGATCGCAAATCTCGAGAACAGCAGAACCGATTTCACTAATTCTTTTTTTATAATATTCCTTGAAGTACGAGGATGGTTCTTACGGAGAGAAAAATTTAAAGTATTAAAATTTATTTTTTTAATTATTTCACCGGTTTATTTAACTGACAAATTCTATACCAATCGAAAGTATGAAGCCCATAGAATATGCAAACGTTATTTTTTTCCCCGGATAGGCAAGTATAAACAGGTATATCGATACTACTAACTTGCACCGCGTTAATGAATAAAAGTTAAATGAAAATAAACATTTTTATTTCATTAACCCAACGTTTGCATATTCTATGGACTTCATACTTTCGATTGGTATGGTTTTTTTTTTTTTTAATATTAATTAATCATCCTGGACTGAAACTTTTTAGGCAACCCATATTATGCAATATAATAAATAATAAAAAAATAAAATGAATATAAAATACGTTTCATCCATTAACCAGCTCAGTGAAGGTCGTTCTATAGCGGGATCCAATACTAACAGTGAAACGGTCAGTGATGATACCTAATTAGTAATTACCTACCTTTCGACAACACGATCGTAATCATCAGTAATGATGACGGACGACTTGGTGACTTTGTTCTGGTTGAAGTCCTTGGAGTGCAGATGGTATTGTGTCGTCACCCAGCCGATGTAAACGTGTGTTGGGTCTTGACCGGGGAAAATTCTGTTGGAAAAGAAATACTTATGATACCTATTGATCATCACTGTCAAGGATTTCGTACCCGAAGGGTGCCAACGGGGTCCTATTACTGTCCGTCCGTCTGTCAGGGGGCTATATCTAATAATTCGTGATAGGTAGAGTTGAAATTTTCACAGAGTATGTATTTCTATTACCGCTAGGTATAACAACAAATAATGAAAATTTTAAAATGGCCGCTATAAAATTTTACCGATTTCAACGATAATAAAAAAAAAAAATATGGGTATAGGATAGCTAGCTACCTTTTTAGGATACATACATTTCTACATAGGAAATTTAAAAAAAACCCAAATCCACGTTAACAAAGTTGCGGGCTAGTAAATCGAATAATAAATATTATATTTACGTAATTTAAAAAAACTTACTTGGCCAGCGTGGTAGACTAAACACTTCTCACTCTGAGAGGAGATCCTTGCTCTGTATTAAACCGGCGATGGGTTGATCATGATGATAAAAAAAACTTCAAACGCGACTCGTTAGTCATGTGGCATGCGAAAGTTTCTACTTTGCAATCGAGTTCGACAATTCGACTCGAGAGCGCGCGCGGCGAGTCAATTTACTCGATTGCTCGAAACAATCGGACAACATCTCAATGGTTTTATGAAAGAGCGAGAGAATCCTTGATTCGATTGAAAAATATCTCGATTGTTGAAACATCTAAGGTATAAGTATCTAATGACGAAGACAAACCTGACACCATAGAAGTACTCGTTGATGAGCTTCAAGCAATCCGCGTCGAATATTTCATTGCCCACCGTCTCCGTGGCGGCCGCGGATAGCGTACCGGCTGTCATCTGCTTGCGGTCCAGTGGTGGGGTTGCTACTGCAAGGTTGTTCTGAAAGCGTTTGAACTATCGTAAGTGATTTCCATTATGGATATGGAAGAATCCAGCGGTATTTACTGTAAAAGTTTGCAAACCGAACTGACAACTTTTTAAAAAAAATATTTTACAAAATAAAAATAGGTATATGTTTTAATTCTATTTGTAAATGGAATTAAAACAATAATTTAAATAGAACACTGGATATAGAATTCTTAAGAGATATTATGTAACCTCCTCGAAGGTTCAGGCCGGACTGACTCTAAAGGTCTGCACTCTGTTACCCTTTTGTGTTCAAGCCAGACCTGTTCCTTAGTCAGCCTTTATGGATACAGTTAAGGGGTGTAACAGAACGAATACAGCATTTAAAGTGTAGTAAATAATAATAATTGTAAAAGTTAGAAAAATAAACGAATCACCTCATTTAAAGTGCATCTATGAAAAAGGAGATATTGGTCTTAAACAAAAAGATAAAGCTAAAATAGGTACGTATATAAAATACTGGTTAATTTTTCACATCAAATTGCATCAAACATTAGTAAAAAAAACAGAAGAAAAGTTACGTTACTTTAAGCATATTAAAATTTAGTATCATGAAGAAACGATTATGAAAGTCGCTTACAACAAAAAATACTTAATTTAAAAGTTTTTAAAAAACCACGACTGCGGTTTGCACTGCATCCTTTTCAGCCGCCATTTTGCCTTTTTAAGAATTTTATGCACCCAGTGACATTTGCGCTATCGTTTTCGTTACGAATCTAATAACGTACAGTTCTTGCATTTCACGAAGACGAGTGAACTTTACTTGTGGTTATGTCGCATACATGGACATTGTATAAGTGTGCGTGCATATCGATTATCAAATCAATCAGTCACGAGCAAGCGCTCGCAAACGCATACATTTACTTTACCTTACTTATACCGATACCACAGAACTATTTGCCCTCTCGTGAAATGCAAGAACTATTATCATATTTTTACAGGTCAAATAAGTACATATTCAACTCTCCTTTTGGGCTTCGTTAAAAAGATAAAAAAAACGGGTCGAAGAAATTTTACCAAATTAGTAGATTCTTAAAAGAAACTGCAAGCTATCAGAAGATCAAAGCGACGAAATTTAGACGAACTTACATTTAAACCAGTTTGACTTCCGTACAAATTCGGCCTACTTGGCCTACCCTGCGCATGCCTTTGTATTGCCTTAGGAGAAACATAAGTCAAACAAAATAATATCAAAACTTAAAACCAATTGTATGCATTGCAAATAATAAACCCAGGGATAATAAAAACCGGTCAAGTGCGAGTCGGATTCGCACACGAAGGGTTCCGTACCATCGTACAAGAAATAACATTTTTTTTTAATTTTCATGGCAGCCATTTTGAATTTTTAATTATTTTGTTGCTGCAACGGTAATAGAATGTATTCTTATTCTAATACGTAGGTAGGTACTCTGTGAAAATTTCAACTCTACCCGCTGACAGACGGACGGACGAACAACGGAGGCTTAGTAATAGGGTCCCGTTGGTACCCTTCGTGTACGGAACAGTATGGACGAAACTATTAACTACTATGGATACTAGTTAACAATATAGGTTTATCGTGTCACTGAGATGGTTCGTGAGGATGATAGTTGACGTAAAAACTGGTCAAGTGCGAGTCGGACTCACACATGAAGGATTCCGTACCATCATATTATGTACTTTTAAAATACTTTCAATTTACATGGCAGCCATTTTGAATTTTTTATTATTTGTTTTAAAAGCGGCACTAGAAATACACATTCTGTGAAAATTTCATCTCTCTACCTATTATAGTCCACTGACAGACAGACAGACGGATGGACGGACAGCGGAGGCTTTGTAATAGGGTTCCGTTAGCACCTTTCGGGTACGGTATTGCGGAACCCTAAAAATCAAGGAATTCAGAAGCTGTCTCAGTTTAACGGTAAACCTATGTATGATCTATTTAGAAAGGGTCCAAACTACTTCAAATCTAAATAAAAATTCTACTTAAAATAAAAATCTATGGAAGGATTAAGGATTGAAACTTGGGTTCAAACAAAATTTAACTTAACTACAACGAGATACGGTTGTTATTTACCTGAGATACTCTAATTTGAGGGTTAGGTCTTCTCATACCTCCTCGGTCTGGGGACACTTCAGTATCGCTGAATGGGTCTGGTGTTTTGGATTTACGGGTCTTGCCCCTTTCGCCGCTTTCACCGCGTTTGCTTCTGAAGAACCTAATAAAAATGTCATATTGTTATTCATATGAATAATGTCACGTGTTTTATCGACCTTAGATAAAAAAAAACTGGTGAGCCCCTAACCGGTGTTTTTTTGTTTTATTCTGATACAAGTTAGCCCTTGACTGCAATCTCATCTAGTGGTAAGGGATGATTTTTTATTAATTTTATTCAGTTGTTTTTATCAAAATGTAACCACCACCAGTCTCTTCGGAGGCGTGGGTGCGATCCCACCGCTGCCACCATGTTGTATTAATGAAACGCGTCTCGGATGACAACTAACTGTTAAACTAGCGACCCGCCCCGGCTTCCCATGGGTGCAATGTAGATACTACTTAATATGTTGTCATTGAGGTGTCATTGCCTCGGAAACTCTCTAATGAGAGGATTTTTTTCCGACCTAATTCACATTATTTCAATTTCTCTAGGATCTCTAATTTTTGGAGAATTAAACTATAGCTATAAACCTTCCTCTTGAATCACTCTATCTATTGGTGAAAGCCGCATTAAAATCCGTTGCGTAGTTTAAAAGATCTACGCGTTCATACATACATACAGACGCGGGAAGCGACTTTATTTTATACTATGTAGAGATACCCACAACAATAACTGTCATTACAGGGTATAATGGATGATGATAATAAAATCCATATAATGCAGTCTAAGATGGAAACGGGCTAACCTGGAAGGGGTATGGCAGTTTTTATTAAGCCCATACCACTTTTGTTTTTACACGGCATCGTACCGGGACGCTAAATCGCTTGGCGGCTTACTTGAAAGGAGATCTTCCTCTCTTTTCTGCCTTTTTGTCTTCCGGAGACAGACTGGTCCCAAGCTCATATTTTGCCATTTCAGCTTCACTGGTAGAGCGATGCATGCCGTTTACAGGACCTGCAAAACATTATCGTCATTAAATATGATTTTTCTGGTACGGTACTTTTTTTTTAAAGAACATTAGCCATGTTAAATGAATAATATTCCCCTTTACTCTCCAACTAAGCGTCAGGCTTGTGCTAGGAGTAGGTACGACAATAGTGCAACGGGCAGGGTTTGAACCGTCGACCTTTCGGTTTTCAGTCCACTCCTTTACCCGTTGAGCTATTGAGGCTCTCAGTCTCTCTCTCTTTTCGAGTTAAATATCGTTAGGTCCAGCTAAGTACTTTGGATCGCAGGCATAGTTCAGCTTTGTTCGCAGGCTTTATGGTATATCTAAGTCTAAGTATAGTAGCGGCAGAGAATAATGTACATCGATCTTCATCATCATGCAAGCCAAAGAAAGTAATAATTTTTGAGCCACGATGATGGCATTATGAAATGCTAGTCATCATTTTTTTTTAAAGAATATTAGCCAAGTTTATCATGCTGACTAATATTCTCCTTTCCCCTCCAATTGAGTGTAAGTAAAGCTTGTTAAATTTGAAATGGAGAAAGTTTATTCCCCGACACATTTTATCTATCTCGGAAATGAATTCCGACGTGATATTTAAGAAACCTATATCCACACGGATGAAGTCGCAGCCATCATCTACCTACTTTGTTCTTTATAAGATTTGTTTAATAATAATAATTCCGAAACAAGAAACTATGTAGTAGAATCAGACAAATTAATAAACCACCTGAAAGAAACATCGCAAGCTAAATTTAAGCAAAGCACTTTTGACTTGCTTGGGTTAGTGCTAAGCTAGACACATTAGTAACTGCAACGTTGCATCGTACGGGAACGCTAAAATGCTTCGACTACTAAGAAAAGGTTAGGATAAAATAAGCGATAATTTGGTATAAGGCACTTGTCTTACCGCCGACGAGGAAGCGACTAGCTATCGACTATTTTATGGCCCAAGAAACGCATCACCGATGTGTGATAAGCGTGTCAATTAAAAAACATTGTTGATTGCCAACTGTACACACTGTCAGCAAGAACTCTCTCACCATTAGTTTATTTTATTTTATTGAACCACCAATTACTTTATCGCAACAGTATATAACTATTTTATCGCAGCAACAAGAGCTATCAAAGAAAAATACCTATTACTCAGCAATGCTCTCTTGGCGATCAAAACACTGGCACAGTTTGCGCAAGAATTAAATGCCTGTCAAACTTGTACACTTGTTCTTAGGCCAGTGATAAATAAAACTATACCAATTACACACTCGCTTCTACGTACAGTACGCGGCCAAAAGTAATGTACATCGGCCTTTAGAATGACATTTCGGCTTTGTAGAGCGTCACTCATACCTATAATATTATGACGGTTTGTCGGTCCAACGACGGAAACAGTGCTCTAAAAATTTATCTCCTTCTAAAGGTCTATGTACATTACTTTCGGCCGCGTACTATTTAGTTGCTTGCCAACTCGGTTCTAGTTTTAACTCAACTAGTTTCTTGCTAATCGTCGGCGGTCGAACAAGTGCCTTATACAAGAAATGTAGTGGTTGTGTATAAAGCATAGCTAAATATAGGTATCGGGGTAAACCTGGTTGCAAGTTATAATTCTGAATGGTAACCCCACGAGACATGGACCCCTTTCTGGGAGGTTTCGAAGGTTGCCTTTTGACTTTAGAACTCGGCATCTCTTCTTGGTTTTCGTCGTAGTGCAGACCTTATGGGGAAAAGGGTATAAAAGGGTAAAGAGATGCAAGGTTGCTAGCATTCATAATACCCCCCGTACCCCCCTTACGCAACAAAAATTAAAGGTTTTCTTATTCAGTGTACGTACATTATTTACAATGGGTAAAGTTGCAACAATCAAAGATATACATTCAGGGTAAAAATTGTACACTTAAAATATCATTACAAGTAATTATGTACAGAGTATATTTTGTAATACAAACATAGCCCGTGCTATGAAGCTATATAAATATAAAATTTTACAAGGAGGACAATTTTGAGAGAATTACAAATTAGAGACTTTGAGTTGAAGCTTTTAACATCTATAGTCCGCGACATGTTGAGATGGCAGGCGGGAGTCGCCCCGCACATCCGCACGTCACCCGAGCTCGCCCGCACCGGGTTAGCGCAGAGGCTGTGCGGGTTTGCGGGGCGTTCCCTCCCCGATTGTCATTTCAACCTGTCGCGTACTATACAGTGCGACAAGGCTCTTTTGGCGCGTGGCGAAAAACGAAACTAACGCCGCCATCTTGTAAAGTGTCACGCTGCCCCCCTATATGCGGTGTTGCTAAGTAAAAAATCTGAAATTCACTGTTTTAATTTAATTTGTTTATCAAATATTAGATTTATTTATTATTTGTCAAATATTAGAGTCATTCCATATACCTACATAACATCACGATATATCCTGATAATATATACAGCATTTTGTCTGCATCTTATAGCTATATTTAGCACTAGGTAAATATAGGTAGTATTTGAGCAGATAAACATGATAAGTTGCAAGTCCATGGCCTAATAAAAAAGTTTTTATTATCTATGGCTAATTAAAATGGTTTTTATTATTCCTTCTCGATTTGGAAACAGGAACGGCTTTCCCGATTTCTCATTCAGTTAAAATTAGATAAAATTTACTCGATTTTCATTTTCAATATATTCCGTAAAATTGAGGAGATTTTATTTGCTGGCAGCCTTTGTTCTACAACTACGCCCCCCTGTCAATGTCATTCAAGTGCCAAAAGAGCCTTGTTTGTCGTACTGTACGTTGTTTTCAGTTTATACGAAAGGACCAAGATATGACAACACAGTCACAGTTCATGACAGGAACTTATAACCTGTCGTGAACTGCGCTTAGGATGCAGGAGTACCTTTAATATCGTTCATAGTGAACCCGCTTCTCATGATCTGGTCGATGTGTGCTGGCATCTGGGCCTCCACAGCCTCCTTCATCAGAATCTGCTGTCGCTCCTTTATTTCCACCCAGCGGCGGGCTTTCTCTTGCTCACTGTATAACACAAAGTTTACATGCACAAGGAATATGCGTATACAGTGTTACCAGAACGCTAGCAAAAACTTAGCGTTATTGTTACACTATCCAATACCAAAAACCATTTGCCTCATTTTGTAGTTTTAAGTGATTTAGTGTTTTTCAAACCCGCAATGTATAGCGTGTAAAACTCGGGTCAATGCCCCACCTACGACGCGGCACTGGTTCCCAGTGACCTACTTACGCAACGTTCGTTGACCTCTAGCGTCAGTCAGATGTTTATTTGTAATATATCGTGAACTTTTACAAAATATAGGATTTTTCATCATATCATATTAATCATCAGTACTATCACCTGTCTTCGTTTTTGCTAGCGCTCTGGTCACACCCTGTATGCATATTAATATCCTAATAATGTCCTCCCCCGACAAACCCTCTTTTTGGGCTTCGCCGCAATTATCGGGTGAAAAATATAATCTCCGTAATACCCTGAGGTGCGATTGTGTAAAACTTGACCATGAAAATGGTTATCATTTAATAATAATAATAATAATAAAAATATATTTATTTAAGAAAAAATATTTACAGGTTACACAAATTCAGGTATAATCATAAACTCGAAGCTTGAGTTTTTCCGTATACCGAAGCCGTTAACATTAGGTATCTACACGTCACACATATCTTATTAAAAGCTAAATAACAACACTTATAAACTAACAACATTGAACCAAATGTACGGTGTAATTTGATGGCTTAAACGTACGATTTCAGCTGTCAAACGAAAATTTCGTATTGTGTAAGTTCATAAATGCCATAGCCATTACATCGTTATGTAATGGTTATTTTAGACGATTGAGTAAAGCGTGACCAGAAATATAAAAAACATGCTCTGGGGCGCCACTTTTATGGTCTATGGTCATTAAGATTCTTTCTTCTTCTTCTCAATCTTTCACTCTTGACAGAGTGGTCGTGGCTAAGAATTCTTCACTGCTGCTCGTGCGATCTCCCTCCAGCGACTTCTACTGGTGGCATTATGTGCACACGCCGAGACAGGCGTGTTTGTTGCAGAGCAGATTACGTCCGTCCACCTAGTTGGGGAACGCCCACGTGGACGTGTGCCCTCCACTCGACCTTGTACCACGAGGTGTTCGATGGTACCACTCTTCCTTGTAACGTGCCAAAAGAACTTGTGGTCATTAAGATGGTCTTGTATAAATTAGTTCCATGGGTCTTCCGCAATAAGGAGAGATGTTTTATTTCTCTGGTCAGGCCTTATGTATGTAATTTTATGTAATGATTGACTTACTCTATGAATTCGGTCTGACAGATTACAGGAAGTGACAGCCTGAGGAATTCCCAGTTAGCCTTTTCCATTGTTTCGAAGGTGTTGTGTGAGATCTTCATACATGGCGGCGTATCTACGAATGGAAATAAAAATGTTTTATATTTCTTTTCTTTTTCGTACTTACTTTTCTTTGGATAGTAATGAAAATGGAAATTGCAAAGAAAAAACCGGGCAAGTGCAAGTTGGACTCGCACACGAAGGCTTCCGTGCCATCTTAATATCAGTAATTATATTTTCAAAAATCCTTTCCTAGCTGAGGTCTACGTCATAATAGCTCAAATTTCAGCCCGACCAGTCCAGTAGTTTGACCTGTGCGTTGATAGATCAGTCAGTCAGCTTTTCCTTTCATATTTATTTATTTTATTGTTGACAAAATGACAAAGAGTAACAATACCTACAGGATACACTTAAAACAAATAATTAATATATATCGAAATACACTGAACAATAAAATGGCTACAAGGCTACCGATAGATAGATGCGCATTTACAGGTAGACACTGAGGTTTTTATTTTTATTGTGAGATATCGGCTTTCATTGAAAATGTTAGAATGTGCAAGAAAAAAGGAAACTTAGGTAACCACACCTAAGTTTCCTTCTGTCTTAAACTATGCTTACCAGACCCAGCTGGTATTCTTGTAACATCGATTCTGGTGTCAGCCATCTCGTCCGTGTTTTCAAATATAGGTTGGTCCTTCGTATACCAATGTGTTACGTCACGTTTCATATTGCTACAAAATAAAATTCATTTTTATAGATTGAGGAGTTCAAACTACATTAGCGATTTTTATAAGACTTTCGATAATGTATAACATGAAATCATTATTTAAGAAATTATAGAAATAAGGTTGTTCATGATGATGAATGTAGTAACTTGTAGTGTGGCTAATTATATTGCACACAAAATCTTAACAAAATTACAATGACAGGTTTAAATATATTACAATCCTTTCATATTGCTCCCTACAGTAAAGGATTTCGATTTTAGACATATCAAGTCAATTTAGTTTAGAGATTGTGTACAGCAGAATTAGCAACATGGTTGTTGATTGTAAAGATTCAATCTAATACAACAAGAAAAGTTACCGAGATCAGTCTCAGTTATGAGTGTCCCAAGGCTCACCTCTAGGTCCTTTTATGTTTTTGATGTAGGTATAGAAACAATTTTATGGAAAATATTTGAAGATTATGTATTTTAAATCGGACAGGCTTAGAAATTTTAGTAAGAAAAAAATACGTTAGTGATATACATACACACAGAATGGCTCATAACCCTCTTGTAGACCGCAAGTGGTAAAATATTTCAATGAGTTGACGTCTTGACCATACGATAGCCTGAAATAGAGTCAGTACATTATTCTTAAGATCACAACACAAGAAAATTGTTGATGTACATAATAGGCAAACTAGAAACCGTAATAAGCTCGCGACTCCTACGTTCCGCCTCAGGAAAGTCCAAAAGTCGTTTGTGGGAATGAGCATAATATTTTATAAGACAATCCCACAATCAATTTTAGACTTGCCTTTACATAAGTTTAACAATCAATTAAAAGTGAGCTTCTCAAAAAAGCATATTACACAATTGAAGATTATGTACATGATAAAAGAGCGTGGATTTGGCTTGCAGCTCGCTCCAACAACTATACACGGCATAATATTGTATATAAAATCTTTTGAAAGAGCAACCGCTGAGTTTCTTGCTGATTTTTCAGGTAGTGGGTAGTAAAGCGAATTTCAAACCAACGGTAGATGCATTTGACGATTCAAAAGAAGGTACTTGTAAATGTTTATTTGAATAAAACATGTTTCTATTCTATTCTAATTTGTTACTATCATTGGAAAAAATTATATGCATTTAACTAAGAATATACATATAACCAGATCAATGAATAAGTTCACAATAAATAAGTGGTGTTACTTACCTAGCCTTTTGCCCCACTCCTAGAGTGCATGCTGGTACAAAATTATCTCCTTGAACCTCTGCAAAAGTAGTTTCTCCTCCGAGAGCATCCATGAGTAACTCTCCATTCAAGGAAAAACCTAATATACACAAAAACACAATAAATTCCAACATTTTATTTGAAATAAAATTCTTGATACAAAAAAATATGACAAATAGTGAATTAATTTACTAATTTGCTAATAAATTACTACACTTACATTTTTCAATTTTTTTTTTATTATAAAATTAATACTTAATTTTCTCTATATCTAAACGTTAACAAATAAAAGAAATTAGATTTACAGTATGAAAATTTACCAAATTTATGATAAGTGTTAATGTTAACACACTTTGAAATTACAAAACAGAACAAAACCAAGCACGGAAGCGTTTTGTTAATAATAATAATTTTAACAATATCAATAACAAGCGATGAGTAAGTGACAAAAGAGGTGATATATCTGGGGCTAACAAAAGAACTACATACTTACAGCATATAGCATATTTTGTGTTCTTTGTCAGTAAGTCTTATTAATTGTACGAGAAATGCCTCTGAAACATTGGTACTTAACCAAGTTAAGATTAAGAAAAATTTAGCATAAGGATGATTGTCTAAGTTCAAAGTTTAGAGAATAGGAACGTATAGAAAAAAAAAGGATTTAAGAGAAACGAGATGAAAAAAGAGAAAGGAGCAGTAAATATAAAGAATACAGAAGCAGAAGAAGACTAAAAAGAAGAACAGAGAAAAAAAGAACAATAGTAAACTAAACTTTTTCCAATGAATTCGGTTGAACTTTAATATCATCCTTGTGCAAAACATGGTCAAAGTTATTTAAAAGATTGGTGCTTTCAATCCAATAAAATATCAAGGCAAGTCCCGACAACGAATCAGGGACTTTGACAATTAATTATGTGATTGTAAATATTGTGTCACAAGATGGTTTTTCTTGGTAGGTTTTCCGTAATTAAGTTATTACGTGTATGCCAAATCTTTATCTTGTACTTGCGTGTACAGAAAAAAATACACACCTAAGGTTGAAAAAAAAAATCATGTTTTTTAACATGTTTGGCTACTTTTACTTCGTTTACGAGTAAATTAGGACCTTGTGCCTTGTGTTGTTTAAGTTCAGCATGATTTTTATTTCTAAACTTCTACCCATGCTATTTCGATGAAACTACTCTATTCATCGATGCTTCTATTATTAATATTAAATTTATTTTTCATAAATAAATATTAAAGCAAAGCGATGCTATGGTATCACGTTAACTGTAAAAGGCGTAGGTTTTGTCCTAGAGCCTACAAAGCTATGAAGTTGATAAGCTTGGCGTGAATTTTAAAATGGCAGGAACATCTTTAGGAACTTTTATAAAGGCTTTGAATTTTTATTGCACGAGTCTCAAAGCAGAAAAACTTCAAAGAAACTAAAATCTCCGAAAGAATTTTGATAGGTGGCAATTTTCATTTAAATCATTCTTTCATTTCAACCTTATTTTTATTTAAATAAAACTCCATCATTTAATCATTTTACTAGCCGTAAATATTTGAAAATCAATATAAGTAAATATTACAGTATTTAAATTTTGTACTTAGTCATTTAATATTTAGATTCATCGCTTTCTTTCATACTTTTTGGGACTGTTTTCAGATTTCATTTTAGTTAGTTTCAGATTCAATTTTACTAAGAAGAGCCAGCAAGAAACTGAGCAGTTACTGTTTTTAAATCAACATGAGAGAATCGATCTAAACTATGAATAAGATACAACAACCAGATTTTGTCCTTCAGTATTTTGAATAACTTGCATTGAACATAAGTATATCTTGTTATCTCTCGACAACATCGATATAGACATTTTTGTCACAGCTCAAAAAATGCATTTTTCGAAAAAACTTTGTTGGATTTTGGTCATAAAAATGTTCCAACCACGTTAATATTAAGCAAGCACATTTCTGCCAGCCAAAAATTCTTTTATTTACTTATCGTCTTGTCAATCAGATCAAGGAATACGCCTACAACGTCCCCCACCGCCCATTGCTTGCCAAAAGACTCCGTACTACCCAAGTACACTTTTTCCTCCTTGAAAATTTGAACAAAATCTTAATGCCTAACTGAAGATAACCGTTTTTAGATATTCTATTTCTTCTTAATCATGATTAACAATTTAAGTTTAATTTTGCAGATCATAAATGGTAAAATACACATGCCCATTTTCTATATTATCTTCACATTTATTAATGTAAGTTGTATTTAATATTATTCTAAGTAAATTACTTTTCATTTCATTACTTCCTATTTCTTTATTTATCCAGAGATTGTTAAACTTATATTTTATTTCAACATTTAAAAAAAATTGTATAATTCTCGAAATTAAATTGAGGTCAGTAACACTAGTGCCATCACACCACCAACGAAAAAAATAATCAAAAACAGTGCAGATTGGCAACACCTTGTGTGTACTAGTATTAGTACTGTGTATACTATGCTAATTTCTTCGAACAAAGCCCTCGTATGATTATGATAGAACTTCACTTATACAGGTAAATTATGTTCTTAATAATATTACTTAGTTTTTATTTTTTTAAAGCTTTTCTTCTAATATTTATTTTACCAGATCCTAATACTTAGAACACTCTGAAGTCAGAACAGCGCGGTTGTCACGTTGCGCTCGGCTCGCCGTTCACTAGGCACTACTAATGTTGCTCATAGATTCGACGTTTGAAAGTTTTTTCTTCTAATATTTATTTTACCATAATTATAATAATAATTATGACAGGACACCTTTACTTTAACATTTACATCTTTATGCTGTCGCAAACTCGATATTTAACGTTAAGTACCTACCTACATAAATTAAAAAACTAAAAAATATACAATTTCATGTAGGACAACCTTGTCTCTTGTTTTTACCTCTGGAAAATCATTTCTTTTTATACTAAATATGTTATGATAATGTTAATAATATTAAAAGGGACTAATATTTACAAACACGTTAGGGAAGAGGACAATAATATCGAAATTTCAATACTTTCTAAACGACAAATAATTATTACCAATACAACATTGGTGTGCTTGTCCAATAAATGTTGTTTGTTCCTGGTATTTATTGTTTTAATTTTTAGGGTTCCGTAGTCCGTACCCGAAGGGTGCCAACGAACTTAGTGCCTACTGTAGGTAATTACTTATTTACTTTTAAAGATTCTTCCGTCAGTTTTAAAAGGTATATTTTATATACTTTCTATTTCTTTACCTGACTGCTTGAGATAGATACTTTTAATGTAAATTGTCATTGTCGAATCATGGATTGATATTATTTTGCCAATTTTTATTTTCTGTATTTTATTTATTTTATTCGGTTATATTAAGTTTTATAATATGGTTGTAAGTTTCAGAAGAAATGTTTAAATCAGCTTCAAAATAATTTTGTTGTTGTTCTTTACTTTCTACTACTGATGATAATTTTGAAAATTTAGGGTAGGTATTTACCTAGTCTTCACTGTAGATATCTATTAGGGTCTCGTAATTTCAATTATCACGTATTTAAGAGTATTCCGGTGTAGAATAAGTAGACGATAGTGTAGAAGAAAGAACAGGATGCAATACGCAAAAATTTAGTTTCATCAAACACAAAATCGCTTTGTGTTAATAATTATTACAATTTCATGCCAATTTCTCTTTACTTCACGTAACATTGTTTCTTTTGATGATCTTATACACGGTGAAATTTTAGTGGTTTTAGAGCCGAGGCTAAGTGCATAGCCTTAAGCAGTACTATCTATTTAGACAATTTATATTGAGTCTTAAAATAAAAAATAATAATCGAAAATTTCGCGAACCAGTAGTAGTACCCCGCCACGTCGTCGCTCTGTCTCAGAAGTCGGAACCGCGTGGTTGTAACGTGGTACTCGGCTCCACGCCCACTACTAATGTTTCTCACAGGTTCGAGTTGGTGTCGAGATATTTTTTTTAATTAAAAAAATGCTTAGTTTTCCAAAACAAACAAGTGCCAAGCCAATAGTACTGCTTAAGGCGATTAACTTAGCCACGAACCTAAAGCTGCAAAAAATTCACTGTGTCTAAGTAATATTAGTCAAATAGTTAACAACATTTATCAGACAAGTACTAAAACACCTAACTAAAACTCACTAATCGTCTGGTCGGTTACGTCTAGGAAGCAAGCGACAATGTCACCAACTTTCAGTTGCTGCCCAAATGTGTCGCTAGTCCCACCGTGCCATTTTAGCGACTGTGGTGACCAAAAATTGTTAGGTCGTTGCTCAGAATTTGGTCGCAATACAATTAAAAACCGGAATTCACAGTCAAGATAGGGGCTTCTTTAGAGGACGATGCCCGTGACTTAATCCGCGTGGATTTAAGTTTTTCAAAATCCCGCGGGAACTCTTTGATTTTCCGGGATAAAAGTAGCCTATGTGTTAATCTAGGGTATAAACTATCTTCATTCCAAATTTCAGCCAAATCTGTTCAGTAGTTTTTTCGTGATTGAGTAACAAACATCCAAACTTTCACATTTATAATATTACTAGCGACCCGCCCCGGCTTCGCATGGGTGCAATGTAGACACTAATGTGGTGTCATTGAGGTGTCATTGCTTCGGAAACTCTCAAATGAGAGGATTTTTTTCCGATCTAATTCACATTATTTCAATTTCTCTAGGGATCTCTAATTTTTTGAGAATTAAATTATAGTTATAAACCTTTCTCTTGAATTACTCTATCTATTGGTGAAAACCGCACTAAAATCCGTTGCGTAGTTCAAAAGATCTACGCGTTCATACATACATACAGACGCGGGAAGCGACTTTATTTTATACTATGTAGAGATTAGGATTAGTCAATGATGCCTAATATTCCCCTTTCCCCTCAAATTAAGCGTTAAGCTTGTGCTAGGAGTAGGTACGACAATAGTGCAACGGGTGGGGTTTGAACCGGTGACCATTCGGATTTCAGTACGCTCTTTTAACCGTTGAGCTATTGAGGATTCAGACGACATATCCCAACCTTAATGCATTGCATAAAGGTTGAAGACGGATGTCATTTGAATTGTCCTCTAAAGAAGCCCCTATCTTGACTGTAAATTCCAGTGAAAGACCAATAATAAACACAATCATATCCACTGATTCTAATCTCAACTAAATTTTAGAGTATCCACATTCCACATCTTTTTCTCACCAATGTAATAAGAAAAGGACAGACAACAAACCTCGTAACTTTAGGTGCCAGTTTTGAGCATAGTGTTTTTTTTTTAGAGAAGCACTAAAATTTGGAGTCTTTAATTTAAAATTAATTTTTCGTCCTTTTTTAGCAATATTAAAAAGAAAAGAAAACACAGATACTCTAAATTTAGTTTAGAGAAAATCATCAGAATCGGCGACAATGACCTAAATTATTTCCCGTTGTAAGCAACAGTCGATCCTATTTAAAAAAAATATAAAAAAGTTAAAGCTGTTGATAATCTTCAAAACCCCAAAGTAGGTTTTGAAAGTAGAAAGAAAAAAGTTTATTTCTTAAACTGTGCCACACATCACATCTTATAACTAAGAGGGCTCTATGTCTTTAGGGCCCTGAACAGGGTGACGTCATGAATTTTGGATAATTGGTTACAATTAAACATTATTTAGGAAAGGGAAATGCCGAATAGACAAAGTCGGTTTGACCAAGGTACGTCCATCAATAAAAAAAAATTGTAGGCATAATGATTGACATCATAGATTTAGAAACAAGCGGTTTCTACTTCTTCTAAAATTCTTAACAAACATTGGGTTTTATATAAATGGTTAAAATAAACAAATTTTGACTGATTTTCTCTTTTATTCTGCCTTTTAATTCGGGCGAGTTTTGCACGAATAGATATAGTCATAAAACATGGCTCCTCACGCGCCATTTTAACTCTATGGGTCAACTGTCATGTCAAAAGTACGGTTCGCCTTTAATTAATTAAAGACTATAATCGTACTTTTGACATGAAATTTGACACATAAAGTTAAAATGGCTCGTGAGGAGTCATTTTATTCGTATTATGGCAGCAATATTTTAGTTATTATTTTTTATAAAAAGAATATTAGCCATGACTAACATTCCCCTTTACCCTCCAAATAAGCGTAAAGCTTGTGCTTGGAATAGGCAAGACAATAGAGCAAAGGGTGAGGTTTGAACCGCCGATCTTTCGGATTTCACTCCGCTCCAATAACCATCGAGCTATTGAGGCTTATTTATTACATTTCATCACATTGATGGCCGAACCTTAGCCAAAAATAGGCATTCGCCTTACAGAATGAATAACAGGTTTTTACAAAAACTTACATTGTATCCATCAAAAGCCCAAGAGTTCTCGTCTTGGCCTAGCATCATGCCTGGTGGCATATCCGCGTGAGCCCAACCAACCTAAAACAGGACGAACTTTTACATTAGTACCTACTAGCCCAGCTGATTATTTATTTACAATACCTAACATATTTTTGTACGACAAAACATTCCCAGTTACAAAAAAAATTGGCGATTTCTACGACAGGCAAACTAAAAATCGTAATAAGCTCGTAACGCCTACGGTCCGCCTCAGGAAAGTGGGAAGTCATTTGTGGGAATGAGTAGGTATAATATTACTTATAATAAAATTGCGCAGTTAATTTTAGGCTTGGAAAGCCTAAAATAGTCTTAGATGTTGTCTTAGAATAATGTCATATTCAATAATATTTTAATGAATAAAAGTTAAAAAGTTAAATAGACTAGACGAAACTATATCAGGGAAATAAAAATTGAAACCAAACTTACCCTCATAGGTCCAGCAGTGAGAATCTCGAACTCAAAATACCACTTCCCAGAACTGACGGCGTAGTTTTTCTCTGCTCTGTAAGTTCTGAAGTCAGCTTGCTTCTGTTTTGACGCTTCAGCTAATAGAGCTGGAAAAATGTATGCAAATTATTGTAAAGTATACTTATATGACTTTTATTGTAAGTTCATATTATGATCTAAGGCCGTGATTCCATCTGTTTTACTCACGTAGGTAGCTTATGTTATTAATAGGGTCTTAGACTACAGTAATAAAATGATGTAATTTTTTGCATGGCGGTTGTCTATGGGGCTAGAATTCACTATTAAAGAGAATAATTTTAAAAAATCATGATTTTCACTCTTGACTTGAAGGTTTATTGACCCAAATTAAAAAAAAGGACTATAGAACATTTCAAGGAATGGTTACCTTCCTGATGTTCTCCAGTCGGTGGATCAAGGTTGTACCCATAGACAAGCAGAGTTCTAACAGTTTCTGAAGCAGTGTCTCTATTCGCCTTCTTGATCGCGTCGTCTACTTTCGGATATGGTACTAAATGTGGAGATCGCTGCATCTCTGCGTCCTAGAAAGTATAATAGCTTATACAACGTTAGTTTTAGTACACGCAAAACCAGTAACAGAATCGATTGCAATCATTTTTACGTGTTATATTTTGACCAAAATATACTTAAAGATCCTGCAAGTTTGGCCACCTAGTTGAATGACCCCGTGCACCAGCTGATTCGAGACGCGCAAGCGGGAGCGCGCACGATTGACGCTAGCCGTCCCGTTCGCTCACAGCCGCTCGCTTGGGGTGACCATGTTTTTGCGACAACGATTCAAAACAACAGGCTTATGACTTCGTAAATTTTCATTAAATGTTTTTGAATTTACTAGTAATTACATGAATTAATGAAAGTATTGGAATTTGGTAACCATGGAAAAATAAATAAGGCTTATAAGTAGACTGGCCAGAAGTAATTCTTCTATCTTCTTCGTGGCGATTTCATAGATACGACTTGCTGTGACCCTCACACCTAGTATAATATGAGCAATATTAAGTGTGAGAGTCGCAGCCCTCGAATCTAGAATAACTTGATTTGTGGCTCCTAGATTACCTAATACAAATAAAATAAAGTAATGGCACAATATTAACGTAAATCAATCTGAAATATAAATATTTAGATTCAAATATATAACTGAACAAAATAAGAGAAAATAACAGATAGAAACAGTAAAGCATTTTTTTCAAGAATATTAGCCATGTTAAATGACTAATATTCCCTTTTCCTCTCCAACTAAGCGTCAAGCTTGTGCTAGGAGTAGGTACGACAATAGTGCAACGGGCAGGGTTTGAACCGTCGACCTTTCGGTTTTCAGTCCACTCCTTTACCCGTTGAGATATTGAGGCTCTAAATAAATTATATAAATTAAAATGAAGAACTTAAGAAACAAAGGTAGATTATAGTATTCTGATGAATTATACAAAACAAATCAATATGATGTGTGTTGCATGACCGTACAATCTAAGACGGGTGTCTTGCTGCTAATCATGAATGTATATAAGTAGGTCCATCTCTACTGAATACGTTTCCTCGTCTACAGCTATCTGGTCGACTAACTCATCCATCTTTTGTATTTGAGTGAAAGTGTATAGATCTAGTGGGGCTGGTTTTTCAATGTTCTACTTACCTCGTTTTTTCCCTATGGACTTATGGCCAGAGAGCGCATTCAGCAGGGCTGGACCTATGTCCATTGTCCAACCCTGTTGAATGCGCTCTCTGGCCCAAAGATTGTGCGTGTTCTCGGCCAACTGGTCCACCAACTCATCTATATTTTGTATTAGAGTGAAAGTGCGTAGATCTAGTGGGGCTGGTTTAGCAATGTTCTACTTATTTCGTTTAGTCCCTATGGACCAAAGAGCGCATTCAGCAGGGCTGGATCGATGTCCTTTATCCAGCCCTGTTGAATGCGCTCTCTGGCCATAAGATTGTGCGTGTTCTCGGCCAACTGGTCCACCAAATCATCTATATTTTGTATTAGAGTGAAAGTGCGTAGATCTAATGGGGCTGGTTTGGCAATGTTTGTCTTACCTCGTTCAGTCCATAGGTCCAGCCTTGCTGAATCCGCTCTCTCGCCCAAAGATTGTGCGTGTTCTCGGCCAACTGGTCGACCAACTCGTCCATCTTGGGTGTCAGGGTAACAGCGCTCAGGTCTAGTGGAGCTGGTTTATACCCATTAGACTGCGGAAAAAATCATGAAATAAATATAATGAAAATTTGAAAATTTACTTTTTTTTTGCAAAGTGTCTTAATTTGATCCTAAAGTGATAATTAACTACTTACAGAAAATTGAAAAATTTTGTTCTTATTTTGTTTTGTGACGTTTTCAGTAGAATCAATGAGCACAATGCACTTCACAAACCTTGGTTCACCTTCACGATGGTTTCCTTCACCGTTAAGGTATTATTATGTAAGGAGGAAGAGTTCTACCTGTGAAAGCATTTATCATCTTAGTAGTGATTTTGAAGAAAAGCGGAAAACCTTACTTGCATGAAGGGTTCGTTGGGCAGACGAACGTTGCGGATGCGCGCTGGAGGCTTGTCAAGGCTGATGTAGTAGCCGAGAGCGAGGATGGTTCTGCAAGGAAACCAAAATTAAGTATTAGGCTGCCTGTCCACTGGTGCGAAGCTAGGTGCAGGACGACCGAACTTCCTGGCGCAGTGGTAAGAGCTGTTGTCTTATTAGTGGGAGCTCCAGAAGTTTGGAGTTTTATAATAAAGGCTAGTTACCACCTTACCAATAAAACCATGCCGCCAAACGATTAAGCGTTCCAGTACGATGCCGTGTAGACACCAAAGGGGTGTGTGTTTAATAAAAACTGCCATACCCCTTCCAGGTTAGTCCGCTTTCATCTTAGACTGCATCAACACTTACCACCAGGTGAGATTGCAGTCAAAGACTAAATTGTATCTGAATAAAAAAAATAAAAATAAAGGTCTGTTTAAATTCATAAGTCTCATTTCATGTTTGTGAATATACTTGTCCGTCCAGCAGCTAAGGATGCCATAATAAGTCTGTTATTTCTTGAAGACTGAATAACTTTTATTTTGTTTTTCCTTCCACTTTTTCCTTTTCGTTATTTTTGTGTTATTTGGTTAGGTTATAAATTTCTTGTTTTGATTTAAGATTATAATTAAGGGCTGACAACATTATGTGGATAAATATAGAAGCCCCTAAATAAAAAAAATCTCATTTCTTGAGGTTGGCGGGGTGATTACATAAAACTTTGCAGTAGCGACAGCAACGCGACAGCAGTAGCAATGCGACAGTTCATTTGCTGTCTCTCTAGTCTCTTCTTCTTCTTATTTTGCATTGTGGCTATTGCTGTCTCTCTTTAGCCGGATGTTTGACAGCAATGATCGCGAGATTTACGCCTGTAGCGAGATAGTACATAATCACCCCGCGGGTCAAAACAGTCATGCTCGATGTAGTTTCGATAACTGCAAAAAGATGTCGCTACTAGATGGCAGAAACAGTCGCTTCAGTACTGAGTGAGCATACACAATATCACAAATTTCGTCACTGGCAGTAAGCGGGCTGTAGCTTAGTGGTTAGAGCGTCGGGCGCGATTCCAGGAGACGCGGGTTCGATTCCTGCCGGTTCGCAATTTTTGATGTGTATTTAAAATTATTTAGAAATTTCCTTCAAGTGTAGGTGAAACACTATAAAAAATTATAAAATATAGTCATGCTCGACTTACTTGAGCGTCTGCACGGCTAACTGAATGTCGTATCGTTTCTCGGCGGCCGGGAGACGCTCGAAGGGAACAAGGCACGGATGTATGCGGTGCGCGTCGTCACGGTTTTCGCCGTACGACCAACCGGCCTCAATCTACAAATTCACATGGCTCATTAGTCATTTATAATTTTCATGATAAGATCAAATTCGAAGTCATTTTAGTTATTACCAACTAAATGGAGAAATATTGATTAGCTAGGTAGTAGGTACCTTATTCATCGCCCACATTTCATGAATATTTTCAGCTAGTTTGTCTCTGATTTGCTCGATGTAAGTTGCCAAAGTAATCTGTGAACAAAAGTAAGTACTTATTATTCGTGTTTAGGGACTATTATCATTAGAGCATGATCGTCATCATCATCATCATCATCATTAGCAGCAGCAGCAAACTTTGAGTATTTTACTATCAATTATTAAAATTAAAAGTTGTTCCGCTCAAAATCAATTTAAAATCTTTATTAAAACGTAATTAACAAAAAATGACACTTTTTTGTTAAGATACGGAGGGGAGAGAGATATGTCAAAGTTACTTTTATTTTTATTTTTATTCAGATTCAAGTTAGCTCTTGACTGCAATCTCACCTGGTGGTAGGTGACGATGCAGTCTAAGATGGAACCGGGCTAACCAGGAAACTTACCGATACAGTGTCCACAGGTGTCGGTACAAACGCTGTGTCATCCTGAACAAGTGGTGGGCCGGCTAAGGCTCTCTTAGCCAAGTTTCCGAAGTAGAAGCATGGCTCCAGACTGAGGATCTGCTGAGGAAGAAGGGACTCCACTAGTGGAGAATATCCTTCAGGAGCCGCGTAGCGGAGGCGACCGTGTTCTCCGCCGAGGAGGAAACGGCAACTGTTGGAAAAGAGCATATTAAAGCTTTGTAGAGTGCAGTGCAGCATAGTGATTAAGACATTAGCTTCCTATTTGGGAAGTCGGGAGTTCAATCCTCATGCACCTCTAACTTTTTTGCGAAGCTGAAGTGGCAATGGGCAGGGCACATAGTTCGTACAACCGATAGACGTTGGGGTCCCAAGGTGCTGGAATAGCGACCTCGCACCGGAAGACGCAGCGTTGGAAGACCCCCCACTAGGTGGACAGACGACATCAGACGAGTCGCAGGGAGCCGCTGGATCCAGGCGGCGCAAGACCGTGGCGTGTGGAAGTCCCTACAAGAGACCTATGTCCAGCAGTGGACGTCTATTGGTTGATGATGATGATGATGATGCTTGTTTCGTTTGCCCGCTACTATCTTAGACTGCATCTTCCTTGCCAGCAGGGTGAGATCGCAGTCAAGAGCTACCTTGTCTAGGAATTAATTAAAAACTTTAAGGATACCAATTTTATCTACCTTAGTTTACTGGAACAACTGATGGCCGGAAAGAACATCCCCTCCAGATTGAAGTTGGTAAAGGAGCCGGTCACTCGTACGCCGTTGAACATGAAGTTTATCAAGGGAATGGTCAAGTCCAGAGCACATCCGATGACGTCACCTAAAACAAACAAGTTTTTCCAATGATATATTTTAGAACTAGCGGATAGATACCCTGCGTGTGCTATCTATCCGCTATAGGTACTACGATAAAAAATGTGCCTAAAGGGACTTCCACTCGCCACGGTCTTGCACCGCCTGAATCCAGCGGCTCCCTGCGACTCGTCTGAAGTCGTCCGTCTTCCAACACTGCGTCTTCCGGTGCGAGGTCGCCATTCCAGCACCTTGAGACCCAACGTACACCGGTTTTAAAACTATGTGCCCTGCCCACTGCCCATTGCCACTTCAGCTTCGCAACCCGTTGAGCTTTGTCAGTTACTCTAGTTCTTTTACGGATCTCCTCATTTCTGATTTGATCACGTAGAGAAACTCCAAGCATAGCTCTCTCCATCGCCCGCTGAGTGACTCTGAGCTTTCTTATGAGTCCCATAATTAGCGACCATGTCTCGGATCCATATGTCATCACTGGCAACACGCACTGTTCGAAGACTTTGATCTTCAAGCACTGAGGAATATTGGACAAAAATACATCTCGAAGCTTCCTGAACGCTGCCCAACCGAGTTGGATTCGACGGCTGGTAAAAAAATTGGTACAGAATCTCAAATAGATACCCTTTCTTATAAATGGTTCTTCTTCATGAGTCCTGTTAACCGGTGTCTTCCTGCCTCCAGACCAGAGGTACGCTCCATCAAAACCATACGAGTACAGATCATCTCCTACACCGTTGCCACCCCACTTCTCACCACCTCCTGGATATGGAACATACCTACAAAAAAAACTATTTATTAAGAGCCTTGTTTTAGCATTTGAACTATTGTGAGTGATTTCCATTATAGTTGTATAGTTCTTGCATTTCACGAGTGGCTCATGCTTGTGTTTAAGTCGTATCGTATCGTACACTTACGTAATATCCGTGTATACGACGTAACCACAAGTAAAGTTCACTCGCCTTCGTGAATTGCAAGAACTGTAGAAGAAAACCGGCTTTACTCTCGTGTTTAGTCGACGTTAGCCCTACTAGTTTCGAACCCATCCAGGGTCTTTTTTGACAGTGACTTCTATAGGGTGAGATCTATAGACTTAAGACAAAGTTAAAACGAGACAGATTTATGAGAGAGATATAGCTCTGTCTCGTTTTAACTTTGTCTTAAGTCTAAGCAAAGTCAAAGTGCGCTCTATACTAACCCTTCGCGAACGCGTCGCGGTTGAGACTAATGGGTTAACCATGTTGATGATAATATTATCAGAAATATACTGGAGCCTTACCCAGAAGTATTGGCCCATCCAATACGCAAGTGCGGCATCATATGCGTAGTCTTCTCAATATGGTCCATGGTCACTTCGAAGTACCACTTCTGGTAAACTGCCGATCCTTCCACTCGGCCAACGAAAATGTTTGGGCGTACACTGAAAAGAAATTATGTATCTTAATCCATTCAATAGTATAAAATATCAATTGGAAATCCATTCAAATATCTATAAATGCGAAAGTGTGTCTGTCTACCAGCTTTTCACGGCTCAATAGTTTAAACAATTTTGATGAGGTACAGACTTACATCCCAGGGGCAGGCAACTTTTTACCCGTGAAAATCAAAAAAAATCCACAGGACTCTTAAAGCCCTATTCGTTTACCCGATTTACATGAATTTGGTACAGAGGCAGCTTGCGTCCCGGAATTTCACATAGAAGCATAGATTACTTTGTATTCCGGAAAATCAAAAAGTTCCCACGGAATTAAAAAAACCTAAATTCCGCGAAGACCAAGTCACGGGCATTATGGTTGGTCACTCAAAATAGTTAAAGCGCACTAAGTTTTTTGTCTTTATCATTTGTATGGAATCACGTAACAGAGAGAGCCCTGTACTAACTTCTTTCCGTGGATAGTGTATAGATTTACCTCGACACATGATCGACCAGCTGGGTCTGCAGCAATAGATTCTTCCCCGGCAGCAGATAGTCACAGATGTTGTTCTGTGAAGACCTCACGGCAACTCCGTTACCGACGCAGAGGGAACACAGCACGTCGAGGACTTTTGGGTCTCTGCCGTGCTTTTCTAACAGCGATATGATCACTTTTATGTGTTCATCCTGTGAAGATAACAAATAATTAAGATAATAATCAAGGCGTATAGCAGGATGCTGAGCTGGAACCGTTTCTCAGGTTGTGCCACACAGGATACGGCTTATTCCGGCACTTCTTCTGCTTGAGGCATTCTGACTTTAATGCTCAAGTGGAAGAAGTGCCGGGACAACTAACTCTTAGTTATAGGATGTGATGTGTGGCACAATTTAAGAAATATATTTTTATCTTTCTTTCTAATTTATAGTTTCCAAAAATCCCCCACTTGCCCTACATCTTATTGACAACTTTATAAACTAGAAAGAAAGAAAAACGCCCGCACATTAGAGCGCATTATGTTGTCCTTAACTCACCCTCATCATGTTCAGAGCCTCTGGCGAGTCGATGAGGACGCAATGCAGCACGTTCAGCATACCAGTTCCCTCCCTCGACGCTTGCGATCCAAGACGGGAGAACAGCCAGTTCAGACGGTTGGAGTTAGCGAACTGAGCACAGTTTGTGTGGTTGCCCTTAACTTGCCCTCATCATGTTCAGAGCCTCTGGCGAGTCGATGAGGACGCAATGCAGCACGTTCAGCATACCAGTTCCCTCCCTCGACGCTTGCGATCCAAGACGGGAGAACAGCCAGTTCAGACGGTTGGAGTTAGCGAACTGAGCACAGTTTGTGTGGTTGCCCTTAACTTGCCCTCATCATGTTCAGAGCCTCTGGCGAGTCGATGAGGACGCAATGCAGCACGTCCAGCATACCAGTTCCCTCCCCCGATGCTTGCGATTCAAGACGGGAGAACAGCCAGTTCAGACGGTTGGAGTTAGCGAACTGAGCACAGTTTGTGTGGTTGCCCTTAACTTACCCTCATCATGTTCAGAGCCTCTGGCGAGTCGATGAGGACGCAATGCAGCACGTCCAGCATACCAGTTCCCTCCCCCGACGCTTGCGATCCAAGACGGGAGAACAGCCAGTTCAGACGATTGGAGTTGGCGAACTGAGCACAGTTTGTGTGGTTGCCCTTGATTATTGCCGCTGAAAGTGTTTATTGTGTTATTGGGAATAATCAACTACTAGATTTCTATCGCATGTATGTCATCATTATCATTGTTCCGTACCATCGTACAAGAAACAACACTTTTTTGTGACGTAACCACAAATTCACGGTTTTCGGATTTTTCCCTTTACTATTGCTATAAGACATTGCTACCTGCCAAATTTTTCAATTCTATCAGTGTACTCTATAGGTTTTGATTCCCTTACGGGTATTAACAGACAGACAATGAAGTGTCCTATACGGGTTCTCCTTTTTTTCTGGAGATACAAAACCTTAAAGGTGGTACTATGTATACCTAGGTCCCCTTTCTATTTCTAAATACATAAAAGGAAAAGGTGACTGAGTGACTGATCTATTAACGCACAGCTCAAACTACTGGACGGATCGGGCTGAAATTTGGCATGCATGCTACGAGGGTTGCAAACGCGCCCAGGTGTGAGAAGAGCCTACAACAAACTCACAATTAAAGGTATATTACCCAAAAGTTGGTACAAATAAACAGATATCATGTCCCAACTCTGTCCAGACTCGTCTCCCGCCAAGAACCCAGCGAGGAACCCCTGGGACGTGATGACGTTGATCTTGTCTATCGCTTCCAGGATCAGGTTGAGGATGCCTTCCTCTTGGAACAGGTCCTGACGGTTGCGGAGCGCACGGAATTTGTTTTGTTTCTCTTCGTGTTCTGAAGGTGATGGAAGATTATTTATTATTAAACTTTTAATTTTTAAAAGGAAACCATTTGCCTCGCCATATTGCGAAAAACCCGTGGAACTAATTTATACAAGACCTTATACTTAATTACCATAAACAATATACTAGTGGCGCCCCCAGAGCAAGTTTTTAATATTCCTGGTCAGGCTATACATAATATAAATGTGAAAGTGAGTCTGCCTGTCTGTCTATCGGTCTTCCTGTCTGCTAGCTTTTCACGGCCCAACAGTTTCTCCGATTTTGATGAAGTTTGATACAGAGTTACATCCCGGGGAAGGACATAGGCTATAATTTTTGTCCCGGAAAATCAAAGAGTTCCCACGGGATTTAAAAAAAAAACCTAAATCCACGTGGATGATGTCGAGGGCATCATCATTATACCGGAACGCTAAATTGCTTGGCGGCACGGTTAGGGTTGTAAATAGCCACGGCCGAAGTCTCCCACCAGAGTAGAACAGAAATTTAGAAATTATAAAATTCCAAACCCCTCGCGGGAATCGAACCTGGGACTTCCCACTAATAAGACAACAGCGCTTACCACTACGCCAGGGAAGTCGCCAAAGCGATAACGATTCAGAGATAAACAAAACTTACCCATATCTTCATCTGGTTGCGCAAAGTAATTGATCAGATCCTCCAAGCACATGACCATTTCACCCAGATTGACTGACGCGAAGAACATCGAGTGACGTCGGTTCTCTTGCAGAGTTTCAAGGCCACTGCAAAGAAGTTTTTAAATTAGAAAAGTTTTGGACTGAGCAATAGTCTCATAGACTTGCAGCTTGCCTCGATGTTTAAACTGTCTGATAGGCTGAGAATTGCAATGATCACTGTATTTTCGACTTTTGTTGTTTCGTTGCGCATCTGTTGGCACTGGTTGGCTGACAAAATAAAGATATAAGTACCTAACTATAGTACGTGACGAACGCCCCGCTCACTCGCACAGCCCCCGCGCTAACCTGTACCCGTAGTACAAGATTTTACGTCTCACCAAACCAAACCAAATTCGAGAGTCGAAATACTTCCGCGTTACAGTAAAACGGACCTAAACAGCCTTGAATTGAAGTCAAATATTCAATGCCACTGATTTTAATTTCGCAATGTTTTCGCTTGGAGCGCTGGCTGTAGAAGTGTAGACAAACTTGAGCTTTAAAACAAGGCATTTAAGATCCAGTTTACTGTAACGCGGAAGTATTTCGACTCTCGAATTTGGTTTGGTTTGGTGAAACGTAAAATCTTGTACTACGGGTACTGGTGCGGGTGAGCGCGGGTGACGTGCGGGGCGTCCCCCCGCCTCATACCCCGTTTGCCATCTCGACCTGTCGCGTACAGTTCTTGCAATATAAAAGCGTATTTGTTTTCTGACCATTAAGAAGCTGATAAAAACTTGTAATACTTACGTAATAAATTTAGTAAACAATGAAGAACACTTCCTAATAACTCTAGCAGTTCTAGATTCTTCCTCCTGTGATCTAGAGAAGTCTAATCCGTCGTCCATCTTGCCCTCTTCGTGTAGGATAGCTTGCTTCTCTTCTACTTTACCGACGCCTTTCTTCTTTGTCTCGTAAGACTGGAACGATAACAATCCCTTTCATTATGCCTTTGAAATCTTAATAATATAAAAGGAAAAACTGTCTGACTGATCTATCAATGCAAAGCTCAAACTACGCTATTTATTACGATTGCCATCTCAACCTGTCGCGTACTATAGGTTAAACACAAAAATATATAACATAGTTTGCCAGGCTAAGCCACCCATTTTAAGCTTACCAACTTCATTTTTATCATTCTACCATAATTACACCACAATAAGATAAAAACTCATTATAATAACCTTAGAATAATGGTTGGTGGCTCAAAATGGTTAGCGTCCATTGAGATTTGTGTCTCTATCATTTGTATGGGATAACAGAGTGAGCTACTAGTATACTAATTTCTTTCCGCGGATAGGGTATAGTTAGATATATTTACCTTATAAGACAGCCACAGTCCTGTTTCGGAATGCTGTACAATGACAGTGGAGTCACCATACTTGATGATGGGAGCTCCTATGATCTCCAAGTCTTTGTCTTCTAGAACCACCTTCTGGTCGTCTTTCTCTTGGCGGAGGCAGAAAGCGCAAGATGCTGTTGTCGCTTCTTCTCTGTAAATGTTATAATATACGATTTTACTTTATGACTGCCGCATAAGAAAGTTCAGAGTCACTCAGCGGGCGATGGAGAGAGATGCTTGAAGTTTATCTACGAGATCAAATCAGAAATGAGGAGATTCAGAGTAACCGACGTAGCTCAACGAGTTGCAAAGTGATCTATGGCCTCATAAGAAAGCTCAGAGTCACATATGGTCCTTCGAACCGGATCTTAACCAGTGACCTATAGATGTCTTACCTGCTAATCAAATACAGCTCGTTCTGGTCGTTGACCCCGAGGTACCGTCCCGTCGTGATGTGTCGTATCCTCATAGGGTGGTACCAGTTGATGAAGCCGCCCGCCCACTTGGTGCGCGCCAGCTCCAGGCGCCAGAGCGAGCGAGCTTGCGACATCACTGATCCACCTTCGTATACTACAATACTGGAAAGGACGAAAAATAATTTCATTAATTGTACCTAGTGTTTTTTTTTCAAATAAGAGTTGGTTCGACAGTGTGCATGTGTGGAAAAAAAGTCTGGCACAACTGACGTCGAAGCTGGTCGAAGTGCACCAGACACCCAGGTGGTGAGGGTGAAATTGCTTACGGTGGCGTGCGGTGCGGTTGTAGAAAAAGGAAAGTTTATTTTACGTATTGTAACATTTTTTATTACTTTGACCTTTAAAAATATTTAACTCCAAGTTCCAATACTGGTATTGCGGGGTCATAAGGGCTCATATAAGAATAATAATTAATTAACAATTAATTATTATTACATAAAAGGTTTTCAAAACCCTTCGATTTCCTGATCACTAGATACAGGAACTACAAAAGCTGTATAACAAAAAGTGGTAAGAAAATACATTGCTTGCGTTTGTATGATCCTAGCCTATAATAAGGAAAGCTATTTGGTCAGTTCGATTAGGGTCCTAAAAATACTATACCATGGTGTAGGTATTAATTGCGAATGTATCATACAAACTCACTTCTGTCCGCCGTCTCCGCTCCACGTGCTCGGTATGGTAAGGCACTCGTCGCCTCCGTGGAAGAACCGGAGCACGTCCCCGCCGAACACGTACCCCACGTACTTCATGCGCGATATGCCAGTACCGTATGGTTGTACGGACCAGTGCGTCACGTGGAATGATGCGTTCACTATCGATACCTCGTTTTCTTTTGTCGTGTGCTGAAAAAGTAGGTACTCACATAGGTATGTACTTAGTGACTTTGTTTGCTGATTTACTGATAGATATTCTAATAAATATTTACGTGGTTGCCTCAATTTTAGGGTAAGCTTTTTCCCAGTTAAATCTATTATGAGAGACTTCTGATAGAGACTAATGCAGTTGCGATACTGCTTCTGGTCATAATTATACCTTTACCAAACTAACGATGATTTTGCATTACTAGCATCGATATAGACGCGATGCAGTAGTGCGATGGAGTCACATCGAATCGAAATACATCGATTGTCGCGAATCGCGACAGGTCGAGGTGGTAACCGGGGTGTGAGGCGGAGCGTTCCCACCCCATGCGGTGCGATGCCGCACGACGTCGATGACGCAGCGGCACCGCTCAGGCGCCGCACAGCTAACGCAAGGCATCGTGTGGCTTCACTCTAACGAAATGGGCTACTGAATTGCTGCAAAAACTTGCCGTGGGTGACCTTATTTGAAGGGGAAAAAACCACAGACTTACCAAGTATCTTTCTGTAGCAACGGACACAAGAATCAAGTCGTCACCAACTCGCACCTTTTCACCCTCAGACCTGAGAATAACAAATTACATCACATAAATTTCTCCGCGAGGCGTCAGCTGTATCTCATGGTAAAGAGGCTGTATTGTCACAGTTATCTCCAGCAATCATAGTTCAAAAAACCGATGAACGTTAGGTCCCAAGGTGTTAGAATAGCTACCTCGTAGCGGAGAGCGTAGAAGACACCAAGGTGGATAGATGACATCAAACAAGTTCTTCTTCTCCTTCTAATTACCCAATAAAAAAATGACGCGGGCGGCGGCGCAAAACGTGGCGTGTGGAAGTCCCTACAAAAACCCGTAGATATCCAGCAGTGGACGTCTATCGACTGATGATGATATCTAATGGTTATAAGACGTCCACCTCCTATTCGGAAGGTTGGAGGTTCGATCCCTGGCGCCTCTGACTTTTTGGAGTTATATGCGTTCTAAGCGATTAAAATAATAAAACTTGCTTTAACGGCGAGGAAAAACATCGTGAGGAAGCATCATGCCTGAGAGTTCTTCTCAAAGGTGTGTGAAGTCTGCCAATCCGCACTTGGCCATGCGTGGTGGACTGTGGCCAAATCCCTCTCATTCTGAGATTCTTGCTTAGTAGTGAGCCGTGTCCATCATGCGTCCGTGTCCGTGATGCTTTTACTCTGAATTGAATTACCTCTGTTTGCTAGCAGGGTGCAGCGTCCACCAGCATGCCTCGCCATGCGAATGCTCCTGCAGGCCGACGTCGAACGCCAGCTTGTCTTGAGATGATGATGTTGATAGACATGCCAGGTACTAGAAAATAATAACAGTTTTGGTGATATTTGTTGCGTTTGAGCGTAGAAACTTCTGTAATCTTAGCGCATAGCTACCTACTATAGTATTTTTCTTTTGTTTTTTAAAATAATATAACTATTTTATTCAAATTCTAAGCAAAACTTTTTTCAATTAGACAACCGATTCAAGATATTAAGACACTAGTCAACGCATTTTAAACTGAGCCGTCGAGTTACCTACCTGTCTGTTTCGCTCGCACTTACCTACGACCTGTAAGTGTGAACGAAATAGACAGATAACTTGACGACTCAGTTTAAAATGCGTCGACTATAGATCCAGAGATTACCCTACAAACAAACTTACAAAGTTATCTCATTATTAAGGTTCTATGTAGTTTAAAGAAGTAAAATTTCGAATGAAATGCATACCATGTCACTGTTGAGATGACGTAGTAGAATAGCATTGCCGTAAAGTAGTGTTCTATGGCCGGAACCAGTGCCTTTACCCTGAAAAAAAACTCTACATTAAAAAAATATTTTATATGAGAAAATTTTATTTAATAAAAAAATCTTTAACAAAACAAAATTTAAAAGTCATATTTTAACGATTAGCGTGAGGATGTTAATCTGTTTTAGGTGTAAAGTGAAATAAATTGCAATGAAAAAAAGTAAAAAAATAGATACCTACATACATAAAATGTAAGAATTAATAAAAAAAATCTTATAAACTTAAGTTTGTAAAATTTTGTAAATACTTGCTTGTAAGCGTATTATAAGCTAGATTTACTGTAAGAATAAAGTAAAAAAATAGAAATATTGATGTAAAATCTATCAATTTCATGCGACAGAGAAGTAAATTTTCTGTTAAAAATGTAGCATGCGTTGTTTTCACTACTAAATAAATCTTATTTTAATTGTGCCTCTATTCAAAGTAAAAGTGTTTTCTATCTTATTAGATAATTATACATTATAATATTATAATTATGAAGTTATGCCGTATAAGTATAATAAGCTGTATTGAATTAATATGTTATAAATTATGCGATAAACATTCGAGTAGAGTCTTTAATATCATTATTGTTTTTATTGTTAATATTTAACTAATAAGTATAAATAATGTACCTATATTATGTTCAAATAGTGTTTTATGTATTATAAATACAAATATATAAGTAAAAAACAAGAATTTGGGAAGATAAAAAATATATCTACTATTTTAATTTAACTGCACTTTTTGTTATAATATTATATTAATTTTTATTTATAAGATTCGAAATTGAATTTAAAAAAGCTAAAAACATTTTAAAAATATAATTATGATTTAAAGAAGCTGATAATAAGTATTATTATTATCAAAACATTATTGATGAAAAGTTACCTATAGTTCGCGACAGGTCAACATGGCAATCAGGGTCCCGCCCCGGACACCCGCACATTCCCCGCGCTAACACAGTGCGGGATAGCCTAGGTGTGCGGGGCGTCCCCCCGCCTCATACCATCCGAGTTACCATCGGTTACCATCTTGACCTGTCGCGTACTATGCATGAAATGGTAATATGAATTTGTTATTGCAAGAATATTATATCCTTAGCTAAAAAATCTCCCAAAATTTTGAATATGTAGGTATATAAATATTATTTGTGATTATCCAATCACATATTATTATGTGATCTAAAATTTAAAATATCATGCAAGAAATCACATCAAATCATATCTTAAACAAAATTTCTAATTCATTGAAACAACGAAAACTATTAAATAGAATTAAAATTAAATTAAATTTAAAATTTATTTATTTATTATTTATTTATTTAAAGGGATAGGTACACCGTGTAATTTATTAAAAAAAAATTAGAAATTTTTGTAAGATATATTAAATCATTATTTATTCATTATGACTACAATAATTAGAGTAGATATATGAGTAATGAGTATGTTTAAGATATAATTTGGTATGACATTTGTTACCAATATTTCATGTTTGTATGTGTACTCACTACTAAGTTTTCTTTGCCCTGTAAAATTTAAATACGAAAGCAGTACGTAAAAATGGCTAACATTATTCACAAATGAAAACATTTATGTTAAAACACAAGTGATTATTTATTTAACGTGGTGTAGGTATAAATATAGAATATACAGGTGTAACTAGAACGCTAGCAAATACTTAGCGTTATCGTTATACTACCAAAACACAATCCAATACCAATAACCATTTACCTCATTTTGTAGTTTTAGTGATTTCGTATTTTTCAACCCCGCATTGTATAGCGTGCAAAACTCGGGTCTATGCCCCGCCAACGACGTGGCATTGACTCCGAATGGCTTGCTTACAAAACGTTCCTTGACCTCTAGCGTCCGTCAGATGTTTCATTTACAATATATCGTAAACTTTTACAAAATATAGGTTTCTTTTTTTTGGATATTTTCGCGTTTTTTTTTTGGTGTTATCATATCAGTAATCATCAGTAGTATCACCTGTCTTCGTTTTTGGTAGCGTTCTGGTTACACCCTGTATGTATAAGATTTGTTGCTAAAAATCTTTCTTGGACATCACAATAGATTCTCGTTTTGTAACACGTTAAGAAAAAATATACAAAATCAGCTACAGTATAAGTATGGTACTATTTAGAGGCTTGATTTATTTCATATGTGGTTCACAATCGATTTGACATCGAAAACCAAAGCAATAGTAGGTCAACTTAAACATGTTACAAAATCGGAATCATCAAATAAACATTAACCATAATAAGTAATATATAAAAGATATAATATTTTAGTGAAACATTTTATTTGAAAATTATTTAAAGGTTCATAAAATATAGTACTTAGTATAAGTAAAGGTTTCAATTGTTAATTTTATCTAATTTACACGTCTCTATTAAAGTATATTTAATGTAACGAAAGTATAGGTAATACTTACAGTTTCTGACCCAGCCGCTGTCACTAATTCTTGTAGAGCTCTTACTGACAAGGCCTAGAAATAAAATATTATGTACTTAGAAATTAGAATATATGAAATAAAATATTATGTACTTGTGAATAAATACTGTAGGAACAGTACTTCACATATGGAGTACTGCTCTCACGTTTGGGCCGGAGCACCCCAGTACCAACTCCTTCCATTTGATCGGATCCAAAGGCGGGCTGTTCGACTTGTGGACGATCCCAAACTAACCGGCTCGTTGGAAAGCCTGGAACACCGCAGAGACGTAAGCTCTCTTTGCGTGTTCTATCGCCTCTATAATGAGGAGTTATCTGAAGAGTTTTTTGATCTCATTCCACCCTCCTTTTTTTACAACTGCACCGTACGCTTCCGCAAACAATTCCACCCTCACCACCTGGGTGTCTGGTGCACTTCGATTACCCGTTGTGCCAGATACTTTTTTCCACGCACATGCAAACTGTGGAATCAACTCCCTTCGGCGATGTTCCCATTAGATTACAACAGGGGGTTATTCAAGGGGCGGACCAACAAATTCCTGAAAGGCCAGCAACGCATTGGTGGTTCCTCCGGTACTGCAAATGTTCATGGGCGGCGGTAATCACTTAACATCGTGACCAGCTGCTCGTTTGCTCGCCATTTTTATTTAAAAAAATTGTTTATTGCAAACGTATACCCATGATCCAACTACTTATAATAGATAAAAGGGTGTAAGTACTTAAATAAAAAGGTACATAAAACTAAAATTAAACTAACAAGAAAGCGCGTGCCAGACCTTTGTTATTATATAAAAGCTGAAAGTTTATCTGCGTAACGTCCCCAACACTGGGAGGAACGTTTGTTGTTTGTTTGGATCACGATGGCTTTGGGAGATAACAGGTAAAAAAGGTGTAAAAAATCTTACATCAAAGTAGATCTACCTAGACCTTTATTAAAGTAGGCGGCAGAAAGTAATGTACATCGACCTTTATAGCAGATTTGTAGAACATTGTCTCTTTCGTTGAGACCGACAAAACATCATATAGGTGTGAGTGACAGAGACAACGCTTTACAAAGCTGAAATGTCTTTCTAAAGACCGATGTACATTACTTTCTGCCGCGTTCTGTACCTGTTATCTTTCAAAGCCATCATAATCCAAACAAACGTTCCATCCCAGTGTTGGGGACAATACGCAGAGAAACTTTCAGCTTTTATAAAGTAACGAGGGTCTGGCACGCGCTGGCTCTCTCTATTGTATTTACCTGTTCAATTACAAACACACACTGTGAAAGATCTGGAGGTATGTTCTTGTCTGCTATGTTCTCCAAAAAGCAGTGTCTGTTACCGAAACCTTCTGCCGCAAGACACACTCGCTCACCCGTTGCCGTGCAAGACAGACACACCATGTCTTCCTGTAAAAATACAATTTATTTAATTTTTTTTTAATTTTTTAATTTTTTATTTAACAGGAAAACTTACAGCTAATATGAAAAAATGAATAGGTAAAAACCGAAAAAGATTGAAGTTAATGACAAGTTTTCACAGATAGAATAAACATAAGAAAAACAAACAAACTCGACTGGGGGAGAGAAAATTCAGGGAAAAGTAGTAAAAACGAGCTCTGGCCAACGAATTATTTAACTAAATGTATGAGCGTTAAATAATTCATTGGCCAGAGCTTTCCGAATAGTGGTAGCAGTGATGCAAAATAGGCCTAAATTTTTGTCATTATTTCATCATCATTATAGTTTTATTTTAACTAGCTTATTCTCCCGACTTCGTCCGCGTGGACTATACAAATTTCAAACCCCTATTTCACCCCCTTAGGGGTTGAATTTTGAAAAACCCTTTCGCCTAAAACGCCTAAGTCATAATAGCTATTTGCATGCCAAATTTCAGCCCGATCCGTCCAGTTGTTTGAGCTGTGCGTTGATAGATCAGTCAGTCAGTCAGTCAGTCAGTTACCTTTTCCTTTTATATATTATTTAGATAATATTTTGGCTTTGTTGACCGTTGTCTCTGTCACTCATACCTATGTGACGTTTTGTCGGTCTCAACGACAGCCTAGACAACGCTCTACGAAACCGCTATCTCTTTCTAAAGGTCGAAGTACAATATTTTCTGCCGCGTTCTGTACGTGTTTGTAGCGTGGATTGGACTAAGCCGTTATTTTAAAACAATGACGTAAACTGCAATATTATTATTAAATCTTAAAATTAGCCTCCCTACGTTTCATTCTAGCCAATTCTACGTTGCATTCAAAATGATGCACAATTTGATGAAGCCAGTTTCGTATCTCATCATCATCACGATCAACCTTGATCACCCCATCGCCGGTTCACTACTAAGCATGGGTCTCCTCTAGGAATCATCTCATTACCACTTCAGCTTCTCAACCCGCTGAGCTGGTACAGTTACTCTGGTTCTCCTCATGTCTGATTTAACCAATTGACGACAAATAAGTTGTTAACTCTTATTATTACAATATTGCATGTGAAATGTATTCTATTTTGGCGCGCTTGTTGTCGCTTGGCGCTGGGATCTGGCGATCCACGCCAAATGTCATTGGTGTATCGCGCTACCTATTTATAGGACTAGGCACCTACCTATACGGAATTATTCTTTACATTACGAGAGAATCTTTGAATGACTCATTCAATGACGAACATTAGTTTTGTGTAGGTACAAAGTATGCCACTAAAATGGCCCCCCGACCGAATTTTGGCCACCGACGACGGCCAATCTCCATAGAGATTAGCCAACAGTTTAGCCAAAGAGATTATTTTTTCTGTCATTTGTATTGGATTACGAAAAGACAGAGCGGTACATTAACTTCTTTCAGTGAATAGAGTATAACTTCCTGAACGATCTACCCCTGGCGACAAAGTCAATTTTGGCGCGCGAATGAACTGGTAATTGGTTTCTGTGAGTCGATCAGGGCTGGTCATTTGGCTTCACAGAGCAATTTAATTCTGACTTTAGGTATAAGCTACTGAGTAAACAAACTCATCATGAGAGCACATTTTTTAAAAATTTGTGTTGTAGGTACTTATATGCCAAAGTACCTAAATAAAACCGAGTGTCATTAAAAAGGACGCTAAGTACTGGACTTTGGTGCCACTTTACTCTATAGTTGTCTATAAGTATGCGTCGTCATTCAGAATCAGACTTCCGCGGCCTTGGACAACCTTTGCACGCACATTACACAATCGTGGACTATCAAAGTAAGTTCTAAGCATATTAAAATAATCCATAAACCTCATTGTGCTTAGTATGAGATAGAATACCTCACTGATGTTGATCGAATTCGATCGTCGAATCACAATAACGTCAGAGTGCAATTTTTTTTACAACCTTGATTTAAAGTCGAAAATTGAATACCACCAATGTTAATTTCACAACATTTCTCCTTGGAGCACTGGCTATTGATATTTGGATTAACTTGAGTTATAAAACAAGGTAGTCATTATCCATTTTTTTTTATCGCTGGAATATTTCATCGCTCGAATTCTATAACGTTATACTGAGTACTACCACTTTTATAAGTTATGCTGATGTACCTACCTGGCGCGAAACAATCTCAGCCAATCATAGCGCACGTCGGTCCGCTTTTGGTTGTTGCCTACGCACCAACGCTATCTCATGCCTACGCACGATATAGCGTTAGCGAGATAGCAAGAGTCTCTGTTGTTCTTTTATTTATCCTAACGTCAAGCAATACAGTCTGTATTTTCTTTGGCGTAGGTGCATTCGGTTTTAGTCGACGTTAGATTGTGATTTACTGCACAAACGAAATACGATTTATAAAAGTGGTATAGTGCTGTAGTGAGATGTAAAATCTTATACTAAGCCTACAATTTAGAAATCACAGTGTTTAACAAGTTAACGACAAAGCCCTGACCCATTTACCCTGACCCGACATTTGATTGATTCACAGGGAAACTTATTAAGGTAACTTAGCGTGGAGCTGTAAGGCTTTCGTCGCGGCGTAAACACATACTACGAAGTACTACGCCGTAGCGGCGTAGAGTCTTATTTTTCATCCCTGACACTAAAAGACGGTGTTATAATAATTTTAGCTGTTACATTGTTAACACAATAAACGGTTTTATTAATTTATTTATTATTTACAAGGTAACCGCATACAAAAGTACTACGTGGTTCTACGCCGTAGCGGCGTAGAGTCTTATTTTTTACCCTCTATACTAAAAGAAGGTGTTAAGACGTGTATGCGGCATTTTGTCCTCTGACTGTTGTTGGCCACTATAGTCACTTGCAACATTAACTTACTAATTATTATTATTAACTTACTATTTTATGATTAACTGAAAGAGTATATTTACCTCTAAGAAACTACCTATACGTATACACCTATCTGAGGGGCGTGTGGCCTATAAAATATACATGCTTATGGCATGGTGAAGTATTATTGTATGGCAAATTATATTATTATAGTTGCGACAATGCATATCAATCGATTGCGATTGTGAGCCAAGTCGGTAATTGGATGGGTGACTGACTTTGAGATTCTTTGGCCTTTTCGTTTTCTCCTTGCCTGGGAGAGTAAGTAAGTTATGCAGTCGGGAAACGTATATACTACTGTAAAACCTACGAGTCGAAATTTTGTTCTCTTATTCGAGTTGTACCTATGAAGAATTTAAACGAACAGAACAACTACCACCTTGTCGAAAACTTGTTTGTGGAATTCCAAAAAACTTACCGTTCGTAAGAATGAGACATCATCTTGCTCGCTCGCTCCACCTTCCGCTTCCGCCATTTTGAATTTTCTTTCTTACTTAATTTTCCAAACTGACGCCTTTTTCAATCCCCTTCAACCGCATAGCTGTAACAAGAAAGAAAGAAACTTATAGATAAACTTAAGGGTTTAGTTAAAGTCGTTAAAGTGTAATAAAACCTAAACTTAACTTTTTATGAAGTAATTCTTTGCAAATAAAAACTGGCCAAGTGCGAGTCAGACTCTTGCACCAAGGGTTCCGTACTAGGGTATTTTTTTCAACATTTTACACGAGAAATCAAAAACTATGTATTATGCACAAAAATCTGGTATATAATGTTCAGGTACCTATAGTAATCTTACTTTGAAAATTGAAAATACTAATTACTTGTTCATAAACACATATATTTTTTTTGTGATATAACCCGTTTTGTGATATATAATATTCGTGGTTTTCAGGTCTTTTCTTTTACTTGTGCCATAAGACCTACCTACCTTCTAAATTTCATGAATCTAGGTCAACGAGAAGTACCCTATAGTTTTCTTAACAGACACGACAGACAGACGGACAGACGTACAGACAGACAGACAACGAAGTGATCCTATAAGGGTTCCTTATTTTTGAGGTATAGAACCCTAAAAATGATTATTTAAGTAGATTTATATATGGAGTATAGTGGACACTTTACTTGAAAAGGTAAAGTTTCCACGTATATATTCCACTTACAAAAAGAAAACGAAAAGCCTTTATCAATATGCTACTCACAATCCGCACTACACTATTTTAATACTTATTCTCGAAGATATAAAGTAGTAAATGGGTTATCGTGGACTCCATTCAGTGTTATTTTAATTTGAATCTTATTTTCAGGAACACAAAGGTTCAACTGCTTGTCATAACGAGGTAGAGCAATGTAATACGCACATTTAGTTCTGAAAATTACGAGGGCGGCTCATGACTACGGAATGTGTTCTCTTCAGAGAAAGTTATGTGATGCGGATTTCAGCGTTTGTGATTTTTTTAAGTAAGCATTTACTTTAAAAGCTCAAAGGAAGGAAGGAGGAAGCTTAAGAGTTCCCGTGGGATTTTCAAAAAACTAAATCCACGCGGACGAAGTCGCGGGCGTCATCTAGTTTTATTAATATTATAAATGCGAAAGTGTGTCTGTCTGGCTGTCTGTCTGTCTGTCTGCCTATCTGTCTGTCTGTCTGCTAGCTTTTCACGGCCCAATCGTTTAAACGATTATGATGAAATTTGGTACAGAGTTAGCTTATATCCCGGGGAAGGACATAGGCTACTTTTTATCCCGGAAAATTAAAGCGTTCCCATGGGATTTTCAAAAAGCTAAATCCACGCGGATGAAGTCGCGGGCATTATCTAGTTTTATAATAATTAATGGACTTGACCGAGATATGTCACAATTTTAATTTAAAGCCTCAACCTTTACCTACCCTATATACAAATCATTCTATACCCCACCCCAAAAACAATAATAAACCGAAACGTCCACACGAAAACCGGACCTATCTTAAAGTGCACAATAACTATAATCCTATCATCTATTTTATAAAACCGATATTGTATTGGCTAGTGTGCGGAACTGTCGTAAAAAGTGCGAGGTACGAAATATGGCAAATCCAACCTTTTTTTTGTAAATTTATCCGAAATGTAAGGTCAAAATATTCACAAATCACAAACACTAGCACTTTATACGTATTTTTTCATATAAATTACATGGCAAAAGTTAATTGTAACGCACAAAATGACGTAAACCCCACTCGCGTCTATAACGGCTGAATGCCGCATGAAACTGAAGTTCGAACTCTGAAATCCGCAAAGCTAAACCTTCGGGAATGTTCGGAATTGCTCGCCTGTTTCAGCAATTTCGATGTGCCACGGGACCTTGGGACCCTATGGGACATTGCATTATACGAATCGTTCCGTGAAAAGTTTAAAGAGATTGGTATACTCACATTTCCGTCTCAACTCTCAATACATTTACAGTAACATAGTCTTTGTTAGGTAGAACATTGATGTTTATCAAAGTGTGTGTGTGTGTATGTGTTTGTTACTGTTTCACGCAAAAACAGCTGGACAGATTTGGCTGTGGAATGGATATAGAATATTATACCTTGGATTAACTCATTCCGAAAGAGTTCTTAGACACTCATAAAATTAAACACTGTCTAAAACAATGGCTTTGTATTCAGCAGCCCAGAAGGTACCTATTTTAATAGTCACATTTTTACCTGCTTTTCCCAGTATAATCTGCTTTCCAAATCATTGATAAAGCCTTGACATAATAATAAGAGCAAAAAATTGATTACATGAAATAGATTTTTTTTTAAATTTTATTTAAGCAATAAACAATATTACCCCACTACCAAATATTTTTTTTCGGCTCTTTTTTGTGAGTGTGTTAACTTCTTTTTCCTATAACTATGTGCCGAACATATTGGGCCATTAGAGCCTTAGTTATAAAGTGACTCTAACACGCATTTAGAAGTGTTGAACTTATAAAGAAAGACTTTTAAAGGTCCTTCAAAGAAAAAAAGACTAATAAAAGAGTATAAGCAGACAGACGCTCAGACTTGACTCAGACAAAAACCAGTCATTTATATACTTACTACTTACTACAAAAACATCCTTATTTTTGTCCAAAAACAATTCGCTAGACAGAAAACTGTCGATCCACTATACTATGGAGGGTTTGGCAGTCTTCCAAATAACACAACATCGAAATAAATAAACTGATAATACCTATGTAAAAGTAAAGCTTTAAGAAAGCTATTCTGAATTAATTAAGATGTTCATTCGTTGAAACCAATCTTGAAATCTTGAGATTTATGATATTTATGGCAGGGTTTCTACCTACACTTCAAGGACATCTCTATATATAAAAATGAATCGCTAATTGTGTTGCTGATCGCAAATCTCGAGAACAGCTGAACCGATTTCGCTGATTCTTTTTTCATTATATTCTTTGAAGTACGGGGATGGTTCTTACGGAGAATTTTTTTTAAAAAATCCTGAAAAAGAATCGACTGTTAGGCGGTACGTAGTTCGCCGGGGCAGCTAGTTTCTAAATAATTAATCAGTACCCTTATTATAAATGCGAAAGTGTGTTTGTTTGTTGGTTTATCCTTGAATCACGTCGCAACGGTGCAACGGATTGACGTGATTTTTGCATGAGTATAAAGACCTGGAGAGTGACATAGGCTTTTTATGCCGGAAAATCAAAGAGTTCCCACGGGATTTTTAAAAAACCTAATTCCATGCGGATGAAGTCACGGGCATTAACTAGTATTAAAATACATAAGTAACATCAAAAATTGCGGAACTCAGGTTCACGAGATACAACTCGCTGTCAGACAGACGAGGCTTAGTAATAGGGTCCCGTTGCCGTCCTTCGGGAATGGAACCCTAGATAAATGTATTTTGGTCAGAAGTCACAATGTAGCTGTAGGTACCATGCCCAGAAGAACCAAAACGGCTGTTTCGGTTTGGATGAAAGTTTTCGTAGATACGGCGGCTACGCACTCATCCGATCCGAGTCCAAGAAAAAACGTCCCTTGTTTTGTATGGTAGCTTATAACATAATGTCGTAAATAATCGCTGGTATTCTCACGGATGACGGATAGAACTCGTATGACGGAAGTGCAGTGCGTAATCGCCGATACAAATATAACAAGAAAATACTTACCAATAAAATTGTCACAAATCCATAGAACACCTATCTTTGAATGCACTGGTCACACATTTTCACACACACATCTGAATGAAGCACAAAACCGTATTGTTAAACACTGAACGGTGTTATAAATAACAATAGTTACATCGGATAGTAGGTATAGGATTCTTAAAGACCAAATATATTTTTGATGTTGTATAGGAAATCCATGATATACAATGAAACGAAAGCTTAATTTGCTATAATCCGCTGAAACAGATCAAATCTGTACCCGTAGTACAAGATTTTACGTCTCACCAAACCAAACCAAATTCGAGAGTCGAAATACTTCCGCGTTACAGTAAAATGGACCTAAACAGCCTTGAATTGAAGTCAAATATACAATGCCACTGATTTTATTTTCGCAATGTTTCCGCTAGGAGCGCTGGCTGTAGAAGTGTAGACAAACTTGAGTTTTAAAACAAGGCATTTAGATCCAGTTTACTGTAACGCGGAAGTATTTCGACTCTCGAATTTGGTTTGGTTTGGTGAGACGTAAAATCTTGTACTACGGGTACAGTATGACACCGGAGCATCCTCGTCGAGAGTGTTCTGTACCCGTAGTACAAGATTTTACGTCTCACCAAACCAAACCAAATTCGAGAGTCGAAATACTTCCACGTTACAGTAAACTGGATCTTAAAAGCCTTGTTTTAAAGCTCAAGTTTGTCTACACTTCTACAGCCAGTGCTCCAAGCGGAAACATTGCGAAATTAAAATCAGTGGCATTGAATATTTGACTTCAATTCAAGGCTGTTTAGGTCCATTTTACTGTAACGCGGAAGTATTTCGACTCTCGAATTTGGTTTCGTTTGGTGAGACGTAAAATTTTGTACTACGGGTACTGGGATTTCTGTGGCTGATCTGTGGCTGCTTTCCCCTGCATATTTAGCAGTGGGAGGGCGGGCGGTGCATGTCGCATGTTGCATGTTGCACCATACAGATTTGATCTGTTTCAGCTGATTGTAGCAAATTAAGCTTTTGGTTCACTGTATATATATTTTTAAGTTATTTTGGTCTTACAGCTCGTACGAACACATAGAATTTGAACAAAGGTTAAATACTTTCATATTCCCTATCATAATATTGCCGATTGTTTTTACCTACTGATCTGTACTTTATACTATACATACTATAATAATATTATACTGAAAAAAGATATGTTTGTTTGTAATAGATAAACTCTGAAACTTAAGAACCGATTTTGATAATTCTTTCACCATAAGAAAACTACTTCATTCAGAAGTAACAATGCTACATTGTATATTTGAAATTCCAACGGGCGAAGCCGGGTAGGTCAACTAGTGCTTTAAATTTACAATGGTAACAAAATAGCAAACTCTTTTTTTCTATAAAAATAGCGAGCAAGCGAGCAGGCGGGTCACCTAATGTTAAGTGATTATCGCCGCCCCTTGAATATTTTCAACACTAGAGGAATCGCCAATGCGTTGCCGGCCTTTCAGGAATTTGTTGATTCGCCCCTCACATTATAACTGCACTAGCTGATGCCCGCGACTTCGTCCGCGTGGAATTAGGTTTTTCAAAAATCCCGTGGGATCTCTTTGATTGTCCGGGATAAAAAGTAGCCTATGTCACTCTCCAGGTCTTTATCTATTCCCATGCAAAAAATCACGTCAATCCGTTGCACCGTTGCGTTGTGATTGAAGGACCAACAAACAAACACACTTCCGCATTTATAATAAGGGTACTGATGTTGAAATCTGGTAAGAACATCGCTAAAGGGAGTGGTTCCATTTACACGTGGAATAAAAGATCTGACACAACGTGTGGTTGAAGTGCACCACGCACCCAGAAAATAAAAAAATCAGGAATGGTATAGGCATGGACGAAGAAAACGTACCTACGTGTCCAAATTCAATGTCTTTTGCACGAGCTCTTGAAGTTAGATGAACCGATAAGTAACTATTATTTTTTATTTAAAAAAATACCGTTATAAAGGCCTTTCCAGTCGGTATTCGGATATTCCTGGTGTAAAATCAGGAATATTTAGGTCCGGCCAGCGCTGCCGACGGACGGGAATTGGGGCGGGCGCGATCGCACGCGGTGCTTGCTATTTTTAGTTCGCCTGGGAGAGTATGTGTACTAAATGTACCAAAGATGCTGTGCTGTGAATCGAGGATATTAAAAACTTTACACAGTCACAGATAGGATATCAATCATCATCACCATCAACCAGTAGACGTCCACTGCCGGACATAGGTCTCTTATAGGGACGTCCAAGCGCCACAGTCTTGCGCCGCCTGAATCCAGCGGCTCCCTGAGACTCGTCTGATGTCGTCCGTCCACCTAGTCGGGGGTCTTCTAATGCTGCGTCTTACGGTGCGAGGTCACCATTCAAGCACCTTGAGACCTCAACGTTTATCGGTTTTACGAACTATGTGTCCTGCCCATTGCCACTTCAGCGTCGCAACCCGATAGGATATATAGCAATAGTATCACTACCTCAGTACCTCAGTACCTTTATTATAAATGCGAAAGTGTGTTTGTTTGTTGGTTTGTTGTTTTGTTGGTTTGTCCTTGAATCACGTCGTAACGGTGCAACGGATTGACGTGATTTCTTGTATGGGTATAGATAAAGACCTGGAGAGTGACATAGGCTACTTTTTATCCCGGAAAATCAAACAGTTCCCACGGGATTTTTAAAAAACTTAATTCCACGCGGATGAAGTCGCGGGCATCAGCTAATTAGTAATTGAGGAAAAAAAATCGTGAAGTGTCGTGTCTCGGATCTGTACATAATGGACTAAAAGGCCGTGAGGGCCAGACCTTCGTTATTTTACTAGGGTGAAAGATTAAAAACCAAAAGTAAAGATTAATATTTTTTTATTACAATTAAATAAAAAAATAGTCTAAATAGTTTAAAATAAGAACATTTTAGAAATTCAGGCCAGTTATATTAATATTACAATTTTCGATAGGACCGTACCTATCTATATTATGTCTGGTCACGATCATTGACAGTAAAATAATAATTATTAAAAATAATAAATAATATAGAAAGAGAGTCAGCGCGTGCCAGACCTTCCTTATTTTTTAAAAGCTGAGAGATTGTCCCCATATTGTCCCCAACACTGGGAGGAACATTTGTTTGGAGCATGGTGGCTTTGGGAGACAACATGTAATAAAGGTGTAAAAAATCTTAGACCAGCCATACACGGACAGCTTGAAGCAGTCAGGATGGACTGCTTCAAGCTGCGACTGCGTATTGAACTACAGACTTCTACGTACGTACATATACACGAACCGCTCAAGCAGTTACAACTGCTTCGGGCGGTTGGGCGGTCAAGCAGTCACCCCTGACTGACTGCTCGAGCTGTCGACCGCTCTCGCGCAGTTACCTCCGCCCACACTCCTCAATCCACGTCGCGCACGCTTCCCGCCCGTATGCATCGTTTGTTTATTGAGAACATTGAAATTGCTAACTGCTTGAGCAGTTAAGCTAACTGCTCGATGGCAGCTTCAAGCTGGTGATTCTGACTGCAAGAGCGGTCCTTGTATGTTGATCACTGGCTAACCACTCGAGCAGTCCGTGTATGGCCGGCCTTACGTCAAAGTATAAAGTAATTTTTTTTTAATATTTTCTTCTGAGTAAGTAGTATTAGAAATCACGTCATGCATTGCCAGACACTTAGTTTCATGGGAGCCCCCACCAGACACTTGTAAACTTTCAGCTGTTATAAAATAAGGAAGGTCTGGCATGCGCTGGCTCTTAAGCCGAGACAATTCACAATGTGTTACTTCGAGCATTATATATAAATTTTGTGCTTCGAGAGCTAGTGGGGAATTTCGTATATCGTCTAGCCCCTAAGGGGGGAGAGTGAGCATAAGGGACAAGGAAGAGACAAAATAATTTGTAGGGAGTCAAGAAGGCGCCCCGGAAAAATGCCAAGAGCAAGTACCGAACGGGCGCCCTCCCGTGATTCGGCCCATATAACCGAGAGGTTGGTGGGGTCATAGGAGGTGGCGGGTTGTCCCCCAGGGTCGGGAGACGCACTAGTGCGCCTCGGACGTGCAGTGACCTGATTTAAAGGTCCCGGTGGAGGGTCCGCCTCGGTGGACGTCTCTGGCTGGGCGCAGCAGCAATGCGTCAGTGTTCCCGTGACCCAGTCGCCAGCGCAGCGCAGGAGCGCCGTGGGATTTTAGGGGGTATTCCGGTCGTCTCTTGGCTGACGATTCCCACATACCTTGCCCGTTCACGGGAGGGAAGCGTAAATGCATTTTCCCAAAAAAAAATAAAGGGTGGAGGGTTATCCCACCTCTCCTGTCAATGTCATTGAAGTGCCAAGAGAGCCTTGTCGCACTGTAAAATCGTACTTTTGACACGAAATTTGACACAAAGTTAAAATAGCGCGTGAGTTGTTAAATTTTACGCGGTATACATATTATATCCTGATAAGGTGCAACGCTTCGTTTATATAAATATGGTCGCCAACTCATTGATACTGACAATGCTGCCACACACGAATATGAAGATGCCGATGAAGATGAGTATCACGGACCTCCAGAGCCGCCACTTGTACTTGCCCAGGCCGGGTCGCTGCCAGACCACCATTAAATAGATCATGTTGGGCCAGATGAACGCCATGTTGGACAGGCAGAAGGTGCCAAGCTGAAACAAGATAATATCATCATCAATTTCAACGAGATTTTGTCTCACCAACGTTTCGAAAACCTTCCGCGTTATAGTAAACTGGATCTTAATCACCTTGTTTTAAAGCTCAAGTTTGTCTACACATCTACAGCCAGCGCTCCAAGCGGAAACGTTGCGAAATTAAAATCAGTGGCATTGAATTTTTGTCTTCAATTAAAGGGTCTTTATAGGTCCATTTTACTTTGACGATATTGTGTTTCGTCTCTCGAATTCTAGCAACGTTTGGTGAGACGTAAAATCTTATACTAATCGTACTGATGATTACTGATATGATACCACAAAAAAAACGCGAAAAAAAATAATCCATATTTTGTAAAAATTCACGATATTATATTTCAAATAAAACATCTGACTGACGTTAGAGGTTAACGAACGATGTATGTGGGCCACTCGAAGTGGTGTTTTTGCTAGCGTTCTGGCTAGCAGTGCTGTCACATAGCATCCGTTTTGTGACAGCACCGGTAGAGAGAGGGAGATAGAGAAATATATAGAGAGAGAGAGAGAGAGAGAGAGAGACGAGACGAGATGAGATACTCACAAATCCCATAAGAGCGTTGATACTGGGGAACACAATAGCCACAATCGCTATGATGACAACAATGATGGCCCTGTAAATAAGCTCCCACTTGTACTCATGCTCCTGCTTGTGCAAAGACTTGAGGTAGTAGAACACCAGGTTGAATGGCACCCAGAAGTTTAGAGCGTGGGTCACGTAGATCATCATGGCGATTAGGCCTTTTAGGATTTTCGGGAATCTGGAAATTATTAGTTTCTTGATTAATATAGGGTCTTGGACTATAGTAATATAATAATGTGATTTTTAGGGTTCCGTACTTCAAAAGGAAAAACGGAACCCTTATAGGATCACTTTGTTATCTGTCTGTCTATCTGTCTGTCGGTCTGTCAAGAAACCTACAGGGTACTTCCCGTTGACCTAGAATCATGAAATTTGGCAGGTAGGTAGGTCTTATAGCTGACATTTGGGGAAAAATCTGAAAACCGTGAATTTAGGCTTACATCACACAAAAAAAATTAAGGTCATGAACTAATAATTAGAATTTTCAATTTTTCGAAGTAAGATACCTAACTAAATCAAATGGGGTATCATATGAAAGGGCTTTACTTGTAAATTCTAAAACATATTTTTATCTATTTTTATGCATCATAGTTTTTGAATTATCGTGCAAAATGTCGAAAAAATACGACTGTAGTACGGAACCCTCGTTGCGCGAGTCTGACTCGCACTTGGCCGGTTTTTTCTGATCTGACTTGGTGGGAGGCTCCTGCCGTGGCTAGATATACCGCCCTACCGGCCAAGCCGTGCCGTCAAGCGATTTAGCGTTCCGGTATGAAATGATACCAAGTACAAACCGATACTTAATGGGTATAATGTAGCAAAATAACTCCTCACGCGCCATTTTAACTTTTGCGGCCAATTTTATATCAAAAGTACGATTTTAGTCCTTATTTTAAAGGTGAACCATAAGAGTCCCCGCAGACCACAAACTTTTTACCGGCCGATAGTTTGGTCGGTTTCTTAATCATTGTAATCGTTATAATTTGCGCACTTACATACATTCTTATACTGATTAAAAAACCGACCAAACTATCGGCCGATAAAAAGTTTGTGGTCTGCGGGGACTCTTATTTCGACATGACAGTTGACCCATAGAGCTGAAATGGCGCGTGAGGCGTCATTTTTACGGACTAAGTACCTAGAGTTTAATAGACGTCCACTGCTGGACATAGGTCTCTTGTAGGGACTTCCACACGCCACGGTTTTGCGCCGCCTGACTCCAGTGCAGTGGCTCCCTGCGACTCGTCTGATGTCGTCCGTCCACCTAGTGGGGGGTCTTCCAACACTGCGTCTTGGGACCCCAACATCTATCTAACTATATGCCCTGCCCCAATGGACAGGGCACATAGATAGACATAGTTAGATAGACGTAGCTGAAGTGGCAATCCACTTCAGCTTCGCAACCCGTTGGCTATGTCGGTTACTCTAGTTCTCCTACGGATCTCCTCATTTCTGATTTCATCACATAGAGAAACTCCGCACGGCTCTCTCCATCGCCCGCTGAGTGACTCTGAGCTTTCTTATGAGGCCCATAGTAATAGTTAGCGAACACGTCTCGGATCCATGTCATTACTGGCAGTTTAATAGATTGTTTGGGAGAATACTAACGTTGTCATCGGAAAGTTGACAGTGATAGGAGATTCACAATCCTGCAAGTAACCGGCATATCCGAAGAAGGACACCATGAAAACAGCTATTATATTGCAAGCCATACCTGAAAGGATATAATAATAATTAAATTATAAGTATTACCTATTACTAGCTTATTCCCGCGACTTCATCCGCGTGGACTACATAAATTGAATTTTCAAAAATCCTTTCTTAGCGAATGCCTACGTCATAGTAGCTATCTGCATGCCAAATTTCAGCCCGATCCGTCCAGTAGTTTGAGCTGTGCGTTGATAGATCAGTCAGTCAGTCAGTCAGTCAGTCAGTCAGTCAGTCAGTAGTCAGTCAGTCACCTTTTCCTTTTATATATTTAAGATATAAAACTAGCTGATGCCCGCGGCTTCGCCCGCGTGGATTTATGTTTTTAAAAACCCCTGGGAACTTTTGATTTTCCAGGACAAAAGTAGCCTATCCGTAGTAGGCCGTCGCCTACACGCGCGCAATGTCGCGGCAGCAATGTAGCGGAACATTGCTGCGTAGCTCGGAATGTAATGTCATATAAGCTTATAGAGATTGTATGGGGACCAGTAGTGCCGCGACAGCACTGTGACAGCTGGTGACAGCACTGTTGCGGCAGCGCTGCTGCGTGCAGCGTGGTTCGGAATCATACCTTAAAATGTTAACTTAGCTATGGCTCTAAATCTAAAACCATTAAAATTTCACCGTGTTCTATGTCCGCGACAGGTTGAGATAGCAATCGGGGTATGAGGCGGGGGGAACCGCACCTAGTTAGCGCAGGGGCTGTGCAGGGCGTTACCTCCCCGATTACCATCTCGACCTTTGCCATGCTTCTTCTTCTTCGTCGTATCACTCTTGGCAGAGTGGTCGTGGTCATCACGAAGCAACGTCTTTGAGGGCAGATGTTATATGCCTCACAAGCATTCGCCACTTCTACATGCTGGCCGACAGCCTGGTACACTCGTGCAAAGGACCGCCCACAGACTTAATTTGGTCGGTCCATCGCATGGGTGACCTTCATCACCCTCTGGTGCCCTCCACCTTGCCCTGCACGACAAGACTCTCCATGGAGTCACTCTCACGCCGGGAGACATGTCCGAAGAATTGTTATATGCGACTCTGTACTAACGCCGAAAGTCGTAGTTTGCCATGCTACTCACCAGTGACCAACGCCTTTGGATACAACTTGGGATTTTTCATGTTGTTCTCGATAGGAATCACCACGCCCACGCAGGACATGCTGAACACGGTCATGCCCACGAATTCGAAGAAGCTGTACAGCGACGTGCTCGCTTGCATTCCCTTCAAGCTAGGGTTGTTCACCGAAGCGTAATAGATTGTAATAAATATGCACAACACTGGAACAACAAACCTAATTAATAAGCCCCTTCACACACGGGTCGTAAGCGTAGTCGTATCGTAAGCGCACCTATCGTAACGACGCTACGCGTACGAGATCTGTATTCTATGCGCTTAGTATAAAAGGACAGTGACGGAATTTCTATAGAACCGTGACCCATTTTATTTATACTATATATAGCTCAATTACCACTCACTCACTCACTCACTGACTGACTCATTGACATAATTGTTCTCCTAGAAAGAGATAGAAAATGATATAATAATGTATGGGAGATATGTTCAGAAGTGGGATTCGACTAGGGAAAAATTATGACATTTCAGAAAAACAAGATGGCGGCCGACCTGACTTTTGTAACTTTTTTGTTTTCCAACCGATTTTGTTACAACTTGCAGGTCTTGCAGATATTAGTAAACGGTTTTTAGAAAAAGTGAAAAAAATTTGAAAAACAAGATGGCGGCCGAGATTTTCAAAAAATTCCCTCCTGTAAAATTTTGTATGAAACTTTTTTTTTCACTTATGGATTCATATAGAAGACAAAGATTCCTTTTGGGCAACATATGGAGAGAGCTGATGATTGAGGATTTCGGAGACGGGTGAAGGGCACGCTCAAGGTATTGAAGATAGGTGGGAGGTGCTCGACCAAATGTCATTCGAAACCTCATCCAATTTCCAAAAATTGGAAAAAAAAATTAAAATTCCGAAAAAAAGATGGCCGCCATACAAATTTCATCGGCGTCCATCTCGGAGGGTATGACAGATGGAAGAGTGGTTTCTTGGCAAGAGATGATCAGGATCCGAAGGTCTACTCGATGGATTGAAAAAAAATTCAAAATGGCGGATTTTTTTTTCATACAAAATTTTTTATTATTCAAAATGGCGATTATAGACCTCGAGAGCTGCTTTAGCAGCTCGAGCAGCGAGCAAAATACTAGTTATATTATAAAAGTCGTTTACACGGAGCATTTTGTTGCGGTTTCATCACTGATACAACTAAACATAGGATTTAACACATATAGAACTTGCGGTTTTTCATCAAATCTAAGTTTAACTCACTATGATTCTAGGTTATATCCAATTTACCTATAGGTAATATTGTGAAACTAAATGGAAACTAATAAAATCCGCAAGTTAAAAATCATAATTTTTAATTTTTAAGTGGTTATTTAATAGTTACTAGGATATTTATCATTAATTTATATTGTGTGTAAATAATAATTGGTGTATGGCCTACCCTTCTCATTCTGAGAGGAGGCCCATTCTCAGTAGTGAGCCGGGCGATGGGTTGATGATGATGAAATCATACTCACATACGACAGCATTAGCAGCAATGGAAAACGGGGCCAACCATTTTAAATGTGTTATTAAACAAATACATATCATAGGGATTATCATGGCCGCCAAGTATATCCTTAGATCAGGGTACCCTGGAAGAATTTAAGATTTAAGATTTATTTTAAGATTTAAGATTTATTTATTTATTCAAAAATGTTGTACAAGACAAAGACTCCTTAAAACTAGTACACATAAAAAAGGTAGAAACAATAAAAATATGAGAACCTGAAGGAGTGCTTTGGCGTCCGTGCTAGGTAAACCTGTTACGGGCGCCGCAGCCTTCCCTTGGATCCATCGATTAATATGGAGTACAAATTTAAATTTAAATTAGGCTATTAGTAACAATATTGTGTGTGCGTGTGTGTGTGTGTGTGTGTGTGTGTGTGTGTGTGTGTGACTGAAGTCAATCATAGCTAGTTGTTATTTAACTTAGTCTTAACTAAGTCTTAACCACTAATTGTACAATAATCAGTGGCGGATTAGCCACGTAGCAAGAGTAGCACATGCTACGGGGCCCCGCACATTTGGGGGCCCCGCGCACCAACGCTGTCTGACCGTAAAAAAGTATCTAAGTATTTAGATCGAAGCAAGAAAATATTGTTTCAAATCAACACGATGGCCAAACTCAATTCAGAAAAGTTCGTTTGTAACAGTTTTGTTTTATGTAACACCACAGGTAATACGATAAGGGGGGTCTCCTAACGCTGCGCTTTCCGGTGCGAGGTCGCCATTCCAACCTTGAAACGGTTCTATCTATCGGGTTTCGAACTATGTGCCCTGCCCATTGCCACTTCAGATTCGCCACCCGCTGAGCTGTGTCGTCAGTTACTCTGATTCTCCTACGGATCTTTTTTTTTAATTTATAGACCAGCGCTTGGCTGCAATCAGGCCTGGTGGCAAGTGATGATGCAGCCTAAGATGGAGCGCGCTTGCCTAGAATGCCTATTCACTCTTGTCTTGAAGGTACCATATTATTTCTGATTTGATCACGTAGAGTTACTAGCACAGCTCTCTCCATCGCTTGCTGAGGGACTCTGAGCTTTCTTATGAGGCCCATAGTTATAATATGAGAACGCACTGATGGAATGGAAAAAAGATCATACCAGGTCCTAAACCAGCGATAGTAGGTTTCTGGGTATCCTCTACAAGTTGCTTGATGGACTTTGCGATTATGAGCTGGTAACATGCGCAGGCGCCGAACAAATCGAGACAGATGATGGCATCGATGGAATACCTAGAACACGGAGTTAGGAATCAGCTTAGCGGTGACCTAGAAACAGTACAATCAGTACCCTTATTATATCAGCACCCTTATCTAAATCCATACTAATATTATAAATGCGAAAGTGTGTCTGACTGTCTGTCTATCTGCCCGTCTGTCTGTCTGTCTGTCTGTCTGTCTGCTAGCTTTTCACGATTTTGACGAAATTTGGTACAGTGATAGCTTGCATCCCGGGAAAGGTCATAGGCTACTTTTAATTCCGGGAAATCAAAGAGTCCCCACGCGATTTTTAAGAACCTGAATCCACGCGGACGTAGTCGCGGGCATCATCTAGTATAGTATAAAAGGAAAAGGTGACTGACTGACTGACTGATCTATCAACGCACAGCTGGACGGATCGGGCTGAAATTTGGCATGCAAATAGCTACTATGACGTAAGCATCCGCTAAGAAATGATTTTTGAAAATTATTATAAAAATATAAAAGGAAAAGGTGACTGACTGACTGATCTATCAACGCACAGCTCAAACTACTGGACGGATCGGGCTGAAATTTGGCATGCAGATAGCTAATATGACGTAAGCATCCGCTAAGAAAGGATTTTTGAAAATTCAACCCCTAAGGGGGTGAAATAGGGGTTTGAATACCGAACACAACCAACTACTCGGTGGGAGATCTCCCTTTGGTACGGTCGAGCCTGCACACCGCTCCCGTACAGAGGTACGGAACCCTAAAAAGTTACCTGAAAACGGTTGACCATTTCGCCACCCGAGGATTCGGGAAGCACGCCATTGCCGCTTCGCCAACGTCAGGGTACGACATCGAGGAGACGCGGGTCCTCTTGAACAGCACCTGTGCCGATGCCACTAGCATCTGTAGAAAAAATCGGTTAAGTGCAAGTCGGTCTCGCACACGAAGGTTCCGTTCCGTACCATCGTACAAGATGTAACACTTTTATGTGCAACACTGCAAGTTAATTACGGACAGCGCCATCTATGGTGCGATTTAGTAAATAACTAGCTTATGCCCGCGACTTCATCCACGTGGACTACACAAATTGACTTATCACAATTTGACAATCAAAGAGTGTACAATGATCTTATGATACCCAGTTTGAATAAATTATTAATTGATTTTGATAATAACTATTGGATTTGAAAAAAAGCTTTTTATTATTTTTCTATGATTTAATATGTAAATAGTCGTAATTAATATTTAATAATCTAATTAAATGTAATATTAGGTATATTGTACAGACTTAACTCAATTTTATCTAATATGAAAAATAATGTAAATCCTATCACATGTTTTGGAAATAAAGGCTATTTTTTATATTTTTTTATACCTCTACTTCTGTATTAACCGCAAGGAGGTAGCATGCCAGGAAGCGATGACAAACCAATATAGAAAATAAATAGGTACGGTACACCTACTGAATATCCCAAACAAAGCCTTGGGATTTTTCATCATCCCATCATCCTAAACAAAGCCAGGTCATGATTCATAATTCGTAGTCGCGGATCGTTCCTCCCTGTGGGGGGACAATACGCAGAGAAACTTTCAGTTTTTATAAAATAACGAAGGCCTGGCACGCGCTGGCTCTTAGTCCATAACTGTCATTTTGTAAGGCACTCGTCTACCAAATACTTGTATATGTCCGTTTCAATGGTCGCCAATCGCAACCCAAGGTGAGTATTTTTTTTATTCAGGTAGGTACAAGTTAGGCCTTGACTGAAATCTCACCTGGTGGTAAGTGATGATGCAGTCTAAGATGAAAGCGGGCTAACCTTTAACGGGTACTAAGGCAGTTTTTTATTAAACCCACACCCCTTTGGTGTCTACACGGCGTCGTCGTACCGGAATCAGTGGCGTAGCTAGGTAACCAAGGGCCCTGGGGCAAATCAAAAAATGGGGCCCCACTGCTATCGAAACTGGTTAGGTTTTATCAAGTAAAAATATTAAATATACAAATACATACATTCATAGAAAGCATTTAGGGGAATTCCTTAGTAACTTTCGAATTTCTCTCAACTGAGTTGCCATTTTAGCGTTTAAACTACCGTGAGTGATTTCCATTATAAATACTATCTGTCCCGGCTTACTCACGTGTAACGTGTGTCACGGCGCGGGCGCGGACGGACTCCCTTGAAAAAGGACCCCGTATGGGTTCGAAACTAGTCGGGCTAACGTCGACTACACACGTGAGTAAGCCGGGACAGATAGTATTTATAATGAGTTGCCATTATTAAAGTCGGGTTGCAACCTGTCATATCTATTTTGAAAATGGGAGAAATTTTCAAAAGTTTAGTTCGATCGAGATTTTCTGGTAAGGATTCGAGGGCCCCCTGAGCTTTAGGGCCCCGGGGCAGTGCCCCGCCTTGCCCCTAGGTAGCTACGCCACTGACCGGTATGTTAAATCGCTTGGCGGCACGGCTTTGCCGGTAGGGAGGTAACTAGCCACTACATACTCACATACAAGCAATATGTCATGTATATTCCGAATAAGAAGACAAAAGGGGCCGAGACCAGGCCAGCCTTCATAAATGCTACGTGGCCGCTCAAAATGCCTGCCCCGAGCGCGCCCTTGATCAAGTGCGCTACAGAACCCATGAACCTGAGAAATTAAACCAATATGCTTAGTATAAGATTTTACGTCTCACCAAACTTTTCGAGAATTCGAGAGTCGAAACACAATACCGTCAAAATAAAATGGACCTAAAGAGCCTTGAATTGCAGTCAAAAATTCAATGCCACTGATTTCAATTTCGTAACGATTCCGCTTGGAACGCTGGCTGTAGATTTGTAGACAAACTTGAACTTTAAAACAAAGACAGTTTAAATCCAGTTTACTATAATACTGAAGGTTTTCGACACTCGAATACTATCAACGTTGGTGAGACATAAAATGTCATACTAAGCGTACAGTAAGTGTAAGTCGGACTCGCACACGAAAGTTTCCGTTCCGTACCATCGTACAAGATGTAACACTTTTATGTGCAACACTGAAAGTGAATTACGTAGTATAAGTATTATACAGAAAGCTAGTAAATGAAAATTAAACTTAAAACTACGTAAAATACTAAGAACAAAAACCGGCCAAGTGCGAATCAGACTCACGCACTGAGCATTCCGTAGTACAATCGTATTTTATCGACATTTTGCACGATAAATCAAAAACTACTTACTAGATCTCGTTCAAACCAATTTTCGGTGGAAGTTTGCATGGTAATCTACATCATATAATTTTTAAGGTTTATTATCATTCTCTTATTTTAGAAGTTACGGGGGAGGACACATTTTACCAATTTGGAAGTGTCTCTCGCGCAAAATATTCAGTTTAGAAAAAAATGATATTAGAAACCTCATATCCTTATCATTTGAGTGTCAGTTCTAAGTATGGGGAACCCCAATTTTTTTTTTCTATTTTTGTGTAAAAATCTTAATGCGGTTCACAGAATACATCTACTTACCAAGTTTCAACAGTATAGTTCTTATAGTTTCGGAAAAAAGTGGCTGTGAGTATACAGACAGACAGACAGACATGACGAATCTATAAGGGTTCCGTTTTTTGCTATTCGGCTACGGAACCCTAAAAATGATGTCTTGTGTGAGCCAAAGGGGCTACTGCCTCTGCACGATGCTGCAGTATTTGACTACGCTGATTTTTATTTCTGATCTTTTATTTGTAAAGACAAGGTATCTGTTCGTACCCCGTAGGTTTTGGATTGACTCTCCATTTAACGTAGTCGTATGCTTCTTCTTCCGCGTCGGTCGTGGCGAAATTCTTCCAGTTACCGCGACCACCTCCAGACGGTTGAGCCGACTGTAAAAGTCAATTATTTAGCCCGCTTAGCATAATGCTTGTGATAAACATGATGCTAGTTAATGGCATGATAGGTGCTGGTAAGCTGGCATGACAGCTACCGGCGTGCCAGCCAGGTAACCTCCCAGTGTGCCTGGGTGCTGCTGGTCCCTTTTGGATGCATCGGGCATCCGAGGAGAAGAGCAGTATTCGGGCCGGTGCACCCCGGTAACATGGCTAATAATCTCTCTTCGGGGATATTGTTCGTCTTGGCTAATGACCTGGCAGGGGGGAGGTTTCTCCGCGTGTCCCTCTGACTAGCAGAGGGCACAGTGGACGAGGCGGAGGATGGGACGCGAGCGACGTGCACGGAGTCTGCAGTTATCGCCCGTTGGCCCCGGGTCGGGAGATGCACGCACTTTATCGGTGCGCCATGCGTCACGCGTCGCGTTCGCGTACCAGAAAATTTACCTTTAAAATCCCCTTTAGGCATTGACTTATATTTAACTTCGTATGGACTAGGGCTATTGAAAAAACAAAATGGCACCGATTCAGTGGTGCTTTAGCACCAATGCAACCTCAGTGACGTCTGGATTTCAAACGGGTCGTTCATTAGTATCTAAGAAGTCACACTGATTTTTTTGGTTCCAAAATCGTGAAAAATTTTGTTTGCTTGGGCATATCTTGTCATTTATATCGATGCCTTTAGGTTTCCTTTTTTACTATTTAGAATACAAAACCCCTCAAAAGTAGCGCTTAAAACGGAGACAGACTACGAGTAAAAAGAAATTTAGGTACTCTACCAGCATGGCAATTGCAAAAATTAATTTAAAAAACCCTTGACCCTTTCATTTTGTGTTTGAAGCGATGTAACCACAACTTATTCGCGTTATTTTAGAAAATAGAAATTGTTATATCGCTATCACATTACCATTGTCGATTACAATTAACGGTTAATGTAAATCCAATAAAACATATATAAATTATTCACAAAAATACCGTTGTTCAAAAAAGATAGCGAAATGTCTTTTCAAATTCTTTTCTCGTTGAAGGATATTCAAATTTATTCTTCTATCATATTACAAGAAACAATTTCTAACCAGTTGTTTTTTCTTAATATAAATATTCTTTGCGCATAGGATTTTCGACAGTTGGACTCAGTGAGAGAGCCAGCGCGAGCAATACCTTCGTTATTTTATGAAAGCTGAATGCCTGGCTGAAAGTTTCTCTGCGTAGGTATAAGATTAAGGGTTTAATAAAAACTGCCATACCCCTTCCTAGCTAGCCCACTTCCATCTTAGACAGCATCATCACTTACCACCAGGTGGGATCGCAGTCAAGTGGTAACTTGTATCTGAATTTAGAATAATATATTTTTAAGGCTTTACCTTGACCATAACAGAAAAAATATTCTTTTAAAATAATCACGAAGAAGTTTAGTGTACTGAAAACTAGCTCTGGAACTTCTGGTTCAATGGTTCTTTTATCTTTTATTTTATGAGTTTCATCAGTTCAGATTTGTCTTTTTTTACACTGTAGTAATATATGTGTGCAAAAATAATTCTATCAAGGTGAATGAACTAGGTAATGATTTTAAGTTTATTTCGTGGTTTGACGACATATTTTAATGTAGATAACGGGTAAGTACCTACATAACTACCACGATTAACTTTTGTTTTTATTTGTCGATATTTCAACCCAATTGCAAGGGTCGTGGTCACGACGGGACTGCGGTGCTGCGAGAGATGAAGTTCGAGCTGTCAAGGCCATCGTGACCACGACCCGTGCAATTGGGTTGAAATATCGACAAATAAAAACAAAAATTAATCGTGGTAACTATGTAGGTACCTACCGGCTACCTAAGTATGTTACGTCGATCTAATGTTAGTTTAATCATCATCGGAATAATAGTTGGTAAGTTTTTAATGGATCTTCTGGTTATTGTCTTTATGCTCCACTTCGAAAGTCGAAGCATTTCTTAAAAACGTCATTGGCATTGTTAATGCGCGTAAAAATTAATCACGATAAACGCAAATGTAGCAAAATAATAAGCCAACCCACTGAAGTCAATGTAAATATAATAGAAAAATTTATTTTCAATCTTATTCGCGATTGAAAAGATATGTTTTTGAACTATAATTATTATGTATTTAATGTCTTTTCGAGAGTAAAATGTATTAGAAATTGTTTACGCCTGGGCATTTTATATACTGTGGCGAATTGATTTGACTATTCCAATACATCATAGGAAGTAGTTCATGTAAATAACTAAGTAGCATATTTATGGATACTTTAATCAAATCAATTCATAATCAGTCGGTGTTGTGAACACTAGTTATTCAACTTTGAATATGATAAAGTTAATTAATTTGTTATAATGAATAGGACGTTAGTGTTTTTGCACCTTTTCCTTACTTCATTGTCTATAGCGAGGCAAATAGACGTGAGTATAATCTTATTTTATCTTTCTTAATGAAATCTTTTACGCAACCACGTTTTTTTTTCCAATAGAAAATTCGGGTTTTCAAGCATTGCCTACTGAATAAAAAAATACCACCCTGTGTTTAAACACAAATGTTATTGATTTAAGTATTATTACAGGAAACCACTACAACAAATATTGAATATGCAAATTATAAAATTAACCGCCCAACTCTGCGGATTAATGATGAAACTGATGATGATTTACCGGTCCTACTCAGAAAAGATGATGTCATAAGCACGAGTGATTTAAATAAAATATACAGCTCTTTAGAAAATAAATTTGCTCAAACACGATACTTAAAAGCTGATGAAATAGAAAATGAAGGATTAAAAACCGCAGATTCAAAACAAGAGAGTCGGACTGCTAATTCAGAATTAATCAATAAAAGAGATGTTGAACCTGAAGAAAGAAGTGATACTGCAAAAGCAGCAGAAAGTGAAACTAGAGATATGAAGAAAGTAGAAATTAAATCATCACGAAGAAGTAGTGCCTCAGCTATAGTAGAAGATGAATCTAAAACTGCTGATCAAGAAACAAAAAGTGATGCTACTGCTGAAAGTATAGAAGAATCTAAATCTGCTACAAAAGAGGAAAGCAAACAAGCAGAAAGTAGTAGTACTACTGCTAAAACAGATAGTGAATCGAAAGATGCTATGAAAGAAGAAATTAAAGCAAAAGAATTTACTAGTGAGTTTGGTGAGTTGGAAAAAACTACGACATCGTTTAGAAGGGCAATTAAAGATGCAAATTATTTACAAAATGAGAAAGATGATATTAATGCCAAATTTGCCTCTGATGAAGATTCTGATAGGAAAACGCATATAAACGATGAATCAAATTCATCTTGGGACTTGCTTGATGACTTACCTGCTTCAAGGAGAGCGATGTCGCAGCCGAACAATAAAAATATTGAGGTCAAAGCTAAAGATGGGGACGAAATCGTTGAACCTGTAGAACCAAGAAATGTTCCTGACACAAAGATAACAGCAAGAAATCATATTTCACGTGGTAACGTGTGTTGTATGTATTTTACGATCTCTCATTTTATTCTCATTCTAAAGGTCGATGTACAATAATTTCTTGCCGGCAACTGTACCTAATAACTGTGGTATATTTTAATAATAATAAATACATTAACATTGTTCTTTAATTTCAGGTCCTCCAACAGCTCCGGTAACACCGATTCCACAGATCCGGAGCACAATTTCAAGTCCTCTAACAGCTCCGGTAATACCGATTCCACAGATCCGGAGCACAATTTCAAGTCCTCTAACAGCTCCGGTAACACCGATTCCACAGATCCGGAGCACAATTTCAAGTCCTCTAACAGCTCCGGTAACACCGATTCCACAGATCCGGAGCACAATTTCAGGTCCTCCAACAGCTCCGGTAATACCGATTCCGCAGATCCGGAGCACAATTTCAGTTCCACACATACACCCGGCTATAATACCCCAACGTCGCATCGTTCCAGGATTTGTGAAAGTTCGCCCTCCTGAGAATATTGATTTCAGAAGTCGCCCTCCTAAGAATATTGATTTCAGAAGAGAACTGAATCAGGAGAGAAATAATGTTATTAATCAAAATATACAAGACAGGCAAATTGTTAGGTCTGGAAGTAATCATGTGAATCCAAATGTAGTCTTAAGCTCTAATGAGAGATCTGAAATACCGTTCAAATCTAGAGACGTAAACGATTATAATTTTGAAGACCTTTCTAATGCATACCCTTATACAAATGTAGATAATATAAACACACCTGAAACACCAAAGGCAGCTAATGGTAATCAATTATTTGCGAAATTGGTTGAAGCGTCTGAACATCCACAACGATTTGTTCCTTTTATGAATGGGGAAAATGTACAAAACTTTCCAAGCGTTCCTTACAGTAATAACATGAATCCTCCCAAAAGTAATTATATAGTGCAGATATTGCAAATGTGCAAAACTATCCAAGATTGCCTTACCTATCGCCAATAATTAATTATGCTGTACCGCAAAATTACGGTGCCTTTAAATACGTACCTGGATTTGGATAGCCATGCTAATACTGCTGATATTTTAATTTTCATGTAATCAGAGCCGTCTTTACCTATGGTGCAGGGTGTGCGGCGCACACGGGCGCCGGGTCTAAGGGGGCGCCGAGCGTCCTCTAATGCGACACCTGCAAAGATGCGTCGATGCCGGCGCTCTCAAAGACCCTGCGCTCGTGTTATGGCCGACGCCCTCATCATTTAAAATCATCATTAAAAATTGCACCATTTGCATCCGAATTTCCGTTTGAAAATATAAATATTCCATTTTGACCCTGCTCCTACTAGACTAGAGGGCGCCAGGGTACTGGTTGCACACGGGCGCCACAAGGGCTAGAGATGCCTCTGCATGTAATATTTACTATTTTTAAGTGATGTGTAAAAATGCCTCATAAATAAAATAAAAACATAATAGTTACCTACCTACCTAGATAATAATGTACCTAGGTACCTATGTAACTACCTAAGCTTTGCAAAATTACATTACAGACAGTAATACGCGGCCGAAAGGAATGTACAACGACCTTTAGAATGATATAGCAGATATTTTGTAGATCGTTGTCCCTGTCGTTGAGACCGACAAAACGTCATATTATAGTAGGTATGAGTGACAGAGACAACACTCTACAAATCCGAAATATCATTCTAAAGGCCGATGTACATTACTTTCAGCCGCGTACTGTAGGTAGGTATCTATATAACATAGATTAATTATTGGTTTCGCTAATGCTATTATAATAAGAAATCATCAAGCAGTCATCATCATCATCATCCTCAGCCGATAGACGTTCACAGCTGCTGGATATAGGTAAGTCTCTTGTAAGGACTTCCACACGCCACGGTCTTGCACTGCCTGAATCCAGCGGCTCCCTGTGACTCGTCTGATGTCCCTACTATAATAATATAATAAGCATAGTTTGTTATAGTTAGTTACAAGATTTCTAACAAACTTAGCGTGTCAGTGATGGTTCAGTTCCAAAAAGCTAGAATCCAAAGTTGAGTGAAGAAAAAAACAAGAAAAACCTTTAACTCTGCCTTTCCACCTTCCTTTCCTGTCGTAGATAGAGTAATAAAGCTAGATAAAGGAACGTTTGCTTTCTCATTCACACTAAAAAGAGAGCACAGATAAAGTTACTAATGTGATAAACAGAGACGCAGCTAACCTACTTTTTGTCCCTTATCGTGTAACCATTTTTTTTCAACAATACATACAAGGAATACAACTTTAGTTGCAAAACAAACTTTGAGAATTCGTGGTGTCATTGTATTTCTCATTAGTTATTTACTTGTTTTCCCATAAAAAACGTTTATAATACAAATATTGTTGATCGGTTAATACAAATATTGACTACTAAACAATAGTAATATTTTTTTTTTTAATAATATATTTATTTATTCAAAAATGTTGTGCAAGACAAAGACTCCTTATGTCGTGTTATTCATCGTTACGTCATGCTATCGCTATCTCATACACAATTCTTCTTCTTCTTCTTTGTCGTATCACTCTTGGCAGAGCGGTCGTGGCATAGATTATGGGTCGTGGTCATCACGAAGCAACGTCTTTGAGGGCAGATGTTATTAAGTTAACTTAGCTATCGCATTAGGTTAGCCTGTAATGATAGTTTTAAGTTGTCAAATAAATAAATATATGCCTCACGAGCATTCGCCATTTCTCCCTGCATACGCGGTTACACAGTACTTTAATCTAGCTTTTTTACTCAATCTACGGTTTGAAGGCTCAAAAATGGCTAGAAGGTGGCTAGAAGCTAGAACCTAGAATCCAGACCCGTAAAACCAGTTAAAAAAGTAGTAAATTGTCACGTTCACAGACCAATAACATCACAGACCAATAATTTGGGCATTTGGGTTTGTTGTTGTTTTGTTTTAATTTTATAAAGAAAATCTTTGCAAATTTTTTAATTTGTTATTGTAATTCTTATTCCAAAAATAATTTGTTTAATGAAAACAATAAAGACAGAAACTATAGAAAGTATTTTATTAGTAATACCTACGCAAAGAAGTCACCTTTCTGCCTGTGGAATATTTTTATTTATCCAATAAAAGAAACATGGGTAAACGATACTACTGTGATTATTGTGATAAAACCATGGTATCTGCATCTTCTATAATACGGACTCATTTCAAAGGAACATTTCATCAAAAAATGGTCAACGAACATTATCAACAATTTAAAGGTAACTTATATCCAAGGATATTATTTGGAGTTTGGGTTGGCTTTAGAAAAAATTGATCACTTAAAAAGAGCAACCGCCGACTTTATTGCTGTTTCTTCTCGGTAGGAACGGCATTCCGAACCAGTGGTAAATTAAACTAGTTTACGATTCAAAAGCACAAAAGTTTACTTGAATAAAAATATATTCTATTCTATTCTAAAATATATTAAGTATATAAATAATATAAATATATTCTGTTCTAAAAACCAACTGCAGGAATTACGGGGTGTGGGTAAGAGGCAGGAGTGGGGGGATACACTTGTTTAAATAGGTTGATCATGATCATGATGATGATTTGTTAGTTAATAAAACGTTTCATTTTATATTTCAGATCCAGAAACAATATTAAAAGAGGAGAGCAACAAAAAGCTATGCCACAGGTTCTTCCGAGGTGAATGTAACTTTGGGGCTATCTGTAAATACTCTCATTACACTCCAGACCAAATCAGTGCAATAAGAGAATATGGTAACTAATATTTTAGACTATGGTACTGATTTTGAGTGTAACCTAATTTTAGAGTATTTGCATCCTCTTCTTACTAATGTAATATTAAAAGGACAGACGCAGTTTGACAGTTTTAAATTTAATTTTTAGATGGTAAAATCCGTGATTCTAGCGCACAGTCGCGAGCCTACTATTTAAATTTGTAGCGTGCACTATTAGAGTCTTTAAATGTAAAGTTCATGTTCTGTCCCTTTTCTGCATTGTTATAAAGAAAAGGATGCAGATACTATAAATTTAGTTTAGAGTAAGACAACGGAATTGGTGCCAATACCTAATACTTAAATCTTTATTTCATAAAAGTTACAAAAATATACTCTATACTGTACACTAAGTAAACCATAATATACTAATAACAAGTAAAGTTCCTGACCCCCAAACTAGGATGAAAAAGAGTATTTGCATCTTTTTCTTACCAATGTAATAAGAAAACGACAGACACACCTAATTTAATTCAGAACTGTCAAACCTCGTGACTTTATGTGCCAGTCGTGATAAAAATTGTTTCTTATTGTCATAAAAAAAGTGTTATTTCCTGTAAGTCCCGCAAATTTCTACTGCGCGTGGCCGTCACTTTAGTGACGTCAGCACTAGACTGAAGTTTCGAGCTGATAGTATATTTTTACTTAAATATGTTAATGAGACATGGTTCCAGCACAATAGCAATTTGCGGGACTTACTCGTATATCCGATGGTATGGTCCGATCCCTTTGTGTGCGACTTGGGAGTCCGATTGCACTTGACCTACTTTCACTCTTTTGCAGTCACAGCTAAAAACAACCTAAATGACTCAGCCCAACCGTCATTCGAAGACCTCTACCAAAGACTTCAGAGTGAAAAATCTAACAAAACCAAGTCGGATGAACAAAATACTATAATTTATGACAGTTGTGGTGTTACCCATGTACTGCCATGGACTTACAACCCTTTATTGGAAGGTTATGGTGATCTACCCCCAAGTGTTAGAAGATTAAAAAGTGATGATTTTATCAATGCTGATTTAAGGGAGTGGGGTTGGAAATAAAATTTAATTTAATAGAATATTCCTAGCGCTTATTTAATTATTTAAATAACTAGCTACCCCATTCTAGGCTGAGATCTATAGAGTGCATTTGACTTTGCTCAGACAGTGCACAGACGACCTAAGGGTGCTTGCATAAAGAAGCAGGTTTCCGGTACCGACAGGTCGGTACAGGTAGATTTCGCTTGGTGCGGCTAAAATAGACTTAATATCTTATACCTATTACCTGTCTCTATGTGAGAGCTATTAGGATATAGTCCGCTACAATTCGAGATGGCAATCGGTGTATGCGGCGGGGGGACGCCCCGCACACTTGCTCTTCACCCGTCTGCACTGGGTTAGCGCGGGAACTGTGTGGGTGTGCGGGGCGTTCCCTCCCCTATTGACATTTCAATCCGTTGCATACATACTATGTAGGTGTATGGGGCTATTTTACCCGCACCGATCAGTACTGACCCGCGCCTACTTGTCAGTACCGGAAACCTGGTTCTTTATGCCAGTACCCTTAGACCTTGTTCATAATATTTATGACCCAGTCCGCACGTTCGTAATGACCTTAGTACACTCAGGGTGACCTGGGTCTAAAAGCCCATTTTTTTGTGACCAAACGGCTGATTGCAATTGCACTAGCAAGTAAGTGGTCATCCGTGCGACGTTGGGGCGTAACTAGTTGAAAATAAATAAAACAAGGTAATGCATTATCTTTCGACATTTTTATTTATGACGTAAAGCAATCTTGGTGACCTGCTTTTCAGTTTTGAAATGAGGGCGTGAAGTCTTGATCCAGGCGGAATTCTTACTTTGATAGAGTCCTGAAATTAAATATATACTTAACTAGCTTATCCGCGTGGGCTACACAAATTTAAAACCCCTATTTTAACCCCTAGGGGTTGAATTTTCAAAAATCCTTTCTTAGCGGATGTCTACGTATCTAATAATAGCTAGGTATCTGCGTGCAAAATTTCAGACCGATCCGTCCTAGTTTGAGCTGTGTGTTGACAGATCAGGCAGTCAGTCAGTTTTTCCTTTTATATAAATTGTAGATAGATTACGACTTGTTAAGCTTACCAATTTATTTCGTTTATTGGCCGATCGTAGCATTTTTCCTGCATCCACGTCTTCTTTCCATACGTCATCCCAGTATTCCTTACAGTGCAAGAATTTAATGGTAGTATTAGTATAGTCCGCGACAAATCGGGATGGCAATCGGGGAATGAGGCGGGGGGACGTCACCCGCGCTCGCACATATAACTCCGAAAAGTTAGAGATGCGTGCTCGGGAGCGAACCTTTGACCCCCGAATCGACGACGTCTTAACCACTAGGCTATCACCGCTCTAATACATCTATTCGAATTTTATTGCAATCTAAGCTTATACTATTTTTTTCCTGGAATTTCTTGTGTCATAAGGAATATTTAACTTTTTTTTTAAATAGAGATAGCGAGCAAACGAGCAGGTGGGTCACCTGATGTTAAGTGATTACTGCCGCCCATGAACATTTGCAGCACCAGAGGAACCGGCCTTTTAGGAATTTGTTGGTCCGCCCCTTGAATAACCCTATGTTGTAATCTAGTGGGAACACCGCCGATGGGAGTTTGTTCCACAGTTTGCATGTGCGTAGAAAGAAGGATCTGGCACAACGGACGGTCGAAGTGCCAGACACCCAGGTGGTGAGGGTGAAATTGCTTACGGTGGCGCGCGGTGCGGTTGTAGAAAAATGAGGGTGGACTGAGGTCAAAAAGCTCTTCAGAGCACTCTCCATTATAAAGGCGATAGAACACGCATAGAGAGCTAACGTCTCTGCGGTGCTCCAGGCTTTCCAACGGGCTGGTTAGTTTGGGATCGTTCACAAGTCGAACAGCCCGCCTTTGGATCCGATCAAATGGAAGGAGTTAGTACTGGGGTGCTTATACTTACTCCTGTCCTAAGAATAGCTTTTTGAATAATTTCATCGGTTGGATTTATTGGTTTTAAAGCTTCCAAAAGAGCCGATTGCTTTGCTACTTGTAAAACGAATTCTGGCGGGGCCTACAAAACATAAGCGTATGAAAATAATTGTGGAACACATTGGATATTTCCATTTTCCATACGACTAAGTGTAGAGTTTACCTTGACTGGTATTAGATCTTTAGATGTATTTTTCGATTCAAGGTACTTCTGTAGGATAAGAAATAATAATTAGTTCTGTATTATGAAGAGTCGTGTTCGCTTGCTGTTCTTTGTGCACATATTGTGTGCGTGATTCGTGGGTGTGTAATTGTATTGTGGTAGTAGCTCAAACGTAAAGAAAATAGACTCTGACAACACAAGGCGATATACTGCACCAGGGTCTTAACAGATAGAACTAATGTTGTTTAGTATAAAAAAATCTCCATTATTTTAGTTTGTGCAATTAGAACTAGATGGCGTTTTATCAAAAAATAAATTACGGTGCGACAAGGCTATCTTGGCGCGTGGCGAAATCGGAACTAACGGTGCCGTCAAGTGTCCCCTTTGTTCTTGTTTGAATATTCTAAGCCTTTGTTCTCCAATAGCGCCCCCCTGTCAATGTCAATCAAGTGGCAAGAGAGCCTTGTCGCACTGTAATCTGGTATCTCTACGACTTCCCATAAAGCAAATTAAGAAGAAGAAGATCTCTACGACTCAAAAAGTTTTATTTACTACTAGGTGCTACTAGCCCCAGGACACTATTACTCCTATGCTACTGAAGCTGAAGCCCGCGACTTCATCCGCGTGGAATTAGGTTTTTAAAAACACTGAGGGAATTCTTTGATTTTCCGGGATAAAAAGTACCTAGCCTATTTCACTCTCTAGGTCTATATCTACACCCATAGACTATATGTATAGTCTATAGTATACCCATGCAAAAAATCACGTCAATCCGTTGCACGTTGCGACTTGATTGGAGGACAAACCAACAAACAAACACTCTTTCGCATTTATAATAAGGGTACTATAGCAACCTTGACATCCATTTTTGTGCCACATTTTTGTTTACGCAGTGTTACTGCTTCCGTGATCCATCCATTCAAGTGTACTGCTGGGATATTCACTTTTAAAATCATGCTAAATTCAACATAACCCTACCTATAACCTATAACCATAACCTATAGAGAAGCAGTACAAAAATCATGTGTAAAGAAAAAAAGAAAATTTAGTTTTAAATAATAAATTACGGGTTTTGTTTTATTACCTCAACTTTTAGTACTGAAAGTACTTCTTTCAATGTATAAAATAATAAATAATGCGGCCGAACTAAGAATAAGGCTGAATTTCTGCCATATTGCGACGTGTACCTAAGCGGGATTATAATTTTTGATTCGTAGTTTCTTTGAAGTCACTACCTATAAGAATAATATATGAATCAAACCTGCACACGTGTTATACCTGTTATACGTATAGCTATATAGTTGACCTTAAAAACCTAGTATCCAAGGCCGGAAAAAATTAAAAATAAATTACATACAATAGTTACTGCAATTAGAAACAGATGGCGCCACTACGAAAGATTAGCTGTCGTCTCTATACCAGTATATATAATGTACTCTGTGTACTGCACCAAGAACTGCACATGTACGAATCGCGCACATGCGCACAAAGAGAAGCAAACGAACACAGTTTATGTCAACGGAACTACTATTGAATGTGTTGCCAGACGCCAGACCCATTTAGCCTTTTTTATTGCGGAAATTAATTTTGTATGCGGATCTTAATAAAGTTAGGCGAAAGAGAAAAACACGAAATAAGATTAAATTATGTTTGCAATCTGACCTTTACAATATTGTCTAATTCGGCTTCGGCGGCATCATTTACGATATTCTTCTAAAATTGAAAATTATTATTATTAGTAGTTATAACTAGTAGTTGATAGATTATCTGCGAGGTATTTATATTTTTTGACTTGTAACTAACTATAATGTTTATGTTTTAGGTATGTTATTTGAGATTACTAAAACGTCACATACAACTTTATCATTATTGGGTACGAGCTACAGCGTAAACTACAAACCTTTACATAAGGATATGTTAAAACAAATCGTCTTCCCAAATCTTGGTAGTTCACTGGAATATTGTAATGCTGGTTTGTGCCAAAAAGGTCAGCAGCATCACCAGCCTCTCTTGCTTTTTCCATTTCATCGGAGTGATATCCTAACTAAAAAAATAAGATAAACAAATACTTATTTTGGGGTAATATTTTTATCACACATGTGCGGTAATAGTCTTCTTTATAGTTGTTTTAACATCCATATTAAGTAAGAGCTGAGTTACTAGCAAATGTATTAGTTATTTTATTGCACATCTTGCATGTCAAACTAATGAGGGTGATTCGCTAACTCAGTGGCTTCTTAGAAATTTTTGAAACTAGAAAATAGAACTAAGCAAGTCAGAATACTCTCAGACAGAAGATTTACCTAGTTATTTAATACTAGATGATGCCTGCGACTTCGTCCGCGTGGATTTAGGTTTTTAAAAATCCTGTGGGAACTCTTAAATTTTCCGGGATAAAAAGTAGCCTATGTCCTTCCCCGGGATGCAAACTAGGTACCCCTGTACCAAATTTCGTCAAAATCGGTTAAACGGTTGAGCCGTGAAAAGCTAGCATACAGACAGACAGACAAACACTTTCGCATTTTATAATATTAGTATGGATGAAAACTATTTTTTTATATCTAACTTCCGCGTGGATCTTGTTTCTTTATAAGTTTTGAGGGAATTCTTTGTTTTCTCAGGATTAAATCATAATCCACTTCCAGCAATTAAACTATCTGAGAGCAAATTTAGAAATTAAATTGTAGAAATTCGTTGTGTGGATGAAGTTTAAAGAAGTAACAAATAAACATACACATTTTCGCAATACAGTAATAGATGTGTATAGACGCACCTTTTCATTGAAATCTTCATTATCATCTTTAATATCTCTTGACTCTTGATCGTTCAACTGAAAATTAATGGTAATTTAAATGGAACATAAATTATTTTGAGGTTTACAGTAAGCTACTACGGCCACCTACCTACCTTTATATTTTCCTCTTCAATTATTGAGTCTACGACGAATTCTGAGTCTTCGTGACTTGACTGAAAGTAGAATAATTGTTTTTTTTATTTAATATTATACGTAGGTAGGTATTGACATATTACTTATTAGCAACAGTCATTATTCTGAGTTAGCATCAATGAAAATAATACTTGCAATTAAGTTAAGTAGGTACCTATCTACTAATGGCAGCGTCTCGTGGTAAGGCACAACTATATTATTTTAATAATGTAGGGAGGATAATATGAGTTATTGGTACTTATAGTTTAGTTTGTGGTTATCTATTTAAATTATTAAATTAAACCACATGCAAATCACATAGGTACTAAAATACTTACCTAGTTAATTAATTAAAAATACAATATTCTTACCCCAGAATGAAAAATAATGCAAAAAATTATTATATAAATCGATCTTTTCATGATAGGTACCTACGGTAGAAAATAGGAATATCAATTAATAATCTTTATTGTCGTCTCGTTATTAATTTGATTTAACGACATATTGACAGAACGTCGTAAACTTTGCTTTCGTGCCGTGAAGGGAAATTTTAGATAGCTTTATTGAATAGAAACGACTGGGGTTAGAAACTTGAAATTTTTAGGTATTTAGTAGGTATGTACCAGATAATATAGTCCGCGACAGGTTGAGATGGCAATCGGGATATGAGGCAGGGGGACTCCCCGCACACCCGCATGTCACCCGCGCTCGCCCGCACCGAGTAAACGCGAAGGCTGCGTGGGGCGTTCCCTCCCCGCATACCTACTATAGTTAGGTTTCTATTAAATTGATGTAAGCACAGAATAACTACTACAAGTAATCGCTAAGGAAATGACTTTTGATAAAATCCTCTCCCTCTTAGGGGATTAAATAGGAGGATGAGATTTTGTACGTAGATAAGTCCGCCAGTTTCCAAATGATATCTTATAGGAAATTTTCTAATAGGTACACGTGTCAGTATTTTTAGAAATTCGGCTTGAACGAAGCCGGGATGAGTCAGCTAGTCAAATTTAATGCATTGGATTCGTTGGCTAGAAATTGTTGCGTATAGCACAGCACTTAATTAAGGCTTGTTTATTTTTCTACCACTGTAGTAGTTATTGTTAAGACACGGCAACATTTTCCATTTATTTGCGTTGAGGTTCAAAGTTCTAGGATCCATAGCCGAGAACCATTAAAAATCAAACTAAGTATCTATGGATTCAAGTCAGTTGTCAGATCGAATGTCAATTCGATTTTGACAAGTATCGAAGTTGAATTTCTGTGCAGAACAATGCATTTTGTTTTATTTTTCCTAATCATCTTATTATATTCAGCATAATAGGCTGTTATTTCTTGTACATATACTAAGCGACTAAAACTTTGCGATAAAATGGTTTATTTATAACCAAACCCGAGTTTTTCCTTGTTTTTTTTGTGTTAATATTGTTTTTTTCTGCACTCATCTAATAAAATGTTTGGAAGGCCAAGATGCAGGGAATGGACACCGTTAACAACCCAGCAGCTTCGCCTACGCAGCTTGATTCAGGTAAAAGTGCATCGTATTTAAAAATAAATAGGTTTTTTATCGAGTGCTGATGCAAGAAAGATTTAAAAACATACGCCAGTTTGTCATTACTACGAACTTGTTTCTAATAAAGTACCCTTGTAAAGTACCTATGCAACTTGTCTCATAAAGAATTTTTGTGTTCCCTGGATAAAGAGTCTTATCTTCAAGATACAAACTGCCAATTTTCATCAAAATCTTTTTTTTATATCTTCTTTTTGTACCTATTCTACTCCCTTAAGTTCTTCCCTGTCCACTTTTACTCTCCTTTTCTCTTTACTGTAAATGTTTTTGGTACTAAATTGTTAGAAATGAGCAAGACACTTTCACAATTCTGATAGTAAAAACTTAGTATAGTAATGGAATGATTAATAGGCGGTGGAGAGAATTAAATGGATTAATAAATAAAGATAAACAAATGCAGTTTTGTTGGCAAACATATCATATTTTGAGTTATCTTGCTGTGGCTTAACTCTCGCTGATAGCAAAAATATTCTCTAAACTTTATCTTATCTAAGTATAATATGAAGTCATTGGTGAAAAGTAAAAACATTTCTTTATTTAAGTTTCCTGTATTTATTGGCAGGTTAGTCTTAAGTATTTTGAAGTAAATATAAACCCTAAACCTCAAATCTGTATAAAAGCCAAGTGCGAGTCAGACTCACGCACCGAGGGTTCCGTATTACAATCATATTGTTTCGATGTTTTGTACGATAAACCAAAAACTGTTTGGCATAAAAATAAATAAAAATTTGTTTTAGAATGTACAGGTAAAGCCCTTTCATATGATACCCCACTTGGTATAATAATATTACTTGGAAAGTTGAAAATACTAATTACTTGTTTATGAACACATTTTTAATTTTTTTGTAACCACAACTTCACGGTTTTCGTATTTTTTCCCCTTATGTATGTTATAAGGTCAATAGGAAGTACCCTCTAGGTTTTTTGACAGACAGACAGACAACGAAGTGATCCTATAATGGTTCCGTTTTCCTTTAGTCCTGACTGACTGACTTATATAATCAACGCACAACCTAAACCACTGGAGACATAAAATTTGGTGGGAAGAAATATTCTTGATCTTATTTGCATAACGGCGCCGATTGTCTTTCTCTTAACTAAATTTAGGGTATCTGCATCGTTTTCTTTTTAATATTACTTAAAAAGGACGGAACATGAATTTTACTTTTAAAGACTCTAAATTTTAGTGCACGCTACGAATTTAAACCATAGGCTCGCGACTGGAAGCTAAGGTCACGAGGTTTGACGGCTCTAAATTAAATTTAAAACTGTCAAACTGTGTCTGTCCTTTTCATATTACATTAGTAAGAAGGGGATGCTCAGAATCAGCACCAATGTTCATCATTTCCAGATTGTGGGATACAACATAAGGCCACCAGAGTGGTGCATGCACCAATGTAGCTACTATCTTACCTTACACCATACAACAATGTCTGCTCCATTTTACACCAGCGAAAGGATATGCTCACCACACCCTAAATGGAAGGAGATTGATTCTGGTAAGACAATAATTTCAAATATTGTTTACTAGCTGATGCCCGCGCCTTCGTCCGCGTGGAATTAGGTTTTTAAAAATCCTGTGGGAACTTTTTTATTTTCCAGGATAAAAAGTAGCCTATATCACTCCAGGTCTTTATCTATACCCATGCAAAAAATCACGTCAATTCGTTGCACCGTTGCGACGTGATTGAAGGACAAACCAACAAACAAACACTTTCGCATTTATAATAAGGGTACTGATTAAAAAAAAATTGCAAATTGGCGTTAAAGTTAGCCCTTGACTGCAATCTAACCTGATGGTTGTGATGTCACAGTCCAAGATGGAAGCGGGCTAACTTGGAAAGGGGTATGGCAGTTTTTATTAAACCCACACCCCTTTGGTTTCCATACGGCATCGTACCGTTAAGTTAAATCGCTTAGCGGCGCGGCTTAGCCAGTGGGGTGGTAACTAGCCACGGCCGAAGCCTTCCACCAGACCAGACCAGAGATTTACAAATTATAAAATTCCAAACCCCTGCCGGGAATTGAACCCGTGACCTCTCTCTAATAAGATCACAGCGCTTACTGCCGCTTCAGGCCCGATTGTAATGAATAATGACGATAACTTATGATCAAGTGAGATCGCAGAAGCATAAATAAAAAATGCAATACAAAACAACAATTCACTGACCTTGGAATGTATCTATAGTAAGAGACAAGTCGAGATGGCAATCGGTGAAGTAACGCCCGCACACCCGCACAGCCCTCACGCTAACCCAGTACGAGCGAGCGTAGGTGACGTGCAGGTGCGCGGGGCATCCCCCCGCCTAATACCCCGATTGCCACGTCGACCTGTCATGTACTTATCAATAGCTTAAAATAATCAATTTTACTACTCTGGCCTTTAGTTACCTTGCCTAGTTGCTAGCCTGATTATTCATACGTATATATACATTTTATGCGAAAGTGTGTCTGCCTGTCTGTCTCTCTGCTAGCTTTTCACGGCTCAACAGTTTAACCAATTTTGATGTTTAGTACAGAGTTAGTTTACATCCCGCCGACGGATATAGGCTACTTTTTATCCCGGAAAATCAAAAAGTTCCCACGGTTTTGAAAACACAAAATCGACTGCGTGGATTAGGTTTTCAAAATCGCGTGGTAACTCTTTGATTTTCCGGGATAAAAAGTAGCCTTTGTCGTTCTCCAGGTCTTCAAGTATATCCACGTAAAAAATCAGATCAATCCGTTAGCTGTTGCGGCGTGATTGAAGGACAAACAAACACACTTTCGCATTTATAATATGGGTAGTGATTAGGATGAATAAAGGTTTTTTTTTTAATTTATAGACTACTAGCTGATGCCCGCTACTTCGTACGCGTGGATTTAGGTTTTCAGAAATCCCGTGGGAACTCTTTGATTTTCTGGGATAAAAAGTAGCCTATGTCGTTTTCCTGGTCTTCAACTATATCCATTTCAAAAATTAGTTCAATCATATCCGTTGCTCTGTTGCGGCGTGTTTCAAGGGCGAACTAACAAACAAACACACTTTCGCATTTATTTTTCACACGGCATTCCGAACCAGTGGTAAATTAAACTAGTTGACGATTCAGAAGCACTTGTAAAAGTTTACTTGACTAAAAATATATTCTACTAGCTTATGCTCGCGACTTCGTCCGCGTGGACTACACAAATTTCAAACCCCTATTTCACCCCCTCAGGGGTTGAATTTTCAAAAATCCTTTCTTAGCGGATGCCTACGTCGTAATAGCTATCTGCATGTCAAATTTCAGCTCGATCCGGCAAGTGCCCCCCCCCCCCCCCCTCTATCACCCAAATGGTAGTATGTATATAGGAACGTGAAAAAACAGCAGTAGTATATATAATCAATTTTAAAGGAAAACTATCATGGCTAAGTAGGGTACCCAGGTTAAGGAGTTACATCTGTTTTTCGAGGATTGTGACTACGGAACCCTACACTGCGCCGGTTTTTATATATTTAAATTCTATTCTATTCTATGATATGGGTAGTGATTAGTATGGATAGTATGGAAGTGGATATTCGATATGGACTGCGTGCAGCGTGATTCACATGAATATTATTATTGTTATCTGGTTATACAATATTCATCCAATATATAGGTCAAATGTTACTTGGTCCTATCTACCTATTGATATGATGATATCAAATTGGCAATTTCGAAACCACAAAACTTTTATGAAATAAGTCCCGCAAATTGCTAAGCGTGGCCGCCATTTTAGTGACGTCAGCACTAGACTGAAGTTTCGAGCTGATGGTATATTTTTATTTCAGCTGACGTCAAAATGACGTCAATGCGATGTTAATGAGACATGGTCGCAGCGCGACAGCAATTTGCGGGACTTATATAAGGTGATCTCTATTATTCTTATTGGCTGGCAATGGCGCCGATTCTGTTGTCTTTCTTCTAAACTAAATTTAGAGTATCTGCATCTTTTTCTTTTTACGATTGCTAAAAAGGACAGAACATGAATTTTACACTTTTAAAGACTTAAAGTAATAAACAATAGGCTCGGAACTGGCAACAAAACCCACCCAGGCCCACTGCATTATAATCGCACTAGCTTATATGCCCGCGACTTCGTCCGCGTGGACTACACAACCTTCAAACCACAATTTTACCCCCTTAGGGGCTGAATTTTCAAAAATCCTTTATTGACGGATGTCTATATCGTAATAGGCATGAAAAATTTCTCTATTTTACCCCCCTCTTCGCTCTGGGCTGGTTTCCGCACTTAAACGTTTCCGTCTATTGTGCGTGATTTTACCCCCTTAAGCGTTGAATTTTCAAAAATCCGTTCTTACCGGATGTCTACGTCATAACAGGTATCTGCATATTTTAGCCCGATTTGTCCAGTAGTTTGATCTGTGCGTTGGTAGACACTAGCCATTCAGTGGAAAGAGGTAACAAACCTTCAGCAATGATTCACGACGATGCAGATAGAAATTTATACTAAATCAAGGAAGTTGACATGAAACGCGTCATTGGGAATTACCATCACAGTAAAAACTAAAAAGGATATTATATTGATAACGGTTGTACGCAACTGAATTAGTAATTAAATTACTATTTATCATTTACGTGAAATCGTTTGAAACCAAACATATGGGTCGTTGCATGACCAACTGTTGATTGCCTTGTTATTCTAGTGGCTAGATTATTCAGATGAGGATCATGGTATTTTTTAGGGTTCCGTTCTCCAGGGAAAAAGAGGAGGACTCTTAGGGTCACTTTGTTGTCTGTCTGTCAGTTTACATGTCTCCATTAGTCTCCGTTGAAATTGGCTGCCATGGCCATTATTATTTATTTATTATTTAATTAGAAGGGCCATAAAGCCAATTACACTAATTAAACTACGAGTACAAACTAACATAAACATACTTACAAAAATTGTTAAAATTATAAATTTTAAAAAGCAAAATTATAAATTTTCACAAAAGTGCAAGATCTGACCCATGAGGTCAGCCCATTTGTCAGCAAATATGTCACAGCGAGGGGACTCCTTCAGCAGTGCGTTGAGCGCAGCCAAAGTGCGCGGTATGGGTGACCTGGAGCGCGCTAACGTGCGACTAAACGGACTTACGAAAAATTTGGAGCGGTGGCGGAGATAGCTGTAATTAGAGGGTGCATGCCATGCCTGTAGGTTTCTTGACAGATACGACAGACAGACAGACAACGAAGTGATCCTGTAAGCGTTCCTTTTTTCCTTTTGAGGTATGTAATCCTTAGGCGCCGTCCTATTGTCATCGCTCGTACGTCGATGCGTGCGTCCGACGAAAATGATCGCGCGTCCGTGCGTTCAAACAAACTGCATTCTACTGAATGTCCTATTAAAGATCGCGCAATCATGCGATGCGTTCATATTGTCTTTCATCGCACGATGAAATCGCATCGCATCATCGCGCGAGCGATGACAATAGGACGGCGCCTAAAAACTTTAATTCACACGAACAAAGTCGCGAGCATCATCTACTTAGTATCTTTTTTTTTCTGTTTGCAGAAATAACGCAGCGCATGTCCTCCACAAACATAGTGATAAGGATATGGTGTCATATCCTCTTGCCGCCATCGAAAGACGACGAAGAGAAACCCGGTCTGATGCAAGACACCGTCATACAAACCTGGGGTATATACTTCAGCGGTCTGAGATATATCGGGGCCAATTTATCCCTGAACTTTACTTCAGATTGCTTTAAAAGTAATACATTGGTGTTCCAAATGCATGGCGGATACTTCTGCTCATACAAAAGTTTGAAATTGGATGTAATACCACCAGAAAATGAGCTGGAACAAGGCTCGCTCTCGTCCGATTCGTCCGGCAAAACGAGTTGTTTCAAAATCACCTTAGAATCTAAACTTATACAGAACTACAAACTTATGAAGGAATCCAGATCGGTTTCGCCTGGGCGGTTCTCGAAAATCCCTGAAAAGGAGTATTCGAAAAGCCAAAGCCCAGTAGAAAGAGGTTTCAAACAAAATATTCCTACATTAAGAAATTCTTCAAGTTTAACCACGTCTTTAAGTCATAGAGAAAGAAGGGATGATAATTTAAGCCATAGAGATGAAAGCGTAGAAAGGAAAAAGCCAGACGTTAACCCTAACCATATTTACGAGCATTCGCCAGACAATATCGATATTAGAGAATTTTCGTCTACCGAATTAAACTGTGATATATCTACTTCGCAAGAGGAGCTATCGGATAAAATCGATTTAAGCGAAACAGCGGAGAGTTACGACCTAAGAAACGAATCGGATGTGCCAAAATACAGATATTTGGCGATAAATTTCCTCAAATCCGAAATCAGACCTAGTTACAACGCGACGAAACTGCAAAGTCTGCACTTACTGCAATACTCGATAAAGAAACGTCAAGAAGCTGTCCAGGAAATAAAAGAAAGGATCTATCAAAAGTCTGCGTTATCGCAGAGTCTATCACCCGAGTTTGAGGTTAAATTGAAAGGCAAGAGCAGATCGTATAGAAATTTGTTTTCGCCGGAAGAAGACGAGGCGTTGAGGAAAGAGAAGTCGTCCTCGCAAAGTGACTTGACCGTCAAGAATGGCAGAGTGAGAGAAGATAGGATACCGGTACCGAATGGTCCACGACTAACCCTGAAGCTCAATGATCTTTTGTCTTACAAGGTAGGTATACGTTTTATTTTGAGCAACTACAAAATATTCCTTCTGTAGGCATTTTGTTTAGGGTTCCGTACCCAAAGGGCAAAACCCCTAAAACCCTATTACAGCAGGTGATTGAGTTTTTTAGGGTTCCGTACCTCAAAAGGAAAAACGGAACCCTTATAGGATCACTTTGTTGTCTGTCTGTCTGTCTGTCTGTCCGTCTGTCTGTCAAGAAACCTACAGGGTACTTCCCGTTGACCTAGAATCATGAAAATTGGCAGGTAGGTAGATCTTATAGCTGACATTTAGGGAAAAATCTGAAAACCGTGAATTTAGAGTTGCATCATACAAAAAAAATTAAATTGTGGTCATAAACTAATAATTGGTATGTTCAATTTTCTAAGTAAGATAACTATATCAAGTGGGGTATCATATGAAAGGTCTTCACCTGTGCATTCTAACACAGATTTTTATTTATTTTTATGTATCATAGTTTTTGAATTATCCTGCAAAATGTCGAAAAAGTACGACTGTAGTACGGAATCCTCATTGCGCGAGCCTTTTTTTTAATTTTTTTTTAAATTCAGATACAAGTAACCCCTTGACTGCAATCTCACCTGGTGGTAAGTGATGATGCAGTCTAAGATGATAGCGGGCTAACCTGGAAAGGGTATGGCAGTTTTTATTAAACCCACTTTGGTTTCTACCCGGCATCGTACCGGAACGCTAAATCGCTTGACGGCACGGCTTTGCCGGTAGGGTGGTAACTAGCCACGGCCGAAGCCTCCCACCAGACCAGACCAGAAATTTAGAAATTATAAAATTCCAAACCGCTGCCAGGAATTGAACCCGCGACCTCCCACTATTAAGACCACAGCGCTCACCACTGCGCCAGGGAGGTCGTCAAACTGTCGTCGCCTGACTCGCACTTGGCCGGTTTTTTATAATTTTTATACCATTAATTCCATTGAACTATCGACTCACAATGTTAGACACCTTTCTAAAGTTACCCGTAGCTACGTTACCAACTCAGTTAGTGATTCTTTTTGCCTCCCGCACTATTTATCACTACCCCTATAATAAATGCGAAAGTTTGTTTGTTTGTTGGTTTATTGGTTTGTTGGTTTGTCCTTCAATCACGTCGCAACGGAGCAACGGATCGACGTGATTTTTTGCTTGGGTATAGTTTAAGACCTGGAGTGACATAGGCTACTTTTTATCCCGGAAAATCAAAGACTTCCCACGGGATTTTTAAAAACCTAAATCCACGCGTACGAAGTCGCGGACACCAGCTAGTTTTTCGTAAAAATCTGGTAGCACTGGAAACCTCAAAAATCTGACTGACTGACTGACTGACTGATCTATCAACACTCAGCTCAAACTATTGGACGGATCGGGCTGAAATTTGGCATGCAAATAGCTATTATGACGTAGGCATCCGCTAAGAAAGGATTTTTGAAAATTCAACCCCTAAGGGGGTGAAATAGGGGTTTGAAATTTGTGTAGTCCACGCGGACGAAGTTGCGAGCATAAGCTAGTGTTGTATAAACAAAAATTCGAGTATAGACTTTTTCCTTTTTTTCCAGTCTAAACCTTCACCATTTCAAAGGGCTGAATACCTTAGACTGACGAAGCAATTAGAGATCCTACATTTCAAAAGGCTCATACTTTCCGACGAGAGAGATAGCAAATTGGCAAATATAAGGAGACTAAAAGAGCAACATGCTAAACTGTTTGAAGAGAATCAGGATGTTGGTAAGCACTATTGACCCAAGTTTGGGCACGGATTTAAAAAAAAAGAATATTAGCTATGTTAAATGTCTAATATTCCCCTTTCCTCTCCAACTAAGCGTCAAGCTTGTGCTAGGAGTAGCTACGACAATAGTGCAACGGGCGGGGTTTGAACCGTCGACCTTTTGGTTTTCAGTCCACTCCTTTACCCGTTGAGCTATTGAGGCTCATGAACATTGACATGAACATGAATATTGTATGACTAGCCTAGTGGTTAGGACGTTCTATTTCTTTATTCTAATCGGAGGTCGGGGGTTCGATCCCGGGCACGCACCTCTAACTTTTCGTAATTATGTGCGTTTTAAGTAATTAAATATCACTTGCTTTAACGGTGAAGGAAAAAATCGTGAGGCAACTTACATGCCTGCCTTTTTGAGTTCTCCATAATATTGTAAACATGTGTGATGTCTATCAATCCGCACATGACCAGCGTGGTAGACTATGGCCCTTCCCTTCAACCCTTCTCAGTCTGAGAGGAGACCTCAAAAAGAAAAACCGAACCCTTATAGGATCACTAATTGTCTGTCTGTCGGTCTGTCAAGAAACCTACAGGGTACTTCCCGTTGACCTAGAATCATGAAATTTGATAGGTAGGTAGGCCTTGTAGCAGACATTCGGGGAAAAATCTGAAAACCGTGAATTTAGGGTTAGATCACACAAAAAAATTAAATTGTGGGCATGAACTAATAATTAGTATTTTCAACTTTCGAAGTGAGTGACTATATCAATTGGGGTATCATATGAAAGGTCTTCACCTGTACATTCTAAAACAGATTTTTATTTATTTATGCGTCATAGTTTTTGAATTATCGTGCAAAATGTCGAAAAAAATACGACTGTTGTACGGAACCCTCGTTGCGCGAGCCTGACTCGCACTTGGCTGGTTTTTTTCAGGTACTGAACTAATGCAGAACTACCACGCGTTGTCCCGTAGAACGGAACAGCTGAAGGAGACAAGGGAGTCTTGCTACGCTCTGAGGGAGTCGGCCGCAAGGTCCCACGCCGCCTTGGGTAGCCATAGGACCAATTTGCTGATGGACTTGCATAGCATATTTTATATAGAACAAGTTCGTAAATTTTTATTTATTTATTCAGATACAAGTTAGCTTTGACTGCAATCTCACCTGGTGGTAAGTGATGATGCAGTCTAAGATAGAAGCGGGCTAACCTGGAACGGAGGTCGTCAAATATCTGTAGTAAAATTGGGCTGCATTATGGCCTATTCGTTTTTTAATTTTATTGTGTGTTAGACTGCCTTTAAAATCCATACTATCCATATCTATACTAATATTATAAATGCGAAAGTGTGTCCGTCTGTCTGTCTGTCTGTCTGTCTGCTAGCTTTTCACGGCCCAACCGTTCAACCGATTTTGATGAAATTTGGTACAAAGTTAGCTTATATCCCGGGTAAGGACATATGCTACTTTTTATCCTGGAAAATTAAAGAGTTCCCATTGGATTTTAAAAAAACCTGAATCCACGCGGACGAAGTCGCGGGCATCATCTAGTAATCTATAAATGGGCTGGATTTTGAGCAATTTTTAGACGCAATTTCATAGCTAGCAATTTTTTTTTCACAGAAAGATCCAACAATCTGGTCAATATGCGACATTCCACTCCCAATCTGCGGCGATGACAGCCCCCGGGCATCGAACCCCGCCCCCGACTCGGTGGCCGCTGGCTTCGTGGCGCAGGCTACGTCACTGGCGGCCGCCATCTTGAATCAGCCGCTGAGATACAAGATCACATTACTGGGCTCCGCGAGTAAGATACTGGATATCATTCCGGACTTGCCTGATCCCAAGTGAGTACAAAACTATCACAGTTAAACACACACGCATACTCACCCTCTACAATACAAATCTTTGTATAAGGTTCGTATTTGGGCTGCGAAAGTATGACCATGTCTCCGAGTACCGCCGTAAGCTCAAGTGGCTCCCGATTCGTCTTCGCAGGAATACTCATATTCTTCATCTTCTTTACTGTATACTGTTCAATCCCTCCATTCCTCTTTATCTTAAAGAACGTTTTGAGTACCGATGTGGTACACACTCTTTTTCTCTTCGTTCTCAAAATAATCTACGCCTGAAAATTTCTACACACTCCTCTTCTTATTATGCTAAATCATTTACTGTTACCGCTATACTGCTATGGAATTCTCTCCCCTTGGATATCAAACAGTCTCAATCACTATCTATTTTTAAAACAAAATTGAAGCTATTTTATTTATCCTCCATTTGATGTGTTTATTTATTTTTACTTTTAGTCCACTTATCTGTCGTCTATTCCTCTCTTATTTACTGTTGTATTTTCATTTATATATATATATATATACATATGTATATTATGTGTATTTACTTTATTTAATTAGTACACCCCTTCCGCTTTCTTTAATTTTTATAATATCCTCTACCCTAAGGTTGCCTGGAAGAGATCGCTATTTTAGCGATAAGGCCGCCTATTGTACATGCTGTATTTGTTATATGTCTATTGTTTTTGTTTTGGTGTACAATAAAGCATATTTTACTTTTACTTACCCTCGGTGGCGTGCAGCTCATAGAAGCATAAACGCACTGCTTACCCTCATTGTAAGAAATCAATGCTTATTTTTCATTATAAATCCTGCCGTAAAATAAGTTCATACCTAAATGCATACCCTGGCTTGAACTCCTGTGCACGCCACTGCTCACCCTTGCACATACACACACGCACATACACACACGCACGCACATACACACGCACACGCACATACACACACACACGCTCATACACACACGCGCACACATAAACACACACACGCACGCGCACGCACGCACGTACTCCCGTGTGTGTTAAGGGCATTGTAAAACTTACCTTATTCAGATTTATATAAAAAACCGGCCAAGTGCGAGTCAGACTCGCGAACCGAGGGTTCCGTATTCGGGTATTTTTTTCGACATTTTGCACGATAAATCAGAAACTATTATGCATAAAAATTAATAAAAATCTGTTTTAGAATGTGCAGGTGAATGATACCCCACTTATAGTTATATAGCGCGGTATAGTTATCTTACTTTGAAAATTCAAAATACATTTTTAACCGACTTCAAAAAAAGGAGGAGGTTCTCAATTCGTCGGAATCTTTTTTTTTAATTGTTTTGTGACGTAACCACAAATTCACGGTTTTCGGATTTATTCCTTTACTTATGCTATAAGACCTACCTACCTACAAAATTTCATGATTCTAGGTCAACGGGAAGTACCCTATAGGTTTCGACGGACATACGGACAGACAGACAACGAAGGGATCCTATAAGGGTTCGTTTTTTTCCTTTTGAGGTTTCCGTACCTCAAAAGGAAAAAAACGACCCCTAAAAATTCTACAAAATTTCGTTGAGTTTGATAAATGAGAACATTGAGACCCAGACTATGATTTTTTGAAGCAAGCTACGAATAAGCTCTTAACAAAAAAAAATGTTTTTCAGTATACCCCTCTTTGCGCGGGGAGGCGACACAACCCTTTTCCGATATGCACTGTTCTTGCTTAATAAGTGCATAGCTCAATTACTATGGGGGAGAGGTCTCAGTGTGTACGACATGAGGCCAACGTTGGCCAATCTACAGCGACTTTTGACTACGCCGAGCAATTTGTGAGTATTTTTGTTGCCAACGCCATACCCAACGGCACTTTTTCAGTACACCTCTCTTTGCGATATGCACTGTTCTTGCTAAATAAGTGCATAGCTCAATTGCTGTGGGGGAGAGGTCTCAGTGTGTACGACATGAGGCCAACGTTGGCCGATCTACAGCGACTTTTGACTACGCCGAGCAATTTGTGAGTATTTTTGTTGCCAACGCCATACCCAACGGCATTTTTTCAGTATACCCCTCTTTGCGCGGGGAGGCGACAGAACCCTTTTCCGATATGCACTGTTCTTGCTAAATAAGTGCATAGCTCAATTGCTATGGGGGAGAGGTCTCAGTGTGTACGACATGAGGCCAACGTTGGCCAATCTACAGCGACTTTTGACTACGCCGAGCAATTTGTGAGTATTTTTGTTGCCAACGCCATACCCAACGGCACTTTTTCAGTACACCTCTCTTTGCGATATGCACTGTTCTTGCTAAATAAGTGCATAGCTCAATTGCTGTGGGGGGAGAGGTCTCAGTGTGTACGACATGAGGCCAACGTTGGCCAATCTACAGCGACTGTTGACTACGCCGAGCAATTTGTGAGTATTTTTGTTGCCAACGCCATACCCAACGGCATTTTTTCAGTACACCTCTCTTTGCGATATGCACTGTTCTTGCTAAATAAGTGCATAGCTCAATTGCTGTGGGGGAGAGGTCTCAGTGTGTACGACATGAGGCCAACGTTGGCCAATCTGCAGCGACTGTTGACTACGCCGAGCAATTTGTGAGTATTTTTGTTGCCAACGCCATACCCAACGGCACTTTTTCAGTACACCTCTCTTTGCGATATGCACTGTTCTTGCTAAATAAGTGCATAGCTCAATTGCTGTGGGGGAGAGGTCTCAGTGTGTACGACATGAGGCCAACGTTGGCCAATCTACAGCGACTGTTGACTACGCCGAGCAATTTGTGAGTATTTTTGTTGCCAACGCCATACCCAACGGCATTTTTTCAGTACACCTCTCTTTGCGATATGCACTGTTCTTGCTAAATAAGTGCATAGCTCAATTGCTGTGGGGGGAGAGGTCTCAGTGTGTACGACATGAGGCCAACGTTGGCCAATCTGCAGCGACTGTTGACTACGCCGAGCAATTTGTGAGTATTTTTGTTGCCAACGCCATACCCAACGGCACTTTTTCAGTATACCTCTCTTGGCGCGGGGAGGCGACACGACCCTTTTCCGATATGCACTGTTCTTGCTAAATAAGTGCATTTTTGAAGTGGAAACTTGAAACTATGAAATAATAGCGCTTTATTTTGGATTTTTAAATTAACTTTGGTTTCATAACCGGCCAAGTGCGAGTCAGACTCGCGCACTGAGGATTCCGCACTACAATCGTGTTATTGTATGAATGTACAAGTAAAGCCCTTTCATATGATACCCCACTTGGTATAGCAATCTTACTTTGAAAGTCGAAAATAGCAATATTTGTCCATGAACACATTTTAATTTTTTTCTCGTGATGTAACCACAAATTCACGTTTTTTTTCAGATTTTCCCCCTGATGTTTGCTATAAGATCTACCCCCCTGCGAAATTAAAAAATTAAAAAGCTGTGGTAGCCTAGTGGTTAGGACGTTCGCCTTCCAATCGGAGGTCGGGGGTTCGATCTTGGGCACGCCTCTAACTTTTCGGAGTTATGTGGGTTTTTAAGTAATTAAAATATCACTTGCTTTAACTGTGAAGGAAAACATTATGAGGAAACCTGCATGCCTGAGAGTTCTCCATAATGTTCTCAAAGGTGTGTGAAGTCTACCAATCCGCACTTGGCCAGCGTGGTAGACTATGGCCAAAACCCTTCTCACTCTGAGAGGAGACCCGTGCTCTGTAATGAGCCGGCGATGGGTTGATCATGATGATGATGAACCACAAATTCACGTTTTTTTTCAGATTGTCCCCCTAATGTCTGCTATAAGACCTACCTACCTGCCAAATTTCATGATTCTAGGTCAATGGGAAGTACCCTGTAGGTTTTTTTGACCTAGATTTTATTAATTTCTGACTTTGAATGCAGATCGGACACATCAAAGTTATTCGGAACGTATCGTTGGCTTGAAGACAGTCAGTGCGCGCGGACACAGTCCTTGCGTAACCTCGTCCCTTCGGAGAGGAAATACAGGCAGTTCAATAGATTTAAGGTATGTATTGACCAGTGGCGTGCAGGTCATAGAGGCATAAATGCACTGCTTACCCCAGTTGTAATAGCTCAATGCAAATTTTACATTATGACCTGCCAGTAAACAGGTTCCTACCTAACTAATGCCTACCCTGGCTTCAAACCCTGTGCACGCCACTGGTATTGACTCTTGAAGACCAAAGTCTTCGAACAGTGGGTGTTGCCAGTGATGACATATGGATCCGAGACATGGTCGCTAACTATGGGCCTCATAAGAAAGCTCAGAGTCACTCAGCGGGCGATGGAGAGAGCTATGTGCGGAGTTTCTCTACGTGATCAAATCAGAAATGAGGAGATCCGTGGGAGAACTAGAGTAACCGACATAGCTCAACGGGTTGCGAAGCTGAAGTGGCAATTGGCAGGGCACATAGTTCGTACAACCGATAGACGTTGGGGTCCCAAGGTGCTGGAATGGCGACCTCGCACCGGAAGACGCAGCGTTGGAAGACCCCCCACTAGGTGGACGGACGACATCAGACGAGTCGCAGGGAACCCCTGGATTCAGGCGGCGCGAGACCGTAGCGTGTGGAAGTCCCTACAAGAGACCTATGTCCAGCAGTGGACGTCTATTGGTTGATGATGATGATGATGATTGACTCTTGAGTTGGAAGAGTCTGTAGAGCCTCGATAGCTCAACGGTTACAGGAGCGGACTGAAATCCGAAAGGTCACCGGTTCAAACCCCACCCGTTGCACTATTGTCGTACCTACGCTTAGTTGGAGGGGAAAGGGGAATATTAGTCATCATTGGCTTTCTTTAAAAAAAAGTTTCTTGCTGGTTCTCGGTACGAAACGTCATTCCGAACCAAGTGGTAAATTATTTTGGCAATTCAAAAGCATTTGTAAAAGTTGTATTTGAACAAAAATGTATTCTATTCTTTTCTATTCTAATAGCGCCATTGATAAAGTATCAATATCCATATTTTCCGGGACTCTTTGATTTTCCGGGATAAAAATGTGTGCTAAGCTAACTCTGTGCCAAATTTCATCAAAATCGGTTAAACTGTTGGGCCATGAAAAGCTAGCGGACAGACAGACAGACAGACACACTTTCGCATTTATATTATTAGTATGGATAGTATGGATAAAAATAAACTTCTTGTTATTGACAGGAATGCGTAGATTCTCATAGTTCACAAAAAGGTTTCAACCGAAAACACAAACATTCCCGAAGTGTTGGCAGCTATCATGATGATCAGGTAATAAACATTTTTATTTTTTAGTGTTTAAACTATCGTGAGTGCCAGTGAGTGTGAGTGAGTGGAGTGAGTGAGTGAGTGCCATTATATATAATCTCTAATCACAACGGGCTCTACGGGCAGCGGCACGCGCAGCTCGCAGTCACAATCGCGACGCGTGCGCGAACTGACTCCCTTGAAAAAGGACTCCGGATGGGTTCGAAACTAGTCGGGCTAACGTCGACTAAACACGTGAGTAAAGCCGGGACAGATATCTTCTTCTTCTTCTATATATATAAAAGGAAAAGGTGACTGACTGACTGACTGATCTATCAACGCACATCTCAAACTACTGGACGGATCGGGCTGAAATTTGGCATGTAGATAGCTATTATGACGTAGGCATCCGCTAATAAAGGATTTTTGAAAATTCAACTCCTAAGGGGGTGAAATAGGGTTTTGAAATTTTGTAGTCCACGCGGACGAAGTCGCGAGCATAAGCTAGTTATATATAAGATATACCTTCTTTCGCTTAGCTAAAAGTTTTTCATCTTTTTTCTTTTTCTTTTCTTAATATATTGCTTTTTTCAGTGATATATCAGCATAATGCACTTTGCCAGTCTCAAGTAGCTTGAATTTACTCCAAAAACTATTTTTTTACAGGACCTATCAGGTTTAAACGATTCAACACTATCGATAATGGGTTCAGAATCGAATATCTACGATATGAAGCTAGCCAAATCCGACTGTTCTCAGAACCTCAAGCAGCATAATTCCGATTCTGAGATCACTAAAATCGATTCCAGACTCGATTCGGAGAGAGTTCAATTCACTCTTGGTAAGTGATCTTCATTTTAACCGAAACAGCTCATATTTCGTCTTTGTAGTCGTACTAGCTGATGCCCGCGACTTCGTCCGCGTGGATTTAGGTTTTTAACAACCCCTGGGAACTTTTTGGTTTTCTTGGATAAAAAGTAGCCTATGCCACTCGCCAGGTCTTTATCTATACCCATACAAAAAATCACGTCAATCCGTTGCACCGTTGCGACGTGATTGAAGGACAAACCAACAAACAAACACACTGTCGCACTTATAATAGGGGTAGTGGTAAAGTGTCACATGTTGTGACCAAATATAGGCCTCTCTTTCTCAAAACAATACAGTAAATAAATCTATCCTTCTCACACTTTATGCTTTCTGAAATCTTAAGAAGTTCTATTTGAATAAAAAAATCGGGCAAATGCGAGTCAGGCTCGCGCACGAAAGGTTCCGTACTACAGTCGTATTTTTTCGACATTTTGCACGGTAAATCAAAAACTATGATCCATAAAAATAAATAAAAATCTGTTTTAGAATGCACAAGTGAAACCCTTACATATGATACCCCACTTAATAGTTATCTTACTTTGAAAATTGAAAACACTAATTATTAGTTCGCGACCATAATTAATTTTTTTGTGTGATGTAACCACAAATTCACATTTTTCAGATTTTCCCCCTTATATCTGCTATAAGACCTACCTACCTGCCAAATTTCATGATTCTAGGTCAACGGGAAGTACCCTGTATGTTTATTGACAGGCTGACAGACAATAAAGTGATCCTATAAGGATTCCGTTTTTGCTTTTAAGGTACGGAACGCTAAAAAGTTATTCAATTCAATAGTTATTTCCAGGTGATGACACAGAGTTGGACGAAAAATTGGTACGTCTCTCGTCGAACAACGACGACGAGGTGACATGCTCGACGTGTTTAGACGAAAACGTCAAACGCATCTGCTCCGAAATCAACAGTTTCTGTTCGGACACGACGAAAAGTAGTTTCGAATTGCCGAAAAGTGATATAGACATAGCGAAATATATGGAGAGGAAAGCCAGTGTGGAAACTAGCGAGGTACTAGACTGTGAAAATTGTGATAATGTGAAATGTGACTTGGAATGTGCGAATAATATCCAGGACGTTATTGTTATACCGAGTGCGGAGGCCATCTTGGAAATTCGGGATTTGGAAGATGACGTTTAACGATCGAAATTGACGGACTTACAGGCTCTGCCATGCATGTGCGAATTCATCATGATCAACCCATAGCTGCCTCACTACAGAGCTCAGGTCCGCGCTTTGGCAGCGTGGTAGACTATGGCCAAAATTTCTCACTCTGAGAGGAGAGCATGATGATGATGATGATATAGACATATGGAGAGGAAAGCCAGTGTGGAAACTAGCGAGGTACTAGACTGTGAAAATTGTGATAATGTGAAATGTGACTTGGAATGCGCGAATAATATCCAGGACGTTATTGTTATACCGAGTGCGGAGGCCATCTTGGAAATTCCGGATTTGGAAGATGACGTTTAACGATCGAAATTGACGGACTTACAGGCTCTGACATACATGTGCGAATTCATCATGATCAACCCATAGCTGCCTCACTACAGAGCTCAGGTCCGCGCTTTGGCAGCGTGGTAGACTATGGCCAAAATTTCTCACTCTGAGAGGAGAGCATGATGATGATGATGATATAGACATATGGAGAGGAAAGCCAGTGTGGAAACTAGCGAGGTACTAGACTGTGAAAATTGTGATAATGTGAAATGTGACTTGGAATGCGCGAATAATATCCAGGACGTTATTGTTATACCGAGTGCGGAAGCCATCTTGGAAATTCGGGATTTGGAAGATGACGTTTAACGGTCGAAATTGACAGACTTACAGGCTCTGCCATACATGTGCGAATTCATCATAATCAACCAATAGCTGCCTTACTACAGAGCACAGGTCCGCACTTCGCCAGCGTGGTAGATTATGACCAAAACCCTTAGACCCGTGTTCTGTAGCGTGCCGGCGATGGGATGATCATGATGATGATGATATAGACATAGCGAAATATATGGAGACCGTTTGTAATTTCGCACCTGAATGATAGAGCCTTAACATAATTGGGTATTTGATCCCAATTTTTTTATTACTTTGTTATAAACTGGAATAAAAATAATGACGTAAACTGAAAAACTAATTAAATCGATCAAATAACAAAAAAACTTAAAAGCATTTAAATATTTCTGATTAGACAGAGATAGCGATACAGCAGTCTGACGTCACACCTACTAATGCCATAGTAGCTTCGTGCGGTTTCATACAAATTTTCGTTTTGCGAGAAAGGGACAGAAGACCCTCCCGCTCCAAAATTAAAATGCCTGTGTAACTACGTAAATCTTTGTTGGATTTTTATATTTTTTTCAGTGTACGTCATTATTTTTATCTTAGTTCATAATAAAGTAATAATATTTATCAAATTCAAAAGTAGGCAAATACCCAATTGGCATGCATAGACAATATTATTTATTGTTATTCTATAATCTGTTTTGTTTAAACTATCGTCAGTGATATCCATTATAAATATAGACTCCTTGGATTTGTCTTGACATATTCGGTTTAGTACTACTAGGAAAAATTGTTTTTTTAAAAGAGGTTATTATTTATTGATACATATAATCCGCGACAGGTCGAGATCGCAATCGGGGTATGAGGCGGGGGGACGCCCCGCACACCCACACGTCCCCCGCGCTCGCCCGCACTGGGTTAGCCATCCATTGCCATCTCGACCTGTCGCGTACTAACTATAAATTGCTATTAACAGGAAATTCTGTTACAGTACGCGGCAGAAAATAATTTACATCGACCTTTAGAAGGAGATAGTGGATTTGTAGAGCATTGTCTCTACTCTCTGTCGTTGAGACCGACATGTCATATAGGTATGAGTGACAGAGACAACGCTGTACAAAGCCGAAATGTCATTCTAAAGGCTGATGTACATTACTCTCTGCCGCGTACTGTAACTGTTTTAAGTTTAAACAGTTTAAACCTTGGTTTAAACTTTAAACCAAGGTTTATAGGCATAACGCATAACTGAGTAGCTCAGTTATTGTTATTCGTCAAGTTTTGACAACTATCATCTGTTCCACACCCAGGGCCGTCTTATGCCATGCCGGGACCCTTGGGCACACAAGAATTTGAAAAGGCCCTGGCCCTGTTGGAAAGTAAAAAAGTGAATGACAAATGTTTTTAACAAATTTTTTACCTGTAAAAAATAAGGAAACTACAAAATACAATTCGCTAATTAAAAGAGGAGAGAACGACCAAAGAAAAGGTGGATGGATTGCGTGAAAGAGGATATGCGTGAAAAAGGGGTGGATAATACGTTGACGAATGACACAAGTGAGTGGAAGAAGAAGACATGTTGTGCCGACCCCACGTAGCGTAGGATAAGGTAAGGAAGAAGAAGAATTTACTCTCAAAACTTTTTTTGGGTTAAATATGCCTAAAAGGAGAAATAAAATAAAATGCAGGCGAAAGTATGGGCCTTTCGGGGCCCCCTTGACGATTGGGGCCCTAGGCACGGGCCCCGTGTACCCTTATGGTAAAGACGGTACTGCCCAAACCGCTCTACTACCGCAGGAGCCTACTCCTTTATGCGTTATACTGTAGTAGACCATAGACAACATTTTAGTTCCGTGACTTTTAGGGGTGATTTATGCCAACACGTGGCGGGCACGAGCCGTGCCTCGTACGTGGCATGCCCCGCGCCCGCCTCGTGTTGGCATAAATCATCCCTTAGCTGTATAGAGGTTGGACAATCTATTGAAAATCAGATTCTTTTTGCACATACAAATAGTCACAATTTTTAACAATACCGATTTGGGTAATAGTACCTAATCTACCTATCAATAATAATATATACCTAAACATAATTAATGAGAGATAAATAATAATCAGTGTTTGTTATTATTTGTTAAAAACAATAAAATTATTATTCATAATAATAAATTATTTCTTTGTAAAATGCTGTATTTTAATTAATGCACCTGCGCATTTGGTATCAAATTCGTGATATTGGTACTGATTCTGAGCGCAATTCTTACCAATGTCACGAAAAAAGATAATCAAAAAACCTACTATCCTTTTCCACGTGGAGAATTACGATAGGGATAGCAATATATTTAAATATGACTGTCCAAGATAGTGAAATATATTTAGTCTTTACTACATTTATTCACAAATTCAGTACGAGCGAAATATATTTAGTCTTTACTACATTTATTCACAAATTCAGTACGAGCGAAATATATTTAGTCTTTACTACATTTATTCACAAATTCAGTATGAGCGAAATATATTTAGTCTTTACTACATTTATTCACAAATTCAGTATGAGCGAAATATATTTAGTCTTTACTACATTTATTCACAAATTCAGTATGAGCGAAATATATTTAGTCTTTACTACATTTATTCACAAATTCAGTATGAGCGAAATATATTTAGTCTTTACTACATTTATTCACAAATTCAGTATGAGCGAAATATATTTAGTCTTTACTACATTTATTCACAAATTCAGTTTGAGCGAAATATATTTAGTCTTTACTACATTTATTCACAAATTCAGTATGAGCGAAATATATTTAGTCTTTACTACATTTATTCACAAATTCAGTATGAGCGAAATATATTTAGTCTTTACTACATTTATTCACAAATTCAGTATGAGCGAAATATATTTAGTCTTTACTACATTTATTCACAAATTCAGTATGAGCGAAATATATTTAGTCTTTACTACATTTATTCACAAATTCAGTATGAGCGAAATATATTTAGTCTTTACTGCATTTATTCACAAATTCAGTATGAGCGAAATATATTTAGTCTTTACTACATTTATTCACAAATTCAGTATGAGCCCCTTAACGTTGGAGTAGGTGCCGGCCACGAACAGCAGCACCCCCGCCAGTATCACCAGCAGGTTCTTCCACAGCCGCCAGCGACCCCGCCCCAGCCCAGGGCTCTCCCAGATCACCAGCAGTTCTATCACAGCGGGGAATATGAAGCCCATGTTGGACAGGCAGAAAGCTCCCAGCTGAAACAAACCAAATAAAAACGGTCAAGTGCGAGCCGGACTCGCACACCAAGGGTTCTTCCCTTCCCCGAGAAGGGGAATGAAATTTCTCATCAATCCATCCTTCCATACTAATATTATAAATGCGAAAGTGTGTCTGTCTGTCTGCTAGCTTGGCGACATTTGGTACAGAGATAGCTTGCATCCCGGGAAAGGGCATAGGCTACTTTTTATCTCGGAAAATTAAAGAATTTCCACGGGAGTTTTTGAAAACCTAAATACTCGCGGAGGAAGTCGCAGCCATCATCTAGTTACTTAATATCTTAACTACTTAGTAATCTACACTAATAATATTATAAAGAGGAAAACTTTGTTTGTTTGTTTGTTTGTTTGTTTGTTTGTTTGTACTGAATAGGCTCAAAAACTACTGGACCGATTTTAAAAATTCTTTCACCATTCGAAAGCTACATTATCCACGAGTAACATAGGCTATATTTTATTTTGGAAAAAAATAGGGTTCCGTAAGATATTTGGGTTTTTCGGACACAAGGTGTAAAAAATCAACCAGAAAAGTTACTTATTTTGCGTACGCTGCCTAAACTATAAAAGATAGAACTATAAAATGTTCTAATTAATTGTAGATCTTATAAATATCTACAAAAAAGTCCGCGACACACTATACCCATCTATGTCGAGTGAGGCACAGCAACCATTTTTTTATTTAAAAATCTTGAATTTTTTTTGGACTACATTTAAACGCGTTTATTTTACTCATGCTATTAATCCTTATCAAAATAAATGATTTCATCACTAAGAACAGTTTATGGAGATAATATTTGGTCTTTGAATGATTAAAATTGGACGTTTGGTTTTGAAGTTATGGCGAAATTAAAATATTACGATTTCTGCTGCACGGCCCGTTGTATTATATTATATTATATAAAGAGGTAATGTCGTTAAGTTTGTTTGTAGGGGGTAATCTTTAGAACTACTGAACCGATTTTAAAAATTCTTTCACCAGTAGAAAGCTACATTATTCCTGAGTGACATAGGCTATACGGGATCTTTAAAAACCTAAATCTACGCGGGCGAAGCCGCGGGGATCAGCTAGTTATTCTCATAAATTAATGGTTTTTAAACTATTTTTGGCAAACTAATATACCTTTACATACATCCGATTCGAGTCCGTGAAAATAGGTTCCGAAGTAGTCATATAACTACTTGTATGGTAGCTTGGACATAATATGATGTACATATTTTTATATCCGTATTTGGACATATTCAGATATATTATAATATTATAGTTCGATTTGAAGGTAGCCTTAACTTACCAAACCCATCAAGTTTCCAATATTAGGGAAAGCGATAGCGATCGCGGTGATAACGACCACAAATATGGCTCTATACACTCGCTCCCATATCCAATGATTGCTGGTATCATGCTTCTTCGCCATGTAATACCATACCAGGTTGAACGGTGCCCAGAAGTTTAATGCAAAGGTTATGAAAATCATTATGCCCATCAGGCATTTTAATATTGTTGGAAATCTGAAAAAATAAGAGCACGATTGTTTTCTAAGTAGGTATATAAAAGGAAAAGGTCGCTGACTGACTGACTGATCTATCAACGCACAGCTCAAAAGACTGGTAAAGATACTTTAAAAAGATCGTTTGTAAAAATGTTGTGGCAGTAGATACCTAAATGAAAATTTTAAAGCGCGAGCGAAGTAAGTGTAAAACTCTTCGACCGAGTTCGACGCGGTTTTTTGTTTATCAGGTGTTATAGGTATTTGTCATAATTTTATATTATGGGAATTGTTTAGAAAACAGTATTTTGGTTAGTGTTCGGCCAGTTATTAAAACGTACCTAGTATTTGAAGGTTTAATAGCTGTTCTGTAGTAGGGAGGTGAAGGAAGAGATATATACCTACTTGTCAGAAAAGTGTGCACAAAATGGTTTTTGTAGACGATTGGTTACTTACATAGCGTTGGGAAAATTCAATGTAACGGGCGATATCGATTGCTCCCCGAAGCCCCAATAACCGAAAAATCCGACCAGAATCAGAAATAGCACCACTATACTCATGCCTGAAACAAGAATGAAAATTGTGATTAGAAACCGGCCTCCTTAGCACGGTAATTTATCATCATCATTATCATTATCCCACACTACGCTTGGTTAAACGCTGTCTCCACTCAAGGACTTTCCGGCTCCAACGGCCATCGCTCTACGACAGGCATGACCTGCCCACTGCCACTTCAGCTTGCTAATAGCTTGGGCTATGTCAGTGACCTTGGTTCTTCTGCGGATCTCCTCATTTCGGATCGTATCCCTCGGAAACTCCTAACATAGCCCTCTCCATAGTTCGCTGAGCGCCCTCCAGGACCGACGATATAAAGAGGCTGGCGGGAAGTGGCTGGATGAGGAAGGCTGAGGACCGGGTGTGGTGGCGCTCTTTAGGGAAGGCAACTATGTCCAACAGTGGAAGTCCACAGGCTGATGATGATGATGATTGATAGACGTCCACGTGGTGTCGTGTTACTTGACCCAGCGGCTTCTTGTTTTTTTTTGCTGACTGACTACGTGGACAGACGACATCTATAGCGAGTCGCAGGGTGCCACTGGATTTCGGCGGTGCAAGACCGGAGCACGTGGAAGTCCCTACAAGAGACCTATGTCCAACAGTGGAGGTCTATCGGTTGATGATGATGATTATGCTAGCTAGGACCAACGAGCCCAAACTCACCATAACTCAGTACTTTAGGGAACTGCGTAGGATCCTTCATGTTGTTTTCAATCGGCAGCGAAACTCCAATGCCTTCCATGCTGAAGATGACGATGCCGCAGAACTCGAAGAACCCCATGGCGTCTTTCCAAGCAGGCACTGTGCTTATAGGCGGGGCGGATTGGAGGCCGTATACCACTGTTGCTATCACACAGGTTACTGGAAAAAAACAATGATTTTTAGGATTCTCTCCGGAGAATACAGGAACCCTTATAGGATCACTTCGTTGTCTGTCTGTCGTGTCTGTCAAGGAACCAAAACCTATAGAGTACTTCACGTTGACTCATGTTTGGCAGGTAGCGATGCCTTGTAGCACAAGTAATGGGAAAATCCGCAATATCATGTCAAACCATGATCCACCCTTCGCCGGCTCACTACAGAGCACGGGTCTCCTCTCAGAGTGAGAAGGGTTTTAGCCATAGTCTACCACATTGGCCATATTATGCAGATTAGTAGACTTCACACACCTTTAAGAACATTATAGACAACTCTCAGGCATGCAGGTTTCCTCACGATGTTTTCCTTCACCGTTAAAGCAAGTGATATTTAATTACTTAAAACGCACATAACTCTAAAAAGTGTCGGTGCGTGCCCGGAATTGAACCCCCGATCTTCGATTAGAAGGCGGACCATTAGGCTATCACAGCTTAATGGAAGTGAAATGAGAATGGTTTGTCCATAATCCACTAAGCCGAGTGTGGGTTGGCAGACTTCACACACCTTTGCGAGGATTTTATTATAGCCATACATTCATTAATCAAAAAGGAAACCAAAGAGTTACTCCTAAGTACGAGTACCTACACTTGAGGAAGGGAGAGAAGTTAGAAGAAGAACTTACCAATGAAGACATCGGCTATCAAAGAGAAAGGTGCCAAATACTTGAGCGTGGTAATCATACACAGCAACATCACTGGCAACAGTAGAGTCAGGACATATAGCCTCAGTCTGTTCAGGTCGCCCTCTTCTTGCGTGTCCTCAACAACCTCTTTGATTGTCTTGGCAATAATTATCTGGTATACGCAGCACGCGCCGAAGAGATCTATGCATATTACTACATCGACTGCGTACCTGTAGAATTTAACTGATTATTTTACCAATTTAATGTGGTAGGTGCACGATGTATTTTAAACAATTTTTGATTACGCAATGATGCATATTTAATCACAGTCTGCCATTTTGATTATTTTGAAAAAAAAAATACCTTCACATCTTTGAAAACATTATAGAAAACTTTCAGGCATGCAGGTTTTCGCCTGATGTTTTCATTTTGCGAGTAGTTCCTATGCCAACTAAGCCGATGGGACAGAATTTAAAGGTCGTTAGTACTATCAAGGGTGCATACCTGAACCATTTACTATATTTTCTTAAGCTAGGGAAGGGGCCCACTTCTAGCGAGGCCTCTGCGAGATCTGGATACGATAGCTCTGTTATATGCAGCCGCCTGTACAAGGTTTGAGCTGACTTTATTAGTATCTGGAAAACAGAAAATTGTTTTTTGTTTCTGCTAGTACAGGATGTAACCATCAGAACGCTAGCAAAAACGAAGACAGGTGATAGTACCTTCTGATGATTACTGATATGATACCACAAAAAAACGCGAAAAAAATATACATATAAAAATCCTATGATTTTGTAAAAAATTTAAATAAAATAAAATAAAAATCCATGGCTCCAGCGCAATAGCAATTTATGGGACTTATAGGTACTAAGTACCTACTAATACTTACACTTATTTCAAGTGTTTACCAATAATACCTATTACAATTATTATCATTTACTACTTCAAATAAACAGGAAGTAAGTAAACACAGGGATTAGGACAGGATTATATTTTATACGTTTGGGACTTCAACTAACTAGGAGGAGTTTCTTCATAGCGGTGAACATAGTTTGGTTTTCGTTTGAATGAAAGAAAATACGTTTATATACCTATCTGTTCCACACATCACATCTTCTAACTAAGAGCTTGTTATTCCATCGCTTCTTTCACCTGAGCCCAACGTGTTTCAAGCAAAAGAAGCGCCGGAAGAAAAACTTTTATTTTATTTTATTCAGATACAAGTTAGGCCTTGATTGCAATCTCACCTGGTGGTAAGTGATGATGCAATCTAAAATGAAAACTGTGATATTATTGTGACTTTGTTTTATACTATTTTTAGGATTCCGTACCTCAAAAGGAAAAACGGAACCCTTATAGGAACACTTTGTTGTCTGTCTGTCGGTCTGTCAAGAAACCTACAGGGTACTTCCCGTTGACCTAGAATCATGAAATTTGGCAGGTAGGTAGGTCCTTTAGCAGACATTCGGGAAAAAATCTGAAAACCATGAATTTGTAGTTACATCACACAAAAAAATTTAAATTGTGGTCATGAACTAAAAATTTGTTCATATAGATAACTATATCAAGTGGGGTATCTTATGAAAGAGCTTCACCTGCGCCTGCGCAATAATTTTTATACATCATATTTTTGGAATTATCGTGCAAAATGTCGAAAAGATACGATTGTAGTACGAAACCCTCGTTGCGCCAGCCTGACACGCACTTGGCCGGTTTTTTTAAAATATAGAATATTAGCCATGTTAAATGACTAATGTACCCATTTCCTCTCCAACTAAGCGTCAAGCTTGTGCTAGGAGTAGGTACGACAATAGTGCAACAAATAGGTTTGAACCGTCGACCTTGCGGTTTTCAGTCCACTCCTATACTCGTTGAGTTATTCAGGCTCAATCAATCAATTTATAGAACAGAAGAGAAGACAATAATCATTATTCTATTATTATAATGTGAAAATTAGAATACTCACGTGCACACAATATGCGATGTAAAATCCGAAGATGATGGTGAAAACCAGTGACGTCCATAACCCACTCTTCATGTAAGCCTCATGTATGCCCATTATGCCTCCGCCCAGACATCCTTTTATCAAGTGTCCTGTAGATTCTAGAGTACTGGAAAAGACAAGATAGAAAATCAAAAAAAAAACCGGCTGTGCGAGTCAGGCTCGCGCAACGACGGTTCCGTACTACAGTCTTATTTTTTCGAGATTTTGCACGATAATTCAAAAACTATGTCATATGTAATCATAAAAATAAATAAAAATCTGTTTTAGAATGCACAGGTGAAGCCCTTTCATATGATACCCCACTTGATATAGTAATCTTACTTTGAAAGTTGAAAATAGCAATATTTGTTCTTGTGATGTAATCACGAATTCACGATTTTTAGATTTTTCCCCTCATGTCTGCTATAAGACCTACCTTCCTGCCAAATTTCATGATTCTAGGTCAACGGGAAGTACCCTATAGGTTTCTTGACAGACAGACAGACAACAAAGTGATCCTATAAGGGTTCCGTTTTTCCTTTTGAGGCACGGAACCCTAAAAACGGCCTCATACTCGACCTGTCGCGGACTATTTATGCTTGCACGAAAGATTCTTAATAATATTTATCAAGATCAAATGAGTACCTAATTTTCCTATAGTTTGCTTGTTAGGATGTAAATTACTAAGTAATGTGTCTTACAATTAAAAATAGACACGGAAAATCCAATTTCATTTAATTCTGTATACCTACGCTATAAGGAAATTCTGATACAAACGTACATCACAGGTAACTGGTTTCTGTTCAAGTATTTTTGTTTTTCAGGGTTCCGTACCTCAAAAGGAAAAACGAAACCCTTATAGGATTACTTTGTTGTCTGTCTGTCTGTTTGTTTGTCAAGAAACCTATACAGGGTATTTCCCGTTGACCTAGAATCATGTTTGGGAGGTAGGTAGGTCTTCTAGCAGAGATTCGGGGAAAAATCTGAAAAACGTGAATTTGTGGTTACATCACAAGAAAAAAATTAAATTGTGGACTTGAACTAATAATTTAGTAGATATTTTCAATTTTCGAAGTAAGATAAGTATATCAAGAGGGGTATCATATGAAAGTTCTTTACCTGTAGGTACATTCTAAAATAGATTTTTTTTAATTTTTATGCATCATAGTTTTTGATTTATGGTGCAAAATGTCGAAAAAATACGACTGTAGTACGGAACCCTCAGTGTGCGAGCCTGACTCGCACTTGGCCGGTTTTTTGACCTCAGAGTGTACTTACTTATGAAAAACCCTGTGCCCAAAACTTCTGCAGAACAGGTAAGTAATAAAATTGATAATCTTCATAACATATCGGGGTTTAAGTACCTCATCATGACATCATGATCAACCCATTATCCCATAGCCGGCTCACTACAGAGCACGGGTCTCCTCTCAGAGGGTCTTGGCCATAGTCTACCATGCTGGCCATGTGCGGATTGGTAGACTTCACACACCTTTGAGAACATTATGGCGAACTTTCAGGCATGCAGGTTTCCTCACGATGTTTTCCTTCACCGTTAAAGCAAGTGACATTTAATTACTTACTTAACGGACATACATACAGCTTATCCACATAATTCTCCTTTTGGGCTTCCCGTAGTTGAGGAAAAAGACATTGTTATCAAAGACTGTTACCTAATTGTATAGAGATGTAAATAAGGTAGGAGAACTAGAGTAACCGACATAGCTCAACGGGTTGCGAAGCTGAAGTGGCAATGGGCAGGGCACATAGTTCGTACAACCGATAGACGTTGGGGTCCCAAGGTGCTGGAATGGCGATCTCGCACCGGAAGACGCAGCGTTGGAAGACCCCCCACTAGGTGGACGGACGACATCAGACGAGTCGCAGGGAGCCACTGGATCCAGGCGGCGCAAGACTGTGGCGTGTGGAAGTCCCTACAAGAGACCTATGTCCAGCTGTGGACGTCTATTGGTTTATGATGATGTAAATAACATTGAAAATACAGTTTTGCACGTGCCAAAAACCCGATACACAATGTGGATAGAATACCTAATTTATTTAAATTTAGAAAAAAAAACAACCAAGTGCGAGTTGGACTCGCGCAAGAAGGGTTCCGTAACAGTATCTACAAAAACGGCAAAAAAAATCGCGTTGGTTGTATGGGAGCCCCCTTACCTAAATATGTATTTTATTCTGTTTTTTTGAATTCATTGTTATAGAGGCAACGGAAATACATCTCACATGTCTAACTATCACGGTTCATGAGATACAGCCTGGTGACAGACGGACAGACAGGCTGACGGATAGCGGAGTCTTAGTAATAGGGTCCCGTTTTACCCTTTGGATACGGAACCCTAAAAACAGGTTTCAAAATCATGTGATATTGAACTCTTTCCTTAAGACCTACTTTCCAGGGTTTTTGTTCAATGAAACAATTCATTGCCATTTTTTAAAGTCTAAATATATAAAATGAAAAGGTGACTGACTGACTGACTGTAAATACACGACCTGACTGCTGTACCACCTATAAAACGTGTATTTTGCAATAATAAATTATGATTATGATTATCAACGCATAGCTCAAACTACTGGACGGATCGGGCTGAAATTTGGCATGCAGATAGCTATTATGACGTAGGCATCCGCTAAGAAAGGATTTTTGAAAATTCAACCCCTAAGGGGGTGAAATAGCGGTTTGAAATTTGTCCACGCGGACGAAGACGCGAGCAAAAGCTAGTATACTATCTAAGAGTCTTACTAACAAGCTGTGTTAAATACCTATAATATGACTTACTTATAGTCCGCGACAGGTCGTAATGGCAATCGGGGTATGAGGCGGGAGCATGCCCCGCACACCCGCTCGTCATCCGCGCTCGCCCGCACCAGGTTAGCGCGAGGGTTGTGCGGATGTGAGGGGCGTCTTTTGTAGGGCCGGCTTTTGTAGGGACTTCCACACGCCACGGTCTTGCGCCGCCTGAATCCAGCGGCTCCCTGCGACTTGTCTGATGCCGTCCGTGTACCTATGGGGGTCTTCCAACGCTGCGCCTTCCGGTGCGAGGTCGCCATTGCAGCACCTTGGCACCACAACGTTTATCGGTTTTCCGAACTATGTGCCCTGCCCATTGCCACTTCAGCTTCGCAACCCGTTGAGCTATGGCGGTTACTCTAGTTCTCCTACGGATCTCCTCATTTCTGATTTGATCACGTAGAGAAACTCCGCACATAGCTCTCTCCATCGCCCGCTGGGTGACTCTGAGCTTTCTTATGAGGCCCATAGTTAGCGACCATGTGTCGGATCCATATTACTTATGTCATGACTGGCAACACGCACTGTAGTAGTATTTAGTAATAATATTTTATGGTATAAAAACTTACTTCGTAGGTTTCTTAATCTGTCTATGTGCGACGAAGTCGAAGGAATCCTTTTCTGCGTGTACCACGAATCTCTTCCTAACTTCCGGTGGTGGTTGGGGGGGTGGTTTATTCTCTGGATCAAATTCTACCTGGTTTTGTGTCCTGTTTACCTAGAGAAGCAAGATAGTGGTCATTTTATTATTTTAGCAAAGGTTGCCTGGAAGAGATTGCTTTAGCAATAAGGGCCGCCTTTGCACCCTCTTGTATAGTTTCTTCTGTAGCTTATATATATTATTGTTTTTCTGTATGTATATATTTGTGTGTGCAATAAAGTATTCTAAACTAGCTGATGCACGCAATTTCGTCCGCGTGGAATTAGGTTTTTCAAAATTCCGTGGGATATCTTTGATTTTCCGGGATAAATTTTTTTGACAACGGTGCAACGGATTGACGTGATTTTTTGCATGGGTATAGATAAAGACCTGGAGAGGGACATGGGCTACTTTTTATCCCGGAAAATCAAAGAGCTCCCACGGGATTTTTATAAACATAAATCCACGCGTACGAAGTCGCCGACATCAGCTAGTATCAAAATAAAAGTAAGTTTTGGCCTTAAAAACTCGAAAATCTAGTGTAAAGAGAACTACATCCAACTTAATCTTAATAATTGCACTATTTATTTGATGTTAGTCTAGATATTCAGCTGTATTAGATCTCAGTCATATCTCAGTTGTACAAATAAGATAATGACAAGTGCTCGTGGGTAAAGGTTGTCTGTGTTTCGTGCGTAAAATTTGAGGGTTCCGTACCTCAAAAGGAAAAATCGAATCCTTATAGGATCACTTCGTTGTCTATCTGTCTGTCGTGTCTGTCAAGAAAAACTTATAAGATAGGTACTTCCAGTTGACCTTGAATCATGAAATTTGGCAGGTAAGTATGTCTTATAGCACAAGTAAAGGCAAATAAATTGAAAACCGTGAACTTGTGGTAACATCACTAAAAAAATGTTAGTTTACTAAATCACATACCTACAGATAGCGCTGTCCGTCATTAACTTGGAGTTTTGCACATAAAAGCACCTAATAGACAGAATTTGGCTTGACCTTTTTGTTTTTGTAACATCTACACTGTTTTGTTTACCCATATTCGCAATAAAGACAGAATTTGTTCTTCTCAAAGGTGTGCGAAGTCTACCAATCTGCACTTTGCTTATGTGGTAGACTAAAGCAAAACCCTTTTCATTCTGAGAGGAGATTCGTACTCAGTAGTGAGTCGATGGGTTGATGATGTTGATGATTAATGAATGAATGAATGATTCGCAGCTGACTTCCCCAAATGTAGGTACGTAATAATATCGCTGTAGGTCATATTTATCACCATACCTATTAACTCTATCACGTTCCTATTAACTCTACATTAGAATCTACTTAATCAAAATCATTTTAATACATTTTGACGCCTTAGTTTTATGCTACAGTTGTTTAAATTGAAAAAACCGGCCGAGTGCGAGTCAGACTCGCGCACCGAGGGATCCGTATTAAAGTCGTTACATTTTTTCGTCATTTTGCACGATAATCAAAAACTATTATGCATGAAAATAAATAAAAATCTGTTTGACGAAGTCGCGGGGATAGGCTAGTTTTTTTAAAAAATTCATTACCACACTTGACCACGATCATACCTGATGTGGCCACTATGTGGCCTAAGATGGGACGCGTTTGCCTAGAAGGGTCCTATTCACTCTTGTTTCTGTAACTAATATTTTCTAAAACGTATTTTATTTAGATAGGTAACATTTTTTCTAGACTCTCACTTTTTAATATATTATTATTTTGATTTCAAAACTGTGACATTATGCGAATGAATTAAAAATAGAATAAAATCATTCTAGTAAATTCAAGTTTAATTATGTTACAAGCAAAACATAATATTTCCATAATAAGTAAAAATATGTACCTACCTAAGTACTTATACTTAATATGAATAAAACATGTATTCTCAAACAATAAAATATGTAAAAAAAAAGCTATTTATCATAATAATTATTGTGTTAATTAAGGAAACCACATTTCATATTTTAAATACGCTATTATGCATCGAGCGTGCAAAATATAATAAAATAATAAAAAATACTCACATGATTCGAATTCATTTCCATTTTTATATTTATAAATAAAATAGTTTAAAAATATTTTTTAAATTAATACTTTTTGATTTACTTAGTCTAAAAACTGCACTAAAAACTAAATAATTAGTTAGTTAAACACTAAAAACGACTCATTGCCTCCGAGTCAAGATTCGTATCATGAAGATAGTTCGCGAGAGACTAAAGCCTTGAAAATGTACAATGAAGGCGAAAACTTATAGCAATTAGATGTTATATAAATACAAGCTGATGCCCGCGACTTCGTCCGCGTGGAATTAGGTTACTTAAAAATCCCGTGGGAACTCTTTGATTTTCCGGGATAAAAAGTAGCCTATGTCACTCTCCAGGCCTTTAACTATACCCATGCAAAAAATCACGTCGATCCGTTGCTCCGTTGCAACGTGATTGACAAACCAACAAACCAATAAACCAACAAACCAACAAACAAACACGCTTTCGCATTTATAATAAGGGTACTGCATAGATTAATTATTGGTCTCGCTCATGGGGTACTGATAGGGAGGTATGTCATAGTGTACATTGTTTTTCTGTTTTCTTGATTGAATGAATCAATCAATTTTCTATATTACATATTAAAATAAATCTATTTTATATTCCAATTAATGTGTTTTGACTACAGTTAAACTTACGCCACTGCTCTGCTTACACCAACATGAATTTGTGGATGAGGTCATTTTTCATTGTGTGTGTGTGGAAATTTTCAGCACCATACATCAGGACTATGCTGAAGTCATTCAAAGTTTTGCTATCATATGTTCCGCAAATTGCTAATGCGCGTGGTCGCCATTTTAGTGACGTCAGCACTAGACTGAAATTTCGAGCTGATGGTGTATTTTTATTTCAGCTGACGTCAAAATGACGTCATATCGATGTTAATGAGACATGGTTCCAGCGCAATAGCAATCGATGATCGATCCATGGAGTTATATTTACTTAGTAGATAATATTATGTTGGTGATAGTTAAAATGTTTTTAAATGAATAATTCATTTAAAAACATTTTATTGTTAACCTGTAATCAAAAGCTAGATACCATTTATTTTTAAATCTAAATTAGGTACTTTAAGATAGGGCTGTCACGCTCAGAAAAATAATTAATTTACTTGTTGATGACCTATTTACAAATGTAGAGCCATGGGAATACCAAAAAGGTAATGGCTGAAATTGCCGAAAAGGAAAAACAATATTATGTGCCTCCCATGGGCAGTATTGTAAAAAACTACGCGCTCGCTTCGCTTGCGCTTTATCAATATTTGAGTACCTAAATTTAATTTTGGGGGTGCCGTGGGGGGCCGCAGGCTAACTTTTGTACTCCGGCACCGAATATGCTTAAGCCGGCCCTGGTACCGGTACAATGCCTCGTAGGAATCATTCAGAGGTAGGTAGGTATAGTCTGCTCCAATTCTTTAAGTTACTAAACTATCATAGACTGCGTGTTGTGATCGCAATCAAGGGCTAACTAATTGTGCTCGATCAACAAAAAGTCAGTAATAGATTTTTATGTTAAAAAAGCGACATATCTTTTAATCAATCATATGGTTATTAAAATTTAACATTAATCATCTATTTTACCCCACCCCTGACTTAATTACCCCTATTCCGTGGCTGCATTAAGCCGTGCATGCATATTATTCAATTGTTAAAATTAACACGAACGCGGAACATGGCCGTATTAAACAGTAGTTTAATAACAAACATAACCTCAAAAGATTGCGAAAGTATAGAGAGAATGGCTCAAAGTGCTGCTAAAATTGCCTTTTACAACTTCAAATGGCAATTTGTGACAATTGTTTTCTTTAACACGACTCTTCTTTGTGGTGTTAATTCGTTTCTACAATCGTACAAAAAAAATGCAGTGGTTGCAAGCGATTCGTATAATCCGAGATTCACGATGACCACAAGACAATTCGTTATATTTGGAACCAACTTGGATGACATTCATCATTTAGTAACGTGGATGAAAGAACAGATGTTTGATACATCATCCAAGTATTTGATCATATGCCAATCCAGTGAAAGAAAAGATTGCGACGAGGTAGTAGCTTTAGAATATTTGTGGCACCTCAGAATCATGAATGTTATATTCATCAATGATATATTCAAGAATGGCACCACAGGTTATTATTATGAATACGGTAAAGAATGCAAAAATACACTGCCAATAAAAGTAAGCTATTGGGACTCTTGTGTATCTACAAATGAATCAAAGTATTGTGCTGGAATATTTCCTATGCCATTCCGAAATATGTACGGATGCCCGTTAATAGTGTCGACGTTTCCTCAACCCCCTTTAATGTATATTAATGATGGTGTACCCTCAGGAGCTGATGGAGATTTGTTAAGGATTATAATTGATGCCTTGAACGCTAGACTTGTGCTTATGCAGCCGAGTAGAGGAGATGGGTGGGGAAATCTTGACGACAATGGATCTTGGGTTGGCTCTCTCAGTGACGTTTACTACGATTTAGCAAACATTTCCATGACATCAGCCAGTATCACCCAAGCGAGGTACAGTGCTTTCGAACTGTCCAGTTTCTACTACACGTGTACACTAATCTGGATAACTCATCCTCCAGAGCCTGAACCGTCTTATTATAAGCTACTACGTCCATTTAAGCTACCCGCTTGGATAGCTTTAGGCCTTTCTTTTTTATTCGTGGTGTTTCTAGCAGTGTTTTTCAAAACTAACTTCTGCATGTCTGTATGGCACGAAATAAATTCTGACCATTTATCTGACAGGGTGATATTTTTGGCATGGGAAATGTGCATGGGCCTGCCAGTTACTATAAATCCTTTGAAAATGGCCGTGCTGTATTTGATATTGTTTTGGATTTGGTACTGTTTCTTAATGCGCACATTTTATCAGGTACACTTGATAAATTCGTTGAAAACAGAAGTATATTCATCAGAATTTTCTAATCTAGAAGATGCTATTGCTGCAGGTTATCCCTTTGGTGGAGGTGCGGCTTTAAAGGAGTACTATATTGAAACTCCTTCAGTATATGAAAATTGGGAGGATAAAGATATTTTAGAGATTAAAACTACAATGTTAAATTTAACACACGGAATGCAGTACGTTTTAGCGATAAATTCAGCAGTTGTGCAGCAGTTTCTTAAACAACCCGGTAGAAAGTTACATATTTTACCTCGACAAATCGTCTCCAGTCCTGTAGGTATATTTTTGAAAAAGTATTCTCCTTTCACTTTGGTTCTTAACAGAATATTGAAAAGGTTATGTGAATTTGGATTCCCGCAAACTATTTTCAAAAATAATACCGTTTCACATTTTGTGGGAAAATCGGCAGATCAAGAGAAGCCGATTAAATTAATACATTTCACTGGCTGCTATATAATAATGCTAATTGGATGGGTTTCGTCATTTATTCTGTTTATTATTGAAATGTGTATTAAAAAACGAAGAAATATAATCATTACGTTTAGCAATTAATTGTACTGCCATCAAGGTCTATTAATATTTCACTAATGGCATACAGTTAAAAATATAGAAAAAAAAACTGTAGCGTAACGAAAATTTAATAACCATTACGGCTAGACATGTAAAATGGCAATCAACGATCAGTATTGTATTTATAAAACAAACATAGCTGTGTGCCTTTTTTTAGTTTAAGTGATTTTGCTGCACTGTGTATTGAAATCATGAGTAACTATACAGACAACTTTTTAACTCCAGAACCCGAAGCTTTACAAAAAATTGGACAAACTGCAGCAAAGATTGCCTACTACAATTTTGATTGGCGATATGTCACCCTAGTTATGTTCAATACCTTTCAATATGTGGTTGCATTGGAATCATTTTTGAGTAATTACAAACAATCAGTGATTTTGAAATTCGGAAAATTCATCCCTCACTATCGCAACACTGTACCTCAGTATATAATATTTGGAAAAGATACCGCAGCTTTAATTGATACAATTAAATGGCTGGATGAATCAAAATATGATAATTCAGGAAAGTATATCATCATTTGCACATCACCAAATAATGAAGATTGTGAAGAGACCTTAATTTTTATAGCACTATCCAAAGTGTTAATTATAAATGTCGTATACTTAAGAGCGCAAACCTTGGATGAATTTATGGCGTTCTCTTATGACATTGTACTTCCAGAAAAATGCGTCAATAGCGAAGCATATACTTTGAACATCACAGACACATCTACTTCAGATGATTGTTTCAAAGATTTGTATCCAGATAAATTGAAAAACTTTTTTGAATGCCCAATTATTGTATCTACTTTCGAGCAACCCCCCTTTATGTATTTGAATAACGTTACTATGGAGCCATCTGGAGGTGATGGTGATGTTATAAAATTAGTAGCTAAAGTTTTGAACGCATCATTGGAAATAAAGACGCCCATAGAAGGCAATGACGTTGGGAAGTATGAACATAATAATTGGACTGGTTCTTTGGGTGACGTTTTCAACGACCGTGTCGACGTGTCAGTTTGTTCTTTACCAGTAACCGCAACCAAATATGGTAATTTCACAATTTCTTTCATTTATAATTCTATGGACATAGTTTGGATTGCACAATTGCCAGCAATCAAGCCTGCTTGGCAGAAACTTTTAAGTCCATTTCAAACAAACTTAAGAATAGCTTTGTTCTTCATCTTCGTTGGAGTTGTTATATTGAACGCTTTCACAAAATCTAGTACTTGGACAAAAATTAGGAGAGTCGTTAAAATAAGTCCTATAAGGTATAATTTACTATTTTATTCATGGGCATTATTCTTAGCTGTACCAATATTGAGAATGCCTAAAAAGCGACCTTTTTTACTGATTGTGTATACTTGGATATGGTTTTGTTTTATCGTTAAAAGTGCTTACCAAGCAGTGTTGATACGTTCATTGAAGAACGAAAATTATGAAAACTTCTTCTCTGACTTTGAGAGCGTGTTAAAGAGTAAAAAACCTTATGGAGGTCCTGCTACACTTAGGGAATATTACAAAAATGAACCAGTTATTTATAATAACTGGATACTTTTAGATTACGATGAAGCCACTGATACATTAGATAGAATTTCTGTTGAACGTAGTGATTTTGTTTTGGCAATCAATAAGGAAATCGTAGTTGAACATTTGATAGCGCACAATGGTTTAAGACAGTTGCAGATTCTACCCGAAAAGATTGTCAATACTCCCACAGTAATGTATTTCAAAAAGCATTCTGTTCTAACTCAACCAGTTGATCATGTTTTAAGTATTTCTGTAGAAGCTGGCTTAACTCAACGTACTTATTCAAGATATGTAAAGCACAAGAAACTGTTATTTAATAGACAAGTTAGTGGCGAAAGAAAATCTCTCACTTTTGATAACTTTAGAGCTTGCATGTTTTTAATGGTTTTCGGATGGGGTTTATCAATTATATTTTTTGTAGCCGAAGCGTTTTGTGGACATTTTGTAATAGAATAATTTGTAGAAAACAGGTCATCATCATCATCATCAACCGATAGACGTCCACTGCTGGACATAGGTTACTTGTAGGGACTTACACACGCCACGGTCTTGCGCCGCCTGAATCCAGCGGCTCCCTGCGACTCGTCTGATGTCGTCCTCCGTCCACCTAGTGGGGGGTCTTCCAACACTGCGTCTTCCGGTGCGAGGTCGCCATTCCAGCACCTTGAGACCCCAACGTCTATCGGTTTTACGAACTATGTGCCCTGCCCATTGCCACTTCAGCTTCGCAATCCTTTGAGCTATGTCGGTCACTCTTGTTCTCGTACGGATCTTCTCATTTCTGATTTGATCACGTAGAAAAACTCCAAGCATAGCTCTCTCCATCGCTCGCTGAGTGACTCTGAGCTTTCTGAATATGAGGCCCATTGTTAGGAACAGGTAGGTATGCTTTATTGTCCAAAAAAATATAGAAATCTAGTTTTAAGCTAATTATTATTATTTATTTTCTGTAACGAAATGATGTGGTTTATTATAAAGTTCTTGGGGTTTTGTTTAGTTACGATTATGTAGGTATATATTATATTAAATAATAGTACTTAGTAGAAAAATTATCAAAAAATAAATGCTAAGTATACTAAAATGGTAGTTTTACTTAGAACCGCTATCATATTCTATGAAACATCACAATTTTTTTGTGACATCCAAAGTTAATTATTGAAATATGCAACAGTTGCATATTTCAATAATTAACTTTGGATGACCTCACTGGCACAGTAGTGAGGAGGTCTTATGTTTGAGAGACTCCGGATTCGATTCCCGGCATGGGTAATTCATAATTTCTACATTCGCCTTAGTCTGATGAGAGGCTTCGGCCGTGGTTACAGTTAGAACATTATGGAATACGCAGGCAGATAGGCAGCGCACCAATGTATGGCTCAAATCATATCTAGATAATAATAGAAGGCAAAAATAGCTGAATATAATATCGTGCCAAAATTAGGCATAGAGGTGGCATTACAACCTAAAGACGGACGGACTTACCATCCAGCGAGGCAATTGCAACTACAGTTCTTGCAATTCACGAAGGCGAGTGAACTTTACTTGTGGTTACGTCGTATACACGGGTATTGCGTAAGTGTGCGTGCATGTCGGACCAATCAGTCGCGAGCAAGCGCTCGCAAACGCACACATTTAGTGTACCTACCTTACTTATACCGATACAACTAAAACACAAACATGAGCCACTCGCCTTCGTGAAATGAAAAAAACTAGGTATACCAGAAAAATGCAACTTATCTAATTATCTTATATAATGTTAGTTATGAAGATAATTAGATAGGTTGAATTTTCCCGATAGTTGCAATTGCCTCGATCGACTAGGTTTAAAAACCTATATCTATCTAAGCAGACGAAATCTCAGGAAAAAATGTAGTAAAACTTGAAAAGAGATCAATATTACAGGTAGGTAACTGTTCAAAATTGAAAAAAGAGCAACAGCTGAGTTTCTTATCGGCTATTCTCACTAGAATCTTCTTTCCGAACCGGTAGCAAAGTCTTAACATATTATCATAAGTAGTACAAGCAGTCCCATATGTGATAAATAAATTATTCATTTAGTTTCATTCAAATAATTTCGCGTGAAATCCGTGTGCCACTGATTTCCATGTCACCGATGCATGGTCAGTCGCGTGCACAGGGGTCAAAGCCAGGGTAAGCAGTAGTTAGGAAGGTACCTACTTACATTGAGCATTAAGCTATTTCAACTAGGGTAACTATTTCTTGGGTAAGCAGTGCTTTTATGCCTCTATGAGCTGCACGCCACTGTGCATGGTGACATGGTGGCACTCAATTCGACAAGTGTGTCCGTTCATTGTGTCAATCTGTATTCATTAACGCTATTTTGTAATGCTCTTCAACTCAAATACCTACTTATTGGTAACATTTTAACAAAGCTAGAAATAAATTTTGAATGAACAGGTTTAGGTAGTTTTACACAAGTTTAAAAAAAACCGGCCAAGTGCGAGTCAGTCTCGCGCAACGGGGGTTCCGCACTACGGTCGTATTTTTTCGACATTTTGCACGATAATTCAAAAACTATGATGCATAAAAATAAATAAAAATCTGTTTTAGAATGCACAGGTGAAGTCCTTCCATACGATACCCTACTTGATATAGTAGAAAATTGGAAATATTTTTTTTTATTTTTTTTATTTAGATACAAGTTAGCCCTTGACTGCAATCTCACCTGGTGGTAAGTGATGATGCAGTCTAAGATGATAGCGGGCTAACCTGGAAGGGATATGGCAGTTTTGATTAAACCCATACCCCTTTGGTTTCTACACGGCATCGTACCAGATTATAGTATAGTAGTAGTATACAGAATAGTACTAATTATTCGTTCATGACTACTTTCCTCTTGTCTTGAGGTACGGAACCTTAAAAAAGTTTCAAAATCTTTTTTCTTTCTTTTAAAACGTCTTTATTATCTTTACATATTAAGATGAAGATGATAATTTTCGTTCCAATCCAATCCAATCCAATCCATCAGCCTGTTTGCGTCTACTGCTGGACATAGGCCTTTCCAAGAGCACGCCACCAAACACGGTCCTCCGCCTTCCTCATCCAACCGCTCCCCACCACCTTCTTCTTTATCTTTATTTATTTATTATCATGGATAGCCGTGAAACCGTTAAATCTTATCTGACTATAGGTATGAGGCTATGTAAATAACCAGTTTCATTTAGTTTTATAAACAATGTATGTAATACTAGTTATCTACAAGTTTGTATATTTATAGGAAAAAGGTAGATATATTATGATTTGTATAATTGTGATAAGTCTGTCTGTCTGTCTGCTAGCTTTTCACGGCCCAACAGTTTAACCGATTTCCATGAAATTTGGTACAGAGTTAGCTTACATCCCAGGGAAGGTAGGCTACTTTTGATCCCGGAAAATTAAAGAGTTCCCACGGGATTTAATAAAATACCTAAATCCACTCGGACGAAGTCGCGAGCATCATCTAGTGCATTATAATGTGGTACACAGAACAAAGTATGCAAACTAGGTATTTTTAAAATAAAAGTCATTGTATTAAATAATATAATAATTTTATTTACCACGAATAAAAAGCACCTCCACCTAAGAATAAACCGAAAAGTATGAAGCTAAGATTCTTTAGTAGCGAAAACCTGAAACAAACTTAGGTTTGAAATTTGTGTAGTCCACGCTACGTCCGCGTGCATAAGCTAGTTTATAAATAACTAGATGATGCCCGCGACTTCGTCTGTGTGGATTTAGGTTTTTGAAAATCTCGTAGGAAATCTTTGATTTTCCGGGTTAAAAAGTAGCCTATGTCCTTCCCCGGGATGCAAGCTATCGCTGTACCAAATTTCGTCAAACTCAGTCGAACGGATGGGCCGTGAAAGGCTAGCAAACAGACAGACTGACAGACAAACAGACGGACAGACAGGCAGACACACTTTCGCATTTATAATATCAGTATGGAGTATGGATAATTAATTAATATTACCTAAAAATAAATTTCCTTGGTTCCTTCCACGTTATCAAGGTCTCCATTATCGCTGGGAATATAAACACTAAAAACGCCGTGAAGAAGTTTCCCAGCTGAAAAATTGACCTAGGTATATTTAGTTAGGTAAGTGTGAATTAGCAAAATTAATTAATTAATTAATTACATTTGTGCAAAGTGAAAAAGAAAAACTGAAGAAATCTCTTTTTATGGTAAGGGCTCGTACGGTTTGTTGTACCTAACCTACCCATTTTTTGCAAAGGAGTGTATAACATGGGGTGCCAGCCAGGTAACCTCCCAGTGTGCCTGGGTGCTGCTGGTCCCTTTTGGATGCATCGGGCATCCAAGGGGGAAGAGTAGTATTCGGGCCGGTGCACCCCGGTAACATGGCTAATAATCTCTCTTCGGGGATATTGTTAGCCATGGCTAATGACCTGGCAGGGGGAAGGTTTCTCCGCGTGTCCCTCTGACTAGCAGAGGGCGCAGCGGACGAGGCGGAGTCTGCAGTTGTCGCCCGTTGGGTCCCCGGGTCGGGAGGCGCACGCACTTGGTCGGTGCGCCTCGGACGTTCGGTGTGGGGACCTCGTGAGCGGGGTCCCCGGTGGAGGGTCCGCCTCGGCGGATGTCGCTGACTGGGTCGCGGTGGTTTGCTTCGGCGTTCCCGTGACCCAGTCACCAGGCGACGCGCAGGAGCGTCGCTGGGTTTTAGTGGGTATTCCGGTCGCCTCTCGGCCGGCGAGTTCCACATACCTTCCCTCCAGTTGGTTGGCTGGCTGGTTAGCTGGCTGGCTTCCAGGAGGGGGGAAGCGTAAACGCATTTCCCAGCTTTAAAAAAGGAGTGTATATAACATAACAAATACTGGTATAGACATCTAGACTAGACTATCACTTACAAAAGTCATCCAAGTTCCCAAGTTCGGAAATGCGATGGACAGACAGGATATCAGAAAGACGTATATTGTCCTAAACAAACGCTCCCAAATTCCACGTTTCCTGAAATTGTAAAATATTAAGTTAACTAATTTTATTGGCAGAAACAGAACTGTCACTTCTGTTTTACTTACTCAACTAACAACTTACTAAAAACAAGAAATTAGGAATAAATTAGAAAATAATATTATATTACTAGCTGATGCCCGCGACTTCGTCCGCATGGAATAAGGTTTTCGAAAATTCCGTGGGAACACTTTGATTTTCAGGGATAAAAAGTAGCCTATGTCCTTCCCCGGGATGCAAGCTATCGCTATACCGTTCGTTAAAATCGGTTGAATGGATGGGCCGTGAAAAGCTAGCAGACAGACAGACAGACGGACAGACAGACACATTTTCGCATTTATAATATTAGTATATGGATGGCAAAATAGAAAAGTTTTTCTATTTTAAAAATCCCTTATGAACTCTTGCATTTTCCGGGAAATAAATTAGCCTGTGTCTATTTCTAGGACGCAACGTTAGCCTCTGTAACTTTTGTCAAAATCGGTTTAACCGATGGGCCGTAAAAAGTTAGCAGACGCACAGACAGACAGACAGAATTTTACACTTATAATATTACTAATAAGTAGGTAGTAAGGTCAGTATGGATATGAATTTACATACTGACCTCTTAAAATGCCTCGCAAGGTAGTGCCATATTATTCTGAACGGAACCCAAAAGTGTACGGCAAATGTGACCCCCAAAGTGATCGCTAGCAAACCTTGCATTATTATGAGAATCCTGAAAGATTCAAGAAAATACATTTTATGCCTACCTTATGCCCAATAAAAAAAACAGTTAAGTTCGAGTTGGACTCGCACACGAAGGGTTCCGTATAAAATATTTTAACATTTTTCTGTGCAAGTTAATGACAACAGCGCCATCTATATGTGATTTGGTAAATTATTTTTTAATTACTAAATTTTTGTGATGTTACCACAAATTCAAGGTTTTCGGATTTATTCCTCTACTTGTGCTATAAGACCTGCTAAATTTTATGATTCTAGGTCAACGAGAAGTACATTATAGGTTTTCTTAACAGACACGACGGACAGACAGACAGACAACAAAGTGATCTTTGTAAAGATGACCCCACTTTTTTGGATGTAACATCCATCCATGTCACCCGGACCATAATAACGAATCGATTGACACCTCAATCATCAAAATCTGCTCAGTAGTTTAGGTGCTACGGTGGAACGCACATAGATACAAACATACATACATAGACTGCTAAAATCATAACCCTTCCATATGGCTGCGCCGTAGTCGGGTAAAAAAAAATTAGTTAAAAACTAAAATAAATAAATTGTTAACTTAAAAAAAACTTACATTTTCGTGGGCATGTGTATCGTGAAAGGAGAATGGCACTGTTCACCCCAGGCCCAGTAACCGAAGAATCCGATTATCATGACCAGTGTCACTACGAAAGGCATTCCTGAAAACAAAATCGGTCAAGTGCGAACTTTGCTTGTTATATTACCAGCTTATTCCCGCGACTTCGTCCGCGTAGACTACATAAATTTCAAACCCTATTTTTCCCTCTTAGGGGTTGAATTTTCAAAAATCCTTTCATAGTGGACATCTGACACTAGCTATCCGCATGCCAAATTTCAACCAGCTCCGTCCAGTAGTTTAATCTGTGCGTTGGTAGATCAGTCAGTCAGTTAGTCAGCTTTTCCTTTCACATAGATAGGTTATTTTAATATAATATATATTTTACCCCATTGCAAAACTGTCCTGAAATACTCAGGTCTCCGCATGTTATTTTCTATAGGTAAAGCGACTCCTATCCCGTTGATGCTGTATAAGCATATGCCAAGGAATCTGAATAATCCATGCATGCTCTTCCATGCAGGCCGTTTGTTGAGGTCTGCCGCTACTGATATGCTGTAGTACATTGTTGTGAGGACGCACAGTACTGAAAAAAAAACCGACCAAGTGCGTGGCGGGCCACGCGCAGTGTAGAGTTCCGTAGTCACAACTTAGGCATGATAGTTTTCCTTTAAAATTGATTATATATACTACTTCTGTGAATTTTTTACGTTCCTACATAATATATACTACCATTTGGCTGATAAAAAGGGGGCCGGGGGGCACTTGACTCTAATAAAAATTAGCACTTTAAAACATCATAATTATTTTACAAACGGATTTAGAAATCGAAAAATGATGTTGCCACACCCCCAGTATTTTTAAAAGACCTATTCAACGATACCCCACAATGGAGTAGACCAGAAAAAAAATCATCCCCACTTTACATGTAGGGGAGCTACCCTAGAAAAAATATTTATCACAATTTTATTTTACCACTTTGTCGGCGTGATTAATATTTATACCCATGCCAAATTACAGATTTCTAGCACTAATAGTCTCTGAGATTAACCGAGAACGGACGGACGGACAGACGGACAGACAGACAGACGGACGGAACTATAAGGGTTCACTACGGAACCCTAAAAAGTTTAAGTAACAATGGACTCGCCATATTTCTTACTAGATGCACGACCCTATACTATTGTATACTATTGTATATTGTGAATGCAAAAGTGTGCTTGTTTGTCATTCAGTCACGCCACAAAAAAGCATGGATCGACTTGATTTTGCATATCCATGCACTTATAGTTAAAGACCAGCTAGCCTAACATGCGCACCACGAGAAAATTTTGTCTACGCATTTACTCGTCTTATTTGTTTGAAAAAAACACGAGATAATGCGTAGACAAAATTTTCTCGCGGGGCGCATGTTAGGCCCTCTGGAGAGTGACATAGACTAGGTACTTTTTATTCCGAAAAATCAAAGAGTTCCCACAGGATTTTTTAAAACTTTCATTTACGCGAACAAAGTCCCAGGCATCAGCTAGTAAGTTAAATATTTATTAATTAATTTTTAGGGTTCCGTACTTGAAGGTTACTATTTCAGAAAGTGTAGTCAATATAGCGCCACATATCGGAAAACACTGGTACTACTGTATCAAATCAAGCGTGATGTTAGGTTAGGTACCTAAGAGTTTTCCAGGCAGTGCCTTTGTTTGGCCTAGGCCAAGACGAGGGTACAACCTCATGGCCACGCAGTTCCAATAATTGCCAATAGATGGTGTAACTAACTAGATTTAAATCACTAAACTAGCTTATTCTTGCGATTTCGTCCGCGTGGACTACACAAATTTCTAACCCCTATTTTACCGCTCTAGAGGTTGAATTTTCAAAAATTCTTTGTTAGCGGATGTCTACGTCATAATAGCTCTATTTGTCTGCCTGTCTTTTGATGACTACAGTCCAAGACCCTATTTTGTAAGAAGAAACGTTACAAGGATAAGGCTCGGAAGACTCGTTCACGGCACGGTCTGCTGTGACCTCATACAAATTTCGAACGGTCGGCAACGGTCTAGCATAAATTCGTTATTAACCCGTTTACTAAAAGATTGAACCTGGCGTCGATTAAAAATTTAAATTTTTATTTATTTATTTATTTTATTTTTATTATTCATGTACCAAAAATTAGTTACAAAGTAATAATAAATTAAGTTACATCGGAAATGCTTATCTCTAAACAGAGATTTCTTCCAGCTTCCCATTCAAGGTTGTGAGTAAGGCGTATCAAGAAGTGGAATAGGTCTACGGTACTAGAATCTAATAAACTACATAAATATCTATATATATATATATATATCTATATAAATATCTATGTATATATATTTTTGTCTGCCACATGTTGAGTTTTTAATTTTTTTTAATCGATGCCAGGTCTAATCTTTTAGTAAACGGGTTGTAGGTAGGTACTTAACTACTTACCAACAACCACTAGGTGGACGGACGACATCAGACGAGTCGCAGGGAGCCGCTGGATCCAGGCGGCGCAAGACCGTGGCGTGTGGAAGTCCCTACAAGAGACCTATGTCCAGCAGTGTGGACATCTATTGGTTGATGATTATGATGATGATGACTTACCAACAATGAGATCTGCAATCACTGAAAAGGGTGCCAAATATTTCAAGCTTCTTATCACACATAAACCAACCAAAGGTACAGTGATGATTAAAATAAGATAACTCATTGAAATCTGATAGTCTGTTATTGACACTAGTACCTGAAAAGAAAGTTTGTCAAAAATCAGTCAAGTGCGAGTCGGACTCGCATACCAAGGATTCCGTAGAAGTCCAAAAAATTATTTTGAAATTTTTGTATTAGTTGTTAAAGCGGCATTAGAAATACACTTTCTGTGAAAATTTCAACTCTCTTCCTATTGCTGACAGATGGACGGACGGACAGACAGCGGAGGCTTAGTAATATGGTCCCGTTGGCACCCTTAGGATACGGAAAATGAAAATGAAAAAAACTACCTACTACAAAAGGAATTGGATAGGTAGGTACCACTTAAAAAACTTTAAAAAAGTTTATTGTTGCGTCCAAGGAATTTGCATTACCAACTCGTGTGCTCGTGTATTCCCCGAAGTGCCGTCTTCCTTACTTATAGTACGCGACAAGTCGAGATGGCAATCGCGGAGGAAATGCCCCGCACACTCACAAAGATCCGCGCTAACCAGGTGCGGACGAGCGCGGGTAAGGTGCGGGTTTGCGGGCCGTCTCCCCGCCTCATACCCCGTTTGCCATCTCAACCTGTCACGGACTATACCTACGAGTCTTACCGGCTTCCTACCACTGATTTACAAAGTCTAAATAAAGCTTTAAAGGCAGGACATTGATATAACTTTATAAGTATCCAAAGATATTAATATGTATCTAATGTATAAAAATAAATTCGCCAACGCTTATGTAATGTGTCGTTACTTTTAACTCTTTCTATGTTAACCTAATGTAGCGTTTAAACTATCGTGAGTGATTTCCATTATATACAACTAGCTGATGCCCGCGAATTCGTCCGCGTGGAATTAGGTTTTTTAAAAATCCCGTGGGAACTCGTTGATTTTCCGGGATAAAAAGTAGCCTATGTCACTCTCCAGGTCTTTATCTATACCCATGCAAAAAATCACGTCAATCCGTTGCACCGTTGCGACGTTATTGAAGGACAAACCAACAAACCAACAAACCAATAAACCATCAACCAACAAACAAACACACTTTCGCATTTATAATAAGGGTACTGATATCTGTCACCGGTTTTACTCACGTATTTAGTCGGCGTTAGCTCGACTAGTTTCGAACCCATCCGGGGTCCTTTTTCAAGCCACCCACCTCAGCCACCCTCACAACGGGCTCTACGAGCAGTGGCACGCACAGCTCGCAGTCACAACCGCGACGCGTGCGCCAAGTGACTCCCTTGAAAAAGGACCCCTAATGGGTTCGAAACTCGTCGGGCTAACGCCGACTAAATACGTGAGTAAAGCCGGTGACAGATATTGTTAACCTAATGCTTGGAAGAGGTAATTTTGTTATTAATTCTATTTCTATTTCTAAAACCTAGGCGCTAATTTATTTCCACCACTCTGTATCTTGGGTTTCTGTATTAATGACTGCAAAAAATATATATTATATTTAAAGAAGCCAAGCAACTTACCTGTTTAAGTGTCTGCGCTATCATTATTTCGAAAACACAACATGTACCATTGAAGTATAAAAACAAAAAGATGTCCGTCAGATATCTGAAAAAATAGAGCGACAGATATTATTGAAAATTTATACGTGCTTATGAATGAAAATTAATAATTATTAGATACAGAACCACCACCAACCAGAACGCTGACAAAAACGAAGACAGGTGATAGAACTGATGATTACTGATATGATACTACAAAAAAACACGAAAAATGTACTAAAAATCCTATATTTTGTAAAAGTTTACGATATATTGCAAAATAATAAAACATCTGACTGACGCTACAGGTCAACGAACGTTGCGTAGATAAGCCACTCGGAGTCAATGCCGCGTCGTAGGCGGGTCATTGACCCGAGTTTTGCATGCTATACAATGCGGGTTCGAAAATACTAAATCACTAAAACTATAAAATGAGGCAAATGGTTATTGATATTGGACTGTGTTTAGGTTGTATAATAATAATGCTAAGTTTTTTTTGCCAGCGTTCTAGTTACATCCTGTATATTATACAATATACGGGGGGTAACTAACAGTGATTAGAAAACTTGGGTAATTAAGTTAGGTACGAATCCAAAGCATATATAAGTGTGTCTGTCTGTCTACAAGCTTTTCACGGCCCATCAGCAAACGCTCGCACACTTTTATTTTATTTTACTTTAAATAATATACCAATGAGAGTTAAATACCGTGAAATGCTAGACTTTGAATAGAGTTCCGTTGACATCTATCGGCTACGGAACCCAAGAAAAGTTTGTGGAATGTTGTTAATCACCTAAACGCCTTACTAAACCGTCTGCAAGACTTCAAAGGCCCCGTCGCTATGGCAACCTCTGCTAAGTCGGGATAAGACAGCTTTGGCACTCGCAGCCTCCCATACATTGTCTGCGCTGATTTTACTAGCATCTAGGGAAAGAGTAGACAGTAAAGTTGAAAATATTTCGCTGTTTCTTTTTCATCTCATTTTTTTGCTTTTACTTTTTGGGGTTCCGTACCCAAAGGGTAAAAACGGAGCTTATTAATGTCACTCTGCTGTCTGTCTGTCCGTCTGTATGCGTGTAGAACACCAGCAAAAACGAAGACAGGTCATAGTACTGATGATTACTGGTATGCCACAAAAGAAAATATTAAAAAATCGTACATTTTGTAAAATTTCACGATATATTGAAAATAAAACATCTGACTAACGCTAGAGGTCAACGAACGTTGCGTAAGTATGCCGCGTCGTAGGTAGGGCATTGACACCAGTTTTGCACGCTATGCATTTGATTGGTTTGAAAAATACTAAAAATAAATCACTAAAACTACAAAATGAGGCAAATGGTTATTAGTATTGGATTGAGTTTAGAATTTTAGATATTATAACAACTAGCTTATGCTCGCGACTTCGTTCGCGTGGACTACTCAAATTTTAAACCCCTATTTCACCCGCTAAGAGGTTGAATTTTCAAAAATCCTTTCTTAGCGGATGCCTACGTTATAATAGCTATCTGCATGCCAAATTTCAGCCCGATCCGTCCAGTTTGAATTGTGCGTTGATAGACAGTCAGTCAGTCAGTCACCTTTTCCTTTTATATATTTAGAAGATAACGCTTAGTTTTTGCTAGCGTTTTGGTTACACCCTATACTAACTTCTCTCCGTGGACAGAGTATACTTACCCACATACTGTAAGACACAAGGAACCCTACTACGAATGTCAGGCCCAATGAAGTCCAAATTCCTCCACACATGTAAGCCTCATGCATGCCAAGTATACCAGCGCCAAGACAACTCTTTATGAGATGAGCGGTCGATTCTATTACACTGAAAAATACACAACAAACAATTTGAAAATACTACAAACAATATGAGACCACTTCAGCTTCGCAACCCGTTGAAAGACATCGGTTACTACCAGAGTAACCGACGTCTCGTCTTCTCCTACGGATCATTCTCATTTCTGATTTGATCACGTAGAGAAACTCCAAGCATAGCTAGCTATCACCATCACCCGCTGAGTGACTCTGAGCTTTTTTATGAGGCCCATAGTTATCGACCATGTCTCGGATCCATAATATTATGTCATCACTGGTAGCACGCACTGTTCGAAGACTTTAGTCTTCAAGCACTGAGTGGACGAGATGACATAGGTACGCTGCCCGGCCGAGTTGGATTCGGCGTTTAACTTCTTTCTCGAAATTGGACTTACCTAGCTGATATATTGTATGTCCCAAATAAGTATATACATACTCGTTTACAATTTCGACTCCAGAGCTCTCAACGATTAAGAAGAAAGAACGAAAAAATGTTTATTTTTTAAAGCTGTACCACACATTACCAGTTAGGTTATCCCGGCGCCTCTAATACTTGAGTAGTAAAGTCAAAAGACCTCAAGTAGAAGAAGCGCCGGAATAAAGTATGTCATGTGTGGCACAACCCGAAAAAAAAGGTCCCTACTCAGCAAAAATGCCATAATATATCTTGCATACAAAAACATACAGCGCTGGTTTTCAGTATGAACCAGATTACTGGTTGGATCTTTGTGCCAGATCCTTTTTTTCCAAGTACATGCAAGCTGTGGAACCAACTCCCTTCGGCAGTGTTCCCACTATAGATTACAACATGGGGTTATTCACGGGGCGCAACACATTCCTGAAAGGCCGGGAACGCATTGGCAGTATTCATAGGCGGCGGTAATCACTTACCATTAGGTGATCTATCTGCTCATTTGCTCGCTACTTTTATAAAAAATACATGATTACAAAATATAGGATAATATCATCATACTTGGTAGGATATATATTCTTTCTCTCAGCAGCATAGTCATAGTCGATCATCTCAACCCCCGGATAGTCATTGTAGTCATCGATAGATTCCTTGTCTAAATACTTGTTTACTTCCAGCTCAAGAGTGCTTAGGGAGGAGTCATCGTCCTAGACAGAACAAACACAGATATTGCCATCATCATCAACCCAGTGACGGTTCACTACCACAGTTCTGACAACCTACGCAGTGGTAAACGCTGTGGTCTTGTTAGAGGGAGGTCCCGGGCTTAATTCCTGGCAGAGGTTTGGAATTTTATAATTTCTTAATTTCTAGTCTAGTCTGGTGGGAGGCTTCGGCCGTGACTAGTTACCACGGGTACTACCAGCAAAGCCGTGCCGCCAAGCGATTTAGCGTTCCGGTACGATGCCGTGTAGAAACCAAAGGGGTATGGATTTAATAAAACCGCCGTACCCCTTATAAATTAGCCCGCTTCCATCTTAGACTGCATCATCACTTACCACCAGGTGAGATTGCAGTCAATGGCTAACTTGTATCTGAATAAAAAAAGCTTCACAAGTAAAGGTTTAAAAAAAAAGCTGTCGCGTTCTATAGGCACATCTCGTGTGTGTGTGTAGGTGCACCTCGTGTGTGTGTGTGTGTGTGTGTGTTGGTGTCCGTGAAATCACAGCGACACGCGTAGTCCATGAAAATCGCCACGAAAATGTGGTAATGTACCGCAAATTTTGGCGGTGATTTACAAAGGTGGCCGACGGTCGAAATGATTTATCTCGAAATTTCCAAAACGTTGAACCCGAATAGAAACAATGCAGGTCTGGGCGCACGCTAGCATGCACGGTAGCATGCAAGCTCGCTTTGTTTGTCAAAGCTATTAGTAATCACAACTAGAATAATAATGGCTATGATATTGTACTACTTAGTTGTAACATAGGTAGGTACATTGTAGTCCTGAATGTATCAATATATTTTTGCGAAACCTACATCCTCCATATTAATATTATAAATGCGAAAGTGTGTCTGTATATCTATCTGTCTGTGTCTGTCTGCTAGCTTTTCACGGCCCAACAGTTTAACCGATTTTGACGAAATTTGGTACATAGTTAGCTTACGTCCCGGGGAAGGACATAGGTTTCTCCAAAGTACTACATGATGCCCGCAACTTCGTCTGCTTGAATGTAGGTTTTTTTTAAATCCCGTGGGAACTCTTTAATTTTCCCGGATAAAAAGTAGCCTATGTCCTTTCCCCGGGATGCGAGCTATCTCTGTACCAAATTTCGTCAAAATTGGTTTCACGGATGGGCCGTAAAAAGCTAGCAGGCAGACAGACAGACGGACAGACAGACACACTTTAGCATTTATAATATTAAGTATGGAAGTATGGATATGGATTATGACTATTATAACTAGAAATGGGGTTAGGAAGGCTTTAGACTACAAAAACACAAGAAAAAGGTTCTCCTACAAGATTTACCGTAAAACTTCATCTTTTAATTATTACCACAGTTTAACGATCCGCCTACTCAAAATTACCCAAGACAAGTATGAAGTACTTACCGTTTCATATTTTGCTGTCCGAATATCTTTTTTTTGGTGTTCCTTGAAAATTAAGAAATCATTCGTTATGCATAGTGTAGGTATGTTCTATTTAAATACCTAGTCCTACACACTTCGGTAGTGGGTATAATGCTGCCTCTTAAAGTATACCTATCCTATATTATACTTAATAAATAAAATTGTGTCTGTCTGTAATTTCGAAATATGGTTATTTGAACTGTACCTACCATAATTGAATCACAATCATAAGCTAGTCTGGCATGGTCAGAATCGGCGGAGCGAGACCAATAATAATAAAATTAATCTATGGATAGGAATGATAATCTGATATTTTGAGAATCTGGTAGGTATACCTTACTACTCGGTGTATACCTAATATAATGGTAGGTATACCTAATGCTTTGAAGGTACCTACTAAAATATGTGACTTTTAGCATAATATAATTTACCTCTGGTGGAGAATCCATAATCTAAGCAATAGTCATGGTATTAGGTACTTAGTATAAATATATAAAGCCTACAAACTCGGTACAAATCGAGTAGGTGATGCAAATTATTCAAACGTATTTCTTGTATTACTTGTAAAATTATCTTATTGAATAGTTATAATAATGTATAAAGTAGTTATAAAACCTCAAAAGAAAATAAATGGGCTATCTACTAATATCCATAATTCTTATTAATTAAATATTTACACATGTTTCATGTTATTCCGGAATGGGATTTCGTGTGTCATATTTTGCTGACACTGATGTCTGTATGATACTATGACACCGTTTGTCGTATTTTCTTTTTGATTCACCAAGAAGTTCATTTTTATCATTGTAAAGCGTGAAACAAACTATGGGACGCGTCCGTAACAAGCCGCGACCGCGACTGATATGCCGGCTCTAGACAGCTTCGCCCAACACTCCAACAACCACCAAACATCGATAGTGTGGAACCGATCAAAACAGACTCTCCACACATACGTTCCAACCTCATTCACTATGGGGACGTTGCGTTGAAGTGATAGGTGCTTCTGCGAAATACCACTTCCTTACTTTTTTCTTCCTTCTTTCCGTTGTGACAGTCATATTTAGCGTTATAAGTCCCACAAATTGCTGTTGCGCTGGAACCATGTCTCATTAAAAATATACCATCAGCTCGAAACTTCAGTTGCTGACGTCACTAAAATGGCGGCCACGCGCTTTAGCAATTTGCGGGACTTATCGAAATTGACATTTGATTTCCAACATCATTGATAGATGATGAAACACTCGTCACCAACCACTCATCACAGCCATATACCCTCCGCTTCGGGGGCTGTGCCCCATGGGTGCATCTATTGCGCCCTCTGCTCGGGACACTCAGAGAAACGTGCGAACAACATGCCCTCCCTGGCAGGTCAATTAGCCATGGTCAACAATATCCCATGAAGAGAATTTTTTAACCATGTTACCAGGGTATACTGGCCCAAGCGCTGCTCTTCCCGAAAGGGATCCGCAACACTCAGGCACACGGGGAGGTTACCTGGCTGGTACCCCTGCCTCCTGGTCGTACCTACACCTAGCACAAGCTTTACGCTTAGTTGAAGGGGAAAGGGGACTATTAGTCATATTGATAGCTAATCTTACATATATAAAAGGAAAAGGTGACTGACTGACCGACTGACTGATCTATCAACGCACAGCTCAAACTACTGGACGGATCGGGCTGAAATTTGGCATGCAGATAGCTATTATGGCGTAGGCATCCGCTAAGAAAGGATTTTGAAAATTCAACCCCTAAGGGGGTGAAACAGAGGTTTAAAATTTGTGTAGTCCACACGGACGAAGTCGCGAGCATGAGCTAGTATTCTTTAAAAAAAAACAACAATAACTGATTACATTTATTTAGTATCGGTAAATCAACTTCTTAGTTGACCAAATTCAACTTTTATACCTTTGGTACTAATATTCATTTCCTCAGACCCAGCACAGGAGTCATCTTTGCCATTTTCACACTCATCCTTCTCTTCTTCACTTACTTCCTTACTTCTTTCTTCCTCCTCGTCACAGTCATATTTAGCATTACATTGAAATTGACATTTGATTTCTTTAACAATATTGAATTTGTTGTTGCCTTTGTTGTTGCCTTTGTAGTTGCCGTGGTTGTTGCCTTGGTTGTTGCATTTTTCTTGGCATTCGTTTCTGGCGGCGCATCGTAAGCTGTTAATGAGGAAAAAAGTATTATTTTCATACCTAGATCCTTAAATCCTCTTAATTTTTAGGGCTCCGTACCTCAACGTCTCAGTCGCATCCGATATCCGGTATCCTGAGACACCTTATACTTGACGCGGACGGTACCGCTGGGTTTTTTAGTGCTTATGCTGATGGCGGTTAAAAAAATTGCCAGTGAGTAAAAATTAGTATTTTCAATTTTCGAAGATAGAGATAAGATAACTAGGTATGTATATCAAGTGGGGTATCATAATTATGAAAGGGCTTCACCTGTGCATTCTAAAACAGATTTCACTTATTTTTAAGCACCACAGTTTTTGAATTATCGTGTAAAACGTCGAAAAAATACGACTGTAGTACGGAACCTTTTTTTTTTAAATATTCAGATACAAGTTAGCCCTTGACCGCAATCTCACCTGGTGGTAAGTGATGATGCAGTCTAAGATGGAAGCGGGCTAACGTGGAAGGTGTATGGCAGTTTTTACTAAACCCACGCCCCTTTGGTTTCTACACAGCATCGTACCAGAACGCTAAATCGCTTAGCTGCACGGCTTTGCCGGTAGGGTGTTAACTAAGCCTCTTCTTCTAAATCCTCTTCGGTTATGAGCTCACAGCACCAACGAAATCGTCTGCCATTTCATCTGGCAACGATACGTATAGACTTTATTGAAAATGCGCCAACCTTACGAGCTCTCACCTTGCTCAGTGGCCTGTTTCCAGCACCTTGAGACACCAACGTCTATCGGTTTTCTGAACTATGTGCCATTGCCCATTGCGATTTCAGCTTCGCAACCCGTTGAGCTACGTCGGTTACTCTAGTTCTCCTACGGATCTCCTCATTTCTGATTTGATCACGTAGAGAAACTCCAAGCATTACTCCCTCCATTGCCCGCTGAGTGACTCTGAGCTTTCTTATGAGGCCCATAGTTAGCGACCATGTCTCGGATCCTTATGTTATCAAATGTATTCCTGAGTAATATAGGCTACCTGCTGCTAGGTTGGTTACGATTACCCTAGTTCTCCTACGTACCGTAGGAGAACTAGGGTAATCGTAGGTCTGTAGGCTACGGACCTCCTCATTTCTTATTTGATCACGTAGAGAAACTCCAAGCATAACTCCCTCCATCGCCCGCTGAGTGACTCTGAGCTTTCTTATGAGGCCCATATAGTTAGCGGCCTTACCTATTGGACATTCTCAACAGTTGCTTCACAATGGGTGATCGTAGCACCATTTTATCTTCTTCCTGCAGACCTCTTCCTTCTCCTTTGACTCCTTGAAATATGAACCGCTGCCTCTTCTTCTCATCTCGCTGATATGGTTTTTTTGTACTCTTTTTGTACTGTACATGGTGCTGGACTGCTTTATTCTTTGGAATGAATATTAAAAAAAAATTCAGAGTAGGTAGGTACAGTATGAGGCTGAAAGTAATGTACATCGATCTTCAGAAGGAGATAGCAAATTTGTAGAGCACACTCTCTGTTCTTGAGACCGACAAATATAGGTATGAGTGACAGAGACAACGCTTTACAAAGCCGAAATGTCATTCTGAAGGCCAATGTACATTACTTTCGGCCGCGTACTGTACCTATATTTTTGCGCATCGTTTATCCGAAAGAGTTTAAACTTAGTACTGTTATTGTCAGCGCTTGCGGGAAGGTACAATGGTGCTGCGTGACTCATGAGTCGTATTTCTATACGCATGCCGGGCATTGTTAGTTTTCATATAAACATCTAGGTTCTATAGGCCGCGACAGGGTAAGATGGCAATCGGGGTATGAGGCGGGGGGACGCCCCGCACACCCGCACGTCATTCACCTGCGTTAGGTTCCTTCCCCGATTGCCATTTTAAAAAAAAACATTGGCCTTACATTGGCGCTTAAATGGGTTTTTTAATTCGTTTTGCAAACTAAACTTTTACTTGCACATGAAAATTTTCGTGTTCTAAAAAAAATGGGTTTTAGTAGTCGTTAGTGAAAGTATTGCTGAAATCAACATCCGTGGAGTATGGCCTTCGCAATTAAAACCAATTTCAAATAGAGTTCAGTAATCAGTCGGAGCTCTCACTTTTGAAGAGACGGTAAAGCGGAGTATAAATTAACGGAATAAATTGCAAGTTTGCATTTTCTATTTCCGTACCTGTATTTCTGTTTTACATGCGCAAAAAACCTATGTGAATTTCTTTATTCCACCATAACTTTTAATGCTGGAACCATTGATATAAATGACAAGATATGGTCAAGCGAACAAAATTTTTCACGGTTTAGAAACCAAATAAATCAGCGCCACCTCTTAGATACTAAGGTTTTTTTTTTAAAGAATATTAGCCACGTTAAATGACTAATATTCCCCTTTCCTCTCCAATTAAGCGTCAGGCTTGTGCTAGGAGTAGGTACGACAATAGTGCAATAGGCGGGGTTTGAACCGTCGACCTTTCGGTTTTCAGTCCACTCCTACACCGGTTGAGCTATTGAGGCTCTAAAATTTGAGATGAGGAATAAATATACCTGGTCATGTCCCAACAAATGATGCACCAGATAGACAGCTTCATCACTGGTATCTGATGATAACACCTGGTCCACCTGAGCTCTGTTCTTGACTGCAGAGTTTTTGTCAAGGACAATGATGAGCGGTTGCTTATGTTGATGCAATCTGTTACTCAGTAAGGATAGGTGGTTTGAAGAGTCCCGTTAACGTAAACTACTGGACGGATCGGGCTGAAATTTGGCATGCAGATAGCTATTATGGCGTAGGCATCCGCTAAGAAAGGATTTTGAAAATTCAACCCCTAAGGGGGTGAAACAGAGGTTTAAAATTTGTGTAGTCCACACGGACGAAGTCGCGAGCATGAGCTAGTATTCTTTAAAAAAAAACAACAATAACTGATTACATTTATTTAGTATCGGTAAATCAACTTCTTAGTTGACCAAATTCAACTTTTATACCTTTGGTACTAATATTCATTTCCTCAGACCCAGCACAGGAGTCATCTTTGCCATTTTCACACTCATCCTTCTCTTCTTCACTTACTTCCTTACTTCTTTCTTCCTCCTCGTCACAGTCATATTTAGCATTACATTGAAATTGACATTTGATTTCTTTAACAATATTGAATTTGTTGTTGCCTTTGTTGTTGCCTTTGTAGTTGCCGTGGTTGTTGCCTTGGTTGTTGCATTTTTCTTGGCATTCGTTTCTGGCGGCGCATCGTAAGCTGTTAATGAGGAAAAAAGTATTATTTTCATACCTAGATCCTTAAATCCTCTTAATTTTTAGGGCTCCGTACCTCAACGTCTCAGTCGCATCCGATATCCGGTATCCTGAGACACCTTATACTTGACGCGGACGGTACCGCTGGGTTTTTTAGTGCTTATGCTGATGGCGGTTAAAAAAATTGCCAGTGTGTAAAAATTAGTATTTTCAATTTTCGAAGATAGAGATAAGATAACTAGGTATGTATATCAAGTGGGGTATCATAATTATGAAAGGGCTTCACCTGTGCATTCTAAAACAGATTTCACTTATTTTTAAGCACCACAGTTTTTGAATTATCGTGTAAAACGTCGAAAAAATACGACTGTAGTACGGAACCTTTTTTTTTAAATATTCAGATACAAGTTAGCCCTTGACCGCAATCTCACCTGGTGGTAAGTGATGATGCAGTCTAAGATGGAAGCGGGCTAACGTGGAAGGTGTATGGCAGTTTTTACTAAACCCACGCCCCTTTGGTTTCTACACAGCATCGTACCAGAACGCTAAATCGCTTAGCTGCACGGCTTTGCCGGTAGGGTGTTAACTAAGCCTCTTCTTCTAAATCCTCTTCGGTTATGAGCTCACAGCACCAACGAAATCGTCTGCCATTTCATCTGGTAACGATACGTATAGACTTTATTGAAAATGCGCCAACCTTACGAGCTCTCACCTTGCTCAGTGGCCTGTTTCCAGCACCTTGAGACACCAACGTCTATCGGTTTTCTGAACTATGTGCCATTGCCCATTGCGATTTCAGCTTCGCAACGCGTTGAGCTATGTCGGTTACTCTAGTTCTCCTACGGATCTCCTCATTTCTGATTTGATCACGTAGAGAAACTCCAAGCATTACTCCCTCCATTGCCCGCTGAGTGACTCTGAGCTTTCTTATGAGGCCCATAGTTAGCGACCATGTCTCGGATCCTTATGTTATCAAATGTATTCCTGAGTAATATAGGCTACCTGCTGCTAGGTTGGTTACGATTACCCTAGTTCTCCTATGTACCGTAGGAGAACTAGGGTAATCGTAGGTCTGTAGGCTACGGACCTCCTCATTTCTTATTTGATCACGTAGAGAAACTCCAAGCATAACTCCCTCCATCGCCCGCTGAGTGACTCTGAGCTTTCTTATGAGGCCCATATAGTTAGCGGCCTTACCTATTGGACATTCTCAACAGTTGCTTCACAATGGGTGATCGTAGCACCATTTTATCTTCTTCCTGCAGACCTCTTCCTTCTCCTTTGACTCCTTGAAATATGAACCGCTGCCTCTTCTTCTCATCTCGCTGATATGGTTTTTCTGTACTCTTTTTGTACTGTACATGGTGCTGGACTGCTTTATTCTTTGGAATGAATATTAAAAAAAAATTCAGAGTAGGTAGGTACAGTATGAGGCTGAAAGTAATGTACATCGATCTTCAGAAGGAGATAGCAAATTTGTAGAGCACACTCTCTGTTCTTGAGACCGACAAATATAGGTATGAGTGACAGAGACAACGCTTTACAAAGCCGAAATGTCATTCTGAAGGCCAATGTACATTACTTTCGGCCGCGTACTGTACCTATATTTTTGCGCATCGTTTATCCGAAAGAGTTTAAACTTAGTACTGTTATTGTCAGCGCTTGCGGGAAGGTACAATGGTGCTGCGTGACTCATGAGTCGTATTTCTATACGCATGCCGGGCATTGTTAGTTTTCATATAAACATCTAGGTTCTATAGGCCGCGACAGGGTAAGATGGCAATCGGGGTATGAGGCGGGGGGACGCCCCGCACACCCGCACGTCATTCACCTGCGTTAGGTTCCTTCCCCGATTGCCATTTTAAAAAAAACATTGGCCTTACATTGGCGCTTAAATGGGTTTTTTAATTCGTTTTGCAAACTAAACTTTTACTTGCACATGAAAATTTTCGTGTTCTAAAAAAAATGGGTTTTAGTAGTCGTTAGTGAAAGTATTGCTGAAATCAACATCCGTGGAGTATGGCCTTCGCAATTAAAACCAATTTCAAATAGAGTTCAGTAATCAGTCGGAGCTCTCACTTTTGAAGAGATGGTAAAGCGGAGTATAAATTAACGGAATAAATTGCAAGTTTGCATTTTCTATTTCCTTACCTGTATTTCTGTTTTACATGCGCAAAAAACCTATGTGAATTTCTTTATTCCACCATAACTTTTAATGCTGGAACCATTGATATAAATGACAAGATATGGTCAAGCGAACAAAATTTTTCACGGTTTAGAAACCAAATAAATCAGCGCCACCTCTTAGATACTAAGGTTTTTTTTTTAAAGAATATTAGCCACGTTAAATGACTAATATTCCCCTTTCCTCTCCAATTAAGCGTCAGGCTTGTGCTAGGAGTAGGTACGACAATAGTGCAATAGGCGGGGTTTGAACCGTCGACCTTTCGGTTTTCAGTCCACTCCTACACCGGTTGAGCTATTGAGGCTCTAAAATTTGAGATGAGGAATAAATATACCTGGTCATGTCCCAACAAATGATGCACCAGATAGACAGCTTCATCACTGGTATCTGATGATAACACCTGGTCCACCTGAGCTCTGTTCTTGACTGCAGAGTTTTTGTCAAGGACAATGATGAGCGGTTGCTTATGTTGATGCAATCTGTTACTCAGTAAGGATAGGAGGTTTGAAGAGTCCCGTTTGGTTGCCTCGGTGTTTTGCTGTGCCTGTAAATAAATTTTGCTAGTTAAAGAGTTTTTTTTATTATTCACTATAGGCAAACGCTTGACCACAATCACACCTGATGGAAAGTGATGATGAGGCCTAAGATGGGATACGTTTGATGGGACGTCTTGCAGTTCCATGGTAAAATGGTGAAGGGGGGACAAGATCGGAAAGTTCCTAAGCACACTCTCCGAAATACTCGTATATCCTATAAAACACCGATAAGCCGGCGATCTTAGTTTAAAAGGTTTTGACCACCTCCATGACGTAGTTGTAAGCGCTGTGGTCCTGAGTTCAATTCCCGGCCGGGGAAATTTGGGAAGTTATGATCTCCAAATTGTGTCTGGTAAGTAAATAAATTCTGCTAAGTAGTTTAAAAGTTTTTTTTATTATTATTCACTAGTTGATAGCCGCGACTTCGTAAGCGTGGATTTAGGTTTTTAAAAATCCCGTGGGAACTCTTTGATTTCCCAGGATAAAAATGTAGCCTATGTCACTCTCCAAGTGTTTAACTCTAACAATGCAAAAATCACGTCAATCTGTACATGTGACTATTCAAAAGTACTTGTGAAAGTTTAATTGAATAAAAAAATTTTTTTTTACTTACTACAACCAGTAATGTAACAAAGATCGATATTTCCAAAAAAGTTTTAGAGGACGCCATTTTTGTACGATTTCCGCGGCGTCTTTTCCGAGAATAATATTATTTTTGGTTGAAACGTATTTCAGCAAATTTTCGCTTCAATAATTTTAATCAGATGGATTAATTATTTCCTGATTAAGAGGTTTACTTTTATGTCGATATTAATATCTTTTGCTCAGATTTTGCTAATTAAATTTATTTTCGTATTCGGTTTACTTTTCGTAGGTATAGGTATTTAATATTTTGTAGGTATATAAGTCCCGCAAATTGCTATTGTGCTGGAACCATGTCTCATTAACATCGAAATGAGGTCAAAATCTATTAAAATTATGCTCCTGAAAAAGCATATTACACAATCGAATATTATGGAAATGAAAAAAAAACCGGCCAAGTCCGAGTCAGACTCGCGCACTCAGGGTTTCGTACTACAATCGTATTTTATCGACATTTTGCACTATAAATCAAAAACGCCTAAAAATAAATAAAAATCTGTTTTAGAAGGTATAAGTAAATCCCTTTCGTATGATACCCCACTTGGTATAGTAATCTTACTTTGAAAGTTGAAAATAGTAATATTTGTTCATGAACACATTTGAATTTTTTTGCTTGTGATGTAACCACACATTCACAGTTTTCGGAATTTTCCCCTCATGTCTGCTAAAGGACCTACCTTCCTGCCAAATTTCATGATTCTAGGTCAACGGGAAGTACCCTATAGGTTTCTTGATAGACAGACAGACAGACAACAAAGTGATCCCATATGGGTTCCGTTTTTCCTTTTGAGGTACGGAACCCTAGAAAGAGCGTGGATTTGACCTGGAGCTTGTTCCAGCAATGCGCGGGACTGCAGTACTATCACCTTTCTTCATTTTTGCTAGCGTTCTGGTTACACCCTGTATAGATAGTAGAGGGTGTTGCATGAAAGTGTTCTGAGAATTTCCTCATATAAAATGGCTACCCTACACCTGAAATCAGTTTTCCAAGGCATTCCTGAGATATTCCTGCATCGCGGTGTGCTTTGAGTGTCTTAAAATATTTTATCGAAGTCTGAAAAGCGACTGGCTTCTCGAGAGCACGCTTCGACGATCAGGGTGAAGCCAACAAGGATGCTGTTCTTTCATTCGAGAGGGAGAAGATATAGCCAGCTATGCTATTTGCCAAAGTAATGGACCACTTGGTCAAAAAAAAAAACAAATGGATGATTCCAACGATAGCGTGAATTATTGATGATAAATAATTAAAAAATATAATAGCGTCATCCAGACCGAAGCTGCCGAAGCCGAAACGCTTCGAGAAAAGGTACGTAGTGCCCCGTCCTTTAGTTTGGCTCGTCTTGGCGGGGGCACTACCGTGCCCCCTGATTAACGACCTCTGGAATTAAGTCCTCCACAAATTCAGTCATCAAAATAATATACTATTCCTTATGTTTTCGTCAAAAATAGTTGCACCCTGATTGATTTGGTAACAACATGGCATCTTGTCTTTCTTTTTATTCTTTAGGCGACGCGTGATGACAAAGTTTCAAGTGCTGTGTTCTGTAATCTATATTACCATGGCTTTGAATTTTATATGCACAAAAATAATAGAAAGCGATGTGATAGTCAAGTAACCAACTAAGCAGGTATTTTATGTATATTTTGTTTTTGACTGGTCAGAACTCAGAACTTTAAACTCAAGGCATCGAGTTGGGGAGTTAATACTTCTATGTTTCTTTTGCTCATCGTCACAGATTACAGAAGTAACTTCTTTTACCTGTGTTCATGATGTTTTCACGCACAGTCAACGCACATCAACATCGCTGTATTGCTGTATTGCATACACATCGAGTGTAAGCAAAGTTAAACATGCTGGATTACTTACAACGTGCTTGCAACGCGTTTTAATTGTGTCTGACGCGCTTCAAAAAATGTCGCCAAGTGCTAGGATAATTTGTCAAATCATTTTATTTTTATTCTACCTCCGCATGAAATTTCAGATGGTTTTTTTGCATTTAACGTTATGCTTTTAGGCGACGCTTTGTCTGCCTTTAGACGTGTTGCTTTAGTGAACGGGAGCATGTCAAGAGGATAGAATGAGATTTGCGAAAAAATTTCGTTGACAATATTTTTACGAGAGTCTTGCACTGGAGCACTCACTATTTCTATTCAAGGTACTACCTAACTTGAATTTATGATTCAATTCTGTACTGCAACTAGTCACGACTGCCGAAAAAAACTAAAAAAAGGTTTTCAGAGTTCAAAGCTAGCGACATGTTTTTATAGCTCCGAAAAGTTAGAGGTGCGTGCCCGGGATCGAACCCCCGACCTCCGATTAGAAGGCGAACGTCCTAACCACTATGCTATCACAGCTTTTTTTTCACCATACTTGTACGAAATAATACAAATAGATAGATTAAAGATGGTTCATAAAATAAAAGACGATTGCTATCTAAACCCAGTTTTACTTCTTATTAATGCTTACGATGCAACCATTTAGGTGGCATTGTTCTACCACATTTTGGTCTCTTACATATATTTTTCTCCTCCTCCTGGCATACATCGTAATTGTCATACGTTTCTTGACATTGTATAGTGCACTTTACATGCGATTTCTTAGGCTTAGGACATTCTCGATAGCATGAGTTCAGTTGGTTACATCTCTTCCGCAAGGCTTGACGGAGTATGTCTTTGGTCTGCTCGAATTTCATAGCAGCTTCCGCGTCTAAGTGCTCTCGCTCTTCGGTAGTCTAAATATAAAAAAGGAATAGGTGACTGACTGACTGACCAAACTACTGGACGGATCGGGCTGAAATTTGGCACGCAGATAGCTATTATAACGGAGGCATCCGCTAAGAAAGGATTTTTGAAAATTTAACCCTTAAGGGGGTGAACTAGGGATTTGAAGTTTGTGTAGTCCACGCGAACGAAGTCGCGAGCATAAGCTAACCTTTGAAATATATAACAGGACATACATTATGAACTCGCTATTCTTATTTATGTAAACTGGAAATACTTAATACTTAATCTAAATATTATTATACTTACCTACTCTTGTATACAACATTCAAGGGGCGAACTAACAAATTCCTAAAAGGCCGGCAACGCATTGGCGGTTCCTATGGTAATGCAAATGTTCATGGGCGGCGGTAATCACATTAACATCAGGTGACCCACCTGCTCGTTTGCTCGGTATTCTTATTGAAAAAACCGGCCAAGTGCGAATCCAGACTCGCGCACTGAGGGTTCCGTACTACATTCGTATAATCGTAATGATGCTCCACTTGGTATTAGTAATCTTACTTTGAAAGTTGAAAATAGCAATATTTGTTCATGAACACATTTTAATTTTTTTCTTGTGATGTAACCACAAATTCACGGTTTTCAGAATTTTCCCCTGATGTCTGCTATAAGACCTACCTTCCTGCCATCGTGATTTTAGGTGAACGGAAAGTACCCTATAGGTTTCTTGACAGACAGAGAGACAACAAAGTGATCCTATAAGGGTTCCGTTTTTCCTTTTTCCTTTACGGAAAATCAGATACGTCAACCAAATAAAAAATAACAATTGTCACCCTTAACGCATGGTACAGCAAATATGCTTTCTGATCATGTGGTGGTTCCAAAGAGTCAATATCTGGAGCCATATCGTTAGCAAGATCTTCTTCAAGTTTAAGATAATTATTTTCCTTTATATTTTTCCCTTTAGGATAGAGTATTGCTATGTAAGGTGGTTCCACATTGACATTTGATAGCAGTTGAAGAAGATTATCAATTTGTGCGTCTGAAGATCCATTCTGTAAAAAAAAAAAGCCCCACAAGAAACATGTTATTTTGGGATAAATTGCCTATAAAATGTAAATTAGGTTGGGATAATATTAGGTATTTATTGTAAATGTAAAACTGTGTTTGTTTGTTCGTTTGTCTTTCAGTTACACTACAACGGAGAATTTTTTCGTCTTATTAATTAAAGATCTGGAAAGTAACGTAGGCTATGAGTAGGTACGTAGGTACTTATCAACGGAATTTTTAAAATTAACTGAACACCTGACTTTCAAAAAAAATTTTCAAAATCGACTATGATTTGACAAAGTATGGAGTAACATCGACAAAAATTATCATTTCCTATGCCGAAAGATACCTACCTATAGTTTTTAAGAATGAAATCTATCCCATATTATGTTAACTTATTTATTAATATTAATAACAAACATAATATTATTAAGTTAACATATACCTTAAGGGATACGCAATGCAGCGCAACTTAGCACACAAGTGTGCTAAGTTGCGTTCAAGTTCGAATACCTTTACAATTTACAGATAGACATAAAAATGATAAAAATCGTCTAGTTAACGTTTTATTATAAGTAATAGATATATCATTCCTATCATTGGTTATGATTCATAACTACGTCCTTACACCCTAACACAAAAGCAAAGTAAATCTTACCTTCACGACCGAAAATATTAATAGCATAACATTTAAAAGCCGGAGACGTCCTACGCACATGTTGATAAAAAAATCGCTGCCAATCTCAACTCACGCTTGAAACGATTTAATTAAAGGACAAACATTCATCTTAATTAATTATACTTGAGCGGAGATTATTAGCAATTTGTCTCGTTAAGGGTAATTTCCACATTTAAGGGCCTGTACAGATGATGGGGACTTTAAACTTTGCTAAGTGGTTTTGAACTTAAAACATAATAATGATTGAGCGATACAATTTATATGCCAGATTCCGTTTACGAAATATTATAATCACTTACTGTACGCGGCAGAAAGTAATGTACATCGGCCTTTAGAATGACATTTCCAATTTGTAGAGCGATTGTCTTTGTCACTCATACCTATATGACGTTTTGTCGTTCTCAACGACAGAGACAACACTCTACAAATCTGCTATCTCGTTCTAAAGGTCGATGTACATTACTTTCTTCGATCGATAATCTAGGTACTTAGATAAGCTGTATTAGAAACTGTCTGTGAACTGTTTGTTAGTCTGTCTGATTGGCGTTATGTATATTCTGTGGTTTTGGGGATTAAGAACCTATTTTCGTTAGTTTACTAGTGAGAAAGACAATGATAAGACTCAGAAGGAAGAGCATTCTTAAACAAAGTATTACATTCATATTTTGACAATCCAAAAGCACTTGTAAAAGTTTATCAAAAATTTTCTACTTAGGTACTTATTTCTCTAAAATAAACACGTCTCACAAGCGCAGTGCCATAAGCCATTTTTAGGGTTCCGTACGTCAAAGGAAAAACGGAACCCTTATAGGATCACTTGGTTGTCTGTCTGTCTGTCTGTCTGTCTGTCTGTCTGTCCGTCTGTCTGTCAAGAAACCTACAGGGTACTTCCCGTTGACCTAGAATCATGAAATTTGGCAGGTAGGTAGATCTTATAGCTGACATTTGGGGAAAAATCTGAAGACCGTGAATTGTGGATACATCACACAAAAAAAATTAAATTGTGGTCATGTACTAATAATTAGTATTCTCAATTAATCAGTTAGTTAACTTTTTCAAGTCTTCACCGGTGCATTCTAAAACAGAATTTTATTTATTTTAATGCAAAATAGTTTTGAATTATCGTGCAAAATGTCGAAAAAATACGATTATATTACGGAACCCTCGTTGCGCGAGCCTGACTGGCACTTGGCCGGTTTTTTGGAAGGAGATACAGAACTTATTCTACTACAGCAATATTCTTGATTATGCATTGAACAAACGTAGGTACTTATGCACCAATACAATAGTAAGATTAGCTCTAGGAAAAGCTAAATAGTCAAGGAAATAATCTTGAATAGATTCACAGTATTAGGGCTGGTTAGGTTAGCCCAGTGGCTCAGATTCAATATATCTTATCTAATGTTATTCCAGACTCGACTCCAGCAGCCGACATCGGGGTCGTTATAGATTCAATTAAAGTCTGTGAGGAGCGCTGCTCAGAATTCTGCAGTATTTCCATGAGATATTTAGGACCTAGATTTGGAACTAGTGACCAGTCAGATAGGTACATTAGTTGATTAATTCAGTAGGCAGGCAAAGTGTCTATCTATTATTTACATTGGCAAGGCATTGATGTATTTCAATATTTCAATCCTTTAGATCCATTGACAGAAATAGGTACAGTACCTTTTTTTTTTTTTTTCTTCGGGGGAGGAAAAAATCCCTACGGACTTCTGCCTGCTGGCAGGGTGTGTCCGACTCGCACGGACTAAAATAACCTCCTCATGTCTACCAAGGTGAGCACGGAACTGCGTAAGCATTACTTCGTGCTGACCTCCTCAATTTCTACCTTCTTCTTTTTCCCGCTCTTCTCTTCTTATCATTATAGCCCGCAGCATTTGGCTATATCGTTGCCAGGCGTCCTCGCTCGACAGCATGCGCGCTATAAGGTTGCGGGCATTCACACCCTCCGCGTCTGTCGATCCTAGCGCTTTTGACCTTAGATCGGCACAACCAGGACATTCAAAGATTGCGTGTCTCGGGGTGTCTTCCTCTCCGCAGAAGTAGCAGTCTTCGCTCGGTGCTTTGCAAATTGCGAAAAGGTAGGTGTTAAACACCCCGTGACCGCTGAGGGCCTGCGTTAGCCACCGGTCTACCTCTCCATACTTCCTCTTGTGCCACTTTTTTAGCAGTGGCGTGTAACTCATAGAGGCATAAAAGCGCTGCTTACCCAAGAAATAGTTAACTCGGTTGAAATTGCTCAATGCTCATTATCTTTTGACTTGATTACCTAACTACTGCTTACCCTGGCTTTAAACCCTATGCACGCCACTGTTTTTTAGGTTAGGTACAGTACCTACGCGGCAGAAAATAATGTATAATGGTTAGAATGACATTTCGGCTCTGTAGAGCGTTGTCCCCGTCACTTATAGATACCTATATGACGTTTTATCGGTCTCAACGACAGAGACAATGCTCTACATTCTACAAATCCGCTATCTCCTTCTAAAGGTCGATGTACATTATTTTCGAACTGACTGATCTATCAACGCACAGCTCAAACCACTGGATGGATCGGGCTGAAATTTTGCATGCAGATAGCTATTATGACGTATAGGCATCCGCTAAGAAAGGGTTTTTAAAAATTCAACCCCTGGGGTAAAACAGGGGTTTGAAATTTGTGTAGTCCACGCGGACGAAGTCGCGGGAATAAGCTAGTAATGTATAGATTGACAGCAGATTTGGTTAAACATCATCATCATGATCAGCCCATCACCGGCTCAGTGCACGGGTCTTCTCTCAGAGTGAGATGGGTTTTGGTCTTAGTCTACTACGCTGGCCATGTGCGGATTGGTAGACTTCACACACCTTTGAGAACATTATAGAGAACTCTCAGGCATGCTGGTTTCCTCACGATGTTTTCCTTCACCGTTAAAGCAAGTGATATTTTATTAATTGAAACGCACATAACTCCAAAAAGTTAGAGGTGCGTGCCCGGGATCGAACCCACGACTTCCGATTAGAAGGTGGACGTCCTAACCATTAGGCTATCACAGCTTAAACATATTGAAGTTAAATCCTTATTTCTACACACATTGAAGTTAAATAAAAAATATTATGAAGGAAGACTAATATACAAACCTTGTTTACCTCGGAACGTACATTACGGGCATAACTCTTCAAATATTTACTAAAACACATTGTTTTCATGCACCCACCTTCACTGTTGTTACGTTAAAGTGTCTGTAAACGGGCTATAAAATTGCTATATAACTTGCTGACAACTGTTGCTGAGTTATTATTGACTGTTATACTATTCAGCTAAGTATGTTTCTTGTACTGAAATAATATAGAGGTCTAATATTTATGTTTATGATCTTATCAATTTATATTTCATAGAACGCAAAGCTTGTTATTTGCTTTTCAGTCACCAGTTACTATTTATTAGCAGTCGGGTTTTATATATTTTTTAATACGTAATATTATTTCCTGGTTTTTAGTGTAACTTTAATATAGTTCTTTATTTATTACTAGATGATGCCCGCGACTTCGTCCGCGTGGATATAAGTTTCAAAAATCCCGTGGGAACTCTTTGATTTTCCGGGATAAAAAGAAGCCTATGTCCTTCCCCGGGAGGTAAGCTATCTCTGTACCAAATTCCGTCATAATAAGTTGAACGGATGGGCCGTGAAAGGCTAGCAGACAGACAGACAGACAGACACACTTTCGCATTTATAATATTAGTATGGAAGTATGGATAGTGATTTGCGTTGGAAGGTTACATTAGCGTTACAATTAAATTGTAGAATGCAAATATCTATATTTTGGTGCAATTTCTTACTATACATACAAAAAAGGCAGCACTTTAAATAACAGAGCACGTGGATTTTACGTATTTTGGAAGATCCCCTAAGAAATAATTTATTTTTGACATAGCCAACATCCGAGTTGCTTAGCAATTGCATTTACAAATTGCTCAAACAAGCTCGTTTGTAACCTGTCTTAGAAGTGCAATATCCATACGTCTCTGTTTATAGTAGGTAAGATACTCTGGTATTTAATTGCGTTTCATATTTCAGAAGCTGCCTGAGTTACGACGTCTTTTGGTGTAAGTAGTATGCATTCGGGTTTATGTTCGCACTCGGTATAAATGGGCGAGACATAATGTTAGTGTGACTACACCTTTATGTTGTTAAAGTAGCTATATTTCCTGTGTAGATCCATACTGACATTATAAGTGCGAATGTGTCTGTCTGTTTGCTAGCTTTTCACGACCCATCCGTTCACCCGGTTTTGACGAAATTTGGTACAGAGCTAGCTTGCATCCCGGGAAAGGACATAGGCTATTTTTTATCCCGGAAAATTAAAGAGTTCTCACGGGATTTTAAAAACCTAAATCCACCGAAGCCGCGGGCATCATCTAGTTTTAGACTAAATCCGGGCCCGACAGACGACAAATGGGAACCGGGTGTTAGAGGTGCGTGCTCGGAATCGAACCCTCGACCTCCCGGAACGAAGGCAGACTAGGCTGTCACCACTTTCCAAACTGGAACAGGTCCAGTAAAGACTTGGCTGGGTGCCGTTTAAAATTTAAACCGATAGTAAAATTTGGCCGGAAGTGGTTTCCTAATCAAGGGTCAGGAATTGGAATTTTAAATGGGCTGCGACCACTAGCTGCCCCCGACCGTTCCTTTACGGACATGACGTTGCCCCTACCAAGGTATCGATAGAGTTTATCACTACCTTCTTCTCCGTAGGAACGGCATTCCGAACCAGTGGTAAATAAAACTAGTTGACGATTCAAAAGCACTTGTAAAAGTTTACTTGAATAAAAATTTATTCTATTCTATTTTATTCTACCCCTATTATAAATGTGACAGTGTGTTTGTTTGTTGGTTTGTTGGTTTGTCCGTCAATCACGTCGCAACGGAGCAACGGATCGACGTGATTTTTGCATGGGTATAGTTTTTAAGACCTGGAGGGAAGGCGAAAGTGTGTCTGCCTGTTGCCCTTTCATGGTTCATCCGTTTAACCGATTTTGACGTGTGGTACTGTGATAGCAGATAGGCTACTTTTTATCCCGAAAAATTAAAAATGTCCCACAGGGTTCTTTATGTAAATTTATATATGATGTAACTAGAACGCTAGCATAAACTTAGCGTTATTGTTATACTACCTAAACACAATCCAATACCAATAACCATTTGTCTCATTTTGTAGTTTTAGTGATTTAGTATATATTTTTCAAACCCGCAATGTATAGCGTGCAAAACTCGGGCCAATGCCCCTCCTTAGAGGCGGCATTGACTCCGAGTGACCTATTTACGGAACGTTTGTTGACCTCTAAAGTCAATCAGATGTTTTATCGTGAAGTTTTACAAAATATAGGACTTTTTTATTTTTGCGCGTTTTTTCCGCGTTCTTACTTGTGGTATCATATCACTAATCATCAATACTATCACCTGTCTTCGTTTTTGCCAGTGTTCTGGTTACACCCTGTATTTCAAGTTTGTAACTTATTCGGGAACTTACTCATAGTAAGGGTTTCAAAAGGCTCGACCCTTTGCGGGGTCAGAGAGCAAAATTTACGGTTTTCCTAGATTTACAACACTCATAAAGGATTCAGCAGATAGACTTTACTTTCCAACTTTAGATGACCCCTGCGCAAGTTAACGCAACCCTTGTGTAGTTGGGTTAACTTGACATTTTATTACACTGTCTTAGTGAGGTCCAGTTGCAAGTCAGTGGGTTACAGCGATCACGCTATCATGCGATCCGAATCCGTGAATATACGGATATAAAAAATATCTACGATATAATATGTCATAACCTACCATACAAAACTATGCTATGACTAAACCCCCAAAAAAATAAAGAGGAAAAAAAACCATACAAAACAAAAACGAACGTATTTTCACGGACTCGGATCGGATGAGTGCGTAACCGCCGTTACAGTTGTCACAGTTCACGACAGTTAAAGCGATCACGCACTCATCCGATCTGAATCCGTGAAAATACGGATATAAAAAATATCTACGTCATATGTCATAAGCTACCATACAAATAGTTCTATGACAACTTCGAAACGTATTTTCACGGACTCGGATCGGATGACTGCGTAACCCCTTACGACAGCTAGAGAACTGCTAACAAAACGTCAAGGCTTCGACGTCGCTGGCAGGCGTCAAATGTTAGTAGGTACATTTGAAGCAGGTAGCCCTATTTTTTTTTATTCTACGCCACTAATCACTATAGCCTAATATTTGACATATCATCGATTCAGGATCAAACCGAGAGTTCCCTCACTCTAGTTCACTCTGCCATTTAAACTGGTAACGGGTTGCATAAGTCAGGATTTTGTTTACCAAAAATTTGCATTTCACCTTAGATATAATCGTTAACTTTTTCTTTTATTGGTGGTTAAAGTTTGACGCTAACAGTAGGTAAGTTTAACCACGTTTAACCGTCTGTCTTGCAACTGGTATACTTAGAACTGGGGTGTAGGAGGTTATTATTGTACCCAGCGCTACAGTCCCATTTCTAAACTATAGAGTTTTGAATTTTACGTTCATTGTAATTTATGCCATGCAAACTTGTAAAACCGATAGACGTTGGGGTCCCAAGGTGCTGGAATGGCGACCTCGCACCGGAAGACGCAGTGTTGGAAGACCCTCCCACTAGGTGGACGGACGACATCAGACGAGTCGCAGGGAGCCGCTGGATTCAGGCGGCACAAGACCGTGGCGTGTGAAAGTCTCTACAAGAGACCTATGTCCAGCTGTGGACGTCTATCAGTTGCTGATGATGATGAAACTTGCAAAGGCTTATAGTCACTGAGCGGGCGATGGAGAGAGCTATGCTTGGAGTTTCAGATCAAAGAGTGATTAAATCAGAAATGAGGATCCGTAGGAGAAGTAGAGTAACCGACATAGCTCAACGGGTTGCGACACGAATATCAAACGAGTCGCAGGGAGCCGCTGGATTCAGCGGCGCAAGACCGTGGCCTGTGGAAGTACCTACAAGAGCCAGTTGTTACCATCTTTTCTTTCAGGCTTTCATCATCATCATCCTCATCATCAACCGATAGACGTCCACTGCTGGACATAGGTCTCTTGTAGGGACTTCCACACGCCACGGTCTTGCGCCGCCTGAATCCAGCGGCTCCCTGCGACTCGTCTGATGTCGTCCGTCCACCTAGTGGGGGTCTTCCAATGCTGCGTCTTCCGGTGCGAGGTTGACTTTATTTTCAAACAATAAAATTGTAAAAGGCAGCCATTTTATTACAATTTTATTAAGTAATAAGATATTTGTAATACAAAAGATGTTTTCTCCATTTTAATATAAAAACGAGACTATAATCTAGCATTAAACAAATTAACCTTCTTATATAACGGTTTATGGATTAAAGGCAGAACGTAGCAACTTGATGCTAAATACGTTAGTGATGTTACTACTATACAGACCTACTCATATCGATGTAATCATTAAAATATATTCTCGTAATCGTTGAGAGCTCTGCACTTGAAATTGTAGACGAGTATTTATACCTGGGAGACTGGGACACACAATCCAGTTAGGTAGGTCCAATTTCGAGTAACAGGTTAGCCGCCGAATCCAACTGGGCTGGGTGCATTCAGGGAGCTTCGAGATATCTTCTCGTAAATATGCGCGCGGGAGCTGGTGCGTGATAGTCGTGCGTACAGTGAGTTACAATATCGAATAGCTCGTGCCGAAGTGCCGTGTAGGTACATATCGTATATACCGTGCCTATCGGCTTTAAGTTGTAAAACCTACTTGTTTTTTTTTTTACGAATTGTGGAGTACGTTTAGTGAACCAGGTAGCAAGAACCTGTTCTCGGTAATGATGAAGACGTGTGAAGGATGCTCGAAGCTGTACAAGGACGGTTCAGGCCTAATCTGTGCCAAATGCAATAAAAATTATCACGTGAAATGTTTAAATATGGCCACGGCACAGTACAACCGACTAAAACATAAGTCTAGCTGGAATTGTCCAGCGTGCCCTGTTAAGGATGGAAGGCATGACGACACTCCCGTCAAAAGCTCAGTGGATGCGACGGAGGAATCCAGCAGCTCCGCAAACTCCGAGATGCAGGAAATCTCCGCCGACCCTCAAAACTGTGACACACCGACTCCTACCCACACCATATTATCGTCTCCGATCGGGGATTGTCAACCTTCGGATTTATCGCAAAATGCTTTACTTCATAATATATCATTGCAAATCTCACAACTACAGATGCAAATGTCTTCAATACAAATAATAAAAAATGATTTATGTAGTTTGAAAACAGACATTTCGGAGCTAAAAAATAGTCTCTCCGCCAAGGTAGAAGATTTAGAGAATCGTATGTCCGATGCTGAATTAAAATTATCCCAAATGAGCGATCTACAGTCAGAAGTGGACGAACTTAAATCGAAGGTCGCCAGTATGATGGAGTCTAATCTGAAGAATGATCAATGGGTTCGTCGATCTAATATACAAATTAACGGTATTCCGTCCAGAAAGGACGAGGATCTTATTAAAGTTATAAAAGACTTGGCCGATATGAGCGGTTACTCATTAGACACATCAAGAGACATTGACTTCGTCACTCGCATTGCTATTAGAAATGACGTAGACACTTCATATCCGAAGCCTATTATACTGAAATTATTATCAAGGTATAAAAAAGACGATTTTTTGTCTTGTTTGCGCCGTTTGAAGGACTTGAAAGCATCAGATGTAGGATTCCCCGGTAATCAGGCTCGTATCTATATAAATGATCACTTATCGAGCTATAACAAAATGCTTTTGCAGAAAGCCAAAGCCTTGGCAAAAGAAAAAAAGTATGATTATTGCTGGGTGCGCAACTGTACGGTCATGGTTCGTCAAAACGAGAAATCAAAAATCATACACATAACCTCGGAAGAATCTCTAAAAAAAATAGTTTAAGTAATAACTACATGTTTTTGTACTTTCATAGAAGTCATATAGTGCATATTATTATCACAATTATAATAGAAGCCTTTAAGAAATATTTCTTTGATCAACTAAGGTTAGTTACGTTTATCCACTCATTAAATCTACTGACATCTAACTATGTATTAAACTTACTTTTTATAAAGCATCATAGAAACCGGAAAATGTTTGCGACACCTGAACATTCGTTTAGCTTCCTTTTGTTTGCAGACCAGTATTGCGAGAAACGGGGTAATGGATATTTACGTCAAAGCGCACTGTTTATTGCGTACTTAGTGAGAGCCTACTCACTCGGTGACGTTTCTTGCAGAGCAATGTATAACAACTTAACCGAACTGATCATATATTGTGTACTTTATGTTTATGATGTATTTGTTTCGAAAAATGATTGTAACTTGAAGTCACTAAGCATAAATATATTTTTAAGGTCGTTATTTCATGAAGTTATTAATTGTAATAAGGATTTATCTGTAAGATTGGTTTTAGTCTCGTCAAATTATTATATAATTATCACTATAAAAATAAAAAACGACGTTAAAATATATTGTTACAATGGAATTAAATCCTTAATAGCAAGTGTTATGGGGTACATATTATCCGAACCGATATTTTTAAGAATAAATTACAAAGTCACTAATGGTCGTGTGTTGAGTCATAGCTTTATAATATCAAATGAAGCTTACGTAATATTAACAATTAATATAAGACCTAAATTGCAGCCCTGTTAATTAGTGTTTACTATCAGAATGTCCGTGGGTTACGGACAAAAACTACTGGATTCTTTAAAGCTATTTTGCAACATGACTATGACGTTATATGTTTGAGCGAAACTTGGCTGTTGCCGGGAATTAATGACGGTGAATTATTTGACTCGCGCTATAACGTGTACCGTACTGATCGAGACTATGAACGCTTAGGAATGAAGATGGGAGGCGGTACACTAATTGCGGTACACCGTACTCTTACTACTAACATTTCAAATATTCGGCCGTTACCAATATTTGCAGATGCAGAGATTACGCAAATAAATATATCATTATGTCGTGGCTCAACTACAAAAAATCTTCGTTTATTTTGTTGTTACTTCCCACAAAATGCACATCAGGTATGGTCTCAGATGCAATTCTTCGAATATTTATCAGATTTACACATTGAAAATCCAAATGATGTATATTTGGTGGTGGGTGACTTTAATATCAGAAATGCTGTATGGGAACCTAATCCTGACGATTTACATAATTTTGTCATTTTGAATCCAAATATTGACCAATTGACAACACAGCTTTCTTCATTTTTGTCCTTCACCGGATGGTCGCAATTTAACTGCATAAGTAACATGAATAATAGATATTTAGACTTAGTCATATCCAGCTCCCCCTGCTCAGTATCAAGGTCGGAGCCTTTATCCCTCCCTGAAGATAATCATCATCCAGCTTTCAATGTAAATATCAACGTGAACTATTTGCAGCCTAGTTTACGACCTCCTCCCCGTCTTGTGCGTCGATATCATACTGCCGATTATAGTACCATTAATGTTGAACTAGCAAAAATCGATTGGGTCGAATGCTTCAGCGGTAAAAATGTGGACGCAGCGGTGACTGAATTTTACATGATAGTTAACTCAATAATTGATAAATTTATCCCCTCTAGACTCGTTATAAATAGTTCTAGATATCCTATCTGGTACTCACGCCCTTTGATAAAACTGGTTCATAAAAAACTAAGAATACATAAAAAATGGAAGATATATGGCAGACAATGCGATTATATTTTGTTTTCAGATTTACGGCGTGAGTTTAAAAACCTAGAGGCGTCTTGTTATAGTGCGTATATTGCGCGCGCTGAAGCTAATATATTAACTGCTAATTCTAAATGCTTTTGGTCGTTTGTACAGTCGAAACAAAACATTAATAGCATACCGGATAGCTTGTACCTGGACGATGAGATTGCCCAAGAAGGGCAACGAATAGCTGATCTATTCAATAAGTTTTTTGAATCAGTTTTTCAAAAACCATCATACTCAACGTTGAACATTGACGTACTTGTACCTCCACAAGCTCTCATTGGACATGTAGATTTTAATTATAAAACGGTTGAAAAATACTTGTCAGCTTTAAATACGACTAAAGGCAGTGGCCCCGACGGCTTGCATCCCATACTTCTTAAAAGATGTAGCAAGCAATTAGCCATTCCTTTAACTCTTTTGTTCCGATTGTCACTGAGCTCTGGTGTTTTACCAAAAACGTGGAAACGTTCAATTGTTGTACCTATCCACAAAAATGGAGATAAACACAACATACGTAATTACCGGGGTATTTCCAAGCTATCAGTTATTCCTAAACTTTTCGAAAAGATTATTTACGATTCACTATTCCCTGCAGTACGGCCACTTTTAACACCATCACAACATGGGTTTATAAACAAAAGGTCTACAGAAACTAATCTTTGCGAATTACTTGACGTGACTTTGGATTCAATGGACAAAGGTTTTCAGGTTGACGCCGTGTATACCGATTACTCTAAAGCATTTGATAAAATTTCACACGAGATATTAATAATGAAGCTAGTAGCGATTGGTATACACGGTGACCTCTTGAGATGGCTCACATCGTATTTAAGGGAGCGAACCCAGGCGGTTGCTATTAAGGGTTTCACAACTACATTTGTCCCCATCACTTCCGGTGTACCTCAGGGCTCGCACCTTGGGCCATTGCTCTTTAATATCTTTATAAATGACGTCGTAAAATATGTTAAACATTGTAATATACTATTATATGCTGACGACACCAAAATTTTTAAAGTTATTAGAACGGTAAAAGACTGCCAAGACCTGCAGGAAGATTTAGATCGGATTAGTCAATATTGTACAAATAATGGTTTAGAGATGAATGTAGATAAATGTTGCACTATTACCTTTACAAGGAAAAAGAATTGGATTTACCATAATTATTACTTATTTGAAAAACTGGTACGCAGAGTCAATGAGGTGCGAGACCTAGGGGTTCAGCTGGATAGTCGACTATTATTTGATTCACATTTAACTAAAATTAGAAATAGAGCGTATAAGATGTTAGGATTTATTCTCCGTCAGTCAGTTGATTTCAAAAATCCAAATACCCTCGTCTTGCTTTTTAATTCATTTGTAAGATCTCATTTAGAACATGCTTCTACTGCGTGGAATCCACAGTACGCTGTTTATGTCAATATGCTAGAATCCATTCAACGTAAATTTTTAAAATGTTTAAGTAAGAGATTTAATTCCTTTAGTATCACTGAATTAATCTCTTTAGAGCTCAGGAGGGAACACAAGGATCAAATCTTCTTGTATAAAATTGTAAATGGTCTTATTGACTCCCCTTATTTACTAAGTAAAATAACGTACTCTGTACCGCGATTGTCCAGACGGAATGTAAAAACCTTTAGTCTTCCACATATTAACACGAACTATGGCCATAATAGATTTTTAGTGAGGACATGCGATATATACAATAAGAAATATGTACAATTAGATCATTTTCAACACAAATTTGGTAAATTTTTAGCTGAAATAAAAAAGTTTAAATAATTATATGTAGGTTTAGCACGATTAGAATTATATACTTTATTTGTAACCACTTCATAACAAACTAACTTATTATAATTTAATTTAATGTAATTACTAACCTAACTAACTCCCGCACAAAATTAAATAGATATAATGTAAATGAGTGAACACTTAATAGGCATATGTACAAACTAGAAATAAGTAGCTAAGTAAAAATGTAAAAGCTGTTTGTGTTCCATAATAAAAAAAAAAAAAAAAAAAAAAAAAAAAAAAATTCCTGTGCTTGAAGACCATAGTTTTCGAACCAGTTTCCAGTGATGACATGCAGATCCGAGGCAGTTCGCTAACTATGGGCCTCAAAAGAAAACTCAGAGTCACTCAGCAGGCGATGGAGAGAGCTATGCATGTCTCACACCTGGCTTTACTCACGTTAGGCCGACTAGTTTCGAACCCTTCCAGGGTTCTTTTTCTCAGGGACTCAGTTCAGGTTGAAAAAAAACTTATAATTATCAATAATTGATAGTTGTACTATTTTCTTAAAGCATCTAAAATTTTACGAAAGCATCGACATCGATAGAAATGTTCTGGTGCAAATAGAACAACACTAGTTGTATAAAGGCTAGTTTATTGTAGGTAAATTAGATTAGTCCCATCGGATCGCCGGAACGATGCTTTGGTATTAAAACTTTAAAGAGCGTTTATGAATAGCTCAAAGTTTATAATTTCAATTATTTTATAATACCTACCGAGTACCGACGCTAAAAAAGAACTCGCTGTTGGCACTACTAGTTACTAAAATAAGCAGCTATTTAGACTAGAGCAGAAATTTTTTAGGGTTCCGTAACTCAAAAGGAAAAACGGAACCCTTATAGGATCACTTTGTTGTCTGTCCGTCTGTCTGTCTGTCAAGAAACCTGCGATAGGTACTTCACGTTGACGGTTGACCTAGAATCATAAAATTTGGCATGAAAATTTAGCTTGGCGTAGATATAGCAGTCAGTTAGTCATCTTTTACTTTCATATAAGTAATTGTAGGCATTAAATGCTTTAGAAAGGTAATAAATATTATGTCCACTTCCCTTTCTAATATGATATTCAAGTTATCTATAAACATTCTCTTTGTCCAAGGAATGTATGGGACACATTCCTTGGACAATGGAATACTAAACAGGTGTTTTACTGGGAAATATGTTTCTATGATCGCGATAATGAATCGATATATCAGGTGAAAGTCGTAAAAGCGACATAAATCGGCTAAGCACCGATTGTTACCGATAAAATATCGATTCCACGATATTACGGTCTGATTGTGGTGCCATATCGATTTTAGATTGAGATATATTATAAGAGAATGGGAAAAAATATTGCTTTAACTAAATATAGAATAGAAGTATTTTCTACTATATAAAACACCATTTACTTAATGGTATATAACGATAGTTTTTTTTCTACTACTATCTAGTCTGTGGGATGATCTATTTATAAAACTACTAAGTAGCTAATTCCCGTGACTTCATCTCGTGGGAACTCTTTGATTTTCCGGGATAAAAAGTAGCCTATATATCCTTGTACACTTAGTGACTATTTAATTATAAGTATATAAACTATAGGTAAAAGAAAATTTTCATGTCGTATTCAATTCTTCACAAAAATAAACCGTTTCATTCATATTATTATGAAACGGCTTATAAGAACCTAATGAACTGTCACTCGCGTTAATGACATAATCGCTTTCAGGCGAAATTTTAATACCGAATACTTACCGCAAGCTTAATAAATACCTACTTTGTGACTATTTAATCATAAACTATAGGTAGGTGCAAGCAAATTTTCATATCGTATTCAATAATTATTCACAAAATGAAACCGTTTTATTCATATGAAACGGCTAATAAAGAACCTAATGAACTGCCACTCGCGTTAATGACATAATCGCTTTCAGGCGAAATTTTAATACCGAATACTTCCCGCAAGCTCAGCGAACTGCGAATAAAGGGAGTACGGCATTAATTAATACGGAATTATGAAAACAAATGAATAAATTAATACAACGTTGAGGGATTGAATGGAACGGATTCATTTGTAATTTGTTCCTCTTTTGTTTGTTGTCATGGCGGTGTTATTTGATTAGGGGTTTTGTGTTGTATGTGATTTAATGATTTATGAATTGTTTGCTACACAATTTGAGTTCACATTAAAGTGCCTTCCATTTTCAGGCACCTCACAACTTAACCCGTCAAAGACACAAGGTTTTGCGTTTACCGCCAAAAATACCCTGTTTACCATTACCTTGCCTTTACCATACCTTGCCTTTACCATACCATGCCTTTGCTTTTTCAGAGTACATCTCTCGCCCTTAAATGACGTTTTGTCGGTCTCAACGACGGAGACAATGCTCTACAAACCCGCTACCTATCTCCTTCTAAAGGTCGATGTACATTATTTTCTGCCGCGTACTGTACTGTACTAAACTCTCTATAGCTATAAGCAGCTGCAATTAGGCTTACGTCCAGGTTGTAGATGCTACAATTAGTGCTGCGAGGAAAGCAGGAAGTCTATTACACACTAATTTCCCAACAAGATAATTCGAGCGCAAAGCTCAAACGAAAGTATACCTACCTACTAAACAGTGGCGTGCAGGTCATAGCGGCATAAATGCACTGCTTACCCCAGTTGTAATAGCTCAATGCATATTTTTCATTATGACCTGCCAGTAAACAGGTTCCTACCTAACTAGTGCCCTGGCTTCAAACCCAGTGCACGCCACTGCTACTAAAGTTACTCTATCAACGGTCCACGGAGAGATGTTGGTACAGTGCGACAAGGCTCTCTTGGCACTTGAATGACATTGACAGGGGGGCGCTATTGGAGAACAAAAACAAGAACAAAGGGGACACTGACGAAGATTCAGGGCGAACGTTTCATAAAATTTACATAAATGGCGCTGTTTACTGCACCCACTAAAACGAAAAATAATACCTAGCGAAGGTATACGCTATAATAATTTGTGCGTAAAACATCCTGCTTAACAACAACGTCAATAAAACATACGGACAGCCAAGCAGCTCTTTCAGCTCTGTCCTCTGAGGCTGTTAACTCAAGACTGGTTGAAAACTGCAGAGACACCCTGTTCCAATACCGGGTGGTTCTACGCTAGGTACCAGAGCATGCTGGAATAGTTTGCAACGAAAATGCTGACATTCTGGCTAAATCACATAGATATAGGTATTATTTTTCGTTTTTAGTGGGTGCAGTAAACAGCGCCATCTATGAAAATTTTATGAAACGTTCGCCCTGAAACTTCCTCCTTGATGGCAACATTAATTTCGATTTTTGCCACGCGCTAAGATAGCCTTGTCGCACTGTAATTGGTAGGTATAGGGCTCTCTCTGTTACGTTATCATATACAGGATGTAACCAAAACGCTGGCAAAAACGAAGACAGGTGATAGATAGTACTGGTGATTACTGATGTGATTCCATAAAAAAGACAATAAATAATCCTAAAATTTTTAAAACTTTTTGAAAATTGAAAAAAAATATGGAAATAGGGGATGAATGTCTGTATGAAACGTAATTTTTCAAAATACTGGCACTTCGGGCAAAAATGAAGAAGTTCGTATTTCAGGATTGTTGGGGATTCCGCCCCCTGACGTAGACATCCACTAATAAATGCTTTTCTAAAATTCAACCCCTAAGGGGGTAAAATAGGGGATTGAAATTTGTGTAGCCCACGCGGACTAAGTCGCGTGTGTTATATTACGATAATATTGGATACATAATTATTATGCTAAAATTCACTTAATCATAAACTTGGGAGTCCGAGATAAGTATTTGTTGTGATATTTAAAACAGAATCGTTATTCCGTTTCCGGATTCAATGTCAATGTACTAAGAGTGACATTATACTAAGCTATTGTCAACATACAGTTGGCTATTATGTGAAATAATAATGTTGTGTAAACTGACAATTTAAGTCGCTTATTATTATTGTAAATTATTAATACGTAGACCATCAATGTCACTGATTTTATTATTGTAAATTGGGTGTGTCAACATACCTTTTGTCAACAAACCTAAAATAAATAATGATTAATATTAAGATCATGTGATAGTCAACATCCGCCTGGTTTGCGATGGCAGTGTTATAAAAGTACCCTACCTCGACAGAGAGGGACAGTCTTGTATCGACAGCTCAGAGCAAACACAGCGGACCTTACTGAAGTTAAGTATTCTTATATTGTATTATAATGTAATGTAATCATTTGCCTTTTATAGGTTACCTGTTGTAATTGTGTACCAAATATGTACCTACTACTTTACTCAACGTTCTAATGTTTTAAAAGATGTGTGTTATGGAGTTTCTTTGCCCTTTCTTCTCCATGACTAAACACCTTAGCGAAATGGGTGGTAGATTCTATTTTAATATAAATAGATCAATGCTGAACAAATACAATTCAGTTATTATTCGACTTGGTTGGTTTTGTAAGGGTGATAAATTGGGCGGAATAGAAATATACCCACATCTATCCATCTATCACTCTAGCTGTGATTTTTGCAGTGGAGAAATTTCAGGCTTATTTTGGTTCCAAGCCAGTCACAATTATCACAGACCATGCATCCCTAAAGTGGTTCTTAAATTGGGGTACATTTCATAAAATTCACAAAATTTCTCAAAATATACTGAAATAACTATATAAAAAAACGTTCGGGCGCCATTTGTAAGGGTGGTAAATTGGGCGGAATAGAAATATACCCGGATACGGAATAATCTACCACCTTACAAAGATTAGAGGAAAAAAATAATTTACTTTTACTTTACTTGATCTATCTACCTAGTAAAGAATAGAAGCTAGCCGTCGACTCCCTTGTAATGTAATGAGGTGTTATAAATGAAATTTGCTAGATGTTAGGCAAAATTGTTTTTAATGTAACTTTTACCGGGGTCGCTTAATACAGAATGATGGCTAATAATGCTTAGTTATTCTAGCTTAATGCCAAGACTTAATTTAGATACATTAGAATGACTTAGGTAGATAGTACATAAGATCTATGTTTTAAATTTAAGATGCCATTGGCATGGAATAGACAATGACACAGTAAAATTCATAAAATTGTTTCAAAATAAAAGCTCAGTAGTAAAGACAGGGTTCTTACTGTACACATACACTAAGAAGGTTCACTAAACTGTTCCAGGATACAAACATTTGCTTACTTGTAGGTGCGAAGACTGCAAGGTAGCTGGACGGCATCGGCCAAGATCCAAAACTCAATTTATTTGATTCTTCACAACCGAAATGTTTCATTACAAAGATTTTCACCAAGTCTTATCCATAGCAATTAAGTTGTCAACGTGAATGTGCAAAAGAAATAAATACGAAAACCGAAAACGCAAACGGAAAACTAAAACGGAAAACTGAAGCTAAACGTAAAACGTAAACGTAAAATTAAAAACGTAAAACTGAAGCCCTATTGAACTCCTGGCCACCAATGGTTTTCAGAAGTCCACCCACAACCCATTATCCTCATTTATTTGGGAAGTTAAAATAACTGGAACTGAAAGAAATCATGAGATTAGGATTTTCTCTAACCAAACCGCCATTTTGTCGAATCCACATTACTTGATTTTTCACTCACCATAACCGATGAAACATTGAAAATACGTTAGGATGACTAAAATTTATGACTATTGTATTTTTCCAGGCGAAGCCATGGGCGAAAAGAAGTGAGATTTTCCTGGAACGAAAAAAATTCGTCTTCACATGTTGACTCCAGGAAAATTCTAAATCTCAGCAATCGGTGTTGCCAGACGCAACCCGAGTGTGGCCGCACTCATTTAGTTTGATCATGAAGCCAATTCATTTTTGAATATTTGCGGAACCTAAGGATATATTATAAGAACCGTTTTGTTAATGACTTAACAATAAACAAATGATATTATGGTTTTATTTAATTATTTTTGTTTTATTTTTACGACAATTGACAACGAAGCAAACGCCATCTATTGTGGCTCGAATGAACTCTGAACATCGACCCATGCGTAGTTCTGCACCTTGATGCTAGGTGGCACCAACATACTTTGAACAAAATAGATTTTAATTAAAAGCGAAACGCTAATTAGTAGTTCAAAATTTACAACGTCACAGTTTTACTTCTGTATTTATCACCTACCCTCTTGTGCTATTTATTTTATACATTGAGATAAAAGTAAACACTAGGTTGTTAGCTTCTAATTATTATAGAAGCCTGTTTAGATGATTAGGATTCTTACTTTGAAATAATACAGCAGATGCTTTGCTTGATTTTTAATTACTTAGTATTTGGCATTACCTGACAAATAATTGATAAATGATAACTTTCATTAGTAATCATTGGATTTAATTTATTTATCATCACTATTAAAGCCCACTGTCTTAACTTCTCTTCTTTATACAAAATCTCACACGTGCAAAAAGCTAGTTTATTATAAAGTCAAATTATAAATTCCTAACAGACAGTTCTAGTAATTGTACTTTCATTTTAATTGGAATATAGTGAAGTACTTGGATTCCATTGAAGTCGAATAACGGTGTTTTTGTAGACGAAGCGTGGGGGAAAGGTTAGTCGTTGGTGTCAAGTGACATTTCGCTGGGGTGATGGGATTAATCCTGTGTTATAGCTAGTACATAGTTCATTATCTAAATATATAAAAGGAAAAGGTGACTGACTGACTGACTGACTGACAGATCTATCAACGCACAGCTCAAACTACTGGACGGATCGGGCTGAAATTTGGCATGCAGATAGCTATTATGACGTAGGCATCCGCTAAGAAACGGTTATTTAAAATTCAACAATAGGGGTTTTAAATAAGTGTAGTCATAAGCTAGTTATTTACAAAACAATTTTATAATTAGAGAATAATTCTTAGTCAACAGGAAGTAGGTAGCCTATAGGTTTTCTTGACAGACACGACGGACAGACGGATAGACGGACAGACAGACAGACAGAGAACAAAGTGATCTTATAAGGGTTCCTTTTTTCTTTTGAGGTTAGGAACCCTAAAACCATTCGAAATTCAATTTGAAAACATAGTTTCGTTTGTGATAAGTTGGTGCCTCAAAATGGTTAAAGTCCCCTGAGATTTTTATCTCTGTCATTTGTATGGAATTACGTAACAGAGAGAGCGCTATACTAACTTCATTCCGCGGATAGAGTATACGTCTATCCCATTTACAGTCTCATCGAAATCTGGGAAGCTAAGTATGTGAGTACTTGGTAGGCAAAGGGCAAAAACACATTTCCTGCATCAAATCCACCCGTCAACTTCGCACAAGGACATAATTACACAAATGACTGTAACATGGTACCCCGCCCTTTCACATTCGAAGGCGAAAGGGGAGAATTTTTCATTATACGTGGTAACTTGATGGTGGAATTCATCCAGACTTTGTTGCTTTGTTGGTTGTTACCATTTAAGGTGCAAGACACGGTCTGCCCGCGAAATTCAAATTTAATTTGGTTTTTCGCAATTTGAGAGCTAATACGACAAAGTAGTACTTATACTAGAAAGTGTCCAATTTAAGAAATTAGTCAAAATAATGAATTTGACGTCATGACGTGAGCTCCTCACAAATTAGTCATTACATATCCATAATATTATAAATGCGAAAGTGTGTCTGTCTGTCTGTCTGCTAGTTTTTCACGGCCCAACCGTTCAATCGATTTTAATGAAATTTGGTACAGAGATAGCTTACATCCCGGGGAAGGACATAGGCTACTTTTTATCCCGGAAAACTAGAGTTCCCACGGGATTTTAAAAAACCTAATTTTGTCGCATTACTTTACAAATTGTGAAAAACCAAATTTTTGAATTTCGCGGGCAGACCCGTGTCTAGGGCCTTAAGACACGGTTTATTACACATCCTCCTAATGCATGTCATCTCATGATCAACCCTTCACCGGCTCACTACTGAGCACATGTCTCCTTACAGAATGAGAAGAGTTTAAGCCTCAATAGCTCAACGGTTAAAGGAGCGGGCTGAAATCCGAAAGGTCAGTGTTTCGAACCCCATCTGTTGCACTATTGTCGTATTAAAAGCTTTACGCTTAGCTGGGGAGGGTAAAGGAGAATATTAGTCATGATAAACATGGATAACATTCTTTAAAAAATTGTTCGCCACGCTGATCACGCGGTATGGCAGACATCATGGAGAACTTTCAGGTATGCAGGTTTCCTCACGATGTTTTTCTTAAAGGTGCATGTCTGGGATCGAACCCCTGACTTTCCAAATAGGAGGCCCAGCGACGATTTAACTACTAGTCAATCATCTAGGAGATATTCAAAAAACATTTCGGTATAAGCATAAGATACCTAGGGACAATATATACGACTTAAGTTCATATTATTATGTACATATTATAGGAAGATTTTTAAAAATAAAAATAGTTAGCCAACGGGCAGTTGGGCTACTTAATATTTAGTGATTTTTGAATGTGAGTTAAATCCTGCCACCTACTAATAATAATTGTTAACGAGTCAAAGATAAAAAAAAAAAGATAATAAAAGAAAGTAAACAGTAGCTAATCGTAGGTTAACGCGATCTTGTCTCGCTGTCGCACTTGACAATAACAAAGGACCCTCGAGCTATCGACACGCAAAAACTCGTGCTGCGTAGGGTCAGTTACTGGAGGCAGTATACCAAAATACTGCCGATAAAACTAACTACTCAATGACTAAAATATTTCTAAGATTTTAGTACTGTCATAAAGCGGCTACCATAATTGTTAACGAGTCAAAGATAAGAAAAAGATAATAAAAGAAAGTAAACAGTAGCCAATCGTAGGTTAACGCGATCTTGTCTCGCTGTCGTGCATGACAATAACAAAGGACCCTCGAGCAATCGACACGCAAAAACTCGTGCTGCGTAGGGTCAGTTACTGGAAGCAGTATATCGAAATAATGCAGATAAAACTAACTACTCAATGAGTAAGATGTTCCAAAGGTTGTGGTACCGTCATAAAGCGGCTACCATATTACCGCACCGCTAGATAAAGCATTTATAATAATATCTAATAATTAGAGCTCTATCGTCTGTAGTGTTTACCATTGCAACTATTTTTGTATTTGAGTAAATCCTGCCCCCTTCTAATTGTTAACAAGTTAAATATAAGAAAAAGATAAAAGAAAAGTTACTTAATAATAATTTCTAGCAGGTTATTAACTAACTGCAATCGGTTTTTTTAACAGAAATAACAAGTTCTCACGATAAACCTTCATCTTAAATTTTGCAAGATACGCTATTACTTTTGTATGAGTTAAATCCTGCCAGCTACTAATTATTAACAAAGTTTAGAATGATTTTTATCAAGTTATTCTTAACCAACTGCAACATTTTTTTTTTACAAAAATAACAAGTTCTCACGATAAACCTTCATCTTAAATTTCTACCTATACTACCATTGCACCTGTGATGAATCAAGAAAAAGCTTGATCGGCAAGTGACAAGCGTGTGACAGAGATGCCGCCTGTTGTAGGTTTATGTTAGAAAGGGACAGGTCTACGCCCTAGTTAAGGAATCTCAAGAATAGCTATTATATCCTTTCTTGGAAGAAGATCGCTTTATGGATGTTTTAGTTGGCCGATATATTATTTTTATTGGTAATTGAAGTCAACAATTTTGAAGTTTTTTCTACTTGCTAGGTACTTGCTTGCTACGTCTTGTGATCAAGTTTTGTAGAATGTTGTAAATTATTTGAATATTATTAATATTTAATTATCAGCTACGAAACCACATTTTTTTTTATTTAATTTAATTTTTTAATTTAATTTTAATTTATTTTAATTACATTACATTTACAATTAAGTATCTACTTATTAAATTTAATCAGGTACCTATACAATTATTACAATATTTACAGGAATATTTAAAACTAGATGATGCCCGCGACTTCGTCTGCGTGGATTTAGGTTTTTTAAAAATCCTGTGTGAACTCTTTAATTTTCTGGGATAAAAACACTATAGCTTATGTCCTTCCCCAGGATGTAAGCTAACGCTGTACCAAATTTCATCAAAATCGGTATAACTGTTGGGCCGTGACTAGCAGACAGACAGACACACTTTCGCATTTACAATATTAGTATGGATATGGATATGGATATAATAATAATAATAAGTAACCTTGGGAGTGAATTGCTCAGCGTTGATTTATTATCATTTATTGTATTGAATAATGGTGATAATAAAAAAGATGAAGTCGGTTAATTAACTGGCAAGTTTTAACAAAATAGATAGAACAATGTGGCGTGTGGAAGTCCATACAAGGGATATAAAATATGTCCAGCATTGGACGTCAATCGGTTGATAATGATGATGATGATGATAGACAGGTATCTAAATATATAAAAGGGAAATATGACTGACTGACTGACTAACTGACTGAATGACTGATCTATCAACGCACAGCTCAAACTACTGGACGGATCGGGCTGAAATTTGGCATGCATATAGCTATTACGACGTAGGCATCCGCTAAGAAAGGATTTTTGAAAAATTCAACCCTTAGGGGGGTGAAATAGCGGTTTGAAATTTGTGTAGTCCACGCGGACGACGCGACGTCACGAGCATAAGCTAGTTTTTAGATAAAAATAAAAATGCTATTCAAAAACACGTAAAAAGAAAAGCTCTTTCTGTTTCTCAGTATTTATTTATCAAAGGCGAGCTTCTACTCGGTAATTAATCATCGTTAATGAGATTTGTTGCTTTGATACGTACAGTAAAAATGGCGGCCGGTAAAGATCTTGATGTACTTAGTGTCATTGAGGTCTTTTATAAGGTAGAGAAAGAAGTGTTTGATGCTAAACTCAAAGTTTTGGGAACGCCTGTTTTGGTTTTAGATTTTTACAATGTGATAATACATCGACTAGACCATTTTGTAGAGTTCCGTACGTCAAAAGGAAAAACGGAACTCTTATAGGATCACTTGGTTGTGTATCTGTCTGTCTGTCTGCCTGTCGGTCTGTCAAGAAACCTACAGGGTACTTTCCATTGACATAGAATCATGAAATTTGGCAGTTAAATAGGTCTTATAGCAGACATTAGGGGAAAAATCTGAAAACCGTTAGTTTGTGGTCACATCACAAAAAAAATTAACAATAGTATGACTACTATTTCTACCATATTATAGATTTAGATACCTCCTACTCTTTTATTAGGCAGCGTCTACACAATAATATTATATTGGTAACATTATATTATTCAGTCTGTGCCCTAATCCGGTAGGGTTTCACAAAAACTGATACCCTATTAGTAAAAGCTTCATGTGTCCAACTAAATATACCTGATTACTTTGGCGACTTTTACGCTGGACTGAGGGGTCGAAACTCGAAAGTGTTTTTGCTTTTTAAGGTTCCGTACCTCAAAGGAAAAAAGGAACCGTTTGTTCATAAAACATAAACAATTGTGTAATGGTATCCTTAACCACGACACCACACAACCACGCCTTGCGATGAAAAAACACGGTCTGTCAATCAGCTCTGTAAAATAATTATTAAAATAAGTAATTTTAAACAGTTTTGTGTTTATTTTGCAACACCCTTACAGGATGACTTTGTTGTCTGTCGTCTGTCTGCTGTGTCTGTCAAGAAACCTACAGGGTACTTTCCGTTGACCTAGAATCATGAAATTTGGCAGGTAGGTAGATCTTACAGCAGGCGTAAGGTGAACATCCGAAAACCATGAATATGTGGTCACATCACAAAAAAAATTAAATGTGTTTATAAACAAATAACAGTGTTTTTAACTTTTTAATTAATATTACTAAATCAAAATATGGTGTATCATTTATGAAAAAGGCTTTACCTCTACATTCTGAAACAAACATTTATTTATTTTTATGCATAATAGTTTTTGATTTATCGCGCAAAATGTCGAAAAAATACGACTGTAGTACGGAACCCTCATTGCGCGAGCCTGACTTGCACTTGGCCGCTTTTTTTATATACATACCTATTATTATAGTGATCAGTAGTTTATGATCTTTTATAACTAGGTAAAATAATAATTAATAGGCACTATTTTTGTTAAGTCCTTTATTTAATTTTCGTTTTAGATCTTTTATCTGAGGCATAATAACCTTATAATAATATTACAGCGTCCCAAGGTCTGGATTGTTTAAAGTAAAAACAAAATTAGCAATCTGGAACGTATTATGAAAAGCTGTTTTTGTGCTGCTCTGTATTTATCAAAGGAGGGTAACTTCGCGACGGTAATTAATCATAGTTAATGAGATTTAGCACTTAGCTGCAAAAATTACAGCGTCAGATATGTTAATATCTTGATGTAGTGTTTTATCGCGTAAATTATATGTTTGAAACTTAAAAATACTGCCCAGCCGACCTACTTGAGTGGATTTTTTGATATTTAATGGGTGAGGCGGGCGATGGAGAGAGTTATGTTTGGAGTTTCTCTACGTGATCAAATCAGAAATGCGGAGATCCGTAGGAGAACTAGAGTAACGGACATAGCTCAACGGATAGCGAAGCTGAAGCACACGAGTAGATATATAGACCAGAGGGGAAGCTTCATACTAGCGGCTGGCTGTAGGTTCACTCACTCTAGCGCAGCTCACGCACGCCACGACGTGTCACGGACGCACCGTTTGCCGCCAAACTGGGCGCACGGAGCGTCCGTGGCACGTCGTGGTGTGTGTGAACTAGTGTGAAGCTTCCCCTCTGGTCTATAATATCTACTCGTGTGGCTGAAGTGGCAATGGGCAGGGCACATACCTAGTTCGTAAAACCGATAGACGTTGGGGTCCCTAGGTGCTGGAATGGCGACCTCGCACCAAACCTACGTAACTACTGTATACTCCCTTAAAACCAAAATTAAACAATACTTGTTATTTTTTGTAAGCACCTTGAACATAATCCTATCCACCTATCTACATAATAGATGTAAGGAGTTATAGGCAGAGAAACCTAGAGTACAGAAATGTACTAGGTAGGTACTTATTCTTTACTCTAGGCATTACCAGATCAAAGAACACGAAATAAAATAATGTTATATTCCTACATGGCACATAGACAAATGATGTTATGTAAAGCGAAAAAATATATCACTATCAATGCTTATACGAAGTCTACGAGGATTGTATTAAAGTGGAAACTGAAAGCAAAGGACAAAAACAGATTAAACTTTGCTGCAAAGCAATTGCATTTCTAGTTTAAAATAACTCAGACAAACTGTTACTATAAAAACAAATAATTACGATTCGCCAACTCCACATACCTACATGGAATATTAATACAAGTGCAGTGAAAGAGATGGGCATATTTAAGACGTGTTATAGAGAAGGATAGAATATTCATATGGCATAGAGTAAGTGCAACACATATAAAGTTTGTAGCTACATTAAATTATTGTTCGCTTTGGGATTTAGCTGAGCAATTTATTCTATTAATTGAGAGATACTGTGTGATGATAAATTTCAATTTGAGAGTTTATCCGCAACGACTTAAATTCTTGTTAGGATAACACAGGTAGAATTATGGTGGTCGCAAGGCATGTTCTAAGGAAATGCGTATGAATGATTCGGCTAAATCGCATCGTATGAGCTGATAGTGATTTAAAGCGATCTATTAATAAATAACAATATTATACTTAACAGACTAGCTTATGCCCGTGACTTCTTTCGCGTGGACTATACAAAATACCTATTTCAAACTGCTATTTTACCTCCTTAGACTAAAATTAGACTAAAATCACTTAAAAAAATCATAATTGAAGTAAATTTTGTTCAAGTAATTCCAATTTTAGCAAGCAGTCTCAGTCTCTACCAAACAATTTATGTTTATAAAGAGAAATCCCATATATCGTAAGTACCCCTAGATGACCTACATCAAAACTGTTTCAACTCAAAAGCCTTATCTTTTGATATTTTCATTTTCTGACCCCTGACTCGATTATTATCTCTATGGGAATACAATTTATTTAAAACACACAATTCATTCTAAATTCAGGACCAGAAAGTCTTCCGTAAATTATCAACAATTTTTTTTTGAGTTGAAGCAGTTTTGATTCAGGGGTGCGATATATTGTTTTAGAAAAGATCCTTTGATTAATTGTCACCTCCATACACAAATTACTCTATGACACAAGGGCGGGAAACGAATCCTACTCAGTATTTGCCCCGGCATCTATACGGGAATACGCGTCCGTGTCAATTAAATAACGTTATGTTATATTACGTCACTTCACGTGTTATATTAAAATAACGTTACAAATATTGACATTAATTAATTAATATAAACTTTTTTCGAACTTTAAATGTTTTAACATAGACCTGTGTTATTTTAATTTTGATTTTTTTATCTGTAAAGCCATAGATGAGACAATTTTTTTAAATTCTAACTTTTAAAATAGAATGTAACTTTTTAAGTTTTGCTTTTTAAAATTGGAACCTAAGTTATGTGAGAAGATTTAAATTGTGAATATTTGAGTATTTACTTGTGAAAATATTCTGTTTGGATTGAGGATTGCTTTGGTGAGTTTATTATGATATTTTATGCACGAAAAATTTTGTGTAAATCTATAACTCAGCATTACAATCGGTATTTGCGGTTCATAATAGCTACACGGAGCCTTATCATTTTTGTTTATTTATCATAATTGTTGTATTTTATATTAATTGTTGATAGCTAAGACGAGACGAATTACCTACCTACCTAGGTACTTTACCTATCGTCTTATGATTTGAAACGCATGGAAAAGGATTTTTTATCGATTACAAGTTAACCATTGACTGCGATCTCACCTGATGGTAAGTATGATGCAGATTAAGACGGAAGCGATTAGATCACACAAAAAAAAATTCACTGTGGTAATGAACTAATAATTAGTATTTTCAATAATTTTCGAAGTAAGATAACTATATCAAGTGGGGTATCATAATATGAAAGGTCTTCACTTGTGCATTCTAAAAAACAGATTTTTATTTATTTGAATTACCTATCGTGCAAAATGTCGAAACAATACAACTGTGGTACGGAACCCTCGTTGCGCGAGCCTGAGGCACTTGACCGGTTTTTTTTCGTGTTGTGTCTCACATGCCACAGTTTCTTCCATCGCTTCTTCTGCTTGAGGTGGAGGAAGCGCCGGGATAACCAAATCTTAGTTATAGGATGTGATGTGTTGCACAATTTAAGAAATAAACGATTCCTTTCTTCTTTTTTGCGTATGCGGAAATTCATCTTGTTTTACGTCATTTTTGTCAATCGTAGAGCAACTTTAGAACATCTTTTTCTCTACCTACCTACCTACTCTTTAAAAATCACTCAATCCTATCTAAAAATTAACAGGCCCACAGGACTTGAATCCAAAGACATAAAAAAATTAAAAAAGCGTGTATTTTTATTAACAAACTAACGTAAAGCACACAAATTATCACGGTCAGAAAAATCCATTCGTCCCAGTTCATTTTGTAGACCGACTGGCGCCGATTCTCTTGTCTTTCTCTTAACTAAATTTAGAGCATCTGAATCTTTTTCTTTCCAATATTGCTAACAAAGCACGGAACATGAATTTTACATTTAAAGACTCTAAATTTTAGTTCACGCTACGAATTTAAACCATAGGCTCGCGGTCTGGCAGCTAAAGTCACGAGGTTTGGCGGCTCTAAATTAAATTTAAAACTGTCAAACTATGTCTATCTTTTTCATATAACATTAGTAAGAAGAGGATGCAAATACTCTAAATTTTAGGTGTGCTCAGAATCAGCACCATTTTAATGTTGCTTTAGTTTATTCGAAAAAAGGCATCGGTAGCACCTGTTGTTTAAAAGAACCCATTCCCGAAGCAACGAAACAAGTTTTCATGGCATAAAAAACATAAAAAAATACATAGCGGCTTGATGTTTTGAATGAATGATTTTGAATATGTACTTAGTTTTCTTTGAAAACAATAGAAATTATATTGCTTTAAAAATTAATCTAAATATATAAAAAGAAAAGGTGACTAACTGACTGACTGATCTATCAACGCACAGCTCAAACTACTGGACGGATCGGGCTGAAATTTGGCATCCAGACGAAAACTAGGCCAAGATAGCCTTAAATTATTTAGTCATGGTATTTCCCACGTATATTTTAACGATACTTATACCATTTAGGACGTCTTATTTAGGAAGGTGGAAAAGCCCTTTAGAAACGACTGTAATCGTAAATATCTTATGATAAACGATATTACAAGTCTATGGAAATTATTGTATTTGCCGATTCTCGTCCACTCATAAAGTGAGTGAATTTGAATGAAAACTTGACTGAATGTAATCGTAAATTTAATGTATGTAAACACACGTCAAAGATTTCGCATTGTCCTGTCAAATAACTCACTCCATTTGCGATCAGATTTAACTTCCAGTGTATGTTTGCACAATAATTTATAGGGTTTTTAGGGCTCCGTACCTCAAAACGAAAAACGGAACCCTTATATGATCACTTTGTTGTCTGTCTGTCAGTCTATCGAGAAACCTACAGGATACCGTTGACCTAGAATCATGAAATTTGGTAGATAGGTAGGTCTTATAGCAGACATTTGGGGAAAAATTTGAAAACCGTGAATTCAGGGTTACATCACACAAAAATAATTAAATCGTGGTCATGAACTAATAATTAGTATTTTCAATTTTCGAAGTAAGATAACTGTATCGATTGGGGTTTCATATGGAAGGGTTTTACATGTGCATTCTAAAACATATTTTTATTTATTTTTATGCATCAGTTTCGGAATTATCGTGCAAAATGTCTAAAAAATACGACTGTATTACGGAACCCTCGTTGCGCGAGCCTGACTCGCACTTTGTCGGTTTTTATATTTAGATGGATTCGCTCATTCAAATCCTATTTGACTTAAATAAAATCAAATTCATTCATTCATTGACCATTCATTAGGTTCAATTACGTGCACCATAATATGTATTTTTAAGTCACTGTTGTTTGAATAAAAGATTTGTAAACGTACGATATCACATTTTTGCATCCCAAATTATTAAATGGTTGTTGATATTTCAGTCAGTGACCCCGAATAACGATGAATTGTTTTTTTATGAACTAGCTAATGTCCACGACGTTGAATGAATGAATGTATGAATAAACGAAAGGATGAATGAATGAAGGAATGAATGAATGATTTATTCTATAAAATGCAGGTACTTACAATAAGTTGAAACACGACGTTGTTGTGACGTGTTGACATCTGAATCATCATCATTATCATTATCATTATCAACCGATAGACGTCCAATGCTCAACGTACTGGTAGGCAGTGGCGTGCACAGGAGTTCAAGCTAGGGTATGCATTTAGGTATGAACTTATTACACGGCAGGTTAAAATGAAAAATAAGCATTGATTTATTACAATGAGGGTAAGCAGTGCGTTTATGCCTCTATGAGCTGCACGCCACTGCTGGTAGGTCTCCTATGTGGACTTCTACACGCCACGGTCTTGAGCCACCTGAATCTATCAGCTTCCTGCGATTCGTTTGAATATCGCCTCACCACCTAGTCTTCACGGGCTATTCCAACGCTGGGCTTTCTAGTACGAGGTTGCCATTCCAGCACCTTGGGACCCCAACGTCTATCAGTTTTTCGAACAATGTGCCTTGCCCATCGTCACTTCAGCTTTGCAACTCGTTGTGGTATGTCGATTACTATGTTTCTTCTGCGGATCTCCTCATTCCTGATTTGATCACGTAAAGAAACTCCAAGCAACTCTACATCACCTGCTGAGTGACTCTGAGCTTTCTTAGAAAGCCCATAGTTAGTACCTGCCTAACCATTCGAGGAGTGATTAGCCACCGAATCCAACTCGTTGCAACGTCCAACAAGGACAGCGTTGTCTGCATGGATTTTGGTTATTAAAAATACCTAAAGGGGCATGGGTTTATTAAAAAACTGCCATACCCCTTCCAGGTTAGCCCGCTTCGATCTTAGACTGCATCGTCACTTACCACCAGGTGAGATAACAGTCAAGAGCTAACTTGTATCTGAATTAGTAAATAAAAAACCGTGGGAACGTTTTGATTTTTCGAGATGAAAATACTCGTATATCCAATCTCACTCTTCAATCTTCTTAAACCCATGCAAAAAATCACATCGATTTGTTTGCAAAGAAAACGGATGCCGGTATACGCATAGCAGGATTTAGCATAAAAATAATAAAAAACCTATAAATTAAGTTACCTATTGTTTAAATAAATAACCGATTGTTCACAAAAGGAAATGGTAACAAAAAACAGGCCCCTTTTTCATTTGTTTATGTATCTGATATAAATAACCCTGGGTTTAACGATAAAAAACATAAAAAAACTTTTGTTTTACGCATTGTTTAAATCTCGATCACAGGCAGTTTGTCTGTCAATGATTTATCGATTTTACTGTTCGCTCGTAAAAATGCCAGGGTCTGGATCCGTACTGTAGGTAAAGTGCGTGGCCAAAAGTAAAGAAAAATTTTATATATTATAATAATATTTTAATATTTTATATATTATATGTATTTATATTTTTCATATATTATGTATATAATTATGTATGATAAGTATTATTATTGTATATAAGTTGATTTGGGTATTTATTATAAGATATTTATGTAGTTTATTAGATTCTAGTACCGTAGACCTATTCCACTTCTTGATACGCCTCACTCACAACCTTGAATGGGAAGCTGGAAGAAATCTCTGTTTAGAGATAAGCATTTCCGATGTAACTTAATTTATTATTACTTTGTAACTACAATTTTTGGTACATGAATAATAAAAATAAATAAATAAAGTAAAAGTAATCAAGGAGACTTGACATTAAAATAATAATATCTTGTTAGAGCAACCTAGGTGTATAGAAAAGCTCTGAAGTGTGATAGAGACAAAAACACAGTTTTTGTCTTTGTCATAGTTTAGCTTTTTTTGTTGGGCACGTTGTTGTTTGTGCCCAACAAACCTCTGTGATAGTAATTTTCTGTTTTAAATGTTGTATTGAAGGTGTGTAGAAGCCATTTATGGTGCATTGCTGTGTAAAAGTTGTAGCGAACGCAATGAAACATAACCTTCATACATAAGTAGGCACCTTCAAAGCCTCAATAGTTCAACCGGTATAGGAGTGGACTGAAAACCGAAAGGTCGACGGTTCAAACCCCGCCCGTTGCACTATTGTCGTACCTACTCCTAGCACAAGCCTGACGCTTAATTGGAGAGGAAAGGGGAATATTAGTCATTTAATATGGCTAATATTCTTTAAAAAAAAAAAAAAAGTATGATTTCTTTTGTTGTTTTGTCCCTTTCGGGTATACGCCTCCGCCGGTCTCTTTAGTCTGAGAATAAACATCGGTAGATTTGTAGAGCACTGTCTCGGTCGTTGAGACCGACAAAGCGTCATATGGGTATGAGTGACAGAGACAACGCTCTACAAAGATGAAATGTCATTCTAAAGGCCGATGTTCATCACTTTCGGCCGCGTACTGTACTTGTACTCCTTGGTACATAAATTGTTTCGATAACAGATAGCTATGTGAAATTTTCCACCAGTGGATACCTATTACTTAAAAGTACTGGCAGTACTGAAGTCTTACAGCCGTACTCAGAGTCGCTTAATCGTTACTTAAGTTTAGTTAAAACGAGTCAGAGCTACTTATATCTCTCACAAAAATCTGTCTCGTTTTAGCTCAATCTTAAGTACCGATTAGCTACTCTGATTACGGCGGTTAGTTATTAGCGCTTCAATTCAATTAATTTAGTGAGTAAAAATCTCACTCAATCGAATTTTTCTCAGAAGAGTGGACCATCTACTGTAGATTTAACCCACAAAAGAGGAGTAATAAGTAAATTAAAAATGGGAAGTATTTCATACAGGCAAAAAATACAGAGCGCCTGTTATCACACAAAATAATCTTTATCTTCCCATGCCGCCACGATCTACATCTTTATTTCATCTCAGGTATGTTTTATCTTGAATTTCTTTAGGGTTCCGTATAAATAATCTAAATATATGAAACTAACTGACTGACTGACTGATGCAATGCAAAGCTCAAACTAATGGACGGATCGGGCTGAAATTTGGCATGCAGATACCTATTATGACGTACAGGCATCTGCTAAGGAAGGGGTTTTGAAAATTCAACCCCCAAGGGGGTGAAATAGGGGTTTGAAATTTGTGCAGTCCACGCGGACGAAGTCGCGAGCATAAGCTAGTATTTTATAACTATAGTGTGCGACAGGTCGAGATGGCAATCCGGGTGGTGACGCCCCGCACACCCGCACAGCCCCCGTGCCCACCCGGTGTGGGATAGCGTAGGTGACGTGAGGGGGTACGGGGCGGCTCCACCGCCTCATACCGCGATTGCCATGTCGACCTGTCACGTAGGTACAGTATAGGTATTACCGCCGCCCATGAACATTTACAGCACCAGAGGAACTGCCGATGCGTTGCCGTCCTTTCAGGAATTAGCTGTTCCGCCCCTTGAATAACCCCATGTTGTAATCTAGTGGGAACATCGCCGATGGGAGTTGATTCCAGTTGATACAGTTTGCATGTGCGTGGAGAGAAGGACCTGACACAACGGACGGTCGAAGTGCACCAGACACCCAGGTGGTGGAATGAGGGCAAGAGCCAAGAGACAAAAGGAGGGTGGAATGAGGGCAAGAGCTCTTCAGACTCAGAGCACATACCTAAAACTTACAGTACGGCGGCCAAAAGTGATGAACATCGATCTTTAGAAGGAGACAGCAGATTTGTAGAGCACTGTCTTGGTCGTTAGGACCGACAAAGCGTCATATGGGTATGAGTGACAGAGACGACGCTCTACAAAGATAAAAAACCGGCCAAGTGCGAGTCAGGCTCGCGCAATGAGGGTACCGTACTACATTCGTATTTTTTCGACATTTTGCACGATAATTCAAAAACTATGATGCATAAATTAAATAAAAATCTGTTTTAGAATGTACAGGTGAGGACCTTTCATATGATACCCCACTTGATATAGTCACTCACTTCGAAAGTTGAAAATACTAATTATTAGTTCATGACCACAATTTAATTTTTTTTGTGTGATCATCAAATGTTTCATGTGATCAGAAGGAGATAGCAGATTTGTAGAGCACTGTCTTGGTCGTTAGGACCGACAAAGCGTCATATGGGTATGAGTGACAGAGACAACGCTCTACAAAGATAAAAAACCGGCCAAGTGCGAGTCAGGCTCGCGCAATGAGGGTACCGTACTACATTCGTATTTTTTCGACATTTTGCACGATAATTCAAAAACTATGATGCATAAAAATAAAAAAAAATCTGTTTTAGAATGTACAGGTGAGGACCTTTCATATGATACCCCACTTGATATAGTCACTCACTTCGAAAGTTGAAAATACTAATTATTAGTTCATGACCACAATTTAATTTTTTTTGTGTGATCATCAAATGTTTCATGTGATCAGAAGGAGATAGCAGATTTGTAGAGCACTGTCTTGGTCGTTAGGACCGACAAAGCGTCATATGGGTATGAGTGACAGAGACAACGCTCTACAAAGATAAAAAACCGGCCAAGTGCGAGTCAGGCTCGCGCAATGAGGGTACCGTACTACATTCGTATTTTTTCGACATTTTGCACGATAATTCAAAAACTATGATGCATAAAAATAAATAAAAATCTGTTTTAGAATGTACAGGTGAAGACCTTTCATATGATACTCCACTTGATATAGTCACTCACTTCGAAAGTTGAAAATACTAATTATTAGTTCATGACCACAATTTAATTTTTTTTGTGTGATCTAACCCTAAATTCACGGTTTTCAGATTTTTCCCCAAATGTCAGCTATAAGGTCTACCTACCTGACAAATTTCATGATTCTAGGTCAACGGGAAGTACCTACGGGTAGGTTTCTTGACAGACGGACAGACAGACAGACAGACAGACAACAAAGTGATCCTATAAGGGTTCCGTTTTTCCTTTTGAGGTACGGAACCCTAAAAATGACATTTTAAAGGCCGATGTTCATCACTTTTGGCCGCGTACTGTACATAATATTATATGAAACCTGAAACGTTTACTCCTTTTTTAGGCAGTTGTGTATTTTTATAAGGAACCCTAAAACCAGTAGTCAAGTTTAATAGCGCATATCTAACCGGTCGGATTCGTATCCGCGCCCATTTTACCTGCGCTGCGGTTTATTTCTATCACCGACCCATTATAATATAGTTGAGGTTCGATTTCCGACCATTTTTATACCGACCGCGATTTAAATCTGTACCCGTAGTATAAGATTTTACGTCTCACCAAACGTTGCTAGAATTCGAGAATCGAAATAAAATAACATCTGTTGTGAACACAACAACTATAAACAAATAGATCATAGACAAGGCACTGGGTCTGTGGTCTACTCTAAAGACATTGGCAGTGACAGTGATACGACATATAATGTGACAGCCTGACATTAGGCAGGAAACGGACTAACAAGCTTCAGATTCATTCAACTCGTAACGTTAACGGACTTTACATCACATCGATTTCAACACACAAGTTAATAAAGGAAAACTCAAGATTCCACAAACCCAATTGCGACAGCCAAGAAGAACGAAGGTTCAAAACTTACCAGCGCCTAGCCAACAGCCCAAGGTACAAACAACATCAAAGTAAAATGAACCTAAAGAGCATCGAATTGCTCTCAAAAATTCAATGCCACTGATTTTAATTACGCAACGTTTCCGCTTTGAGCGCTGGCTGTAGATGTGTAGACAAACTTAGCTTTAAAACAAGGCGTTTAAGATCCAGTTTACTTTAACGCGGAAGTGTTTCGACTCTCGAATTCTAGCAACGTTTGGTGAGACGTAAAATCTTATACTACGGGTACAGTTCATAATACCTTACCAAAGATATAATAAAACTCCAGATAGGCAAAGTAAAACTTGTATTCCAGAAAGTGAAGACAATTTCGTACGCTTGTGTGCGTGACACACATCTCTTATCTAAATAATAAAAGGAAAAGGTGACTGACTGACTGACTGATCTATCAACGCACAGCTCAAACTACTTGGGCGGATCGGACTGAAATTTGGCATGCAGATATCTATTATGACGTAGGCATCCGCTTAGGCCTTAGAAAGGATTTTTGAAAATTCAAACCCTAAGGGGGTGAAATAGGGGTTTGAAGTTTGTGTAGTCCACGCGGATAAAGTCGCGAGCATAAGCTAGTGTAGTATAAGAGAACTAAATTTAGGGAAGTTAAAATTATGACAGTGCATAATCAATATATTTTTGAAAATTTACTGTACGTACATAAAAACATAAATAAATTTAAAAAAAGTGACTGTCATAATATAAATAGGTACTAGAAATAAAAATAAACTTGTAATGCCCGCCTCTAGGCTCAGTAAAGTTAGCAATTCATTTGCTCGTAATTCCATACGTTTCTATAATAAGCGTCCAGAAGACATATTGGAGATGTCTCTCAACAAGTTCAAAGTTTTCATAAAACGTAAACTAATTGAAAAATCCTATTACAATGTAAAGGATTATTTAAATGATAAGCAAGCTTGGGAATGAGTTGCTTAACGACTTTGTGATAGTTCTAATAAGTTTCAATAATTTTGTAAAGTGGTGATAATAAAAAGAATACCCGGCTGAGTTTGTTGTGGGCTCTTCTCAGACCTGGGCGCGTTTGAAACCCTAGTAGCTTTAGTTTTAAGTTTGCGTAATAATTATCACCACTATATCTTACAAATCTAACACCATACCAGACCATCAATACGAGTAATTTATTACCTATTTTGAATAAATCATTTGACTTTGACTATATATAGATATCTTAGGTATAGACTACATAGATACTGGTGAGATCTAGCTTTAGCTCGACTGATTTCTCGCTAATCGTCGGCGATGGGACAAGATCAAGGAAGCATAAGACAATAACACCTTTACTTAGATTAGTTTTTTAAATTGTTAGCTCCATTTTTTTTTTACATTTATATTATATTCTAATCAATTCTAATATTAATTTAATCCGCTTCATACTGTGTATATTGTTATGGGTTGTATTTTCATTGCCTGAAATAAAATTTATTTATTTATTTATTTTATTATTATTTACAAGTGCCTAATACGAGTGATAGCTGTCGCTTATCAGTATTAATTCGTTTAATGAAAACTGATACCCAACTGTTTTGCAGAGTTGTAATTTTGACACCTGCGGTTCTGAATGTGTTTTCGATATCATGTCACGTATTCATAATTAAGCAGTGATTGAGTCGTGATAGCCTAGTGGCTAAAACGTCTGCCGTCCTATTCGGGAGGTCGGGGGTTCGATCCCGGGCACGCACCTCTAACTTTTCGGATTTAAAATGTGTAAAGGTGAAGGAAAACATTGTGAGGAAAGTGGAAACCCGCATGCCGTTGTCAAAGGTGAAGTCTACCAATCCGCACTTGGCCAGCATGGTGTACTATGACCAAAACCTTCTCATACTGAGAGGAGAGCCGTGCTCAATATTGACCCGTGCTCAATGGGTTGATGATGAAGATGATGATTATGTAGGAGACGAGATGATAACGCTATAAAAAATTAAAAGAACTGTGGTAAGCAGTGCATTTACGCCTCTATGACCTGTTAAATAGGTATAATAATATATTCTTCCTCCTTTGCCGTAGCAATAAACCCAAAACCAAACGAGATTCTTTCCCTCAATTATCTGCTAATCCTCAAAGGGGTCTGTGATAAAACCCTCCGCGAATTAACACGTACGCCATCAAATCCCCATGGCTTATACACCCATGCCTTTTAGTTAAAAAAGGTTACGAAGTTGGACATAACATTACCATACTAAATATTGATGACGTGACACATCTGTTTTTCCTTTTAATTAATCTATGACTAGCTGAGACGCCGCCGAGTTTCTTGCTGGTTCTTGATACCCAGTGGTAGATTCACTTGACGATTCATAAGCACTTTTTGGTGGTCTGAAAAAAAAATTTTTTTTTGTTGCTAAAACCATCTTCGCATTATTGCCTTTCTAATGAAACTGGTTTGGGGTACAACCCACCACCACCCATGGCCCCACCAACCTCGCGGTTATATGGGCCGAAACGCGGTAGGGCGCCCGTTCGGTACTTGCTCGGTGGCTCTTTCCCGGGGCGCCTTCTTGACTCCCTACAAGTTCTTTCCTTTCTGCTTCCTTGTCCCCATCATGTCACTCTCCCCATTCTGGGGCAGACGTCACAGATACGGGAGATTCCCGTCGCCGTTCGTGGTGTCTCCTGTTTCCCACATCCTCTCCTGTCATTGCGTATCTGGATACCTACCTAGCTCTCGCTTCCCTCCTCTGAGCTCGTCGCGTCGCTCGTCGTCACCCTCCTCGCTTCCTTCCTCTTCCTCTTGTACATCGGTTGGAAGGTTTCAAAGTGTTATACTTACGGACACACGTAGAAACATTTTGTAGGTATGTTTTATATAATAGGACTAGCTGACCCGCCCCGGCTTCGCTCGGGTGGAATTTAAAAAATTGGCGTGAGCGTAAAATTTTTAAAAATCCTGAAATAGGTACCTACTTACGTATTTTTTCTTATGTAACCGGAAACCCAAATTTCAATTTTCATGAAACTTGAAGAATGACTTGAAACTTTCATACAAACTTTTATCCCCATGGCAGTGTAATTTTCAAAAATCCGAAATCTTGAATACCAATTTTCATAGATGTAACTTTAGGTATCCACTGTAATCATGTGTAAGAACACACCCTCCCAAATTTCATGTCTCTAGGTCCAGCGGTTTAGGCTGGGCGTTGATATTGATATATAAGTCAATCAGTCAGGATTCTGAATTTTATATAATACTAGCTTATGCTCGCGACTTCGTCCGCGTGGACTACAAAAATTTCAAACCCCTATTTCACCTCCTTAGGGGTTGAATTTTCAAACATCCTTTCTTAGCGGATGCCTACGTTATAATAGCTATCTGCATGCCAAATTTCAGCCCGATCCGTCCAGTAGTTTGAGCTGTGCGTTGATAGATCAGTCAGTCAGTCAGTCAATCACCTTTTCCTTTTATATATTTAGATAGAGAACATATATAACATATATATCTTTAACATATATATGAAGAAGAAGATGCTTAAACTGTTTTTATTGATTTAAACCAATCCACAGATCACAGTTTACTCGAGCGATTAAAGTTCCCACACGAACATTTATTTCTATTGACCGCAGTACCCACCTAGCCAGTGAGTTATAAGCCGAGTCTACACTCAAGGCAGGATCGATCTAGTGGAGTGTAGAGCTAAGAATTTAGTTTAGCGCATTTCGATGAATTTATTAAACGTTCTGAAGCATAGGTGTATTTTTTTATTCATCTACATATTAATTCATTTTAACATAAGTATGTTGGGTAAAACCTTGAATAGAAAACAGAATATCACAAGGTGCATTTGTGAATCTGTCTGTGGAATTAAGAACGGAGGACCAAAATAAATTTATTTATTTTATTAGAGTGACTGCCAATGATTAAGCAATTTTTATCTATCTTTATTTCTAGCCAGTTTATTATTTATTTAGTCATTTCTTCAAGTTTCTCAGTTTTGTAAGTTTTCAACTTAGCGATTCAATTTGATAAGTTGAGTGACGCTTCCGTGAGTAAATTCGAACACGTTTAGATTATGTAATTTTTTTTACTTACGTAAGTTGTAACAAATTACGATAAGCTGCTTACAAGAGTGTTTACACTAGTAAGTCATAAGTTAGTTACGTAAGCTACTTACGTGAGTAAAACTTATGTTATCGCACTTGTAATTTGCCGCCTTAGAAACGGACGTCACGTGATCTGTTGCCTCAACATCTTGAGTCGATTGTATAAATACGGGTGGTTGATGGTTTTTAAAGCTATTCTCGTTCCGACGCGAGACTCACCAACTATTAAATGCTTTTTGTGTTTAGGTCGCCATTTTGATTGAGTGGTAGTAGTTATTGTGCCCTAATCAATTTAATATTGTAGTTAGGTTATAAAGAGTAAACCTCTCGATAAGCCTCTACGCGTGTGATCAATATCTGCGCGCAAGTTTAACAAGAGAGGACATTCAAATAATTAATCCAAAAATAGCTTATAATGCCCTGCTTTTCTGTCTGATTTTAAATTCACTTCTGGTATCCTTTTACTTACAGGTATAATCGCGGCCTAAGCTTCAACTTATTTACTTAGTCCTCTGTTTGCGCTAATTCTAAAAGAGAGAAAGAGAGTAGGACTGTAAAACGGTTGTGTGTACTACGCTTTAGGTCTCGCCTGACGTCACCGAAGGAAACGGACGTGCATCCAATGCCTGTGGATACTTTGCTCCCAGTATAGCCTTTGGCGTTCGGTGTAAAGGATACGTTCGAGCATTTCAGTTATTTATATTGAGTACCAACCTACTAAGCGAAAATGTTTTGATCAAAGGTAACTGTCGAGTTTCTTGTCGGTTTTTAGGGTTCCGTACCTCAAAAGGAAAAACGGAACCCATAAAGGATCACTTTGTTGTCTGTCTGTCTGTCGGTCTGTCAGTCGGTCTGTCAAGAAACCTACAGGGTACTTCCCGTTGACTTAGAATCATGAAATTTGGCAGGTAGATAGATCTTATAGCAGACATTAGGGGAAAAATCTGAAAACCCCGAATTTGTGTAAACTTCGCAAATAATAAATTAAAAAGTGTTCATGAACAAACATTGCTATTTTCAACTTTCAAAGTAAGATTACTATACCTAGTGGGGTATCATCTGAAACAAATTTTTATTTATTTTTATGCATAATAGTTTTTAATATATCATGCAAAATATTAGTAGTACGGAAACCTCGGTGCGCGAGTCTGACTCGCACTTGGCCAGTTTTTCTCAGTAAAACTTCTCTGTTTTGCTGAACCGGTGCGGTAGTAGAGTCTGGACATATCCTAGACCTAGACCTAGTGGCACCAGTCATTCTAAGTGACCGCCATCATTTAAGCCGCGTTTTTGCGGGTCGAATGGCTGGTCTTCTAACTGTAGGCTTACTACAAGAGTAGACTATTATACATCTCACCGACGTTGATAATATTCGAGCGTCCAAACACTTGCACGTTAAAGTTAAATGGACCTAACCGAGTTGTGAGATTAAAATCGGTGGTAAGTTTTTTACTCATCTGGGTCCATTTTTTTTTTAAAGAATATTAGCCATGTTAAATGACTAATATTCCCTAGACTAATATAATAGTCAAGCTTGTGGTAGGAGTAGGTACGACAATAGTGCAACGGGCGGGGTTTGAACCGTCGACCTTTCGGTTTTCAGTCCACTCCTTTACCCGCTGAGCTATTGAGGCTCTAATACAATCTGACATTATTTTGTTTTGAAGCTCGAATTCTTTCAACGTTTTGGTAAGATATAAAATCTCATACTATTTTCGGCTGCTAGAAACACACTCGTACATCAAGACTTGGTAAGTCACTGCCTACATTAATTCACCACAGCCTATCAAGGTATTTATTAAGCGGCAGTTTATTTACTAAACTTGCGGGTTGGCAGGTAGCTCTAGTGCTCCATTAAGACGTTTAGGCTTCCTTAAGGACGTAAGCATGTAATAAATTACAGTTTAAACATTTTAGCGCTCATTTTACTAGATTATACTGCACTTTGTACTGTTATTTATACTGTGGTACTGCAGTGGCGTGCACAGGGTTTGAATCCAGGGTAGGCACTTATTAAGTAGGAGCCTGTTCACTGGCAGGTCATTGAAAAATATGCATTGAGCTATTACAACTGGGGTAAGCAGTGCATTTATGCCTCTATGACCTGCACGCCACTGTGTGGTAGGTACTAAAGCGGTGGTTACAGACATCTACCTCCTATTGGGGTGTCTGGAGTTGGATCCCGGGTATGCACCTTTTTTTTTTTACCTCTAGCTTTCCGGAGGTAATAATATTATGTGCGTTCAATCAATGGTGAAGGAGTGGTATAGTACGGCCTAAATCGTTCTCATTCTGAGAGGCCAGGTCTCAGTAGTGAGTGAGTAAATTATTTTTTGTGATTTTGGTTTATCATAAAGTAGAGGATTTTTTCCAATTTTTTTTTTCTGTAGCAAGACTGGGCCCAAAACTAGGTAGTCTCCTTTATAAGTCTATAGCTAGAGGTATCTATTGGATACAATTTACAATTTATAAGAAGTGGGTGAAAAATAAGATCATAGATTGCATTACATCGTGTATCGTTACAAAGTTACAGGAATCTAACAATGTAAAGCTTGTACCTACTCAGTAGGAAATATTATTCTTGAATTCTTTGAAAAACCATGTCAATCTGTCCTCATACCTACATTAGGATCGAATGCGGTAAGTTGATTCCCAGTTCTACGAATAGATTTTATTTGTTTGCGTGTCATTCTGTGTACCTACAGTCATCATCATCATGATCAACCCATCACCGGCTCACTACAGAGCGCGGGTCTCCTCTCAGAGTGAGAAGGGTTTTGGCCATAGTCTACCACGCTGGCCATGTGCGGATTGGTAGACTTCACATACCTTTGCGAACATTATGGAGAACTCTCAGGCATGCAGATTTCCTCACGATGTTTTCCTTCACCGTTAAAGCAAGTGATATTTTAATTAATTAAAACGCACATAATTCCGAAAAGTTAGAGGTGCGTGCCCGGGATCGAACCCCCGACCTCCGATTAGAAGGCGGACGTCCTAACCACTAGGCTATCACAGCTTCCTAACCACTAGGTTATCACTGCTTCTATACGGCTTTGTAGAGCGTTGTCTCTGTCACTCATACCTATATTTTCTTTTTTAATAAAAATGGCGAGCAAACATGCTGACGGGTCACCTGATGTTAAGTGATTACCGCCGCCTTTGAACATTTGCAGTACCTATATTACGTTTTGTCGGTCTCAACGACAGAGACATTGCTCTACAACTCCGCTATCTCCATCTAAAGGTCGATGTATGTACATTATTTTTCCGCGTCTCCTAAATACGGAATCCTAAAAATCATGTCAATTGTCTCCTCATAACTATCGAATGCAGTAAGTTGATTCCCAGTTCTGCGTATAGAATTTATTTCCAGTACAAATCATAATGATAACGTGTTCAAAGGCTATTTCCAGGCACGGCGGTAATATTAGCTGGGTCTAGTTACCGATCACCATGTTCCGTGAACGTTAGGTGCGGTTACAATTACTGTTATGGTATTGTTTGCGTGTCATTCTGTGTTGACGACCTCCCTGGCGCAGTGGTAAGTACTGTGGTCTTATCAGTGGAAGCTCCCGGGCTCGATTCCTGGCAGGGATTTGGCATGTTATCTGGTATGTGGTGGGAGGCTTCGGCCGTGGCCTGCTACCGGCAAAGCCGTGCCGCAAAGCAATTTAGCGTTTCGGTTCGATGTTGTGTAGAAACCAAAGGGGCATGGGTTTATAGAAAATTGCCATACCCCTTCCAGGTTAGCACGCTTCCATTTTAGACTGCATCGTCACTTACCACCAGGTGAAATTGCAGTCAAGGGCTTGTTTTTATCTGAGAAACCGACTACCATGTTCCCAGTGGCGTGCACAGGAGTTCAAGCCAGGGTATGCATTTAGGTATGAACTTATTTTACGGCAGCTTAAAATGAAAAATAAGCATTGACTTATTACAATGAGGATAAGCAGTGCGTTTATGCCTCTATGCGCTGCACGCCACTGCATGTTCCATGGACAACCACGTTAGGTTTGGTTACAATTATCTACTGTTATGGTAACGCTATGTTTGTTTGCGTGTCATTCTGTGTATCTACTTCACTTCACTTTGAAAATATCAACAACTAGATGATGCCCGCGACTTCGTCCGCGTGGATTTAGGTTTTTAAAAATCCCAAAAGACCTCTTTGATTTAAAATATAAAATGGGATAAAAAGTAGCCTATGTCCTTTCCCGGGGTGTAAGCTAACTATATACTATATTTCATCAAAATCGGTTAAACTGTTGGGCAGTGAAAACCTAACCTATGATGTTCTCTCACTTTTTTCGAGCTTCCTTTGCTAAGTTTTTCTAGAAAGGCCCGATTATTTCTTTTAAATCAAAAACACCTTTTGACGACCTCCCTGGCGCAGTGGTGAGCGCTGTGGTCTTAATAGTGGGAGGTCCCGGGTTCGATTCCTGGCAGGGGTTTGGAATTTTATAATTTCTAAATTTCTGATCTGGTCTGGTGGGAGGCTTCGGCCGTGGCTAGTTACCACCCTACCGGCAAAGCCGTGCCGCCAAGCGATTTAGCGTTCCGGTACGATGCCGTGTAGAAACCGAAGGGGTATGGGTTTAATAAAAACTGCCATACCCCTTCCAGGTTAGCCCGCTATCATCTTAGACTGCATCATCACTTACCACCAGGTGAGATTGCAGTCAAGGGCTAACTTGTATCTGAAAAAAAAAAAAAAAAAAGTCAAAATACTGTAGATATCTGTACCTACCTAAATGATATTTAATACCTAGGTAATTTTGCACCGTTTAAGATAAATACTTAAAAAAGGCGTGGTAAAGAAATTTTGAGATAAGTACTCTTGAACTTTTCAGGTACAAAATTACACTCATTAGACAAATTTTAAAAATAACAATTTTGAAACTGCTAATGAATGTTTTAAAGTTGACTAATAAGTAAGTAGGTAGGTACACCTTATTTTTGGTAATTTAGGTAAGTATTTTTAAGAAGACAAATATTTTCCGGGAACGATGACCTTGTACTTTGTTGCGCAGGTTGCACATATACATGGCATAATATTGTAAATTGCAATATTTGAAAAGAGCAGCCGCCGAATTTCTTATTGTTTCTTCTTTGTAGGAAGGGCGTTCAGAGCCAGTAGTATATTCAGTGACGATTCAGAAGCAAAAGTTTATTTGAATAAAAAATCTTTCTAGCAATTTCTATTTCTAGCTGAACCGTTTCGGCTTCGCTCGGGTGGAGTTTAGAAAATTGAGGGGGAGGTTGAATTAAATTTTTCTCTCCGTAAGAACCTTCCTCGTACTTCAAGGAATATTACAAAAAAATAATTAGCGAAATCGGTTCAGCGGTTCTCGAGATTTGCGATGAGCATTTAGTGATTAATTTTTATACCTATTATAATATAGCTATAGATTATAGATATCTAATTCATCGATACTAAGTAAGTATTTTATCTACATGAATAATAATAATTGTTATTATGTCCGTGTGTACCTATTTAAAGCATTCTACACTACAAATTAAACAGCTCGAAGCTTCGTTCCAATACCTAATTGATAAGTTCATCTCACACACCATAGTTTATTGAACTCCTACGAACAGCTTCCCATCCCGTACCCAGTTTACAAAGACCTCTCATTTCTACATAAATGTACAAACATCGGGTATATTGAAACTGGTTGCTTTGACAAGTTAACCAGTTTAAAAAGAACTCTAACTGTATAGGAATTCTAGTAATGGATAGGTCTAGTTGTTTAGGGCGGAAAGAAAACCACTTTTTGTGGTCCGTTTTCTAATGTCATGTGGTTTGTGGTCTATGCCTATACATTGGCATACCTATAAATATGGAAGTTGATGTTATAGAAATATTTGAGTTCCAGTACTTTACTGCGTAGGTAGAGACTGATATGGGGTAGCCATATTATACTATCATAAAGGTCCAAACGCATTTGCGCCGCGCAGTGCGACGCGACGCGCCTTGCAGTTGCTTGCTGCGTCGCTCAAGAGCGGTTTGCTCCATATAATATACAAACTCATATAAAATATATTTGCCGTAAATAAATACTACTAAATTAAAATAAATCTTCCCAACGAGTCACACCCAGAGTAACAGTGTGACTCGATGGGAATTACAATGGATAAAAAGTTGCAACTAGTTAATAGTGTGACGATGGGAGAAAAATTTCGATGAGCTCCCAACGAGTAACACTGTGACACGATTCAGTGTGACTCGTTGGGAACCCATCATAGTTTTCTAAATATATAAAAGGAAAAACTGACTGACTGACTGACTGATCTATCAACGCACAGCTCAAACTACTGGACGGATCGGGCTGAAATTTGGCATGCAGATAGCTATTATGACGTAGGCATCCGCTAAGACAGGATTCTTGAAAATTCAACCTCTAAGGGGGTGAAATAGGGGTTTGAAATTTGTAAGCTAGTGAAGAATAAACATTAAGCTATTTCTACGGGGTAAGCAGTGTTTTTATGCTTCTAAGACCTGCACACGTTCATCTGCGTACTATGGGAATTAAGAAATGAGAAATTATGATCATGCCAGAGTTGAGAGTACGCTTTAAACAAAATTAGTTACCAGAAAGTGCATGCTACAATTAATTAGTTTTTAATTACAAAGTAACACTCATTAACGTGGAGTTTATTTTGAAAACATCACTTAAATACTCGTAAAGAAATGGGCAATTAGGCGGTGATAGCCTAATGGTTAAAACTTCGTCCGCCTCCTAGTCGGGAGAACCGGATTCGATCCCGAGCACGCACTTTTTTTATTTTTATTATTATCTTTATAATACCACACAGGCACACACGCACACAAAACAGGTTTCAGCTATAAATGGTCCAAAAAAAAAAAGGTTTAAAATTTGGAGTCACATGTACCTACGTTTTAAGTAATTCTCATCATCATCACCAGCCCACTATTGAGCACGGTTCTTCTCTTAGAATAAGTTTTAGATAAAAGTCCACTACGCCCGATTATGTGCGAATTGGCAGATCTCTCTCCTCACACACCTTTGACTTTGGGAATAAGCAGGTGATATTTAATTGGGTACTTAAAACTCATATAATTCGGAAAAGCTAGAGGTGCGTGCCCGGGATCGAACCCCTGACCTCCGATCAGGAGGCGGATCAGAAGAATCAGGAAGAAACTCGGCGGTTACGCCGAGTTTCTTTCTGATTCTTCTCGGTAGGAAAGGCATTTCGAACCAGTGGTAGATGCATCCGACGATTCGAAAGCACTTTTGACCTAGAATTATGAAATTTGGCAGGTAGGTAGATCTTATAGCTGACATTTGGGGAAAAATCTGAAAACCGTGAATTTAAGGTTAGATCACACAAAAAAAATTAAATTGTGGTCATGAACTAATAATTAGTATTTTCAACTTTCGAAGTGAGTGACTATATCAAGTGGGGTATCATATGAAAGGTCTTCACCTGTACATTCTAAAACAGATTTTTATTTATTTTTATGCATCATAGTTTTTGAATTATCGTGCAAAATGTCGAAAGAATACGACTGTAGTACGGAACCCTCATTGCGCGAGCCTGACTCGCACTTGGCCGGTTTTTTTTAAATTCATTATAGGCAAACGCTTGACCACAATCACACCACATGGAAAGTGATGATGTGGCCTATGATGGGACGCGTTTACCTAGAAGATGCCTATTCAATCTTGTTTTAAAGATACCCGGGTTGTAATTGTTAGGAAACACTTATCGTGGAAGAGTATTCCAAACCTTAGCCATGCGTATGCAAAACGTTTTGTGCGTGTAGATGGGATGTCGACGACGCAAGGATGGCAACTCGCCCGACGCGACGTCTTGCGGTTCGGTGGTAAATAAAATAATACTATGTGATTAATAAATACTTACCTATATCGATCTATTGATAAGCTGTGATAGCCTAGTATTTAAAAAAAAATCTTTTTTATTCAAGTAAACTTTCACAAGTGCTTTTGAATCGTCAACTAGTTTAATTTACCACTGATTTGGAATACCGTTCCAATACCGAGAAGAACCAGCAAGAAAATCGGCGGTTGCTTTCTTTAGTGTAATTCGACTCTACCTGTGGAAGGAAGTTAGTATATGTATAGTAGCGAAATACCACTCACTCACTGACTGACTAATCACGAAATCTCAGAAACTATAAATCCTAGTAGGTACAAACTTGATTGGAAGATAGGTTCTTTCTAGGAGGTAGGTGTCAGCTACGTTGATAGATCAGTCAGCTTTACCTTTTATATATTACTAGCTGATCCCCGCGGCTTCGCCCGCGTGTATATACATATATAATATAGCCTATGTCACTCAGGAACAATGTAGCTTTCCATTGTTGAAAGAATTTTCAAAATCGGTTCAGTAGTTCCAGAGATTACCCCCTACAAACAAACTTAACGAAATTACCTCTTTATAATATTAGTATAGATTACATAGGTGTTAGTCCTAATGTTTGTATTAAAAATAATATTTTCTAAAAGCTCGACCCTTTTTCACGAATTTTATTCGACAACTAGCTTACGCCCGCGACTTCGTCCGCGTGGACTACACAAATTTTAAACCCCTATTTTATACCCTAGGGTTGATCATATTAACAGTTTAACATAATATTATGAGCTTAATAAAATATATCATACTGCTTATTGCAAAAATATTAACTACAAAACTACTTTATAGACACTTCAAAACTGACAGACTTTCATACAAACTTCAAACCCCTATTTTACCCCTTCAGGGAATGAATTTTGAAGAATCCTTTCTTAGCGGACGCCTACGTTACAATAGCTATCTGCATGCCGAATTTCAGCGCGATCCGTCCAGTAGTTTGAGCTGTGCGTTGATTGATCAGTTAGTCAGTCAGTCGGTCAGTCACCTTTTCTTTTTATATGATATATAGATAGTATTCGACAATAGAAATGTTGGACAGGGTTCGCCATTTTCAAAATATCTCTGTAAAATGGTGAAGCCTTTTCCCTCACATGGGTTCCACCTTTTTAATTAAAAAAGAAATGCCGAACTCCCGTTGATTGCGGACACTGAAAGGCCAATTAATTTATTAGAGTGCTTTTATTATATTTTTTAGTACCTCGTCACACAGACGGGCGTGGGTTCGAGACCCGGCGCGTCCTCAACTTTCCATTTAATTATAATTTGCACTAGATTGTAGCATGGTTTCGCTTGCGTGAAATTTGTATTGAACAAATACGGTTCCGTACCTCAAAAAGAATAGTTACCCTTATAGGATCTCTTCGCTGTCTGTCTGTCAGTCTGTCGTGTCTATAGCGTACATCGCGTTGACGTAGAATCGTGAAATTTGGCAGGTAGTAATGTCATAGTACAGCATAAGTAAAGGGAAAAATCCGAAAACTGTGAATTTGTGGTTATATCATTGAAAAAAAATGTGTTCAAGAACAAATAATTAGTATTTTCAATTTTTAAAGTAAGTTAACTATAGTTTTCTTACTTTGAAAATTGACCCCCATTATTTATAATACTTCATTTGGTACATAAAATGGGGTATCATAAACAAATAAATAAATAATCGTTTATTTGTAAGGACGTTGGTACAAAAAAGATGGAAGTATACAATATAAAAGGACTTTACCTGTATATTCTAATTTTTTTTTGATTTTTACTTATATATACAGATTTTTATTTATAGTGAAAAATGTTGAAAAAAATACGTTCTCCCCTTATCTCGTTTACCAATATTCTTACCGTTTTACTTCTTCTGTTACAGAACCCTCAGTGCGCGAGTCTGACTCGCACTTGGCCGGTTTAGAACAAGTCAACACTACGCCACTATAACTAGCTTATTTAATTACATCATTATAGCTACCGGTCAATTAAAAGAAATGAGCCCTAAAACGACATGACCAATTCATGTCCACGTTTTATCGCACCAATTAAAACTTCTTATCGATACCTAATCATCACCATCGATAGTAAAATCTTTATGCTAACATGTTAAGGGGAATTATCACCATCTTCATATTTAAACTTTTTTTTTTTTTTTAAGAATATTAGCCATATTAAATGACTAATATTCCCCTTTCCTCTCCAATTAAGCGTCAGGCTTGTGCTAGGAGTAGGTACGACAATAGTGCAACGGGCTAGATTTGAACCGTCGACCTTTCGGTTTTCAGTCCACTCCTATACCGGTTGAGCTATTGAGGCTCAAACTTATTTATACTTCACTACATAGGTACTTATACTTCACTACTTTCAAAACCAAGTTTGAATTAGGTACTAGATGAGAAATCTAAATCTATATATATAAAAGGAAAAGGTGACTGACTGACTGACTGACTGAATGACTGACTGACTGACTGACTGACCAATCTATCAACGCACAGCTCAAACTACTGGACGGATCGGGCTGAAATTTGGCATGCAGATAGCTATTATGACGTAGGCATCCGCTAAGAAAGGATTTTTGAAAATTCAACTCCTAAGGGGGTGAAATAGGGTTTTGAAATTTTGTAGTCCACGCGGACGAAGTCGCGAGCATAAGCTAGTTTATATTAAAGGAAAAGGTGACTGACTGACTGATCTATCAACGCACAGCTCAAGCTATTGGACGGATCGGGCTGAAATTTAGCATGCAGATAGCTATTATGACGTAGGCATCCACTAAGAAAGGATTTTAGAAAATTCAATACCTAAGGTGGTGAAATAGGGCTTTAAATTTTTTGTGTAGTCCAGGCGGACGAAGCCGAGAGCATAAGCTAGAATTATATAAAAAGAAAAAGATTGACTGATCTATCAAAGCACAGCTCATACTACTGGACGGATCGGGCTGAAATTTGGCATGCAGATAGCTATTATGACGTAGGCATCCACTAAGAAAGGATTTTTGAAAATTATCTTGGTAAAAGTATGGCTTGACCGTTTAATGTTCATGGAATTTTTATCTGATACAACATTTAAGCCCATAAGGAATATTTTGTGCGACAATCACGAAATGGCCACACAATACAATTTGTAGGGTTGATGCCTAGGGTTGACCCAAGATGTAGGGTTTGTAGAATCAGTGCTTATAAGTACAGTTTATTTGTTATTTATAGTTATAAATGTGATACAGTCAGGAGCACATGAGCTATATACTTTGACTTAGGACAAGTCCCATGGGCTATATGAAAGTCCGTCATTTTTCAAGTCTATGATATGTGATGATATGATATGATGTGTGATCTATGATGATATTTGGGTTTTCGGTCACAAATGAAGAAAACAGTTTTCAGGATTCTTGGAAATTCAACCCCCATCTCGATTTTCTAAATTCCACCCGAGCGAAGCCGGGGCGGCTCAGCTAGTTATAATATAGAAGTCTTTACAGGATCTATTAATTTATATTTTACAAGATAACGCAATTTAGTCTTACAGAAAAGCTCTAGCAATTTCGTAGAAACTTTCAAAGCAGCTTAATTTAATGAATAATGAATAGAAGTCGATAAAGGGTTCTAAGAAGAAAACCTACCTACTTATATAAGTTAAGAGAATTATTTTCAATGAAAATAGTTTAGTGAAACACTAACATTTAATGACTCGTGCAACTCTAGTCATTAACACTAACATGTAATGACTCTAATGACTCTAGTCATACACACTAACATTAATTAATGACTCTAATGACCTTTAGCAACTTTAGTCATTAACACTAACAACTCTAGTCATTAACACTAAAATTTAATGACTCTTATGACTCTCTCTCTAGTCATTAACACTAACATTTAATGACTCTAATGACTCTTGCAACTCTAGTCTTCAACACTTACATTTAATGACTGTAATGACTCTAGCAACTCTAGTCTTTCACACTAACATTTAATGACTGTAATGACTCTAGTCATTAAGTTATTTTGTCAAAAATATAATTAGTCTACTCGACTCAAAACAGGGTGCCAACGGGACCCTATCACTAAGGCTGAGATCTATAGAGCGTACTTTGAGTTTGCTCAGACTTAAGATTGAGTTAAAATGAGACAGATTTATGTGAAAGAGCTCTGTCTCGTTTTAACTCTGTCAAGTCTAAGCTAAGTCAGAGTGCGCTCTATAGATCTCGCCCTGTTACTCCGCTGTCCGTCCATACGTCTGTCGCAAGTTTATTTTTTAAAAATTTAACTTGGGCGATAACTCACGTTGTATACACTACAGTATACATACGTTGTATACATACTGGAGTATATACAACACTTCTTCAGTCTAAGAATTCTTAAGTCTTCTACAATCTAAGAAAATCTTAAGGAAAACCTTTATCAGGTATTACTATTAAAACGTAATCTATAGAACGCGCGAATAATTTTAAATGATAATATTCGATAGGTACGGGCTTACAAAGAATAACTGTGTAACCATGCTTGGAACGGATCCAGAACGTAAAACAGAATCGTCCCTTTGCCAAACTGAATTGAGTTTTAATACAATTGTATAGGGTCTCATTTGAATATTGAAAGTCTAAGTCCAATTTCAAGTTACGAATTAAGTTCTTTGACATCGCAAATCTTTGTAGTCAGATAATTTCGGCCTTTCTTTTGCTTGTTCTAAAGTAGTAATTGAATTTGGCGCTCGCTACGTTTTTCGACTAGAAAATAAGATTTTGTGGGCAAAGAAAATATTTCTTTTTGAAGTGAAAACTCCTTTAGGAGCGTTAGGCGATTTTGGGATGGGTAAACACTTCAAGATCGCGTCACCGACATTGCTAGTGCATTGTCGGTGCACTAGCAATTTATCAATTGCATTGATAGTGCTCTGAGTGCTATTAGATGTAAAAACTAAACAGTTCGAAATGTTTTTTTTAATTCTAGGCAAGCGCGCTCCATCTTAGGCTGCATCATCACTTGCCACCAGGTCTGATTGCAGCCAAGCGCTAGTTTTTAACGGATGGGCCGTGAAAAGCTAGCACACAGACAAATAGACACACTTTCACTCTAATCTAACTGACTGATTGATTGACTGACTGCCTGATTGATCTATCAACACACAGCTCAAACTACTGGACGGATCAGCCTGTAATTCGGCATGCAGATAGCTATTATGACATAGGCATAAGAAAGGATTTTTGAAAAATTCAACCCCTAAGAGGCTAAAATAGGTATTAGAAATTCGTGTAGTTCACGCAGATGAAGTCGCGGGGATAAGCTAGTTTATAATATTAGTATACTAGCTGATGCCCGCGACTTCGTCCACGTGGAATTAGGTTTTTAAAAATCCCGTAGGAACTCTTTGATTTTCCGGGATAAAAAGTAGCCTATGGCACTCTCCAGGTCTTTATCTATACCCATGCAAAAAATCACGTCAATCCGTTGCACCGTTGCGACGTGATTGAAGGACAAACCAACAATCAAATAAACCAACAAACAAACACACTTTCGCATTTATAATAAGGGTACCTAGTGATGTATTTCCTTTCCTTTGTTTAGGGTATAGTTTCGTTAGCCATTAGAGATTAATTCAACGCTTTTTGCACTCTGGATGTGCTTAAATAAATTAAACGCAGTAGTTGAAATGTACTGTTTCCATACATATTCATGGGAGGAAGAGTTCAATTATTATATTACAGAATTTGCATACGAATGTAATGAAACCAAAGACTATTTTAACGTTGTATTAGAGATAGATATGACAACGTTACACGTCATAAAAGAGCTATTTGTCTACTTTTCACTCTAGCATCAATGGCATAATTTAATATCGGAATTATTATAGAACGCTCTTATTGTATTTTTCTTGTCTAAACAATAATCTAAATAATAATAATTTTGTTAACAATAAAGTTGTTTAAATAAATAAATAATCGTAAATCCAGGATTTCCGCCATTGAAAATATGTCACGTCTTTGATATTTCACCTGTGGGGATAATAATTACTTACTCACTAATATGAGTGTCTTGTGTTCTTACTATAATATTTTTAGCTTGTATTGTATTGTTCTATCCTGTATTTATTAACACAGTGCAAAGAAAGAAAGAAAAAGAAAAACGTTTTTTCTTAAATTGTGCCACACATTAATCTTATAACATCTAAGGAGTTGGTTATTCCGGCGCTTCGTCCACTTGAGCACTAAGCAAGATGTAACACTGTATTTTTTTTTAATTTGAATGACGGCTATTTTGAAATTCGACATCTTGGGTCTTTATTATTTGTTGTTATAGCAGCAGCAATAGAAATTGAAAACAGCCCGCTGACAGACAGACGGACGGACATAGGAGACTTAGTAATAGGGTCCCGTTGGCGTATTTTGGGAATGGAACTTTAAATCTTATATAAATGAATATAAATCGCTGAAATGTACGTTCGAGCATAACTTCCGAACGACTGCACCAAATTGGTTATTTTTTTCGTGTTGAAGGTTTGTATAAAAGATTTTTTGAAAAATCTACGGGAAAATATAGTTCCCGCGGGACGCGGACGATTTTGTGGGCAACAGCTAAATGTATATAAATATTAAGTATATCAATATTATTATGTCAGATGTAAAATAAATAAATAATAATAGCCGCTCTATTTCTTTAATTAAATCTCTTTGACGGAAACGCTATGAGCATTTCCACCGGGGAGTCATAATACCAGCTGCGCAATAATTTTAGGAAAATGCATAAGTATAATAATATGATTTTTGGGTTCCGTATCGCTAAAGCAAAAGGAACCCCCTTACATGATCACTTTATTGTCTGTCTCTTTGTCCGTCTGTCAAGAAAACCTATAGGATACTTCTCGTTGGATTTAGGTTTTTCTAATTTATTTCATCTCCAGAATTAAGGCACATAAGGTAGGTAACATTTGCACATCTTCACGAGGGAATCGTATTTATTTAACCTCTACTACTATATACGGGATATATAATGTTTCACACGGGCTTAACTACTAGTGGTAAAAAGTTAAACCATTGTTTTCTTGAGCTTGTAGTATTATGAACTTGTGTCTGAACTCGTTATCGTTTACCGTTACTGATGTTTATAAGGAAAATTGTCCTCATTGTTATAAAGAGAGAGCCAGCGTGTGACCTTCGATTTTGAAGCTATTTTGTTGCTACAATAGAATATATGATATTCCTTTTGATCCGGTAAATATAAAGCAAATGAGTACCGGTACTGTGACCCTGCGCTACTTGGACGGAAGTCCTCCCTGCTCAAAGCGATGCAGCAGAAACTGCCGTCTTTGCAACGGAGCCGAATTATTTATTAGTGTGTTCATTCTACGGCACGGAACCGGACGGGTTTATGTATTTTACAATTTATAACCGGGCCGTATGTCTTGGAGTGTATTGATTTAGTGGTTGGTTGCTTGGATTTAAGATAACGGACTAACGGTTTTAGATTTTATTCAAGTATAAATAAATATAGGAAATATTTGAATTTCTTTGCACGTGCCTTAGACGGCCCATGTCAGGATACCATTTCAAAGCCTAATTTGGACTCCTGCTAGACAGTGGCATATCTACCTAGGGGCTAGGCGGGAAAGTGCCCCGGGGCCCTCAAGCTCAGGAGGCCCTCGAATCCTCACAAGAAAATCTCGATCGAACTGAACTTTTGAAAATTTCTCTCATTTTCAAAATAAATATGACAGGTTGCAACCCGACTTTAATCATGGCAACTCAGTTGAGAGAATTTCGAAAGTTATACCTAGGGGATTCCCCTAAATTCTTCCTGTGGGTTGGTAGTGTTGTCAATTTGACGGATCCTGTGCCAATACCTACCAAGTATTAATTGTAATTTATGTTGTTATGTTTAATATTTTAATTTACTTCCCTGCAGTGCACGAAAAAGAGCTGATTATAAAGTAGCTTAGCATTTTTAAAGTTTTTGTATATTTAATATTTTTACTTGATAAAACCTAACCAGTTTAGTTAGCAGTGAGGCCCCATTTTTAGATTTGCCCCAGGGCCCTTGGTTACCTAGCTACGCCACTGCTGCTAAATAAGGTGAAGACTCGCTTGTTACTTTTTTAAATTCTTGTCCCAAGCTGGTCACTATCGTGAATTGTGCTATCTTGTAGCTACAATAGAATATATTATATTGCTTTTGATCCGGTTAATATAAAGCAAATGAATTCCGGTACTGTGACCCGGCGCTACTTGGATAGACGGAAGTCCTCCCTGCTCAAAGCGATGCAGCAGAAACTGCCGTCTTAGCAACGGAGCCGAATTATTTATTAGTGTGTTCATTCTACGGCACGGAACCGGACGGGTTTATGTATTTTACAATTTATAACCGGGCCGTATTTCTTGGAGTGTATTGATTTAGTGGTTGCTTGCTAGGATTTAAGATAACGGACTACCGGTTTTAGATTTTATTCAAGTATAAATAAATATAGGAAATATTTGAATTTCTTTGCACGTGCCTTAGACGGCCCATGTCAGGATACCATTTCAAAGCCTAATTTGGACGCCTGCTAGATTAGACGAAGACTTGCTTGTTACTTTTTTAAATTCTTGTCCCAAGCTGGATAACAGTCGTGAACTGTGCTATCTTGTAGCTACAATAGAATATATTATATTGCTTTTGATCCGGTTAATATAAAGCAAATGAATTCCGGCAGTATGAGCCGGCGCTACTTGGATAAACGGAAGTCCTCCCCGCTCAAAGCGATGCAGTAGAAACTGCCGTCTTTGCAACAGAGCCGAATTATTTATTAGTGTGTTCATTCTACGGCACGGAACCGGACGGGTTTATGTATTTTCCAATTTATAACCGGGCCGTATTTCTTGGAGTGTATTGATTTAGTGGTTGCTTGCTAGGATTTAAGATAACGGACTACCGGTTTTAGATTTGATTCAAATAAATAAATATACTTAGATAATATTTGAATAGTCTACCAATCCGCACATGGCCAGCGTGGTAGACTATGGCCAAAACCCTTCTCACTCTGAGAGGAGACCCGTGCTCTGTAGTGAGCCGGCGATGGGTTCGCTACAGAGCACGGCCGTAAACGTAACGTAAAGCCTCCGACCTCCGATTGGAAGGCGGACGTCCTAACCACTAGGCTACCACAGCTTTAAATAATGATAAAACCCGCTAAATTGTCGCCTTTATGATATATTTCCGTCGGCGATGTTGAATTGGAGTAATTATTCACAGCGACCGCCATGATGATCGCCTGCGGCTTTATTTTTGCGGTATAATTTAATATCTGCGCATGTGTACACTAAAATATTGTAACGCATATATTTAACGACCTTTTTGTGGTTTGTGGCTACGGAAACAAGAGGTCCTAGTAACAACGCAATAGATAGCGTTGTAGAGGCATGCAATGACCTAAGAGCCAGCGCGTGCCAGACCTTCCTTATTTTATAAAAGCTGAACGTTTCTCTATTTTCCTCAACACATATTTTACGACCTTTTTGTGGTTTGTGGCTACGGAAACAAGAGGTCCTAGTAACGCAATAGATAGAGTTGTAGAGGCATGCAATGACCTAAGAGCCAGCGCGTGCCAGACCTTCCTTATTTTATAAAAGCTGAAAGTTTCTCTATTTTCCTCAACACTGGTAGGAACGTTTGTTTGGATCATGGTGGCTTTGAGAGATATCAGGTAATAAAAGTGTTAAAAAATCTTACGTCTAATTATATTCTTTTATATTGGTTCGGATCTCTGAAAAACCTATGATAGATGAAATTCTAAGTTCAATTGTGCTAAAAAGTGATTTTCGCCAAAATTGTAGTTTACCGTTTGTTGGTTGCGAACATAGATTCATTCGTTAATGTGGGTATAGTTCTTGCATTTCTTGAGGGCGCGTGGTTCATGCTTGTGTTTAAGTCGTATCGGTATAAAGTAACGGAATTAAATGTGTGCGTTAGCGAGCGCTTGCTCGTGACTGATTGGTCCGACATGCACCCACACTTGCGCAATGTCCGTGTATACGACGTAACCATAAGTAAAGTTCTGTAAAAACTGTAAAACTGTAACTGAGAACTAACTGTAATTAATGAATAAGAAATAAATGTAATCTAATTTTTTTTTGTTTCAGATGAAAAAAGAAATACAATTGAAGAAAAAACTTAAATGAGAGTAGGTACCTTATGGCTATAAAGGTTAACGACGATAAATCAAAATGGACACCGACGAAACAGATAAAGTTGCGTTCAAAACTAATATTTTTGATGAAAACGGAGATATTATACTCGAAAATAAGATAGCGAATGAAATACTAGAAGAAAACCTAGCAGATTTTAAAATAGAAGACGTAGATATACCTAAAGAGAATATTAAAAGGCGAGGGATACTAAAAAACGCTGCCAAATCAAGAATAACTAGTAGACATGCCAATCCACTGTTTCTATTACTAAGGATAGTTTCTGGAATGTTTCTGATGAAGATATTGGCATTTCTGTTTTTATTGACAAGTTGTGTGAGCGCATATCAGCAGAAGTTCGCGATTGAACCACAAGATCAGGTATAATTTGAATTTCAATATTTACTACAGTTCTTGCAATTCACGAAGGCGAGTGGACTTTACTTGTTGTTACGTCGGATACACGGGCATTGCGTAAGTGTGCGTGCATGTCGGACCAATCAGTCGCACACATTCAGTGTACCTTACTTATACCGATTCGACATGAGCCAATCGCCTTCGTGAATTGCAAGAACTGTAGCTCTTCTTTTTCTTCTTTGCGTGCCTTTCCGACTAGCGAAGGTTGGCAATCAGCTTAGAGTATTCCACTCTGTTCTTCGCGAGGCGAAATATTTCTGCAGCTCTCGCAATTCCCGTCCACTCCCGGATGTTGCGCAGCCACATGCCTCTTCTACCGGCAACTTTTCCCATCACGATTAGTTGTAGGAGTTCGTACCTCTCGTGCCTAAGCACGTATTTACCAGCTAAAGATATCCATATTACAAACTTTCTATATTTTTTAGAGTTCCGTACCTCAAAAGGAAAAACGGAACCCTTATAGGATCACTTTGTCTGTCTGTCTGTCTGTCTGTCAAGAAACCTACAGGGTACTTCCCGTTGACCTAGAATCATGAAATTTGGCAGGTAGGTAGATCTTATAGCTGACATTTGGGGAAAAATCTGAAAACCGTGAACTTAGGGTTAGATCACACAAAAAAAATTAAATTGTGGTCATGAACTAATAATTAGTATTTTCAACTTTCGAAGTGAGGGACTACATCAAGTGGGGTATCATATAAAAGGGCTTTACGTGTACATTCTAAAACAGATTTTTATTTATTTATTGGGCATAATAGTTTCTGATTTATCGTGCAAAATGTCGATAAAATACGATTGTAGTACAGAACCCTCAGTACGCGAGTCTGACTCGCACTTGGCCGGTTTTTTATACGCATCTTTAAACTGCTTACGTTCTAACCCTATACTTTATATCCCGGAAAATCAAATTATCACTGTGGTTGGTTTGTGAATATATCGTAGAAGTACCTACTGACCGACACATTTCAGCATTTTATGTATACATACTCGTACACTAATGAATTATTGTCCTGACTGACTGATCTATCAATTATTATACAAGTTAGCTCTTGTGTATGCCCTGTTGAAGCGCCTACAACATTTTCGCAGCAAATGCGTACTAATTCGTCGACTCCTAATTTTAACGTTCACTTAATTATTTAATTGTTTCTTCATAGTATTTTGTTATTGCATATAGATAAATTAGTCACTTTTACAACTCATGTTTAATATTTTGGAATCAAACATTAATAATCTAAAATCACACATTTATTATCTTTTCCAAATGTCAGTTCATGCAACATAATATTTTTATAACCACCCGCAATTTTCTATATATTTTTGTATCGATTGACGTTTTCATAAATTCCTTTTGTTCTGTTTGTTAAAAACTAACCAACGGTCTGCGCGCAATAAATCATTTTTACACATGCAAGAAAAATCTTTAAATTGTCATCCACGCATCTACATGCCCTTCCAGGTTAGCCTGCTTTCATCTTAGACTGCATCGTCACTTACCACCAGATGAGATGCAGTCAAGGGCTAACTGGTATCTGAATAAAAGAAAAAAGTCTCTACGGCATTTTTGTAAAACCTAAATGCATGCAGACGAATTCACTTTTATATTCTTGCAGCTATCATCTTAAGCGTAGAAAAAAATTAAAAGTTCATTAAGCTTGACATCACGAAACTGAAATTTTTCATAGTTGCGATAAATAAAAACCCGGACAAGTATGAGCTGAACTCGCATGCAGAAGGTTCCGTACGATGTTCATATGTAAAGTGTGTATTTCTCTCTAAAGTATCTATTTTATCTGTATTTTTTTCAAAATTGTAGGCTCAGTAGTTTTGGAGATGAAGGGCGAATATTTTTTATGACATCTATTTTTTTTAAATAACCCTCGAACTTTTTTTTTGAAAATTAGAACCATGATACTAGCTAAAGCTAAAAAATCAGGTCGATCCGTTGTTCCGCTATGGCATGATTGAAGGACAAATCAACAACTAATTAACAAATAACAAATACACTTTCGTATTTATAATACCTATAGGTGGTTACGTCAGTCACACGCATGTCACACGGCTTTTTTTTTTAATTCATAAGTTGCCCCTTAAAAGTGACCCCAGTATTCAAAATACATTTATTTACGATTCGCGTCCGTATTTGAGTGATAGAAGTTTGGGGAGCGGACTAAATTCCGAAAAGTCGACGGCTCAAACCCCGCCCGTTGCACTATTGTCGTACCTACTCCTAGCACAAGCTTTAGGTACGCTTAGTTAGAGGGGAAAGGGGAATATTTGTCCTGATTTAGCATGGCTAATATTCTTTTAAAAAATATTATGCGTACTAAATTTCAACTAAATCGGTCCAGTAGATTCGGAGCAAATTCGCTGTAACAGACGGACAGACAGGCAGACACACGACTACGAGTGATACTATAAAGGTTGCGTTTTTTATTCGCACGTACGGAACTCTAAAATGTGTCTAGCGTTTCCTAGTCACGTCGAAATTTGCTTGAAATAACAGTTAAGCAGACGAAATTTAATTTATGCTCCGGACGTTTCTGCTTTAGCATTTTTACGGTATTTTTAAATGCGAAAAGGAAACCTGGATTTTGTTGTGACATCCCATTCTGCAACTGACATCATATTTTATTTTACTAACTAGAGGACTGGGATGCCACTTGTAGAGAGAGAGAGCCAGGTGGCTTTCGGACATAACATGTAATAAAGGTGTAAATATCTTAAGTCAAAGTATAAAGTAATTTTTTTATATTTTCTTCGGAATAGTACTAGAAATCACGTCATGCATTGCCAGACACCCTTAAACTTTTAAACTTTAAGGGCGTCTGGCAGGGGGTTGCCACGACACTAAGTGTCTCCCAAAGCCACGATGATCGAAACTTCATAGTCGCTGAACGTTGCTCTCTGTGTTGGGGAAAATACGCAGAGAAACATTCAGCTTTTATAAAATAACGAAGGCCTGGCACGCGCTGGCTCGTAGTTTTTGAGTAAATAAAAGATGTATTTACTCAAAAACTTTTCGAATATTCGCTGTTTGGGTATCAAAAGTCGCGAGTTGTCGTAGGACTCCGACAAATGCGAAGGTCTGTAACAGTACCTATAGTATGCCTAAAATAAAATGGGCTACCCATTGTATTTTCTCTCTCCTGTACTATTATGGCGCTGCCCAGCCAATGAGCCAAAGTCGCGTTCGTAAAGTTTTACGTGCTTGCGTCGAAAATAACCAAATTAATTTTTTATACGACCTCGAGAGTGATAGGCTAATTTTTATCTAGGAAAATCAAGGAATTCCCACGGGATTCCTAGGTCCACGCGGACAAAGTCACGTTCGTCATCTAGTAAAAAATTATAAATATCAGTATGTACTTAATACTGAAAATAAATAACCCGCAACATAATGAACTAGTACTGAAAATAAGTGTTCTGATTTCCTTAAATTCTTTAAGCCGATCAAATATTTTAACGCTGGCTAATTAATTTTGGATCAATTTACCAGGTCGCTTTACTCTCTACAAATTATTATTATTTATCAAATACTAGATGATACCCGCGACTTCGTACGCATGGATTTAGGTTCTTAAAAGTCCCGTAGGAACTTTTGATTTTCCGGAAATAAAAGTAGCCTATGTGGCTATGTCCTTCCCCGGATGCAAGCTATTTCTGTACCAAATTTCATCAAAGTCATAGTTATAGAAAGAACTTGCAAATTCAATTTTCTTGATAGGTTACAGCGGTTCGAGCAGTACCTACTTTGATACATATTAGTCAGTCAATAAGTTTCCCCTTTTATTTGTAAACAAGATTTATTATGACACGTTATTTTACTTAGCCAAAAACTCTGCACATAAATTATTGTAAGTAAAATGTCTTCAATATTTTTCGAGGTTGGAAAACCGTAAATAAAATCAAGAAAAACCTTCCCAACGTCTCTCGGGCAAAGGAATTTTAATATCCGTTGATATTTTCAATACAACCAACTTCAGTCAACTTGCACTGTTTATGTTAAACATAAAGGTGTCTACACAATGTTAGACAGACAATTTTATATTTTTAGGGTTCCGTACCTCAAAAGGAAAACCGGAACCCTTATAGGATCACTTTGTTCAATTCAATTCAATTCAATTCAATTCAATTCAATTTTCTTTATTGCGAATATGGGTAAACAATGGAGATATTACAAAAACAAAAAGGTACAGCCAACAGGTTCTGCCTATTAGCATGCAATATATATGCTTATGGTATACCTAACAACGTATACATAGTTTTGATAAAATTAGTTTTTTTCGTTGTTTGTACTCTGTCTGTCTGTCTGTCAAGAAACCTATAGGGCACTTCCCGTTGACCTAGAATCATGACATTTGGCAGCCAAGAATTAGTCTAAATAAAAAGAAATCTGTAGGAACCTGACGACCTTCTTGGCGCAGTGGTAAGCGCTGTTGGCTTATTAGTGGGAGCTCCCGGGTTCGATACCCGGCAGGTGGGAGGCTTCGGCTGTTGCTAGTTACCACCCTACCGGCAAAGCCGTGCCGCCAAGCGATTTAGAGTTCCAGTACGATATCGTGTAGAAACCCCAGGGGCGTGGGTTTAATAAAAACTGCCATACCCCTTCCAGGTTAGTCCGCTTCCATCTTAGACTGCATCATCACTTACCGCCAGGTGAGTTTGCAGTCAAGGGGTAACTTGTATCTTAATTAAAAAATTATAAAAATCCGTTTGCTAGATTTCTAATACTATAAAGAGATAAAGTTTTGTATGTGTAGGTTGTTTATCTCCGAAATAATGACGTGACTAAAGATTCTATTCCCCGAGCGCTTATCGAGTTATGGGCTATAAATATTATGCCAACTGTCGTATGAAAAAGCTAGTCAGCGATAAAATAACGATTCGGGAGAGAAATATCAAAATGACAGTTACGTCAAAATGTCTCGCGTCAAAAATATGAACAATTTTCTCTTAAGGTGATGCAGTACGCTCAACCTAACCAATTGCTTTACATTTGACATTGTATGAGAAAGGTGAGAGGCACGATGATTTTCACTGAAATCAAAGGTTTAGGAAAAGTATTTTTGAGAAAAAAAACTAAATGTATGTTTGCAAAATAAAGATATTTCAATTAATGAATAAATAAACTATGTCTAATGTTAAATTGTTTTAGAATTTTCATACCCCTAATTTTATTTATTTACGCCCAAAGTTGTCATAAATTTAGTGTTAAAATAGGAATCTTTTGAGGCTCGTAACTTTAAAATCAATATTTTTTTCAATGTTTAATATATCAATAAACCTAGATAGTGGCAAGACAAACCGATATAATACTTAGTTTTGAATATCAAATAATGTAGTAATTACCCTCCTACGTTTGTATGAAGAAAGCACCGAACTGAGCCCACTTAACATTTTCGTTCCATTATACCTACACCCTTATCAAAGCAAGGTTCGGAATCGGGAGGAAAGTTTGATTTATGGAATGGAATTTCCTAAATTAATATTCTGAGGTTCGCAACTTTGATTTTTGGTCGGTCTTGAGGGACTCCGATTTATTTATTAGACAGGGGCCCTTTTTGATTTAAATCGCCTAATTGAGCTGGTTAAGGAATTTGTTTAGGTAACCCGGAATTTGTGTACATATTGGACGTAGGAGGTAAACTCCGGATCGGGAGATCCGATTCTGAACATTCTTTCACTGATAGATAGCTACATTTATCCTAAAAAAACCGACCAAGTGCGAGTCAAACTCGCGCAGCGAGGGTTCCGTACTACGGTCGTATTTTTTCCACATTTTGCACGTTTTTTTTTAACGAATATTAGCCATGTTAAATGACTACTATTCCCCTTTCCTCTCCAACTAAGCGTGAAGCTTCTGCTAGGAGTAGGTACGACAATAGTGCAACGGGCGGGGTTTGAAACGTCGACCTTTCGGTTTTCAGTCCACTCCTTAGGTACCAGTTGAGCTATTAAGGCTCTCAAAAACTATGATTTATAAAATAAATAAAAATCTGTTTTAGAATGTACAAATAAAGCCCATTCATAATATGATACCCCACTTAGTAGGTATAGTAATCTTACTTTGAAAGTTAAAAATAGCAATATTTGTTCATGACCACAATTTAATTTTTTTTGTGTCATGTAACCACAAATTCACGGTTTTCAGATTTTTCCCCGACTGTCTGTTATAAGACCTACCTACCTGCCAAATTTCATGATTCTAGGTCAACGGGAAGTACCCTGTAGGTTTCTTGACAGACCGACAGACAGACAGACAGACAACAAAGTGACCTATAACTCAGTACTGAAGTTTGTTTTGGTTGCTCAAATTGAAATTATTATCAACTTTGATGTTTGGTCGTTCCTCAGGGAAATTTATTTATTAGAGAAGGGTCTTTTTGATTCAAATCGGCTAATTGAGCTGGTCTTGGAATTTGTTTAAGTAACACGGATGCTGCGTAAATCAAAGAGATACCTACTTTGAAATAATAAAGGATTGTGAATGTTTTGATGTATTGTATAGAAGCAGGCGTTACTTTGCGGAAGTCCATGATATACAATGAACCAAAAGCTTAATTTGCTATAATCCGCTGAAACAGGTCGAATCTGTATGGTGCAACATGCAGCATGCGAAATGCAATGCACAATTGCAAAGCAATTTTGCATTGTAAGGTCTACATCTCCTGAGGATGCTCCGGTGTCGGGGCGAAACGTGCGTCAAGTGTGTTTGGGATTTGTGTGGTGCTGCGTATTGCTTGTCTGGTGGCTGATTCTTCCTGCATATTTAGCAGTGGGAGGGCGGGCGGGGATTTCGCATGCTGCATGTTGCACCATACACAGATTCGACCTGTTACAGCGGATTATAGCAAATTAAGCTTTTGGTTCATTGTTTTGCTGTAGTAAAATATTGTCTTTTGCAGCGAGGTTTAGAAGGCTGGATTTATTTCATGATGATAGGACTAGGGCTTCACCTTAGCAATCTTTAAATATCTAGATTTTTTCTGACTGACTGATCTATCAACGCACAGCCTAAACCACTGAGCATTGAGGTTAGAAACTTGGAATTTTGGCATGAAACCTAGGCAGTTTTATAACATTGGGATTCACTAAGAAAACAAACATCAGACATCCGCTAAGAAAAGATTTTCGAAAATTAAATCTCTAAAGGGATAATAGCTGTGATAGCCTAGTGGTTAGGACGCCCTACTTCTAATCGGAGGTCGGGGGTTCGATCCCGGCCACTCGCCTCTAACTTTTCGGAGTTATGTGCGTTTTAAGTAATATCACTTGGTGTAATGGTGAAGGAAAACATGGTGAAGGAAAACATGGTTTTGAAATGTGTGTAGTCCACGTGGATGAAGTCGGGGGCATAAGCTAGTCGATAATAATAGTTGTTAGGTTTCCCATAGTTTTGGATAACAATTCCTATTCTTGTAGAAACCCACAACGAGACCTTACATCAGTAAGTCGGACCTGCATTACCATTTATCAGTTTTATGACCCTCCACACGAGGTACTAAAAGATTATGTTATTCCATTATTACAACTGTAACATTTATGGTAGCTTTGGCGAAAGTTAGGGATTATGGTAAAGTTTTATTATTAACAGACAGGACAAAGTGGCAAAAGTATGAATAAGTATGGGTACCCAGTCTGCTGTGATGGCCTAGTACTTAGGACGTCCGCCTTCTAATCGGAGGTCGGGGGTTCGATCCCGGGCACGCACCTCTAACTTTTCGGAATTATGTGCATTTTAATTAACTAAATATCACTTGCGTTAACGGTGAAGGAAAACATCGTGAGGAAACCTGTATGGCTGAGAGTTCTCCATAATGTTCTCAAAGGTGTGTGAAGTCTACCAATCCGCACATGGCCAGCGTGGTAGACTAAGACAAACCCCTTCTCACTCTGAGAGGAGACCCGGGAGAAGACATAAAATAATCTGTAGGGAGTCAAGAAGGTGGCCCGGGAAAACGCCAAGAGCAAGTACCGAATGGGCGCCCTCGCGCGATTCGTCCCATATAACCGAGAGGTTGGTGTGGCCATGGGAGGTGGAGGGTTGTCCGCGTAAAGAGGACGCGGAGAGGAGGAAGACGAAGAGGATGGCAGTGAGTAGGAGGAAGAGCACTCGACGAGCGCAATGGAGGGCAGGGAGAGCGAGAGTGAAGACAGATATGCTACAACAGGAGAAGTAACAGGAGACACCACGATTGGCAACGGGAATCTCCCATATCTGTGACGTCTGCCCCAGAAAGGAGAGAGTGACTATATAGAGACAAAGATGAGAAAGAAAAGAATGCGCCCTGGGAAAGATCTATAGAGCAAGTACCGAACGGGCGCCATAGGAGAACATTATGATACTGATGTTGATGGGACACTAAGGCTAACGACATGAAAACATTAGGTTGGCTCTCCTTGAAAGCGCCCATTGCGCTGCGTTTCGGGTGCCTATTGTTAGGGAACATAAAGATAATAATTATATAAGTAATATGTATATTAATAGGCACATAAATGCCTAAATAATAATATTTAGGTAAAGATATACACAGGTACATATATAATACATAAGCTTGTATTTTTGACAAGTATTTTTACCTTCTTATGTATTTTTACCTACCTACCTAATACGGTGAAAAATCCATAAAACTCCACGTTGGTATAAGAGCTCTGCACTTTGCCCCTACAAAGATGTTTCCTTTTTGTTGAGAAATTCATAAATGTTGCCATTTTAAAGCATCTATTATTCCCTGTGTCTGTGACGTCTGCCCCAGAAAGGAGAGAGTGACTACATAGAGACAAGTATGAGAAAGAAAAGACTGCGCCCTGGGAAAGAGCCATCGAGCAAGTACTGAACGGGCGCCACAGGAGAACATTATGATACTGATGTTGATGGGACACTAAGGCTAACGACATGAAAACATTAGGTTGGCTCTCCTTGAAAGCTTTGACGTTTAAGGGACTAGGCGCCTGGGGCGCGCGCCCAGGGCGCTGCGTTTCGGGTGCCTATTAAAATTGTATCAACGTTGGCAACGTGATGTTATCCGTTGAATAGAAGTTCCTACAATTTTAGTAAGTAAGCGTCTGAAATGCAGCGCATGCTTCTGGCACCTGTTACAACTAGTCCCTAACAACAGATACACAGGGTGTAACCAGAACGCTAGCAAAAACTTAGCATTATTGTTATACTTACTATCTAAACACAATCCAATACCAATAACCATTTGCCTCATTTTGTAGTTTTAGTATTTTATAAACCCGCAATGTATAGCGTGCATAACTCGGGTCAATGTCCACGACGCGGCATTGATTCCGAGTGGCCTAGTTATTCAACGTTCGTTAACCTGTAATGTCAGTCAGATGTTTTATTTGCAATATATTGTAAACTTTTACAAAATGTAAGATTTTTTAATATATTTTTTGCGTTCTTTTTTTGTGGTTTCATATCAGTAGGTAATCATAAGTAGTATTACCTGTTTTTGTTTTTGCTAGCGTTCTGGTTACGCCCTGTATATCACTAGAATTAACAGAGCCTCTATCCTCCAAGTAAATATCCTTGTGCGCAGGTTATAAGGTTATAACACGGTATTCTCTTTTAGCCTAATAAAAGCCGGTGTGGACAAAATGTCGGGCTCGCAGCGCACAGGGAATAATAGATGCTTTAAAATGGCAACATTTATGAATTTCTCAACAAAAAGGAAACATCTTTGTAGGGGCAAAGTGCAGAGCTCTTATACCAACGTGGAGTTTTATGAATTTTTCACTGTATTAGGTAGGTAGGTACCTCATTAGAAGGTAAAAATACTTGTCAAAAATACAAGCTTATGTATTATATATGTACCTGTGTATATCTTTACCTAAATATTATTATTTAGGCATTTCTGTGCCTATTAATATACATATTACTTATATAATTATTATAAATACTATCTGTCCCGGCTTACTCACGTGTGTAGTCGACGTTAGCCCGACTAGTTTCGAACCCATCCGGGGTCCTTTTTCAAGGGAGTCCGTCCGCGCACGCGCCGCGGTTTTGACTGCGGGACGCACGTGGGATAATTATTATCTTTATGTTACCTAACAACTTACGTGCACCTTAAACCCAGTTTCACTAGCCTTTAAATCCTCTTCAAAATAGTTGCCTGGTAGAGATCGCTTCACAGCGGTAAGGCCGCTAATTGTATGTTCTTCTTTTATAAAAAATATTATCTCAACTAAAAAAAAAAGCTTAGACCAGCGACTTCATCACTACTAGATCCTGAATCGACGATATTATGTCAAATATTAGGCTATGGTTGACATTAAATCAAAGAAAAAATAAGTTCCTAGGGTTCCTTTGCTTCCTTTGTTCCAAAACACCTGACTGACGCTATAGGTCAACGAACGTTGTGTAAGTAGGCCACTCGGAGGCGGGTTCACACGAGTTTTACGCACTATAAATTGCGGGTTTGGAAGATACTAAATCGCTAAAACAACAAAATGAGGCAAATGGTTATTAGTATTGAATTTTGTTCGGTAATATAACAATAACGCTAAGTTTTTGCTAGCGTTCTGGTTACACCCTGTATAGCCATGATCTTCAAAGTTTTCTTTGCTTTTATAAGCTGGGATAGGCAAAATGTCGCGCTCAAAACAAACCGGGAATAATAGATGCCTTAAAATGGCAACTTTTAAGTATTTCTTAAAATTAAGTCAACAGATTTTCTTTTTGTTACAGAGTGCAGTGGTGGGATCAAGAGTGACTTTGCCTTGTCGCGTAGTCCATAAGGCTGGTCAGCTGCAATGGACAAAGGACGACTTTGGTCTCGGCACGCATCGCCATCTGATGGGGTACGAGCGGTACAAGATGATCGGGAGTGATGAAGAAGGTAAGGATGAAGAACTTTTCAACCTGGTTCCTCCTTCACCTTTCTACTATCGTACCGCAAGGCATCGCCAAGGTTTGCACTCGTACGTAGTCGAAATTCCCCGGATACGTACGAAGCGATGTGCCTCCTCATTTCTGATTCGAACCGCTAAGATTTGGAACACCCTTCCAGTATCAGTTTTCCCCTCCAATTATAATATGGGTACCTTTAAGTCAAGAGTGAATCGGCATCTTCTAGACAAGCGCACTCCGTCCTAGGCTGCATCATCAGTCATCACTTGCCACCAGGTTTGATTGCAGCGAAGCGCTAGTCTGTAAATTAAAAAAAAAAAAGATTTATCCAACATCACTACTCAAAATATTATAAATGCGAAAATATGTCTGTTTGTTGGTTTTTTGGTTTCTCCCTCAATCACGTCGCAACTGAGCAACGGATCGATATAGTTAAAGATCTGGAGAGTGACATAGGACATAGACTTTTTATCCTGGATAATCAAAGAATTCCCACGGGATTTTCAAGTACCTAAATCCACGCGGACGAACATCCGAGCATCATCTAGATTCTAGTACATAATAGAAGAACTCTAGCAAAAACTTAGGGCTATTATTATACTACCTAAACACAATCCAATGCCAATAACCATTTGCCTTATCGCGAAGTTTTACTGATTTAATATTTTTCAAACCCGCTATCTATACATTATGCGTACAAAACTCAGGTCAATGCCCCACCTACGACGCAGCATTGACTTTGAGTGGCCTATTTACCTAATGTTCGTTGACCTCTAGCGTCAGTCAGATGTTTTATTTGCAATGTACTGTGAACTTTCAAAAATACAGTTTTTTTAATATGCTAGTTTAATACCAAGTATACTGCGTTCCATGGCAAACCTTGAACTTGGACTTTTGACAGTTCGTCAGACCTGGTCCCTCCAAGTCTGAGCACCAAACCTGTTAGGAATGGGTAAATTAATTTCTGAAATCTAATTCTTTGTTCCAGGAGACTATTCGCTGGATATAAGAGACGTTTCCATCGATGACGATGCACTTTATCAGTGCCAAGTTAGCACAGGACCAAGAGGTAAGATAAAACATCTATACTCAATAGCTTAGCTCAATGGTTGGTTAATGGAACTGAAATCCGAAAATTCGGCGGTTGGACTATTGTCACATGAGTAGATATCCATTCAGCGGGGAAGTTTCCTAACAACGTTCAAATTTTATACCTATTCTTATAGGGTTGTGACCTGTTGCGAGATAGAATAAAAATTAAAAAACCGGCTGAATTGAGAACCACCTCCTTTTTGGAAGTCGGTTAAAAATATTGTATAGTAAGCAAGATGTTTTTAGGGTTCCGTACCTCAAAAGCAAAAACGGAACCCTTATAGGATCACTTTGTTGTCTGTCTGTCTGTCTGTCTGTCTGTCAAGAAACCTACAGGGTACTTCCCGTTGACCTAGAATCATGAAATTTGATAGGTAGGTAGATCTTATAGCTGACATTTGGGGAAAAATCTAAAAACCGTGAATTTAGGGTTAGATCACACAAAAAAAATTAAATTGTGGTCATGAACTAATAATTAGTATTTTCAACTTTCGAAGTAAGTGACTATATCAAGTGGGGTATCATATGAAAGGTCTTCACCTGTACATTCTAAAACAGATTTTTATTTATTTTTATGCATCATAGTTTTTGAATTATCATGCAAAATGTCGAAAAAATACGACTGTAGTACGGAACCCTCATTGCGTGAGCCTGACACGCACTTGGCCGGTTTTATTTTTAGGCAAATAAGGTGTTGATATGATTTTCATAAGTTTTCAGCACTATTTCAGCATGTTTTACGCAGGTGAAATCGCTATCAGCATTATTTAGCTATTTAATAAGTTTTAATTCATTTCAAACATCAAAAACATTAACTTATTTCAGACGAGTTTGTATTAACATTAAAGTTATTAACTTATTCATACGAGATTGTAATTAATTCATCAAGTCAACAGACGTTCGTAAACAACACAAAAAGGATCCTTTACCATTCCTCTCTTACAAAAGTCACAAAGTCCTGTATACCTGTTCTAAATACGGACCCAGCGCGGCCCTAAATAAACTCAGGAACAAAAATAAAATTAAGGCCTGGGCAGTCAAAGCGCGAGAGCAACTGCACGCACAACATTTTATGATACGAACCGCTGTAGGTACGTGTATATAACTGCTAATACGTGTCCGTTTTTCCTGCCAAGTATAACTTGAACTCAAGACAAGAGTGAATAGGCATTTTCTAGGCAAGCGCGCTCCAACCTAGACCTCATCATTGATCTGTTTCTCAGGCATAGTTGTCGTCAAGCGCAAGCTTATTGCACACTTATCGTCATTGTTATAATACCTAAACACAATCCAATACCAATAACCATTCGCCTCATTTTGTAGATTTAGTGATTTAGTATTATTCTAACCCGCAATGTATAGCGTGCAAAACTCGGGTCAGTGCCCCGCCTACGACACGGCATTGACTTCGAGTGGCCTTGCAACGATCGTTGACTTCTTCACGTTCATTCGCCGTCAATCAGATGTTTTATCTGCAATATATCGTGAACTTTTACCAAATATAGGACTTTTATATATTTTTTCGCGTTTTTTACTGGTATCATATCAGTAATCATCAGTACTATCAACTGTCTTCGTTTTTGCCAGCGTTCTAATTACACCCTGTATATTTGGTGATACGAACTGAGGCACGACTGTAGAGGTGTCTGATCAGGCACGCCAGCGCAGCGTGGACGTCTATTTTGCCGCGCTCGCGTTTAGTGTGTTTCAAACTTAAACTCTGGGACAAAAACAATTAGAATTTTGCGAATGAAGCCCTGCAAACAGAGAATTAGCAAAGACATCATGACGTGGGTCCCCTTTCCTCATAATTAGTACCTAGAAAGGGACTATAATAAGTATTTATAGAATTCGAGTATTTTCATTTACTAAGACAAAATTTCACAAATAAACCTATGAAGCGATTTTTCTCCTCGTTTACTTGACAGTTGACACATAAAGTTAAAAAGGCACGTGAGAACTCATTTTGTACAGACTGTACATTGTAAATAACATATTTAGTTCCCAAGCAACCCAGACTAATCTAATGATTAACCATAGCTTTACAACTTTTAGGAAGCCATAAAATAGTCTGAAGCCTTACGCCGAAATATGACAAAGGGGAATCAGTGCGCCCGGCGCCGTCCTCCAACGATAACGTCTCTTCCAGCCGTTATCATCTTGAATTATTCAGAACCAGTGATATAAATGTCCCACTAGATACGGCGCTTCCTAGTATTCAACATGTTTCGATTGGTGACCCCACTCCTGTCAGCCTGTCAGTACGCTTAGTATAAGACTAGCTTATGCTCACGACTTCGTCCACGTGGACTAGACAAATTCCAAACCCTTATTTACCCTTAGGGGTTGAGTTTTCAAAAATCCTTTCTTAGCGGATGCATACGTCAGGTAAGGCCAAATCCCTTCTCACTCTGAGAGGGGACCCGTGGCCCTACCGCAGCTGTTTGACAGCTACAATGTCACGATCGCAATCATCTCTGATTGGTTAGTGCTCGCTCACTATTGGCCACAATGCATTGTTGCAACAAGAATCGAACAAATTCAGCCAATCAGAACAATTGAGATTGTAATAATGATTGATGCAGGTTTTAGACAATCGCCCTCCCGTGCTCTGTAGTGAGCCGGTGATGGGTTGATCATGATGATGATGAATTTTTTAATCACTTCTAGCAGCACTTTTCCTCAAAATGTTTTTCATCTTACCTCCCCGAAATTACCGCGATAAGAAGTTTTACTGCCTCAAGCCATAACGTTATTATCAACCCTGAACTCATTATAACAAAGTTTTGAATCGCCTGACAGAAAAATCGGTTCAGTGGAAACAATTTCGTGAACGAAAACTTTGAAATGACAAAGATGGTATTTATATTTAAAAACGTAGAAAGATTTCCGCGTGTTCCGTGTAAAAGCGACATTAATAATGACGCATTGGAAAGGGTATTTTTTTTTCATAATTTATCCGTCCATCCATCCGTCCGTCCGTCCGTCTGTCCGTCCGTCTGTCTGTCAGCGGGCCGAGCGTGGCCGTAATAGGTAAAGAGTGTGTAAGTATTTATATTGCCGCTATAGCAACAAATCTAAATATATAAAATGAAAAGGTGACTGACTAACTGACTGACTGACTGATCTATCAACGCACAGCTCAAACTACTGAACGGATCAGGCTGGGCATGCAGATAGCTTTTATGACGTAGTCATCCGCTAAGGATTTTTGTAAATTCAAACACTAAGGGGGTTAAATAGGGGTACAAACTTTGTATAGTCCACGCGGACGAAGTCGCGGGCATAAGCTATTACCTACTTTATAAAATTTAGAAATGGCTGTCATGAAAATTTAAAATTTAAGAGTGTTATTTCTTGAACGATGATACGGAACCGCTAGCGTGTGATTCCGACTCGCACTTGACCAGTTTTATTAAAAACTGGAGCAAAACATCACTTATTTCCTAAAAAGTATTACTAAAACTAGACAGTAGAGGTGCACTCGTTAGTCTAGAATATTTTCGAAAACGGCACTCAAATAAAATGCAGGCAACACGAAAGGAAAAACCACTTTTGTGAAACGGTCAAACAAACACTGCCGCTTTTTGGCCTGGTGTGAAGTGTATAACTTTCGTGGAGTTCTTGTTAACTACATATACAGGATGTAACCAGAATGCTAACAGAAACTTAGCGTTATTTTTATACTACCTAAACACAATCCAATACCAATAACCATTTGCCTCATTTTGTAGTTTTGTGATTTAGTATTTTTCAAACCAGCAATGTATAACGTGTAAAACTGGGGTCAATGCTCCACCTACGACGTGCGTAAATGCAGCCAGTATTCTCGGCAGCATTCCACGCGGGCATGATTTGTATAGTAATTAGATAGGCTAGCTTTTAGTTTTATTGTAATACTTTCAATTTAAAAATCAGTACCTTTAGGTATTATAAATGCGAAAGTGTGTTTGTTTGTTGGTTTGTCGTTCAATCACGTCGCAGCGGTGCAACGGATTGACGTGATTTTTTGGATGAGTATAGATATAAAGACCTGGAGAGTGACATAGGCTACTTTTTATCCCGGAAAATCAAAGAGTTCCCAAGAGGGATTTAAAAAAAACCTAATTCCACGCGGACAAAGTCGCGGGCATCAGCTAGTAAAATATAAATAATAACTCTTCATGAACTGGCGAAATACTGGCCGAATTAACGCGCCGTAGATTATTTTGTTGGAAACTTTCGCGCAACTATTTTGTGTTCGTAACTACCACAGAGCAACAATTATTAAACTCTCAGCCGCTGTTCGTCAACGTTTATAAGTTTATTTCAGACAATATTAAACTTTTGTTTATGAAAAATCGGGTTAAATTTTTGCAAGGATTTTCCGCGCCACGTTCTATGACTTTGTTGGCAACCCTAAGGCGCAACGCACACCGGTATAGCCGAAGCGTGCCGATGCAGATGGCGTCTGTGGTGACTCATGTATGTGTATTTAATTGTGGTGTATAAATATCGACTCGACCCTCTCACTCCACGTCTTTACTCTGCGGCGGTCTGAGCCCGACTGCCCGCTCACGCGACTCCAGGCAATCGCACTGATACGACTACCCTCCCACGCATTCTGCGCGGGGGAGACTCGAGACGACAATAGTGTCTTGAATGCATTATAGGTGTTGGTATGTATGTAAGTTTGTATGTATTATTTGCCTGCATGCTACAGCGTCTAACTTGACTTAATAAAACTTCAGCATTACAATGGATGCCGCAGCATTCTAAGGGACGCCGAGGCATCCCGCAGGCTTGTTTTTGTATCTACGGTCATCAATGAAATTTCAATTTTATCGTCATGCTCCTAAGCTTTATTTCTATTTCTTGCATGAAAATCACTTGCCTTCACGATTCGTGATTCGCTTATAGGCGGAGGCCCTTAGTGGTAAAGTTAGTTGGGATTTAGTATCATAATGAAATTATGCGGCAAGTTAGTTTTGCGGCCGCGGTGGATTGCGGAACGCGACGGGGCTCGAGTTATTGTTTCGCGTTTATTATCTGACCGCAAACTAAACTCAGTGGACGTACACCCGGGTATATTGTATAATTCGACAGTTTCAACTTGCTCATTCGTGAAGCTTTAAGGTATGTATCCGAACCACGCTGCACGCAGCTGCGCTGCCGCAACAGTGCTGTCACCAGCTGTCACAGTCCTGTCGCGGCACTACTGGTCCCCATACAATCTCTACATTCCGAGCTACGCAGCAACGTCGCGGCAGCAATGTAGCGGAACATTGCTGCGTAGCTCGGAATGTAATGTCATATAAGCTTGTAGAGATTGTATGGGGACCAGTAGTGCCGCGACAGGACTGTGACAGCTGGTGACAGCACTGTTGCGGCAGCGCTGCTGCGTGCAGCGTGGTTCGGAATCATACCTTTAATGTTTTAGTCCGTAACAAATCCAACCACATTCAAATACAGTGCGACAAGGCTATCTTGGCGCGTAGTGAAAATCGGAACTCACGTTGCCGGCAAGTGTCCCCTTTGTTCTTGTTTGAATATTCTAAGCCTTTTTTCTCCAACAGCGCCCCCCTGTCAGTGTCATTCAAGTGCTAAGAGAGCCTTGTCGCACTGTAGGTATCTTTACTTTGTACATTCCAACTTATGGCTCTATCATCATTAGTCAAAATTCTGTTAGGAGAGTACGCCAATTTTCATGAAAAGAGCCGACAAGAAAATAATAATAAATATTGACATTTTTAATAATAATTTTTAATAATAATTTGAACACATTTAAAAAACATATTTATCAACATTTTGCATCTTCTCCACTTTAAGTATATTTTTCATAGTTCATTTTATTGTATTCCTTTTTTCTGTGTTTTTATAAATTGTATCTTATCAGTTAGTTAGTGCATATATTTATTTAAGAATTGTTGTGTAGACATATTAAGGGTTACCGCTTAGATCTTAATCTATTGTTTTTTATTTTTATTTGGTCCATTTATAGCTGAAACCTGTTTTGTGTGCCTTTATAATAATAATAAAATAAAAAAAAATAAGCTCTTAACGCTAAATCAGCCTGTCTCGCTAAATCAATCATAGGTTCGGACTTCAGATACCTGTCGTGAATATGAAAACGTTTTTTTAGCGATCCCATGGAACTTGTTCAGTGGTGATAGCCTCGTTGTTAGAAAGAAAGAAAGAAAGAAAGAAAAACGTTTATTTTTGAAAGCAGCTGTGTTACACATTAACAGTTATTTAGGTATACCTAGGATTATAGTTAGGACATCTGTCTTCTTTTCGGTTGGAAAGCTCGAGGTGCGTACCCGGGATCGAACACCCAACCTGCTGATTAGAAGGCGGACGTCTTAACCACTAGGCTATCACGGCTCCGTCCGTAATGCGCTTCTTTTTTTTTGGTCCTAGGTGAAGCAGCAATTCGATCAAAATCCGCTCGTCTAACAGTCCTGGTGCCACCTGAACCTCCAAAGATCACTAAAGGACCTGTTTTAGAAGCTGTGGAAGACAGCGAAGTGATGCTGGAATGCGTATCTGTTGGAGGAAAACCGGCAGCTGAAGTAAGTTAGTTTTACAAGATTAATTCCAACACAGATGCCTTTCAAGCAAGCTTCCCAAAGAGCATAATATTATACCAATATTATAAATGCGAAAGTGTGTCTGTCTCTCTGTCTGTCTATCTGTACGTCTGTCTGTTTATTTGTTTAGATCTTTATTGCATAAAATTCACCATTCAGTCATCAGAAAACAGACCCAACTGACTGATGCACTTTCTTCTTCTTTGTCGTATCACTCTTGGCAGAGCGGTCGTGGTCATCACGAGGCAACGTCTTTGAGGGCAGATGTTATATGCCTCACGAGCATTCGCCATTTCTCCCTGCTGGCTGACAGCCTGGTACACTCGTGCAAAGGACCGCCCACAGCAGACTTAATTTGGTCTGTCCATCGCATGGGTGACCTTCCTCGTCCTCTGGTGCCCTCCTTGCCCTGCACGACAAGACGCTCGATGGAGTCACTCTCACGCCGGGAGACGTGTCCGAAGAATTTTAATATGCGACTCTGTACTATCGACGAAAGTCGTTTTTTAATGCCGAGTTCTTGGAGTATAGAGATGTTGGTACGAAATTCGGTCCATGAGACTCCTAGCATTCGCCTCCAGCACCACATCACCAGAAGATGCACTTTCATATACACTTAAAGCGAAATGGAAATGGGCCGGCCATATTAATAATACCACAGCGGTTACACTGTTCCAGGGAGGTCGTCAAATTGCTTGTCTAGTACCAACCTACCATATAAATCTTTCAAACTCAAAGTATGCTCTATAGATTTCAGTATAAGTGCGGAGTATAGCAGATTGTCCAATGACATTACAGATACTCATATTCAGCTAAATAAGGTTTTTTTTTAAAAATAGAGATAGCGAGCAAACGAGCAGGCGAGTCACCTGATGTTAAGTGATTACCGCCGCCCATGAACATTTGCAGCATCAGAGGAACTGCCGATTCGTTGCCGGCCTTTTAGGAATTTGTTGGTCCGCCCCTTGAATAACCCCATGTTGTAATCTAGTGGGAACACCGCCGATGGGAGTTGGTTCCACAGTTTGCGTGTGCGTGGAAAGAGGTTAATTCTATCAGTATTTTATATCTGAAAAATATAAATTGTTTGCAGATAACGTGGGTGGACAGCGATGGGGGTGTACTCAGCCAGGGGGTGACGTACACGGCCGAGCAAATGTCGGACGGTCGCAGGTTCATTGCTCGGTAAGTACTTTATTTTTAAGGCGGTTACAAACAGAACGCGGGCCTTCAACGTTTCCAATGCGTGATAGAAGTCTTACACTATTTCATCATTTTGATCAACACTTCACCGGCCTACTACTGAGCACTGGTCCTCTCTCAAGGCCATACTAGTCCGCCACGCTACAAAAGTACAAATTGGCAAACTTTTTAGATTGACTCACCTTTGAGAACATTATGGAGAAATCTCAGGCATACAGGTTTCCTCACGATTAACCGTTAAAGTGAGTGATATTAAAGTGGTATGTTCGCTGAGGTGCTACGAATCGGCATGAAAATAATTGTCTTTTTGAATGGCAAGCCTTATCTAGTGTAGCAGTGTTATTATATACACGTACATATATCTATGTAATGGTTACAGTTCACGACAGTATAAAACTTGTAACAAAACCTCGACGCTTCACCTTCTCTGGCAGGCGTCAAATGTACCTATAGTCACTATAAATACTATCTGTCCCGGCTTACTCACGTGTGTAGTCGACGTTAGCCCGACTAGTTTCGAACCCATACGGGGTCCTTTTTCAAGGGAGTCCGTCCGCGCCCGCGGCGGCGGTTTCACTCACGGTAGTTTAAACGCTAAAGTACCTATAGTCATCGACAGGTAGAGATGGCAATCTGGGTATGAGGTGGGGGACGCCCCGCACACCTGCACGTCACCCGCACTCGCCCCCGGTGCGGGTGTGCGGTGCTTTCCCTCCCGATTGCCATTTTAATTTTTACTATTGACAGATGTCGATTCAGGATAAACCGAGAGTTTACTCACTCTAGATCACTCTGCTATGGTTACGGTGTTGGTATGGCTAAGTACTTTTGACATGACGTTCTGTCATACAACCGCCGTCTTTTTGCACTACTGTCGCGTTGCATTTGTTTCAAGCTTTAATTTAATCCTCTTTGAACATATAATTTATTAAGACTATGCTAAAGAAATTTGAATATTAGATTTCAAATTCTATTATATTTCACGTTTCTTGTGAAAATCTCTACAAACATTGTTAAATTGTTTGATATTTAGGATTTCATCTTTCTGAAACTTAATAATTTGTTTTAAGTTATTTAAAAAGATACTTTAATAAATTGAGGTTATTTTAATGGCATGATGGCAAAGTCAGACCTTGACTGTGCCCTCATAAGAGGCTACGTAGCAATTAAATTGTGGTTATGAACAAATATTGCTATTTTCAACTTTCAAAGTAAGATTACTATACCAAGTGGGGTATCATAATAAAAGGGCTTTATTTGTACATTCTAAAACCAATTTGATTTATTTTTAGGCATAATAGTTTTTGATTTATGGTGCAAAATGTCGATAAAATACGATTGTAGTACGGAACCCTCAGTACGCGAGTCTGACTCGCACTTGGCCGGTTTTTTTTATTCAGACACAAGTTAACCCTGGATTGTAATCTCACCTGGTGGTAAGTGATGATGCAGTCTACGATGGAAGCGGGCTAACCTGGAAGGGGTATAGCAGTTTTTATTAAACTTATTTTTATGCATAAAAGTTTTTGATTTATCGTGCAAAATGTGGGAAAATAATACGACTGTAGTACGGAACTCTCGGTGCGCAAGTCAGACTCGCACTTGGCCGGTTTTTAATATTATTAAAGATTAACTGACTCTCTCTTTTTATAATATACCTACCAGCAGATACCCGGGGTGTGTTAATACGCCAAAAAAGAATGTGCTTAATGCATTGTTTTAGTGGTCTAAAACCATCTTCGCATTATTGACTTTCTAATGAAAATGGTTTGAGGCAGATCGGTTGGATTATTTCAGTCTATAACACGTGCATAAGTAGAAATGTTTTTTGCGTTTTATATAGACTAGACATAGATATATCTGATAGATGTTTTATGTTAAACAGATCAACACTTCGTCTCCGTCCAAGAAGGCACCACCACGACCAGACGTACACGTGTCAAGCTCAGAACACTGCCGATAGAGCCTATAGATCAGCTACTGTCAAACTAAAGGTAATTACTAATTTTATATTTTGGTAGACGAAGCATGCTCGCTAACTATGGGCCTCTTAAGAAAGCTAACTCACCAAGCGAGAAATGGAAAGAGCTATGCTTGAAGTTTTACATGATCAAATTAGAAATGAGGAGATCCATAGGAGAACCAGAGTAACCAACATAGCTCAGCGGGTTGCGAAGCTGAAGTGGCAATGGTCAGGCCATATAGTTCGAAAAACCGATAGACGTTGGGATCCCAAGGTGCTGGAATGGCGACTTCGAACTGGAAATAGCATTCAAGTCCTCAAGTTTAAAGTTTTTTGTTGATAAAATAACAATAGTTAAAAATACTACAAACTTATAAATAGACCAAGAGATAAAAATGCATAAAATTATAAAATAGATTATTCGCAACCTCAACAGATTACAAATGCAAACCGACTATCAAAAAGCGTAATTTTTTTACCTACTTTGAATAAACGTTTTGACTTTTTGACTTTTGATTATATTTCCTTATTAGAAATTTCCCTTGAAAATTAAAAGTTCATCCTTTATTTTGCCATAGTAAGCCCTCGCTATAGTCGCTCAACGTTGACATAAAATAAATGAAATATAAAACAAAGACTTTCGCCGCGAAAATTGGATGTGTAATCCTGCTTGCGGCTGTGGCTTATTGACGTCATTCTTTTCTAAGATATTTTCCAAGTTATTTTTGATATTTCTAAGTTTGTCGGCAGCTTATACACCACCATTATTCGAGCTGAAATATTGAATTGTGTGTCAGTTATGAAAACAATTTTGATACCTGGTTTGCTAAAATCTTAAAATCTTTAACTATGACAAAGGAAATCGTTTGTCTCATTCAGCTCTATGTCATAAGCTGTTATAAGGCTCAGTTTTGAAGATTGAAATCAGTATCAGATATTAGTATAGACTATCCTGTGTCTAATAAGTAGACTGCCCGTTGCTGCCCGTCCAGCCGTCCGTCCGTCTGTCTTTTTTTAATTCATAGGCTAGCGCAAGAATGCAATCTGACCTACTGGCAAGTGGCAGCCTAAGATGGAGTACTCTTGTCTAGAAGATTCACTCTTGAATTGAAGGTACCCTTATTAAAACATAATAGGTAGGTAGAGAGTTACAATTTTCACGGATTACGTGTAGGTGTATTTCATGGCCGCTCTAACAACGAATAATAAAAATTTCGAATTCGGTATGGTAAAAAAATAAAAAGTATTTCTTGTACCTACTGTGGTACGGTACCTTTCGTGTGCGAGTCCGAAGCGCACTTTACCGGTTTTTTTCTCCTCGGATATTTACGGATATCGGGCACATCATTTCAAAGACAACAGTCCTAATTAAGATGAGACGTAAAGCGTAGGCCATAAAAACAAATACTCGCAACCTGCACCGATAGCAATATAAAATCGAATGAGACAAAATAAAAGTGTGCCGGGTTGCACACATAAATTACTCCTTAAGCCAAAGCCACCAATAAACGGATAAAGGAAAAACGTAACGAAATATAGAAACAGAAGGAAGAAAAACCTGCCCGCAAATTTTGTCTTTCCCGTGAATTTTCGCCGAATAGTCGAACTGTGTCCAGTATAAACTGGCCTACGAATATCGTACAGGCGGTCACAAGAAATGCTTCATCGTCATCATCGTCAATTTGGTAGAAACTTATTTGTAGAGATTTTCAGACACGTCATGGTCTTGCGTTGCTTATATAACTGCCAGCAGCGGGTTGATTCATTAATTCATTGTTCAACACTGAATGATAGCCACCGAGCTCATACGACATTGGTTGGTACTTGGTACTACATTGCCGCTTCACAATCTTCTATCTATATATATAAAAAATTCAAAGTCCTGACTGACTGACATATATATCAACGCACAGCCTAAACCGCTGATCCTAAAGACATGAAATTTGGAGGGTCTATTTTTTGTAAGGAGTAGGTATCCACTAAGAAAGGATTTTTCGAAATTCCACCCCTAAGTGGGTTAAATGGGGGGGGAGGAAGTTTGTATGAAAGTCCGTCGTTTTTCAAGTTATTTGCATGAAGATTGGTATTGGGGTTTTCTATCACAAATTAAGAAATACGTGTTTCAGGAAGCCCCCCCCCCCCCCCCAATAAAGATGGTCCCGGCTGTATCACGTGGTAAGTCGACGTAAGCCCGACTAGTTTTAAACCCATCCGGGGTCCTTTTCACACTCTAGCACCATTTCGCCCTAAATGTCTATCGGTTCGTCAAACTGCCGATATCAACATAAAAGGAATTTAGACCCTAGAGAATTACTATATGTAATACTAGCTGATGCCCGCGACTTAGTCCGCGTGGATTTAGATTTTTGAAAATCCCGTGGGAACTTTTTGATTTTCCGGGATAAAAGTAGCCTGTAACGCCTGTAACGCTCTAGGTCTTTAATTACACCCATGGTATTTATATTATATAAGATAATGTAATATTATACATAAAAAAATAGCATGTAACACATAATAATGAATGACAAGCTTTAAAAAAACATAGCTGTTCAGTCTCGTCCAACAAAGCAAGGCAAAATAAAACGAAAGCAAGCCATGTCAGCTATAAAAGGTCTCCGATCATCATGTTGGAGGACAAAAAAGCGGACACACAAAAAAAAATTACACCCATGGAAAAAATCACGTCGATCGTTGCTCTGTTGCGACGTGAATGAAGTACTGCAGTCTCGTACTTGTATCTGAATAAAAAAAAACCGGCCAAGTGCGAGTCAGACTAAGTAAAAGAAAAAAGACCAACAGTGGACAATGATGATAGAAGTGGTTAACGTGCCGTTTCACATCCAGTGTGATGTTTTACAAGGCTCACAACTTCCAGACTTGCGGCAATTTAGTACCGCGTCGAAAAATAGGGTGGGCCGCTGAAATTTGGTCGTGGTTTTATACTGGTAAAGTGAAAATAAGAAGGCAATGTAAGGCTCTAATTTTGCAACTACCCTCGGGAAGTGTCGGCAAAGCCTGTATTACGTTAGACGAAACTTTTTAAATGTTCAAATTCCGTTTTCTATTTGCTAGTAAAGTTTTAGATGGACTTATGTATTACGTTACGAGTATGCACAATTTCGAGAAAGAGGTCAACCGCTGAATCTAACTCGACTGGGCAGCGTTCAGGAAGCTTCGAGATGTCTTCTTGTCCAAAATTCCTCAGTGCTTGAAGACCAAAGTTTTAGAACAGTGCGTGTTGCCAGTAATGACATGGATCCGAAACATGGTCGCTAACTATGGGCCCCATAAGAAAGCTCAGAGTCACTCCGCACGAACATCCGCACTATCTCGCTCCGGGTTTTATATATATTAAACTAGCTTATGCTCGCAACTTCGTCCGCGTGGACTTCAAAAATTTCAAACTCTATTTCACCCCCTTAGAGGTTGAATTTTGCTGTGTGGGTGTGCGGGGCGTCCCCACACTGATTGTCATGTCGACCTGTCACGAACTTTACTACTATTATGGTAAAATTTGCATTAGGTCGCCTATTTTCATTATTTTTGCATTTTAAAGGAAGTTGGCGTAGGATACCTGATCATGTAGAATGCTACGTATGCTTCTAGTTGTGGTTGACCACAGAGCTCAAAATAGGTTCAGAATAGAAGCGAATAAGCGTTAGCTTCTCTGTCTGTGGATGTCTAGGAAGACATCAGTAATGTTCATGGAACTATGGGTCAGCTTAGCTTGTAGAAGAATAATAATTAGTTAGGTCGTGACAAACTGACACACTTTTGCATTTATAATATAAGTCTGAAGCTTTGCCTTACTAAAATTGGCGACGCACTGTGGCTAGTTTTACTATACACAATTACAAAACTAACTTAAATTGAAAGGTTTAAAATATTTACTTAATGCTATCCTTTTCCGCATATTGAAGCCTGCCATTTAAATTAAGTTTTAGTTATTAAGTTAGATATATTATTATACATTGTGTAGAACGGTCACTAACTAAACAGTCTCAGCATTACATTCAGCAAGTACTATTTCTATTATGTTATTTTCAATTCTGTGTGGTTGACCCCGGGAATTTCCCTTTCAAATAATCCTTTTTGAATTACTTACATTTGAATAAACTTTGTTTTGCTGATTTATCGTTTTAAACTGGTTTTAGTTGTTGCTAAAATATGTTGAAGTTTTACAACGCAAGAACTTTTATGGTGGGAAAGCTTATGTTTATAAAAGTTATTCTATTTAGTTATCAATAGAGTCAAAAGACTAGCTGATCCACCCCAGCTTCGCCTTTCATCCCTTATGAGAGCAGTTCATGCGATCCGAGTCCGTGAAAATACGGATATAAAAAACTCGGACCGAACTCGGATATTGTTTACGCACTAATCCGATCTCTGATTCAAATCCAAGCTATTCAGTGGACATGTTTGACATAATATGTACATCATATGTACGATTTGAATCCGAGGCACATCCGAGACATTTTCACGGATGACGGAGAGTACTCGGATCGCCGTAAGGGATGAAACTTCCGTAAATCCTTTCGTAGCAAACGCCTTCGTCGTAAAAGAAACCTACTCTCGAAATCTACGTAAAATCGTACGTAAAATCCACTGATTGATCTACCAACACACAGCCCACACAGCTGGGGTTAGAAACTTGAAATTTTGGCAGTAGGGTTTTTTATGAGGTAGGTACGCACCCGCTCAGAAAGGATTTTTTGTAATTCTACCCCTAAGAGGATTAAATTGAGGATGAAAGTTTGGATGAAAGTTTGTATGAAAGTCCGTCATTTTTCAAGTTAAGGTTCGTACGCACCTGAGCGGCGCGGCGCGGCGCTTCAGCGAGCTGCACGTCGCGGCACAGAGCGTCAAAATATCATTTCTATCATTTTGTATGGCGCATATCGCACTAGAGCGGCGCTGCACAGCGCTTCACCGCGCGTTGCCGCGCGGCACGGCTGGAGAGAATATTTTGAAGCGCAGCGAAGCGACGCGCAGTGCAGTGACGTTAGTGCGACATACCCAGCGGCGCGGCACGGCGCTTCGCGCTCGTACGCGAACGGGTATAAAAGTGACGCGCAAGTGACGCGAGGTGCCGCGTACTGAAGTTGTAGTGCGGTAGGCACCGTCGAGCGGCCTGAGGTGACGCGTTCTGCAGTCGGACTGAAGCGCCGCGCTGCGCCGCTCAGGTGCGTACGAACCTTTAAGGATATTTATTTGGGTTTTCGGGCAAAATCAGAATTTTTGGAAATCCCACCTTCTCACCGATTTTCATAAAATCCACTCGTGTGAAGCCGGGGCGAGTCAGCTAGCTAGCAGTGTAAAGCTAAAGGGTTAACGACAGTTTATCTTGCTTGGGTTCCTTAATCAAGGAATCCGTATGAAAGCATAAAAGTTCCTTAGAAGCCTTTTGATTGTAGACATGGATAAAGCTTATCGCAGCTTAAAACATGTAATTTGTAGTTGTAGGGATAACATAAGAAGTTGAAGTTACGATGGGGTGTGTTAATGGTTTTATTCAGGAGTTTAATACTATAGTCTACGGCTTCGTCTAGACAACTCATTGAACCCTTGAATGCTATCAGAAGATTATTAGGTATGCATATTATGCATATCATGCACTTTTGTTTGTTAGTTAGTGTTTTTTTATTTTTTATTTTATTTATTTATTTGGCACCCTAAATAGATTACAATCAGTATTCATATTATAAATGCGAAAGTGTATTTGTAGCCTATATCACCACCGTTGCACCGTTGCGACGTGATTAAAGGACAAACCGAGAAATCAACAAACCAACGAACAAACTTTCACATTTATAATAAGGGCACTGATTTCTCAATTACAAAGCTATTTAACATCGCATTGTAAAAAATGTTTTTGCAAGTAAAGAATTTTGAATTAATAAGTTTTTGAACGCGTAACTGGTTTTTTTTTTTTTCCCCACCATAAAGCACCATTATAAAATGGTAGCTTTATTGCTACTACCATCTAGCCTATGGGCTAATAAGTAATATTATTCTATCTTAAACTTCTACTTATGATTAAACGTAACTAGTGGTGGTTAATTTTTGTATTATTTTATTTCTTTATTATCTACTAGCGACCCGCCCCGGCTTCGCAGGGGGGCAATGTAGGTACTAATGTGGTGCCATTGCAGGTGTCATTGCCTCGGAAACTCTCAAATGAGAGATTTTTTTCCGACCTGATTCACATTATTTCGATTTCTCTAGGGATCTCTAATTTTTTGAGAATTAAACTATAGCTATAAACCTTCCTCTTAAATCACTCTATCTATTGGTGAAAACGGCATTAAAATCCGTTGCGTATTTTAAAAGATCTACGCGTTCATACATACAGACAGCGGGAAGCGACTTTATTTTATACGAGATGAAAATAGTTCTTCGTCTAAAACTCATTAGAATTCAGCAAAATTAGCAGCACGATGTGAGCTCAATAATAGTTATTTTATACAGCAGTCGGAGTTTCTCGGTTCGGATGTAGCATAACAATCCAATTACAAGATATTCTGCAGACTCAGGCTCGGGGGAAATGCGAGAAAAATTAAATGAGAAAACGACTCAGTTCTGTTTTGTGCTCTCGTAAAAATTCTTAATTGTATTTTGTTGAGATATCTGCATTTGTTTGTGCTATCATCATGATCACCCATCGCCGGCTCACTACAAAGCACGGGTCTCCTCTCGGCGTGAGAAGTGGTTTGGCCATGGTCTACCGCGCTGGCCATGTGCGGATTAAAGTTCCTTCAAAACCACGTTCTCAGTCGCATATTAGTAATTAAAATCCAAATCTAAATCTCTAGCCTTAGACAATAAGATCGACGATATTTTATAAAACTCTCTTGTTCTAGATACAATACGCACCGAAAGTGAGAGTTGTAATCAAATCAAGATCTACAAATGGCAGGATACATGAAGGAGATGCTCTAGTTGTCGGTAAGAAACAAAAACCTTTTTATAATTTGACTAGCTTTTGCCCACGATTTCGTCCGCGTGGACTAAACGAATTTCAAACCTCTATTTACCCTCTTACAGCGATCATGCACTCATCCGATCCGAAGTCGTGAAAATAGGGATACATAAAATATCTACGATATATTATGTCATAAGCTACCATACAAAACAAAAAGGAACGTATTTTCACGGACTCGGATCGGATGTGCGCAACTGCCGTTAGGGGTTGAATTTTCAAAAATACTTTTTTAGCGGATGTCTTTTTTTTAAATAGAGATAGCGAGCAAACAAGCAGGCGGGTCACCTGATGTTAAGTGATTACCGCCGCCCATGAACATTTGCAGCACCAGAGGAACCACCGATGCGTTGCCGGCCTTTTAGGAATTTGTTGGTCCGCCCCTTGAATAACCCCATGTTGTAATCTAGTGGGAACACCGCCGATGGGAGTTGGTTCCACGGTTTGCATGTGCGTGGAAAGAAGTATCTGGCACAGCGGACGGTCGAAGTCCACCAGACACCCAGGTGGTGAGGGTGAAATTCCTTACGGTGGCGCGCGGTGCGGTTTTAGAAAAATGAGGGTGGAATGTGTACGTAGAGCGGAGCGAGAACAATAATTAATCTATGGTCTACGTCATAATAGTTAGGTATCATTCACATATCACATTGTATAATAATCACTGATATCTACTCATACTTGTTGTCTTAGGATGCCAAGCTACAGCCAATCCGAGCAATCTCACCTACCGCTGGTATCTCAATAATGAACAAGTGCCTACGGCGAAGAACAACGAATTGGTAAGTGAATCAAATTCAAACTCAAATCATATTTTAATCGATTTATTTCAGTTCCATTGTAGGTATACTTTTTGACTGTCAATTGTAGAGTTTGTAAAATGAGATGTGGAATTTGTAAGAAAAGAGGTGATAATTATTATTGATTACGTACACGTGGATACTGTCAATTGGTCTTGTCCACAAGTTCAAAGTCACTAAGCGTGCTATGGGTATGGAGCAGACTATGTTGGGTGTCTCTCTGAGGGACAACTTCGCAACGAGGATATCAGTCGGAGAACCAAAGTAACTGATACAGCTCAATGAATTAGCCAGCTGAAGTGGCAGTGGGCAGGCCACGTCTGCCGCAGAACCGATGGCCGCTAGGGCAGACGTGTTCTCGAGTGGAGACTGGAGACCGCGTATCGGAAAGCGCAGTGTGGGACGACCTCCAACCCGCTGGACTAGCGGGAAGTGGGTGGATGAGGAAGGCAGAGGATCGTGTGTGGTGGCGCGCTCTTGGGAAGACATTATGTCCAGCAGTGGATGCAAACAGGCTGATTGATTGATTGACTTAAAACCAAATCTACAAGGGTTCGAAACGCGCCCTGGTCTGAGAAGAAATCATTAAAGATTCTCTACAGCAATGCCCGACTTCAGAGGATAGTCAAATCAACCGGCCAGTTACCTTCTAGATACCCAGTTATCAACCTAGATAATATATAACACGCGATAAATTTTGTTCCCGTTACGTACAGAAATCCTTTATTTGCAGATATGCTATCTGCATGCCCAGTCAGATCCATCCAGTAATTTGAGCTGTGCATTGCTAGATCAGTCAGTCAGTCACCTTTTCCTTTCGTATATTTAGATATCTATGTGAATGTGTGGTATAAGCTGTGGTAGCCTAGTGGTTAGGACATCCGCCTTCCAATCGGAGGTCGGGGGTTCGATCCCGGGTACGCACCTCTAACTTTTCGGAGTTATGTGCGTTTTTAAGTAATTAAAATGTCACTTGCATAACTGTGAAGGAAAACATCGTGACGAAACCTGCATGTCTGAGAGTTCTCCATAATGGTTTCAAAGGTATGTGAAGTCTGCCAATCCGCGCTTGGCCAGCGTGGTAGACTATGGCCAAAACCCTTCTCACTCAGAGAGGAGACCTGTTCTCTGTAGTGAGCCGGCGATGGGTTGATCATGATGATGTGAAAATAATCTTCACATCTTATGAGAGGGAAAATATAGGTATATGCCTACCTAATGCACAGCTTATGTAAAATGCACGTTGCAGATGTACTTATACCTACTCCCGCGTGAAAAAACTTGAAAATATGCTGCAACGTAAATTTTTGAACAGCTCTGCGCTAGGCGATATTGTGTTCCGTAGGTTATTATGGGCCTACAAAGGCGTAGTTTAGATAATATTATGACTATGCAGTATTCTATCTCCTTTATTATGCGACTACGGAAAGATTAGGGGTGGTACAACTGGTGGTAAGTGATCATGCAGTCTAAGATGAAAGCGGGCTAACCTGGAAGGGATGTGGAGGTTTTAATTAAACCCCTTTGGATTCTACACGCACGGCACGGCTTTGCCGGTAGTGTGGTAACTAGCCACGGCCGAAACCTCCCACCAGGCCAGACCAGAAATTTAGAAATTATAAAATTCCAAACCCCTGCAGGGAATCGAACCCAGGACCACTGCGCCAGGGAGGTCGTCAAATGGTTTTTATTTTATACTCCTTCATGTCCATGTCCGTGTTGCATGACCGTAATTGGGTCACAGTTTTTTAAAATAAAAAAGGCTTCATGCTAAGTGGCGGGTCACTTGATGTTAAGTGACTACCGCCCATGAACATTTGCAGCACCAAAGGAACCGCCGCGCCGATGCGTTTAGCCCCATTTATATAATATGTACCAAACTTCAACTTAATCGACTGGTCGAACTTAACAGATGGACATGACAGTCAGACAGACAGACACACAAGCGATCCTTTGAGGATTCCGTTTCATTTAAACGTACCCGGAACCGGAACCCTATGGAACCCTAAAAATTCGGGCTTTCAAAAACCGAGCCGACCAAAGTTCCAACCGACTTAGAATATCCCAAGGGTTCAATAAATATTATGGAGAAAAATTTAATTCCACACGGACGATGTTGGAAAGAAGACGTTATAAGGCGCAATGCACATGGACAGAATGGAGTGGAGCCAAGGCGTATATCGTGTTTTTTGACAACAGTTCAAACTAAGCTTTATTAATTATACATTATCATCATCATCATCAGCCTATGGAAGTCCACTGTTGGTCATAGGCCTTCCCTAAAGAGCGCCACCACACCCTCAGCATTCCTCATCCAGCCACTTCCCGCCAGCCTCTTTATATCGTCGGTCCATCGTGCAGGAGGGCGTCCCACACTACGCTTGCTTAAACGCGGTCTCCACTCAAGGACCTTCCGGCTCTAACGGCCATCGCCTCTACGACAGGCATGACCTGCCCACTGCCACTTCAGCTTGCTTGTTAACAGTTTCCCTGAGGGATGAGATCCGAAATTATTTATACAAAGATGTTTAAATAAATAGCGACTCATGTTACGACGCAATGAGGTGCAATTATTCAGCTCACATTGCGCTGTGGCGTATCGCTGCGAATCGCTAGAATATGGAACGCACTTCTGGCTTCAATTTCCCCCTTCACTTTTAATATATCCTAGGCTGCACAATCACTTGCCCAAAGGCCTGACTGCAGCCAAGTGCTTAGTCTATAAATTTAAAAACCATCAAGTGCGAGTCGGACGCACACACGAAGGGATCCGTACAAGAAATAACACTTTTTAATTATTTTTGTGACGTACCTGACCACAAACTCACGGTTTTCGAATTTTCCATTTTACTAGTGCTATAAGAAATTGCTGCCTGCCAAATTTCATGATCCTAAGTCAACGGGAAGTATCCTATAGGTTTTGATTTCCAAACAGACAGACAGACAGACAGACAGACAACGAAGTGATCCTATAAGGGTTCCTTTTTTTCTCTGGAGTCCCGACATCATCATCATCATCAACCGATAGACGTGCACTGCTGGACATAGGTCTCTTGTAGGGACTTCCACACGCCACGGTCTTGCGCCGTTTGAATCCAGCGACTCCCTGCGACTCGTCTGATGTCGTCCGTCCACCTAGTGGGGGGGTCTTCCAACGCTGCGTCTTCCGGTGCCAGGTCACCATTCCAGCACCTTGGGACCCCAACGACTATCGGTTGTATGAACTATGTGCCCTGCCTATTGCCACTTCAGCTTCGCAACCCGTTGAGCTATTATGGTAAGACTATAATTCTCAGACCAGAATCCGTTCCTTCCTCCGCTCCCGCTTCGGTAGGTGTGTTACATGCTTTATGTTTAATGTTGAATGTTGTTGCAGGTCATATCAAATGTATCCCGCAGGCACAATGAGGCGTCTGTGAAGTGCGAAGTTCAAAACCAAGTCGGCAAAAGTGCCGACTCCAAAACTTTGGAGGTGTCCTGTGAGTCATTCTTATGTTTTAGAAAATGTGAAATAATTTAAGAAAATAAGGGTTATTTTATTTCAAGCTTATGCTCGCGACTTCGTCCGCGTGGACTACAGAAATTTCAAACCCATATTTCGCCCCCTTTGGGGTTGAATTTTCAATTTTTTTTCTTAACGGATGCCTACGTCATAATAGCTATCTGCATGCCAAATTTCAGCCCGATTCGTCCAGTAGTTTGAGCTGTGCTAGAGATAGATCAGTCAGTCAGTCAGTCAGTCACCTTTTCCTTTTATATATTTAGATAACAGAAAGATTGAGTATGAAATCCGACGTTATTCCACTCAAAAAATTCAAAGTATCAAAAGGCCCGCAAATTGCTAATGCGCGTGGCCGCCATTTTAGTGACGTCAGCACTAGACTGAAGTTTCGAGTTGATGGTATATTTTTACTTAATCGATGTTAATGAGACATGGTTCCAGCGCAATAGCAATTTGCGGGACTTGCACAAAAACTTCGTCTTTTATGAAATAAATGCAAACCTGGCTAGATTGCACAATAAACATAGCTCGTAGAATGTCCTAGATCCTTGTACGACTGTCGTTGTTAAAGTTAAAAGTAAACAATCCTTCGAGAGTTGCATACGTCTTCGGTGTGGAAGCGTAACTTTGAAAAGTTTCTAGTCATATCCCCAGTGGGAGTTGTAGAACTTGCCGATTTAATTATGCACGTATGTGCTGCGACAAAGGTTATTTATTCATTTGTAGCTGCTAATATAACTATGAAGTACTACATGATGCTCGCGACTTTATTCACGTAGATTTAGGTTTCAAAAATTCTTTGGGAACTCTAAATGATGTTTCGGGATAAAATTAGCCTATCGTTCTTCGGGATGCAAGCTATTTCTGATGATTAAATAGATGCTGCTATCCGTTAAACAGATTTTGACTTATTTTGGTATAGAGATAGCTTGCATCCCACGGACGTACATAGGCTACTTTGTCTCGGAAAATCAAAAATTTCCTACGGCATAATTTTTTTTAAATCTATTTAGTACAGAGAAAGCTTGCATCCCATAGATTATACCACCCCAGAGATAGAAATAGAGAGATTTTTTAATTCAAATCAACTCACAAGTGCTTTTGAATCGTGAAAAGAACCTACCATTTAAAAGAAAGAAAAGAAGAAAGAAAACTAGTTTATTCATCTTATGCCTAAGGTACAAACAAACTTAAATCTTTATTTGCTTGAAATACCTTTGCTACCAAGAAGAACCAGCAAGAAACTCGGTGGTTGCAAGAACGAATATAGGCTAATTTTTATCCCGAAAAATCAAAGAATTCTCGCTTTAATTAGAGCGTGTGCCGTTTGGACTGTGGAGACGGTAGATCAGAATACAGTTGTCCCCACCTCCCGCGGGTGTCGCACGAGGCGACGTAGGGAACATAACCAAGAACGGGCAGCAGCGTCCTCTGTGCTACTACTACCATCTACTGCGATCACCAACCCGTCTGCCCAGCGTGGTTATTATGGGCAAACGCTTCCGTTGGGAGAGGCCTTTAGTCCAGCAGAGGACTGTTTTCGCTAGTGATGATGATGAATAATAAGTGTATCTATTTATTTTTCAATTGTTTAGATGGGCCAGCGTTTCGTACGAGACCTCAAAACGTGGAAGGTGATATCGGATCGGCAGCAACCCTCACTTGTCTGGTGGATGGTCACCCTCAACCCAAAGTGCTTTGGATGCGGTACGAGCAGGATAGAGTTATTGTAAGTTGTAGTTTTTATCGCGACTCTGCTTGAGAATGAGAATTGAAGCTAATGGTACGATTACACCTAACGAGTACAGTGGCGAGTCAGTGTCCTCGGCCGAGTACTCGGTTGGTATAAACACTTTAACGAGTGCAATTTCGCCGCAATTTCTCAGCCACAGCACTGTCTCGGCCTAGTGACATTTTACTGTCTCGCTTCACTACTCGGTAGGTGTAATCGTACCATAGTGGCTAGGCCCCTTATCAGAGTGAAATAGAGTGAGGGAACTCTCGGTTTGATCCTGCATCGACGATATGTCAAATATAAGGCTATGGTATAACGCGTAAAATTTAATTATTCACGCGCCATTTTGACTTTTTGTGACAAATTTTTGCTAGTTAATTTTATTTTAAAGGTGAACCATATTTTTGAGCTGAGTAAAAGACCGAGACAGTGGCATAGGCTACTATTTAAGCCGAAAAATCAAAGAGTTGCCACGGGTGTTTCAAGAACCCAAATCCACGCGAATGAAGGCGCGAGCATCATAATTAGTTTAGGTATATAAAAGTGTTAAAAATAGAGACATTTTTTTTTTTTTTTATTACAATAAAACTTAAAGCTAGCCTTATCTAATTACTATATAAATCATGACCGCGTGGAATGGTGCCAAGAATACTGGCTGCATTTCCGCGCTGGACAGCCAGGCTGATCCGTTGCGCAAAAAATGAGCCAGCCCTTCTGTCACCAGATGAGGCTATTAATCGCAGTGAAATGTCTCGTAAAAATTTTTTAGCACTAAGACTCCATGGCCCCAGGGTCTCCACGGCAAACGGCACAAAAATGTAACTCTCTATAAGAGAGGCATACTTGCGCCGCTTGCCGTTTTCAGCTGTTTCTGCTGCGGCTCCCGGTCTTGATGCTGTCTTCCTGATATGACACGGGGCCAATGTGTCAACGCAAGTTGCGTCCCACATTAGCGCCCTTCCCCGTTCCCAGGGAACCAGCGTCAATCCATCAGGTCTCTTGCCATCATCCCGACTAATCCCTGCCGGCTCAATGAGCGCAGGAATATTTCTGGTGGCAAGAGCTCTTTTAATTGTATCGTTAAGAGAGCCATGCCTAAACAGCCTACCAGAGCTCCTTTGGCAAGAGAGTCCGTGGATTCCAAATTTATCAACCTCTAACATTTTCTTGTCTAGAAACACTGAATCGATGTAACAAGTTGATAAAAGTTAACGAAGTTGATGTCAATTTGTCAAATTCGAGTGTCAACAGTGAGTATCGGGTGACGCCATAGTCATAGGACGGGTGACGCGGACAAATTGCGTTACGTCAGCTCCACGCTACGACGCTCCGGTCGGGATTAGGTCCATTGAAGTTACTCAATATAGGTGCGACACTCACTGAACATTGATACATGTATGTTCAGAACTTCAACTGGCGACTGACCTGTATCATTTGAATCACTGATATGGCATATAAATACGCTGGAAGAGGTGTGTCATAACATAATATATGACAGTTATGTTTTGTTCCGATTCGAAGCGCCCCATCGAGCATATTATCAAGAATTAAAATTGACACTTTGTGTAAAATGGTCTTCATGGTGACATTATGTTAATAGAATCTCATCAGTAGCGATTATTGAAGCGATTTAGTGTTCCACTACGATGGCGTGTAGAAACCAAAAGGCATGGGTTTAAGAAAACTGCCATACCCCTTCCAGGTTAGCCCGCTTCCATCTTAGACTGCATCATCACTCACCACCAGGTGAGATTGCAGTCAAGGCCTAACTTGTATCTGAATTTAAAAAAAATAGTCTCACATGCGACGCACACTGCTGCTATCAGCGCCAAAATGGTGAAAATTAAGTTGCTTCAAAAACAGATAGGAAATCGCAGGTCCAGCGGGTAATAGAGGTCAGTGAGATACACTTTCCAGTATTAGAAAATTCTCCTTCTTATAGCTAACCCGCTTAGCAGCAGTACAGATGCTACAGTGCGACAAGGTTATCTTGGCGCGTGGCAAAAATCTGGACTAACGTTGCCGTCAAGTGTCCCCTTTGTTCTTGTTTGAATGTTCTAAGCCTTTGTTCTCCAACAGCGCCCCCCTGTCAATGTCATTCAAGTGCCAAGAGAGCCTTACCGCACTGTACGTTGGTAGAATATAGTCTAATATTACGATATATTGTCAACAGAGAGTGGCCAAGTCTGCCAACCTATCCGTGACGATCAACAAGCAGACCGCAGGCCAATACTGGTGTCGAGCGTCTGTGGAAGGGTACCAAGACATCGAAGCTCCTGCCATGGTTTATGTTAAAGGTGAGTTTGAATAGACTTGCGAAAAGTTTTCAAAACATTTTTAGCCTGTGTCACTCAAGATGATGTAAGGATTTTAACGATATCTCATACCAAATCTGTTCAAGCATATGGAAGTGATGGAGGAATAAAGAAACACACATACATACATATCTGAAAACACCACACACCGTTTTTTATCCGTTTCGGGCAGTTGTGCAAAAAATTAGGTAAGTAGATATAACTCCTGACGCTTTGTGTCAAATTTCATGTCTAAAGTACGATTTCTATTTTTATTTTAAAGGTAAACCGTACTTTTGACATGACAGTTGACCCATAGAGTTAAAATGCCGCGTGAGGAGTCATTTTGTACGGACTATAGGTATTTTTTTATTTCTGAAATTAACTCCTTATTTATTAAGTCAGGGGAAAAGTTAATAATATTTAAGACCACGATTAAATCCTCATTTTTGTACAAAGTTGAAAATCTTGGGTACAAGGAACGCGCAAACAAAGTTTTTAAGTGATGACGTCATTTGCGCCGCCATTCCGCAGCGTCGCAAACTTTGCGCAGTAAATTTGCCACGGGGTTCACTCGGCGACTTTGTTCTACAGTTGTTCTTGTAGCGGGGAAAGGATTTTTGTTAGCGCCTTGAGAGAGTAAATCCCAGGAAAAATAGCGCTTGCAAGGTAGCGGTTTTACTGAAAATAAAAAAGAATCGAAAAGTTCTCGGAAAAGAGGGGTTTTTATAAACTTTTTCCGTGACTGCCCAAAAACGGAAAATAACGTTTTCAGGGTTTACGTAATATTATAATGTATGAATGTAAGGTTTTAGGGTTCTGCAGCTCTAAAGGAAACAAGGAACCCTTATAGGATCACTTCGTTGTCTGTCTGTCCGTCTGTCCGTCGTGTCTGGCAAGAAAACCTATAGGGTACTTCCGGTGACCTAGAATTATGAAACTACATACAGTTTCATGATTCTAGGTCAGGAAAAAAAGAAAAAAAAAAAAAAAAAGTACCTACGCCAAAAGTGATGAACATCGATTTGTAGAAGGAGACAGCATATTTGTAGAGCACTGTCTCGGTCGTTGAGGCCGACAAAGCGTCATATGGGTATGAGTGACAGAGACGACGCTTTACAATAATTAATGAAATGAAAGGCCGATGTTCATCACTTTCAGCCGCGCACTGTACTACCTGTGAAGTAGTCCATAATATGATCTAGTGGGTAGGTTGGAAGACCAACCATTAGGTGGACGGACGACATCAGACGAGTCGCAGGGAGCCGCTGGATCCAGGCGGCGCAAGACCGTGGCGTGTGGAAGTCCCTACAAGAGACCTATGTCCAGCTGTGGACGTCTATCGGTCGATGATGATGATGATGATTTCTAAAATAGTCCATCTCTAGTGGATACAGATACGCGTTGCCGCATAGAAGTCACGAATTCAGAACTTAACTCGCGGAACGTGCCCGCAGATAATTAACATGCTATACCAGCGCCGCATATGAAATGCGAGTTTCAAACATCCATTTGTACGAGAGTGTATTGAATTCCCTGATTTTCCATTTCGAAATTCAACTTTTTGTGCCACCGAAATCCGTTTGCCCCAAATAAAATCTTAGGAAGTAATTTGACAAACCAAAATATACTACTACTACTAACATACTATGTCACGGTAAATAAAGAATATTACATTCTTTATTTCTGAGAGTAGTGACTCTTTCCATTAACTACATAATGGTTAGGATTTTCTTGTGAATGATATCAGACCGTTTCTCGAGTGTATATTCAGTCGAGTGATTGATTTATTCACTTTGTTTTCATTCCACGTTCATTTTTGTTTCATTTTGTGTTGGTTGACGTTTGATTTCGAGTGAGGGATGCCGAATGAATGACAGAAATAAACAAAAATGAACCTTATGATACTTACTACCACCACCATTAATAGAGTGGGCTCCCAGATTTAGCTAAGCAGGCTAAGCATATGAAAAGGCTTTTCTCCTGATTTTTCACATGTTTTTCCTAATAAAGTCCATCTCTAGTGGATACAGATACGCGTTGCAGCATAGAAGTCACGAATTCAGAACTTAACTCGCGGAACGTGCCCGCAGATAATTAACATGCTATACCAGCGCCGCATATGCAGTGCGAGTTTCAAACATCCATTTGTACGAGAGTGTATTGAATTCCCTGATTTTCCATTTCGAAATTCAACTTTTTGTGCCACCAAAATCCGTTTGCCTCAAATAGAATAATTATTCCGGAAATAAAAACTTTTGATTTTAACTTATTTCGTAGTTTAACGACATATTTTAATTTAGATAACGGGTAGGTACATACCACCGCAGACCCGTCGTCGTGACCACGACTCGTGCAATTGGGTTGAATTATTGAAATTAATCGTGGTGCGTACCCGTTATTACAGTCAGTCAGTCAGTCAGTCACCTTTTCCTTATATATATATTTAGATTCTATTTTTCATTAATTTTGAATTTTATATTTTACTAGCTTATGCTCGCGACTTCGTCCGCGTGGACTACACAAATTTCAAACCACTATTTCACCCCCACTGCTATCGCCTATCTCCTTCTAAAGATCGATGTGCATTACTTTCGGCCGCGTATTGTAAGTTTTTTTTTTTTTTAAAGAATATTAGCTATATTAAATGACTGATATTCCCCTTTCCTCTCCAATTAAGCGTCAGGCTTGTGCTAGGAGTAGGTACGACAATAGTGCAACGGGCGGGATTTGAACCGTCGACCTTTCGGTTTTCAGTCCACTCCTTGAGCTATTGAGGCTTCGAAAGTAGTAAGTAAGTATTTACATCGTCTGTTGTACTATAATTGTGTTTCTTTTTAGGTCCTCCAAGAATAATGTCAAACCAAACACAGTATGGAGTGGAAGGTGGAAGCGTCCATATCGAATGCGTGTCTTTCTCAGTACCGAAACCTGATTTGGTGATTTGGAGTTTTGGTGGAAGCGAGCTCAACTCTTTTCATAATCACGTAAGATATTAATAGGATCTTGGACTGTAGTAATAAAATGATGTGATTTTTTGTATTAGTCCCACAAATTGCTAATGCGCGTGGCCGCCATGTTAGTGACGTCAGCACTAGTCTGAAGTTTCGAGCTGATGGTATATTTTTATTTCAGCGTCACGGACGGTTCCAGCGCAATAGCAATCTGTGGGACTTATAACAACAAACATTTTTTTCGTTTCGTCGAAGAAACCCTACAAAAATATGAGGATGTTATGCGAAATCACTTTCGTAAAAGTTTAATTGAATCAAAACTTTTTAAAACTTTTCTATTCTGAATTACGTAACAAATAAACAGAACGATAAAGAAATCTCAAGTTGGTAGGTAGGTATTTATTGACAGCGCGCGGCGTGGTTGTTTTTTTATTAATGAATTAATCATTAAATTATTATCATTACAATAACCACTACTAAAACAGCAAATAATAAATAGTCAGTGCTGCCATCTTTAATGATCTATGCAAACAACTGTTAAATCCTAAACCCGTCGATAGATGTCGCTGTCCCTAAAAAGTTCAAGGTATCGTTTGGCTCACAGCAGATGTATAATAGTTTGACCATGCGTAGATATCGTCACTCTGGTTTCCCTTCAAAACGTATAAATCTTTCGCCTTTTACTAAAGATTTCCGTGGAGGGGAACACTCAAATGAGTCTTTACAATTTTTGACGCCCTACGATCGTAGGGCTTATAATAAATATCAAAGCTTTACTTAATGATACTGAATATACTTATTTGATTTTGATATTTGATAATAAATAATAATCTCTCTGTATGTATAATGTAATAACTATTTTATTTTATTTTATTTTATTCGTTTTTTGCAATCAACAGCGATATATACAATATAATTTTACATAATAACAGACTGAAAATAAGGCCAAGTAGGATTACAATGTGGATATCATGTTATCATCAGTATCATAATACTATGTGGAAAGAGCAGTGATAACCTAGTGGTTAGGACGTCCGCCTTCTAATCGGAGGTTAGGGTTCGATCCCGGGCACGCACCTCTAACTTTTCTAAATTATGTGCATTTTAATTAATTAAATATCACTTGCTTTAACGGTGAAGGAAAACATCGTGAGGAAACCTGCATGCCTGAGAGCTCTCCATAATGTTCTCAAAGGTGTGTGAAGTCTACCAATCCGCACATGGCCAGCGTGGTAGACTGTGACCAAAACCCTTCTCACTCTGAGAGGTGACCCGCGCTCTGTAGTGAGCCGGTGATGGGTTGATCATGATGATGATGATGATGTGGATATCTACTCATGTGATGTGATAATATGATGCTCGCGATTGCGTCTGCGTGTATTTAAGACGTGTCGCCATTGATACGGCAATTGCCGTAATGTTAGGTAATTTGAGCACATAACAGACGATACGGTATAACTATATACGGCAATCCAATATTGTTTCAAATCCTTTATACACCGTCCGTCCATCCGTCCGTTTTTGTGTGAGATACGCAACTTGACGACAACTCTAGTCGTGGATGCGTCCGAGTCGTAATATCTCGCAAGACGACTGTGGACGTCTATCAATCGCGGTTCTTAGCCATAGCTTACGGACGCGTCCCATAGTTTGTTTCACGCTTTAACCTTGTGTTTTGTTTATTTATTTATTTTATATAGTTGTAATACCTAGCTGTAAATTATTAATTACTATTCATATCTTATGTTTGGGAAGGCACTGGCCCCTAAGACACGGGGTTTCCTAGTTTAGGGGTCAGGATTCCAGAGAGTTGATTACTGTACTGAGTTGTTTAAATAAATAAATATTATTATTATTATGATTTATGACTGAGAAATAGAGCAATGAGAAGATCTAGGAGCGTGCTAAAAGGTGCTTCCGTTTTTTCATTCTTACGTACGGAGCCCTAAAATGTATCATTGGTAACATCGGTAAGCTTTCGCCGATGCGTCTATATCAGAAGTGCTTCGAGTTTTCCAAACGTTTGTCTAATCTATTCTTGAACTGGTTAACACTAACAGAACTTTACACACAATCCTTAGGCAATTTATTTCATATGTGCACAACTCTGTTGGTCAGAAAGTGTTTTGATGGATTTGACGATGGCAATTGATATTGTAGCTTCATATCCCCCTAAATCTAGGATAATATCAAACTTTTTTGCAGGACTATGTATTCTTGGAAGAGTCTCTGCCAGACGGATTGACCAAGTCCACGCTGATCATACGGGAGAGCCAAATGAAACACTTTGGTCCCTACAACTGTACTGTGTCCAATGCATATGGAACCGATAGTATGGAAATTAATGTTATACCTGACAGTAAGTATACCCTACAGCGACAGGTCGAGATGGTAATCGGGGTATGAGGCGAAGGGACGCACTGCACACCCGCACGTCACCCGCGCTCGCCCGCAACAGGTTAGCGCGGGGAGTCCCAATTACTCTTCAATGCTGATGCTGCAAGCCTGCAAGGCACGGAATGAACTCCTGAGCCGTGTGGATTTGGAAAGTTTAGCTAGTGAATTGATATTTTAGGTACCTAGCAATGACTACTTACACCAAAAATCTTAAAATAAAATAAAATATATTAAAAAAACCGACTTCCAAAACCACTACAAAGTAAAAAATAACTTTTGTTTCAACTAGAAATCAAGTTGCGATGCTCGCCCGACTTTAACATAGGTACATAAACTTGTACAAACAAAAGTTTTTTTTTACTTTGTAGTGGTTTTGGAAGTTGGCTTTTTAATAAATAAAATTCTTATATCCATGCATACTTATTAAAAACTAGCTTATGCTCGTAACTTCGTCCGCGTGGACTACACAAATTTCAAACCCCTATTTCACTCTATTAGGGGTTGAATTTTCAATAATCCTTTCTTAGCAGATGCCTACGTCATAATAGCTGCATGCCAAATTTCAGCCCGATCCGTCCAGTACTTTGAGCTGTGCGTTGATAGATCAGTCAGTCAGTCTTCTTTTCCTTTTATATATTATTTAGATTTTTTATAATTTTTTTTTTCAAAAGCTCTTTTGTATAAATCGTCATTTTTGTTACAGAATCAATTCCTCTCATAGTAATAGTATGCACCGGATCTTCGATAACGATAGTCATTCTTATAATCATGCTCTCGATAATGCTGTGTCACCGCAGAGCCGCTAAGGACGTGAAGAAGCCCGATATTACGGAAGTTGGCAAAACTTGCGACCCCTACAAGGATAGCGATCGGAACTCTAATATAAGTGACTTGAAGCTCGAGTTGAGACAGGTTGAAGGGAGCTGTGATATGGTGAGGGAACTTTTGATATCATTTTGTTTTGAGTAAATTTTTACTCGACTATAATATTATAGCTTGAAACTTGAGTTGAGACAGGTTGAAGGGAGCTGTGATAATATGGTGAGGGAACTTTTGATATCATTTTGTTTTGATTAATTTTTACTCGACTATAATATTATAGCTTGAAACTTGAGTTGAGACAGGTTGAAGGGAGCTGTGATATGGTGAGGGAACTTTTGATATCATTTTGTTTTGAGTAAATTTTTACTCGACTATAATATTATAGCTTGAAACTTGAGTTGAGACAGGTTGAAGGGAGCTGTGATAATATGGTGAGGGAACTTTTGATATCATTTTGTTTTGATTAATTTTTACTCGACTATAATATTATAGCTTGAAACTTGAGTTGAGACAGGTTGAAGGGAGCTGTGATATGGTGAGGGAACTTTTGATATCATTTTGTTTTGATTAATTTTTACTCGACTATAATATTATAAGTCACTTGGAACTCAAGTTGAGACAGATTGAAGGGAGCTGTGAAATGGTGACGGAATTTAATTAATCTATGTAATTTGGTTTTGAGTAAATTTTTACTTGACTATAATATAAGTGGCTTGAAACTCGAGTTATGACAGGTTGAGGGAGCTGTGACGTTCTGCACTTTGGAAATTTAATACTTTACTGGACAATTTGGATACTTTTGTTAAAAATGTTTACACTAGTATTCTAAATTGTTCAATAAGTAATCAAGGATGGTCCCAGGTTTCTCTTCCAATTAGGTATTGTGGGCAACACAGAAAAACCTGCGTTCTGTCACCCGTGAGTGGAGGTGTGACAGCGCGCGGGAGTAAAAATAGGGACGATATAAAAGTAATTAAGCGAGATATAAGTACTAGGTGATTAATTAAGCTAGATATAAACTAAGTGGATGTGACAAGTGTACCTGAATATAAGACTGTGGACATTGGAACTGCGTTTGATTCATACTAGGGTCATCCCAAGACTAATAAACCCGGATTGGAGGTTAAGTTGTTTATATCAGAAGATTGGATGTGATTCATGCCCAAAAATGCGGGTCTATCCTGGAAGATGTTAAAAGTGCCTGTACAAGACGCATAGCAACATATTTATTAGGTACTTATATCGGAAATTATATGAAGAAACCTACCTGAACGAATAACAAAGTGAATATGAAATACATACAAACTGCAATGGTGCTACACTATTACTTTGGGAGTACTTGAGTAGACCTGTGTCGAGTTGGAGGACTTGTCTCCAACGCAACTACTCAAGAGATTGGTTGGAGGAAAGCACCTTATACTGTCTGGAACAAGCAGAAGTACGTAGGTCGATGGGTCCAATGCATCCATAGGTTGTATTGAAAGCGGTGAATCTGTGTACTTACCTTCTTACAGTGGATGTTCATTAAAGCATGGGTGAATATTAAGAGTGCCTAATGTAAGATTACTGCATCAAAATACCTAAGTAGGTATTTGATAAGTCACAATATTACCAATTGATACTTTTAGAACAGAGTAAGTGAAGGCTATAATTATTAATAGTAAGTAGATATCAGCATTATGACTTATTTGAGAGTTCAAAGTAAGGGATTATAGTTTTATTCTGACCGCTTTAATGGATTATTATGTAGGGACATACCTAGCCCTAGATTTGATCTATGAAGTTATAAGTAGTATTAGTATTAATTTCAAGACTGGATGCAACGCACCGTAGTACTAACACCTTGTATTTTAAAATCGAAATAAGGTAATAAGTGATATGAAATACTTTAAACCAAATAGGCACCTACCTATATTAAAGTAGAATCAAGAAAACAATTAGATTATTATGAAGGTAAGTACTTGATACATGAGCTAGTGTAGAAATAAAAAAGTAGAGTTTATTTGCTAGAATGTGGTACAATTTGGTCTTAAATCTGTTTTGATCTAACACATTCAACCAATAACTGAGTGTGCAAATTATTACCTATAGTACATTATCATAGCATAATAAAATGTGAAAATTTAGAATGAATAATATCTACTTAACTCATTTATATATAACTTTATCTATCTAGGAAGTAATGTTGACAATATAATTTTATTCAAGTCTTAATTTAAATCATTCAACAATCATTTAAAAAAAAAGAAATATGTACATGTGCTTAAGTTAAAAATAGAAAGAATAATCTTACAATAACAACGGTCATATCTACATCAATGGGTCAATCAATGGTTTTAGTGCAAAATTTGGGTTATATACAGGGGTCTGATATAATCAAGTAGGTATGTACTTGATACTGGTGTCGCTTAAATGCAATATTTCCGAGATTATTCAACTGTTACCATTTTTTTCATGTTCGACAACTTTTCTGATGATGTACACGACCCTGTGACCCCGACTTGACGATGAGGTCGACGAATGTGAAATGAACAAGTGGTTTTGGCCGGCATCTGTGGTGGAGAAGTGCACATAACCTTCAAGTTGTGATTAGAAGCAGTCATGTACCTGCATGGATCGGATAAGAACACAGTAACTCTTGGTGTGAGGCCTGTTATAATGATACAAAAGAAAAAAAAGCCATCCCGGGCTGCCTCATTATGATGGAGGGTGTAACCTCAAGGTATTGTTATGTAATACAGTAATAAGAAGGTAAGAAACATCTGAATACTACTATGGTTAATTGAAGCAAATCTAGTTTACCTAGTAACTAAAATAAAGTCTTAAAACTTTGAATTGAATAGTCTCTGTTTAATTAAATAATTACATACTTAAATGTACACATAGTAATATTTTAGTACAATTTAAGGATAGAATGCCTGAAATATGTGTCAGGTGCATGTGTTTTCATTACCTACCATTTAATGTAAGATTTTTGGATTTGGGTCTATGGTAGGCATGGTATGGTTGTGAGAATGATAGACAGTGATAGGGAGACTAATAGAGTCGATTGCTAGATGCACCCATACCTATCTACCGACTGAATAGTCTGTATTATGTACTGACAGACATAGATCAACCCGCAGGCCCTGCATAATCAAATATGATTTGAGTTCTCTACTAAGCTACTACTGGACACAAAGAAAAGATTTTGGAAAATTCTACCTGGGGTGGATCAGCTAATAAATAATTAATTGGTCCACTAGATAAAGTAGGTAACATTGAACCTATTTTGAATCTGTAGGTTTACTTATTCGACCAAATTAGAGTTATTAGATTACTTTGAATACCTAGTAGTTATAGGGTATGAAATATCAGGTTTGAATTAATCTAACTATGTACATACCAGAAACAGAAAGACATACACCACTTATGCTCACGAAAGTAGCCATGTGGATGTTGGAATTTTATTTGATTCTTATACCAATAAAATTTATATTAAGTGCTAGTATGTACTTTTGTTCCGTTTGCTCACCCTTGTGAAAATTATAAATTACATTGGCTGCAACTACCATTTAAGGAGAGGTGAGGTTATGAAAGGAAAATGAATTGAATCATTATTATATTAACCTAAAGTGAATTTAACTGATCAGATCAGATGAAAATAAATAAATGGAATTGAATTAAAATATTTATTTATCAGCATAACAGTGGTTCTTTCAAATGTTCTTAGAGTTTTATAATTAAAAAGGTAAAATTATATGAGCTATCACATTCATATAAAGTCACTAGTAGCTGACATCCTCTTATACTAATAGATGACATGCATTCGTGATTTTTAGAATTCGGAAAATAAAAATAATAATAAAATGAAAATACGTTTCCACTTCTCATGCTCGTAAGGTTCTATTTTACGCTGGCTATAAGAGGACTAAAGTGCGTTTCATGCTGTTATGCACAAGGTATTTATAGGTAAACAACAGTCTCTCTGAATGACATATGGATGAGAAAGAATGTATGTAATTTCTATGGTGCCAGTGAACTTTTGCACTTGTATTGAGGTTGCGACCTATACCTACAAACTCATTACAGCACCCTCATTTAATCCCTACTCTTTTCGGACAATCTATAGATATGTACTTATAGTAATATTATTGTTACATTTCCTCGCAATCGAAGTGAAAAGCAGTGTTTATAACTCGGCTCAAGTGGCTTGTTTGGTGCCCTTGTTGTACAATCTGCTACCATAAATCAAAGCCTTTAGGTACTTACTACCTCGGAAAAACACGCACTGAAAAACAGGTTAACTACCAAGTACATCATAAATTATTTACTGTTGTTATTATTGGATTGGCTTACCAACTTAATAGATGATACTATCTGCTGTAATAATAGAAATTAGAAAGAAATACTAAGTTACGAAGGTGTTATTAAATGAAGTGGCAATGACTGTGGCAATGTTATGTATTACAGGGTCTGGATTGTTGTATTTCTTTATATAGCCTACTAACACATAATTTTATCATATCGTTGTTTCTCGGGTATAAATAATGCACGAATAATTCGATCTCTGACTTAGGTTTAGATTTGAAATAAGAAATGAAATTGTCAGTATACAGAGAAGTGTAAATCTTAACCTTGCAAGCCCCATCGGATAAATAGTGGAGAAACGGATTCCCTACTTTTACTGCCCAAATTTTGACTAGTTATTTGACTTTGGAAAAAGGAGCTTATGAGATGCATATTTTTACTAAATAAATAAATTATTAATATAATTATTATAAACAAAAGACGGATTGCTCTCTTGTGTGTGTGCCCTTAAATTATATTAAAATTTCAAACGAGTTGCACAATTATTATCACTTGCAGACATTACACGTAGGGCGATTGTCTAAAACCTGCATCAATCATTATTGTTCTGATTGGCTGAATTTGTGCGATTCTTGTTGCAACAATGCATTGTGGCCAATAGTGAGCGAGCATTAACCAATCAGAGATGATTGCGATCGTGACATTGTAGCTGTCAAACAACCGCGGTAGAGCCCACGGTGAACTAAAGATGTTTACTACTGTAGATACCCCACAAATAGTTGAGAATATCGATTTGAGTATTGAGTTCAGTAGTCTCGATAACTAGTCTTTCAAATCATTAATCAAATTACTAAAAGCCATAAAGCAAATTAAGAAGAAGATTAATCAAATGAGGTATTAAGGGAGCAAACACTTAGCGGGTTTGCCATAACCGTTGACACTATAATATTCATTCTATTGACTGTACACAAATAATCGCTTCTGGTGGCTGTCTTGAGGAAGCGAATTAAAAAAATAAAAATAAATGGTGTTTAATATTGTTATGATATAACGTGTCATTGTTATGAATGTGATTATTATTTTTAGACTCTAAACAAACTGACAACTAGTGAATGAGAGAAAAGGATACCGACTTATGTATGGACTGAGTCCTGGTGTGATAAGCGGTGATCCCTGAGAATATTAGAAATGAATACCGACTTATGTATGGACTTACTCCTGGTGCGATAAGCGGTGATTCCTGAGAATATCTGAAAAGAATACCGACTTATGTATGGACTTATTCCTAGTGTGATAAGCAGTGACTCTTGAGAGTATTTTATGATAACCTAAGGAGCAAATAAGAGAGAAGAATACCGACTTATGTATGGACTTATTCCTGGTGTGATAAGCGGTGATTCTTGAGAGTATTTTATGATAACCTAACAAGCAAATAAGTGAAACGAATACCGACTTATGTATGGACTTATTCCTGGTGCGATAAGCGGTGATTCCTGAGTATAGTTGAAAAGAATACCGACTTATGTATGGATTTATTCCTGGTGTGATAAGCGGTGATTCTTGAGAGTATTTTATGATAACCTAACAAGCAAATAAGTGAAACGAATACCGACTTATGTATGGACTTATTCCTGGTGCGATAAGCGGTGATTCCTGAGTATAGTTGAAAAGAATACCGACTTATGTATGGATTTATTCCTGGTGTGATAAGCGGTGATTCTTGAGAGTATTTTATGATAACCTAACAAGCAAATCAGGGAAACGAATACCGACTTATGTATGGACTTATTCCTGGTGCGATAAGCGGTGATTCCTGAGAATAGGAGAAAAGAATACCGACTTATGTATGGACTTATTCCTGGTGTGATAAGCGGTAATTGCTGAGAATAGTTTATGTAATATACCTTGTCCCAATTGTGTCAAAGGTTGTCTATTTTATATGTTCCAAATGAGACATATTGTTATTGGAAAATTTAATTCATGTCCCAATTGTGACATACAGCAAGTGGAAATTTTTGATTTTGTAGCAATCGTGCCAAAGGAGGGCAGCATTGACTATAATATAAACCTAAGAATAAGGAATCAAGAATGACAAATGGAAGGTGGCAATACTGACGTAAACAATGGATCGTATTCCGGTGACAAAAGCTGGTCCTAGTAAGAACCAACAAACGAATTGGAAAACGGCTGACGAAGCGTCTGAAAAATGACGAACAATAATAGTCTGGTAAAACCTGATTCGATAATCCCGATGCGAGTGGACGGTGATCTTCAGTATGAACTTCAGCAACTGATCGGGTCGCGATGGTGACAAGAGGGAGTCCAGTTAATTTGATGGAAAACAAGCAGACTAAATCGGGGTCGGCAAGTGGAAAGGGTGTATCCTTTTTATTAATAATAATAGATTTATCTACAGAATAGGGGTACAGAAGTAGATATCATGGTTGGAAATCACTTTACCTGTTCTAGCAGATACTTACTAATGTTCAAGGGTTACTTAAATTCAAATTAAAGTTCTTATAATGGACGTATTCAGTAATAATATATTAATTATGTCTTGCTGAATTCGGTACGTAGTAGAAGTTGTATAGACCCTTTAAAGTAGATCTAAAATGAAATGCTGATTGTAAATGCTAAATATCGGTTCATGTTAATGCACATCTTCGCAGTCACTCATTGTATTACGTTGATGTTTGGTGGAAACAGCACAGTAAAGAGCAAATTCTTAAATACTATTTCAAGTAACATCTATTCCAATAGACTGTATAAGCAGTTCGCGCACGAAGGCTTGCTTACTTCACTCGCTAGGTATTAATGTATGGATCGCTGATATGTTATCAAAGCGTATAAGTACACCAATGTATCACGAAATAATTTCCTACATCTTTGTCATTCATTTGTCACACACTGACACGAGACAAGCAACGGTGACCGATGCAGCAATTCACGGCTCAGCATGACGCTGGGTTGGTGCAGCGTTGGGTGCTGTCTGTCCTCAATCACCGTGTTCAAGTTAACCATATTATCATAAGAGGACGAGGGTCTCTGGCATCGTTCGTCCTTACGCGCTCAAGAATGTACAAGAATGGAAGTTTCCAGAAACCAGATTTTATTGTATGTTACATCAATTAAGTCTATAGTGCCATCAAGGACTCGTTGCTTGCGAGACAATAATGGGGCAACAAAACGCCGTCTGTTGCGCTCTCTATCGCACTTACGGGGCTTATGGTAGACACAGTTATGCATGCATCTACCCCTAGTGCAAGGATGATATGGGGCACCACGGGTAACGAGTTTATAATATTACAATAATACCTTGGCTAACATCATTGTGACTTATTTTGTTATATTAATAATAGTATTTGTTGTACTACAATCGAGATACAGTCAGAGGCAGTCGTCTCAGTTATTTGAAAATATAGGATTACATTGTGCACATTGTACATCTCATAGTGATCTGTACTGTGTATCATTATCAATTAGCACATTCATGTTTCTTTAAATTTCTGAAATAATATGATTATTGGGTTCTCCTTAGAATACATTGTGGTTTGTTTCGATCTTAGTACTTATTTATAATAACAACTACATTTAACCATATTATTTATCTTGATTTCGTAGACATCAAGAATATTGGTTCAATATTCAATAATTCAATTTGATAGGTAATTATCTTTTATTGTTATTCAAGTAGAGTACAAAATATGGTCACATAATATCTGTGCCGACATCTCGTCGCCTTAGTGCTTGTTTGCCCTATCGACCATTTTTGGCCAAATTGACATTTGAATGCAGTATGCATAAGAATCAAATTCTACTCAATCTGAACTAAAAAACGCACATAAATGTCTACAAATACGTCAGTTGTGGCTATTTTTTAAAATCAATCTCCCGTGTTAATAATTTAGTTTTAGTGCTTGAGTAGCGTATCTCCACAAAACAAAAAAGAAAGCCCAATGTCCTTTGTCTAAAGTTTTAAGTGCGTGCTTGTTTGCCGCATCTCCTCAAACAAACCAATCACAGGCACGCCTTTTGTATGACGTAACAGCTTTGTTGTCCGCTATACTGTTTGCTCACAATCACTCGTGGTGCAATCGATATGACCGTTGCGTAGATTTTTTAAGATATTTCGGTGAATTATAAGATTGACGAGTTGAAATTGTGATTTGTGATATCACTAACAATGTCCCGGACATCATACAAAACTCAATATAGCCGCAGCACCGGACAATGTGAACAGTAAGTAAATTTTTCATGTTTGGATATTCTCGTAGGTTAGGTTATACAGGGTGTTACACAACGAAAAAACTGAACGTATCTAACTTTCGTTGTTAGTTCTATGGGAGACGATTATGTTTTTTTTTAAGAAATAAACCTAGTCGTTCTTTATATATCGACGACGTTTATTAGTCAAAATTAATTGCAGTCACTATTTAGATTGGTTTATTGGCCTTTCTACGAAACGATTCTACTAATTTAACTTAACTTAATTGTATTAAAAGGGCTTATTTATCAGTTCCCCTTCTTAGTATATAATATCATTTTTTTAAATAAAATATAGCATAATATGTTACTTGCTGATAATGTAGCAGCTTTCTATAGCCGAAAGAATTTATCCATTACAAACAAACAATCAAAAATCTTTTTTCTTCATATTTCTATGTATATATTATGTATATTCTAATCTGAAATAATAATAAAATTATACACCATTATTGTTATTCAGGGTCGAGAAAGTGAAGAAGAAGTTATTCATTGAGAGTAATGACAAAACAAACGTTGTGAAAAATGTAGAGGAGCATGAAAATATATCCCCGAAGAACTGCGCTATAACAACTATTGAAAGTTTTGTTGTTTGTCCTAGTAGTAGCAATCTAGAATTAGAGAATTCTGTTGTAATTATAGATACTAACGCGTGCACCGCTGTTGGTCTTAATAACGACAAAAACAAAATAATTCAAGAAAAAGAAATCACAAGAAAAAGGAAAAGAAATCCAGAAAATTGGAAAAGGAATGTTCTTAAAAAGAAGAGAGAGGCTGGTGAAGAATATTGTAATGTGAAAGGAAAACAATTTCGAGCAAAAAAAGTTCAATCTGGATGTGAAGTTAATTGCGCCTACAAATGCTCAACAAAACTCACACCTCGAGAAAGAGAAGAAATCAAAACTGCATTTTACTCATTAAAAGATGCCCAAAAGAATAAATTCTACAAAGAATTTACATTAAGAGTATTGAAAGGTAGGACAAGAACGGAAGCCGAAGCAAGCAGAAGAAAATACTCATTCCAATACTTTTTTTTGAGAAATGAGCAGAAAGAGAGGGTGTGCCAAAAGTTTTTTTGTGGTACTTTAGATATTGCGCCAAAAAGAATATATTATTTCCACAAGAAACTTCAAAAGCATCCTTTGAAAATGGTTCCTACACCCTGTAAAGGAAAATATATAAAAAAACAAACAGCCCAAAATAAAATTGATGAAGTGGTTCAGCACATAAAATCATTTCCCACTCAAGAATCACACTTTTGTAGGGCAAACACAAAGCGTCAGTACCTCGATCAAAGTCTGTCCATTACTAAAATGTATTCGCTTTATGTAGAATCAAATAAAGAACCAGTAAAAGAAAATATTTATCGAAAAATTTTTAACGAGAGATTTAATTTAGCCTTTCATCGTCCAAAAAAGGATGCTTGCGATGCTTGTTGGGAATTTAAGGCACAAAAAAATCCAAGTTCTGAACAAGTGTTTAAATACGAAGAGCACATAAAGCGAAAACTTGAAGGGAACGCGGAAAGAGAAAAAGACAGGCAGCTAAATGACACTACCGCTGTCATTACATTTGACTTAGAGAATATTTTTTCTCTTCCAAAAGCCAACGTTTCCTGCTTTTTTTACACCAGCAAATTAACCGTGTATAATTTGACGGCACATTGCAATATTACAAAATCAGCAACAAACGCAATTTGGGATGAGACAAAGAACGGAAGGGGCGGTGATGACCTCGCAAGTGCATTAATAAAAATTTTAAAAACAATAGTTCAAGATTTACCAGATACTATAACCAAGCTCATTTTATGGTCCGACTCATGTGTGCCCCAGAACAGAAATTCATATATGAGTGTTGCAATACTAAATTTTTTGCAGTCTGCAGAGGCAAGACAAGTTATAGAAATAACTCAAAAATACTCCGAACCGGGGCACGGAAATATACAAGAAGTAGATGCGGTACACAGCCTAATTGAGCGGAACCTTCGGCACCAAGAACTATACAGCCCACTATCATTGATGAGAGCATTTTTAAAAATTAAAACCAAGGCCCTAAAATTAATATTCCTCCAGATGTTCGACGATGATTTCCGTTGCTACCACGAAGAAGCAATTAAGTATGGATTTCATCAAATACCTTTTTTAAAAGTGAAGTCCTTAACTTATAATAAATTTAACTGGAATATTTTACAATATAAAACTAGCTTCCAAGGACCTACCATATCAATAAATATAAATATAAAAAGAATACACATATTGAGCGATGTTTGTATTAAACTACCCACTAATACAATGTCCCAAAAAAAAATTCAAGACATACGTAGCTCCTACAAATATATGCCAGCTGAAGACAAAAAATTCATGGAAACCATATTACAAAAGGTCCTGAAAAAACAAACTCCAGTTGAGAATAATGAAAACGCGAAGACAATAAAAAAGCTAAGGAAATCAATCCCAACAAAAAATAAGGAAAACAAGAAAGCGCAACAAAAAAAAACAAAAAAGTAAAAATTATTTATGTAAAAAATATAATTTAAATTAAAAAATACCACTTTTTTAAACGGACGGAACGAATGGACCTACGTTTTTAGTTAAATCTTACAAATATTCTCAAAGCTATCTATAGATAATTATACTATTTAAATATTTTAAGTAATTTTAGTCCGTTTTAAAAATGTGGTAAGTAGGTATTTTTTTTTACTTAGATCATTAATTTCGGTTTAAAGAATTTATTCTCAAAAAGATATTTTAAGATTCACAAGAATAAAACACATTATTTTAAGATACATTCTATATACATTTCAGTAGTTAGGTACACAGACGCATGCATTTACAATTTTACATTTTACTATATTATCTAAACTATATCTACCTAGTTAATTAGGTACCTATTTACGATAATTTTGTCTCACTTATTAACTAATTCAATTTTGTGTAATTTACAAGTACTATACAATTATTCGTAATATAATATCTTTAACCTATTCTTAAATTATAAATTAAGTAATATTTTTAGACAGTTTGACCACGTCAGGCAATCTACACCCTCACACACTATATTTTTGTTACCGTAGGTTTTTGTTCGAGGTAGTTATAATGAAATAGGTATTTAAGTATTAGTTTATTTTGTGTACTTTGCAATTATTTTGTTGATGTATGTTTGTGCAGCTAATCCCTAGATTTATAGCAGGTACTCCAAACGTGGCTTTGGATGGCCAGATTTTGTGTGGGATGCAATTTGAGACTTTTCTTAATGCCCCTGTGAGTGATGCTAATTTGGAAGTTATTTGTTCAATATGAGTCTCATATAAGTTTGTCATCTAATATTAGTCTTAGATTTATTATACTTTTATTTTTAAGATCTGTTTAGAATATTGTTATTTATTTTAAGTGGTGTATCATTTTAAGGTAGTTTTTTATTTGTAGCACTTAAGACTCTTTTTAGTCCTGTTATTTAATTATTACTTCTTTATTATCTCTCTTTCTACTAATTATGTTTGAAATGTCAAGTCTCTAGCTGCTCTGGAAATTTTCAAAATTAGTGCCGAACCAACAAAGAGATAGGAAACTGAGTTAATATTGCATTATCATCCATTTCAAGGCTCGAGTTCATTCTGAAGTAAGTTTAAAATCAATTGCAAAATTTGTACAGTAAAGACGAAAAAACAAAGTAACTAACAGTCTAGACAAAAATAGCAAGTTAGCACTGTCATTCACTTCCAATCAAAAATTTTTAAAAGGTTCTAGCTCATCGGGAAGCTAGTTTAAAATCCATTGCAACGTTTTTGAACGACAAACGGACTGAAGACAAACTAATAAACAGACAGACAGAAGAAAGCAAGTAAATGTTGCATTGTCATCCAGTTCCAACCTATGTTTAAAATTTCAAGCCTCTAGCTCACCGGAAAGTTTAAAATCGAACACAAGATTTGTATCGAATAGACAAACAAACAAACAGACCGACAAGAAAGCGAATTAATAAAAAAATGTAAACCTTGTCAAAAAATGTGTAGCTATAAAATATATATTAAGAAAAGTTATGTTTTTAACATGAAAAAATTAAAAATTAAAATAGCTAAAAAAGAATAATTCTCTAATATGCTTGAATAAATATATGCTTTATTTATAATTTTTATTATGTTTCTAAATTAATTTTTAATATTTCCGTAAAACATACCTACAGTAAAATTTATTTAGAAATTGGAGTTTTATTTATAACTAGCTGCCCCGGCGAACTTCGTACCGCCTAAGTAACAGTCGATTCTTTTCAGGATTAAAAAAAAAAAATCTCTCCGTAAGAACCATCCCCGTACTTCAAGGAATATTATGAAAAAGATATAGCGAAATCGGTTCAGCTGTTCTCGAGATTTGCGATCAGCAACACATTCAGTGATTCATTTTTATATATAGAGATTATTGTTATGATTAAACTTCTGATTAGATTGTGTGATACAAGCAATTGAGTGAAATTGCACTTGTCTGTCTGTCCGTCTTTCACAACCTTATAACTTAGTAATTACTTCCATAATATATGTAAAGTGTATAGTCGGTTATTACATTATGTAAGAAATAAAATAGTGGTGATAATTTTTACGCGAACATAACAATAAGGTTAATAGATGGCGCTGTTATTCGCCGAGTTTCTTGCTAGTTCTTCTCGGTAGGAAAGGCATTCCGAACCAGTGGTAGATGCATCAGTGGTAGTGCTTTCGAATCGACATTCGAAAGCACTGGTACTGAAAGTTCACTTTAATAAAAAATATTTTTATTTTATTTATTTATTTATGGGATATTGGAAAGATGGGATACCGCGAGCTCTTAGTTCGGGACGAACCACTAGTAATAAAAATAAATAAATACTTAAATGAACCCCTGATTAAGTTCGTTGTCACGAGATTAATGATTGTAGTAAAAATTCAACACTATTATTGATAAAAGTTACAAAGGTAAGTAGGTACATAAGTACTCATAGGATCATGCACGATGGATTTTAATTTCACACCCTGTATTGTCAATTGACCGTTAGGGCAAACAAGCACACAATGGTTTGGGTGACCGTTTAGCCAAGCTCCGTTAACATTGTGCTTTATCTCCATTTACGTAATTTTCGTTGTGCATCTTTGGCCTATCTCCATTTTTAAACCAGTTTTTATATGTGTAAATTATACTTATTTTGCCTGATAATGAGCTATTACAAATCCAGACGTACATTATTCACAGGAAAATTTGTAATAGAACAACGATCTTATGTTATCTCATAGAAAAACATAAAAACGTTGCTCCTGTAAAATTATCTCAGTGGTAGATAGGGCAAACAAGCACTAGGATGACGATCTCTGCCTTTCTGGTCTGCAAAAATATTTTACAATCATTATTCATATACTTACCGATATTGCTTAGTATAATACTACATATATGCAATTAAAGATTGGCATATTGTTTTCTTATTATTTGTTTTACGTTACATACTTATATTGTAATATTATTATTTTTTTCAACGGTGTCAATCAGTAGGTACCACTTGAGAATAATTAAATGTCAATTCACGATAGTCAAATTGATAATTCATGAAACACTACAAAGACATTATAATCAAGGTCAACTCATATCAAATATTCATCAATTGTATGAGAAAATTGGATTATAAGATATTCTTTTAATTTATTTTTAAGTTTAAAGAAATTATGAAGTCTACAGAAGTAGTTAGGTTCATTGGTATATTGTAGAACTTTGTGATTAATTTTGTATAAAGTGTTAGTAATGGTCAATGGGATCCAACCACTCTTACCATATCTCTTAAAATGTTTATACTAGTGAAAATATTGTATTTGTGTTGCATTAGAGCATTATGTAGGATTAGAATTCATGTCATTACAGTGGTAAGAAGGAAAGGGCAAACAAACTTACTTTAATTGAAAACTGATAGTGACATGGTTTAAAATCATAGAGTACTTAGCACTCAGAATTCAAGTTGGTGATAATTCACTATCCTTCTTTTCTTTCCTCGTTGTTGTTTTGTTTAAGTTTGATTATATTTTATTCGCTTTAAATGCAATTTACCAAAGATGTTTTATAATTCTCATAATTAGTATTGCCACATTTGCCATGCAAATATTTATTCACGTATTACTAAATACAAATACAAACTTGAAGAATATGTAGTTCATAATAATATTTAAAAATTAAATTATTGATTTTACTATAATTTCCTTGTATTAAGTATTAACATAAATTGTGTTGATTTCAATATTTGATTATACTATTGTGAATTGGTTGTATACGTATATCACTAACAATAACTAGATTATAGAATTTTCTTAATATCAAGCTTAAATCAGAATGACTTATAGTATTTACTATTTACTTATCTCAGTGTGATTTGTTGTGTATTTATAAGAATTAGACTTACAGATGTTGATTGCAATGTACATAATGATTATTGATACCAGTATTTTGTAGGTCTCATTGGCACTTGTTTTGTGCACTTGTTAAATCTAACAATGTTAGCTTCGATCTGTTAGAGGAATTATTATACTAATCATATTAATTATAATATAGGACTGTTAAGGTATTCTATGTTGCTCCTATTGAGTTATGGGTATGAGGGCATTACCCTCGGTTGGAAGGCCGAGTGGTCAGATATGGGGACATATCTGGAGCAGGATGGACGACTGTGGGCAACACAGAAAAACCTGCGTTCTGTCACCCGTGAGTGGAGGTGTGACAGCGCGCGGGAGTAAAAATAGGGACGATATAAAAGTAATTAAGCGAGATATAAGTACTAGGTGATTAATTAAGCTAGATATAAACTAAGTGGATGTGACAAGTGTACCTGAATATAAGACTGTGGACATTGGAACTGCGTTTGATTCATACTAGGGTCATCCCAAGACTAATAAACCCGGATTGGAGGTTAAGTTGTTTATAGTATGGAGGTCTGGGAATTCGGAAAATTTCTAGTGTTTCAGTTTAATAATACAGGGTGTATTGTTCACTTGAAAAACAGTTAAAATAGAACACATTTCGTAGGACCACTCAAACAACGGTTCAGAGACGGACATCCGGTCAACTTTATACTTGACGACAAACTTGGGTCTCCCGCTAGCCGGACCCGTGCCTCTGCCGCACACAGCCTACGACAATGAACTTATTATAAATGCGAGAGTGTGTTTGTTTGTTCGTTTATTGGTTTGTTGGTTTGTCCTTCAATCGCGTCGCAAGGGTGCATCGGATTGACGTGATTTTTTGCATGGGCATAGATAAAGACCTGGAGAGTGACATAGGCTACTTTTTACCGCGGAAAATTAAAGAGTTCCCACGAGATTTTTAAAAACATTATTCGCTGTGTACCAAATTTTTTGTTTAAATTGACATTTAAACCAATTTTTTTTCGATTTTGATGGCGGGCAAAGTAATCCAGACTTTCAGCCAACATTGCCCACATCAGCGAATTAGCTTATAAACTGCTTTTTGGGCAAAGTATCATTGAGTGGCTGGAAAGTTGGCTAGTTTAACGGTAACTATACCATTTAGGACGTCTTATTTAGGAAGGTGGAATAAGCTTTAGGTCTGCAAAATTTGCATCAAAATTAAATCAATTCACGACCGCCAATCCGGGACAATAAAAACTTTTTTTATCCCGGAAAATCAAAGAGTTCCTATGGAATTTTTAAAAATACCTAATTCCACGCGGACGTAGTCGTGGGCATCAGCTAGTGTTTTAATAATACAGGGTGTATTGTTCACTTAATTTTTTTAAAAAATAGAACACATTTCGCAGGACCTCTCAAACAACGGTTCAGAGACGGACCTCCGGTCAACTTTGCATTTGACGACAAACTTGGGTCTCCCGCTAGCCGGACCCGTGCCTCTGCCGGACACAGCCTACGACAATGAGCTTATGAAACAATACCAGCGATACAGCGGTGATTTCAATCAACCCCTACATAATATTCATTTTAAGGTATGTACTGACCTTTAAAACATATTTAATAATAATGGCCCCAGAATCCATATATCTTCTGAATGTATCAAATACTAGCTTATGCCCGCGACTTCATCCGCGTGGAATACACAAATTACGAACCCCTATTTTACCCTTAGGGGTTGAATTTTCAAAAATCCTTTCTTAGCGGATGCCTACGTCATAATAGCTATAAATTTCAGCCCGATCCGTCCAGTAGTTTGAGCTGTGCGTTGATAGATCAGTCAGTCAGTCAGTCACCTTTTCCTTTTATATATTTAGATAAAACATATTATTTTGACTGATGCTAGAGGTCAATGAACGTTGCGTAAGTAGGCCATTCGGAGTCAAGGCCGCGTCGTAGGTGGGGTATGGTCCAGAGTTTTGTACGCTCCACATTGCGGGGTTGAAAAAAACGAAATCACTAAAAATAAAGAATACAAAATGAGGCAAATGGTTATTGGTATTGGATTGTGTTTAGGTAGTATAACAATAACACTAAGTTTTTGCTAGCGTTCTGGTTACATCCTGTATAAATATACAATTTTATTATAAGTAAAAATTATAACAATTAATTTTTGTAATATTATGTAGTTTTATTATAAACTAGCTTATGCTCGCGACTTCGGCCGCGTGGACTATGAATAAATTTTATAAATTATTAAATTTATAAATTTCAAACACCCATTTAACCCACCTAGGGATGGAATTTCTAAAAATCCTTTCTTAGTGGACACCTACCCTTTACTAAGAACACACCCTTCAAATTTCATGTCTCTAGGACCAGCGGTTTAGGCTGTGCGTTGATATATATAAGTCAGTCAGTCAGGACTTTGAATTTTATATATACAGATAAAAAATTGTAGACTCATAAAACCTCAAGACAATATGGGAAACCTAACCAAGATTTAGGTTAATTGAAACTCACGGGGCAGTCGGCTTTAGTTAACATTGAAGTTACTTTACCGGCAACTTGGTAACTAAATAATGTAGCGCAACCAAGAAAGTTTGTCGGTAATGACATTAATGAAGCAAGAGCTGATATTCTAGTCTTAGAAGGTATTGAAAACTAAACTTATAAGCTCTCTAGTCTCTAGTAAGGAGAATTTCAATATTGAAGGAAAATTGAATTTAAAATGAAGTCACTTTTTCTGCGATAGAGCTAAAGAGGAAGAAATATTTTAAAACTAGCTTATTTCCGCAACTTCGTTGACCGTTTGACCCTTATTTTGCCCCATTAAGGGTTGAATTTAAAGATCTAGAGAGTGACATAGGCTACTTTTTATCCCGGAAAAATTCCCTCGGGATTTTAAGACGCTAGAGGTCAACGAACGTTGCTAAGTCGGCCACTCGGAGTCAATGCCGCGTCGTAGGTTTGCACGCTATACATTGCGGGTTTGAAAAATACTAAATCACTAAAACTACTTACAAAATGAGAGAAATAGTTATTGGTACTGGATTGTGTTTAGATAGTATAACAATGGTACTGATTCTGAGCACAACCTAATTTTAGAGTATTCGCATCCTCTTCTTACTAATGTAATATGAAAAGGACAGTCGCAGTTTGACAGTTTTAAATTTAATTTTTAGATGTTAAAACCCTTGATTTTAGCGCACAGTCGCGAGCCTACTGTTTTGTAGCGTGCATTAAAATTTAGAGTCTTTAAATGTAAAGTTCATGACGTTATGTCCCTTTTTAGCATTGTTAAAAAGAAAAGGATGCAGATACTCTAAATTTTGTTTAGAGAAAGACAACGGAATCGTTGGCAGTAACGCAAAGTTTTTGCTAGCGTTCTGATTATACCCTGTATAGGTACCTGTCGCTAAAACCATTCAGAACGTGACTGGAAATCCGGATCACGAAATGTAATTTGACGCTCAAAGCAATGAAACTTTGTCAACATTAACTAAAACTACGTTATTAAATTTAATACGGCCTCGGTCGGTTCAAATTTTACCCGGAGAAGGTGCTATTTATGGAACCGGTTTCTAATTTAGATGGTAGTCCTAAAAATATAACTAAGTAGATTACATAAAAAAGAAAAAGAAAAATGTCATCTTAAATATTCATCAACACTATAAAAAATACTTATTTAACACAAACGAAACTATGTTTTCGAATTGAATTTCAAATGTTCTCTGAAAACATTTTCGAATTGAATTTCGATTGTTTTCTGAAAACATGTTTATGATTCGTTGGTGAGTCAAAATGGTTAATGCTCACTGAGATTTTTGTCTCTGTCATTTGTATGGGATTACGTAACATAGAGAGCTCTATACTAACTTCTAACCCTGGATAGAGTATACCTGTCGCTAAAACCATTCAGAACGTGACTGGAAATCCGGATCACGAAATGTAATTTGACGCTCAAAGCAATGAAACTTTGTCAACATTAACTAAAACTACGTTATTAAATTTAATACGGCCTCGGTCGGTTCAAATTTCACCCGGAGAAGGCGCTATTTATGGAACTGTTTTCTAATTTAGGGATGTTTTAAGTTCAAAGTTCAATTGCTTCTGTATATCTATACTTTAAAATAACAATGACAGTGAACCGGTACTATTTCTATTTTAACAACTTCACAGGATGGAGGAAATATCTTGTTTCCTTCAGCTAAATACGCCAGCCACTATTGTCAGGTCGAGGTGCCAATCGGAGTATAAGGCGGGTGGACATCAATCACGCAATTCCGTGGAAATTCTTTGATTTTCCGGGATAAAAAGTAACATTTGTGTTAATCCAGGGTATACTCTATCTCCATTCCAAATTTCAGCCAAATCTGTTCAGTAATTTTTGCATGAAAGGATAACAATACACATACAAACTTTCACCCTTTATTATATTATTACTAGCTGCCCTGGTGGACTTCGTTCCGCCTAACAGTCGATTCAAATTGTTTAAATTTTTCTCTCCGTAAGAACCATCCTCGTACTTCAAGGAATATTATAAAAAAGAATTAGCAAAATCGGTCCAGCTGTTCTCGAGATTTACGATCAGCAACACATATTTTAGTGATTCATTTTTATTTTTATTTTATTTATTTTTATTTTATTTTTTACAGTGCCACTTACACTAACTAGATGATAATAATAAATTTAAATACAAATAAAGGTACAAGAAAAAAGACATAAAATACAAAACGATAAAAGATCAAAGAATTTTGAATATGTACGCTGAGAACATTGAATGACATATTCATGCAATGCTCTCAGCGTACTTCAGTAACTCCCGAACCAGTATTATAGACCCATCATTAAATGGGTCCCATTGAGCATTTTTGTCCAAAAGCGCGTTGAATGATGCTAATGAACGGGGTATAGGTGACATAGATCTAGCAACAGTGCGATGATGTGGGACCACGAAAAGTTTATTTTTTCGTGGACGAAGATTACTGTTGGATTCAGGGACACGTATGCGACACAGTTGGTCATGAATTATATTATAGAGAAGAAGATTTGTGTGATATTTAACAAAATACTACTACGTTTCGCCTCTCACTTCGTTTACGTTAATCTTAGTATGTATCATGTATACACACAAATACACACGCATACACACGTGCGTGCAAATAAACTTTCGCCTATATGGTATTTGTGTGATAATATTTCAAAGAATCTTAAAGGACATGATCTTTCCAGACACACGACCAAGCTAATGGATATGTCCCATACGTGGACTATTCCAGGGATTATGCTCCTCCACAACCAGATTCCATGACAGGCTCTCTATCAAGAAGCACTGATGCATCTACTTACCAGAGCCATTGTGGGTCTCTGAATCGCCAAGGAAGCTGTGGGAGACTGGGAGGAATGATGGGACCTGACTGTGAGTTCGTGTCATAAACTTTCATTGCTCACGTTACATCTCGACCATTAGTGTATTTTTTGAAAAGTACGAAAATGACGCTCGCCCGAATTCAACAATATAACAATTTAGGTTTTTAAGAATCCTTTGGGTCTGATATCCAACTCCCATCGGCGGTGTTCCCACTAGATTATAACATGGGGTTATTCAAGGGGCGGACCAACAAATTCCTAAAAGGCCGGCAACGCATCGGCGGCTCCTCTGGTGCTGCAAATGTTCATGGGCGGCGGTAATCACTTAACATCAGGTGACCCGCCTGCTCGCTTGCTCGCTATATCTATTAAAAAAAAAAAATAAAAAAAAAATATTCCGGTATAAAAAGTAGCCTATATCCTTCCCCGGGATGCAAACTATCTCTGTACCAAATTTTATCAAAATCGGTTGAACGGATGCGCCTCGAAAGGCTATTAGACAGACAGACACACTTTCGCATTAATAATATTAGTATGGATTAGATATGTCTAGAAACAAAAAATATTTCTACTTTGTAGTGACTTTGGAAATCAGTTTTGTGAAAAGAAGCTTTATTTGACTTTTGAACTTGTAGTGATTCCAATGGGGAATCCTGGAGTGATTCTGACAGGAGGTCTGGACGTGCGATACGCTGCAACTTACGGAAATCCTTATTTAAGAGGCAGCAGCGGACCTCTGTGTAAGTTATCTAATTTCTACCTACATTTTGTGTTATACTTAGTTGCAGACGTACCAGCAAGTGATGATACCGCCTAAGATGTAGCGCGCTTGTTTAGAACATGCGTATTAACACTTAACTTGAAGGTACCTATATTTAAAGTAGAGAGTCCACCACGCTCGCTAAGTGGGTGTTGCCACCCTTTTGAGAACCTTTGAGTACAACAAGGAGAACACTCATGTTGTCTTCCTTCACCTTTAAAGAAAAGTGCAATTTAATTGCTTAAAACACTCATGATTCCGAAAAATTAGAGATGCATGCGCGGAATTGAACCCCGGATCTTCCGAAACTGAGTTATCACTGCTTGGAAACCATTATCGGAAAATAGGTAAGAATCGGAAATTACCTATATATTTTTTAAATTCAGATACAAGTTAGCCCTTGGCTGCAATCTCACCTGGTGGTAAGTGACGATGCAGTCTAAGATGGAAGCGTACTATAGACACCTCTTTGGTTTCCGCACGGCATCTTACCGGATCGCTAAATCGCTTGACGGCACTGCTTTGCCAGTAAGATTAGTTTGCCAGTATTTTGTAGTTGCTTATATAAAACTAGCTTGTGCTCGCGACTTCGCCCGCGTGGACTACACAAATTTCAAACCCCTATTTCACCATCTTAGGGGTTGGATTTTCCAAAATCCTTTCTTAGCGGATGCCTACGTCATAATAGCTATCTGCATGCTAAATTTCAGCCCGATCCGTCCAGTAGTTTTAGCTGTGCGTTGATAGATGCAGTCAGTCAGTCAGTCACCTTTTCCTTTTACATATTTAGATTTTTGTTACAGCCTATGTGCCCCCAGTGAACAATTCTGCCAAAAATGCCCCTCCACCTTACTACACGTTAAGAAATACTAACCACCATCCACCGAGTAAGTTAATTAATACGTTTAATTGTTTATTTATTTTTATTAACAGCTACTATAAGTCCCGCAATTTTTTGTGTGTGTGTTTGTGTGAATTTTTTGTGCGAGACTGAAGTTTTGAGCTGATGGTATATTTTTATTTCGGCTGGCGTCAAAAGTACGTCATTTCGATGTTAATGAGACATGGTTCCAGCGCAATAGCAATTTGCGGGACTTGTACTGTCTACTATACTTATAAGCCTCAATAGCTCAACAGGTAAAGGAGTGGACTCAAAACCGAAAGGTCGACGGTTCAAACCCCGCCCGTTGCACTATTGTCGTACCTACTCCTAGCACAAGCCTGACGCTTAGTTGGAGAGGAAAGGGGAATATTAGTCATTTAACATGGCTAATATTCTTTAAAAAAAAAAAAAACTATATACCTAATAAAAAAAAATAAATTTTTTTGCGATACGCGACAAGTCGAAAAGGCAATCGAGGTGGGGACGCGACGCCCCGCACACCCGCACAGGCCCCACGCTAACCCGGTGCGGGTGAGCCCACCATACCCCGATTGCCATCTCAACCTGTAGCGGACTATACAACTTGTTCAATCACGGCAGGTACGTCGGTAACTTCACCGTCCTCTTCATCATCATCGCGTCCGTACACCACTCCGCCCACATCCTCGCCCACGAGCAACAGCGCACAGCCTCAGGTAAGTCATCTGGTGGGTACAATAATGCGTTTTTAAGTAATTAAAATATCATTTGCTTTAACGGTGAAGGAAAACATCGTGAGGAAACCTTTTTTTTTTTTTTTTTTTTTTTTTTTTTTTTTCTGCTGGTAAAAATGCTATTAGGCATGCCGCACAAGGGCGGGTATGTGGGACTCACTCGCGGTTTGTTTAACCGCCACCAGCATACCCACTAAAAAACCCAGCGGTGCCGTCCGCGTCAAGTATAAGACGTCTCAGGATCCCATCGTGAGGAAACCTGCATGCCTGAGAGTTCTCCATAACGTTGTCAAAGGTGTGTGAAGTCTGCCAATCCGCACTTGGCCAACGTGGTAGACTATGGCCAAAACCCTTTTCACTCTGAGAGGAGACCCGTGCTCTGTAGTGAGCCGGCGATGGGTTGATCATGATGATGATGAGGTACAATAATTACGAAGAATTCCGTGGCGTCACCCGAATCCGGGTTCCGCCAGGAAACCAGCGCCGTACGAGTATGTTTTTTGTGTATATGCAAGGCATTTATGCTGAGTTGGGACCTGTTTTACGGTTTTACCTGAAAAGGAAAAAAAGAACCCGTACTTTGTTGTCTGTCTGTCCGTCGTGTCTGTCAAGAAAATAGGGTACTTCCCGTTGATCTAGAATCATGAAATTTGGTAGGTAGGTCTTATAGCATAAGTGAAGGCTCCCTATTTCCTTTAGGGTTCCGTATCCGAAGGATGCCAACGGTACCCTATTCCTTAGCCTCCGCTGTCCGTCCGCCCGTCAGCGAGCAATATCTCGTAAACCGTAATAGGTAGAGAGTTGAAATTTTCACAGAACATGTTGTTATTGATACTGTATCAACGAATAATAAAAGATACAAAATGGCCGCTATAAAAATTTAAAAAAAAATTGAAAAGTGTTATTTTTTATACGATGTTACGCAACCCTTCGTGTGCGAATCCGACTCGCAATTGACCAATTTTTTCTAACGGTACGCGACCGAAAGTAATGTACATCGACCTTTTGAGGGAGACAGCAGATTTGTAGAGCGCTGTCCCTGTCGTTGAGACCGACAAAACGTCATATAGGTATGACGAGACAACGCTCTACAAAGCCGAAATGTCATTCTAAAGGCTGATGTACATTACTTTCGGCCGCGTACTGAACATTAATTGTGTCTCTAGGTGCCTAAATCACTGCCTAAGGGTACAGGAGCCCTATACATTCTTCCGCCGTCCAGTCAGGGAAGCATGCACTCATCCCAAATATCTACCAAAGGTAAATTACTACGATAGTAAAAACATCTAAATAAAATTGTTATAAGTAGGTATACTATTGCTTATTTTATAAGATCGATAGATAAATGATAGTTAATAATTTTTAATAAGTTTGCTGAGGACACCTTATCCTGAAAATTTCAGCTTTCTAGCGTCATCCAGACCGAAGCTATGACTGCTCGAAAATACGACGAAACGCTTCGAGAAAAGGTACGTAGTGCCCCGTCCTTTAGTTTGGCTCGTCTTGGCGGAGGCACTGCCGTGCCCCCTGATTCGCCTATACAGAGTGTAACTAGAACACTAGCAAAAACTTAGCGTTATTGTTATCTAAATATACAAAAGAAAAGGTGACTGACTGATCTATCAACGCACAGCTCAAACTACTGGACGGATCGGGCTGAAATTTGGCATGCAGGTGATTTTTGAAAATTCAACCCCTAAGGGGGTGAAACAGGGGTTTGAAGTTTGTGTAGTCCACGCGGACGAAGTCGCAAGCATAAGCTAGTAAGTATTTAATTTATACACATGTTTTCTTTATTTACAGGAACTGGGACTCACGTATAAAAATTTAATAATTTTAGTTAAAAAGTACTTAAATAATATAATTTGATAAACAATTATTTGAATATGAAATTTTACCTAAGTAAGTAATATTAAATTAGAATTATCTTTTTTTCGCTCTTGTATAATTTTTTAAATATTAGTTAGTTATAAAACAGTCCTAAAATATAAATGATACTCAAAAAAGCCTAACAAGAAAGCTTTAAGAATAGATGTCAAAGAATTGAATAGAATTAATTAATTATTATAAGGTTTTATTAATTTGAGAGTTATTGAACTTTTACTTATACCTATTTTATGTACCGATAAGTTTAACTTTATGTGTCAACTGTCATGTCAAAAATACGGATGTGAAACGTACTTTTGACATGATATAGAGCTAAAATGGCGCGTGAGTTCTCATTTTGTACTGACTAGGTACCTATACGTTTAATGTTTTTGTTGCAAAGTGCAAACTCTCATTTTGTAAACAATCGAATACGCATTCTTGAGGGCAACTACAGACAAGGCTTTATTTATACTATAGGCAAATATACTTAACTCCTAATTTTTTCACATTCATATAAGGTACTTACCTACTTAATCTAAACTGACAATTTTATGAAATATTTTTTTGTATAAAAACTGATTTTAATTTTATTTATGTATGATACAAATGCATTTTAATAGTTTCTTTTTTCACAGTTTGTGTTAACTTTTAAGTAAGATGTCATATGTAAGATTTTTTAAAGACATGGATTTAAAAACATTAAATTAATCAAGTAACTAGGTACCTAAATAATTGAAAAATTTAATGTTTTTGAATTTCAGATTGATTAATTATTATTTAAATAAGACTGATAATTTTTAAACTAGATGTTTCAATTAGATTTAAGTTAGCGGAAAATGTTTTAACTAAGCTTTTATTGAGAAGACTAAAAAGTCAACTCCTTTGAAAAAAAATCTCGAAATCTATGTAAAAATTTGTACTAATATTGGGATCGCCAATATTGACCGGACTATAATATAATTTATAAATATGGTTAATAAAAAAATTGAAAGCGATTGTTTAGTTTATATTTTGTATTGTAAAAATAACCTAAGGAAGTTTAATCATAATATTTTGTATGCATTCGATTAGATAAAAATATGAAGTTTTATTTTAATGAATTTCATAGCCATTTTTGTACCTTTGTCGGTAAAAATATGAAGCTTTATTTTAATGAATTTCATAGCCATTTTTGTAGGTACCTTTGTCGGTAAAATATGAAGCTTTATTTTAATGAATTTCATAGCCATTTTTGTAGGTACCTTTGTCGGTAAAATATGAAGCTTTATTTTAATGAATTTCATAGCCATTTTTGTACCTTTGTCGGTGGTCCTTTGTACTTACTTACTTGTATAAAATGAAATCGTATGACATGAATTAAATGATTTTTTATGTAAATACCTAAATAAATCGAAGGTTGGATTTACGTACTTTTAAGTATTGAATGTGTCTTTTTATAAGGTTTGACGAACAGGAGTTTTAAATTTAATTTAGTTAAGGTACGTTTCGCATCCACTGCCTAGGTCACGATTCGATGTTTCAACTTTTGAGGTTGATATTTGAAGATGTGGTAATAAAAAAGGTTTTACTAGGTTGATTGTTTAATTTTTAGGGTTCCGTGCCTCAAAAATAAAAAGGGACCCTGATATGATCACTTAGTTGTCTGTCTGTCTGCTAGCTTTTCACGGCCCATCCGTTTAAAACCGAGTTTGATGAAATTTGGTACAGAGATAGCTTGCATCCCGGGGAAGGATTGCATAGGCTACTTTTGATCCCGGAAAATTAAAGAGTTCCCACGGGATTTTTAAAAATCTAAATTCACGCGGACGAAGTCGCGGGCATCATCTAGTAATTCATATATAGGTACAACACGATCAAAATAACGAACCTTTCTATCCCAACAAAACTCATTCACCCCTTAGCACCCCAAAAAGGGTTAGCAATTCCATAGTTGTGTCTCAACTCTCACTCATCACAAGGAGGGATCGGGGCATAACCGAGCCTCTTAAGGGTCTTTTCTATTCCAAGAGGCAAAGGGTGGCATAAGTGGTACGTTCCAATATCTGAAAATGTTTTGATTGTATTGAATCCACACTCGTCGGGTTTCGAGACGGGGAAGTTTCTCGATTTTCAAGCACGGTCCACTTTTCTTATGCGGTGTAAAAATGTTTTCGCTTATTTATTAATTTATTTATTTTGTAATAAAACTTAAACCTAAGCATCTGCGTTACATAAAATGAACCAAAAGCTTAATCCTACTAATATTATAATTAATGTGAATGTGTGGATGTTTGGATGTTTGTTACTCAATTACGCAAAAACTACTGGACGGATTTGGCTGAAATTTGGAATGGAGATAGATTATACCCTGAATTAACACATAGGCTACTATTATCCCGGAAAATCAAAGAGTTCCCGCGGGATTTCGAAAAACGTAAATCCACGTGGACGAAGTCGCGGGCATCAGCTAGTTTGCTATAATCCGCTGAAACAGGTCAATTGTCAAATCTGTTTGGTGCAACATGCAGCATGCGGCATGCACCGCCTGTCTTCCTACTGCTAAACATGCAGGAAAAACCAGCCCCCAGGCAAGCAATACGCACCACCACCACGCAGCACCACACAAATCCCAAAACCTGATATATATATATATATATAGGGCGTATATAATGTAACTGCGTTACAGCCGCTATGTGCCGTCCGTCTATCAGTCTTAGATTTTCACGGCTCAAGCGCTAAAGCGATCTGGATGGAATTTGTTCCAAAGATGCCTAGCATCTTAGAGACGGACAAAAGATAATTATTAGATGCATCCGACTATTCAAAGGTACTTGTAAAAGTTTATTTGAATAAAAAAGATTTTATTTATTTATTTATTTTATACCGGATTCCAAAGATTTTCCACGAAAAAATATATTTAAAAACCTAAATCCACGCGGATATAGTCAAAAGTAACAAGTCTGAAATAAAAACTTCCCTACCTACGTAAAACTATGATGTCAATAAAGAAAGTGAACGAGTGAAGAAAATACGAAAAAATATTATAAAATTTTGCAGTTACATAGGAACTTGAAGCAAGTGTAGAGTTAAAAGTTTACAACAATGTATTACCTAAGAATATTAACAAAGTCATGTACTTATTCATATTTTTACTCAAAACTCGAACTAGCTTTACTACAAAAATTTATTTTTACAAAGTTTTTGTACAAATCTACTTAGTTTGTGTTTAGTGCAACTGCACTCAACTAGCCGGCGGCGGGAGGCGCGGGGTGCCCGCGCGACATCTGTCTTCGCGTCGAAAGAAGAATTCATTCGCGGTGCAACGGGCGAACACGTCATACAATTATTTATTATAAAGTTAATCACAAATATACCAGTGCCTCGATTACAGTCTTTTTCATAAACACACCACCAGTTTGTGTAAAAACTTTATTTTCCAAATTACGCTCGATTTTAATCTTACCTGAACGTACCTGTGCCCTCAATGTATATTTTCATTAAAAAATACGGAACCTTAAAAAGGTTATATAGAAATAAAAATCTAGGAACCTACCAAAAATTATGGATAATATATGGAGATAAAGGACCCCGGATGGGTTCGAAACTAGTCGGGCTAACGTCGACTCGTAGGTTACTCTGCTGCGCGATTGCGGTAGAATGACAGCTACAATGTCACGATCTCAATCAACTCTGATTGGTTGACGCTCGCTCACTATTAACATGCATTGACAATGCATTGTTGCAACAAGAATAGCACAAATTCGGCCAATCACAATAATTGAGATTGTAATAATGATTGATGCAGGTTTTAATAATCGCCTTACAGTTTCTTTTACGGATCTCCTAATTTTTTTGTACTTGATCATGTAGAGATAGTCCAAGCATAGGTATCTCTACTCCAAAGTCTATCCAATAATCTATGCCAAGCTTTATACTAGAATTAAGCGCTTAACAATCTATTGCAATGTTTACGTTCAATCTCCAGTGACGTCTGGTCGGGGCCTTATTGCAGATAGTGGAAATGTAATATCGCTGGACAAATGATTTAAATATCACTTCCCTAGTCTATAACAGGGTTAATTAATAGGATTATGAAAGTGTATGGGTGCTAAATCTATTATTATGGTAGAAAAAAGAGCTAAGTGTACGTAACCATCACCATCATCATCGTCTACCGATAGACGCCCACTGCTGGAGATAGGTCACTTGTATGGACTTCTACACGCCATGGTCTTGCGCCGTTGCTTTTAACGCATTATTATGCTTAAAACGCACATTACTTCAAAAATTCAGAGCTTTGATAAATTGTCTAATCAAAGAGTCAGAGGTTACCCGGGATCGAACCCGCGACCTTTAACCAGTAGACTATCTATCACCACAAAAATTAACGGCCCTTTTGTATGACACAATATGTCTCGCGACTTCGTCCGCGTAGACTACACACTTTTTGACTTTGACTTTGACTTTGACTATTTAGAAGATTTTAGTGGCTTAGTCTGAAACATCCGGTAAAAGTCTAACAGTTTTTTCAATATGGGAAAATTCAAAAAGGGAAATGATATTAAGATGAATGGGGTGCTCCGTTACAGCTATCAGAGCGGATGCTGCGGCCAAGCGACGTCTGAAGATTAAACGTAAACATTGCACGGGATTGCTTAGCCCACGTACCTCTCAATAATATGCTCTTAAAGCTTGTTGAATATTCAATAGCTAATTTCAAAACTTTTTAAGGGTTCCAAACACCGCCGATGGCAGTTGGTTCCACAGTTTGCATGTGCGTGGAAAGTAGGATCTGGCACAGCGGACGGTCGAAGTGCACCAGGCACCCAGGTGGCGAGGGTGAAATTCCTTACGGTGGTGTGCGGTGCTGTTGTAGAAAAATGAGGGTGGAATGAGGTCAAAAAGCTCTTCAGAGCACTCTTCATGTGCGAGTCCGACTCTTGACCGATTTTTTTCAATATTCAAAAGGGAAATGATATTAAGAGGAATGGGGTGCCCCGTTACAGCTATCTGCGCGGATGCTGCAGATGTTAGCGGCTTCTTGTCTGGTTAAAGTGACTCTCATATCAAGATCACCACCACTATATCTTAGAAATCCAAATTCTGACCATCAAAAAGAGTTATTAATTACCTATTTTGAATAAATCATTTGACTTTGACTTTGACTTTGACTTTGACTTTGACTTCGATCAGCTATCAGCAAATCTAAATGATTTATATCAATTCCCTATATCTACATAGGTGGATTAGTCGGAGGCACACAGGCAGATGTGCTAACATTGCAGCGGAAACCGTGTGTTTGCCGCTTCCGGTCACTGCATTGTCCAACATTTGCTTAAGCAAGCTAGATTATACCAATAGGTATAAGTACCCTTATTATAAATGCGAAAGTGTGTTTGTTTGTTGATTTATAGGTTTGTTGGTTTGTCCTTCAATCACGTCAGAACAGTGCAACGGATTGACGTGATTTTTTGCATGGGTATAGACAATGACCTGGAGAGTGACAGGGGCTATTTTTTACCCCGGAAAATTAACGAGATCCCACGGGATTTTTAAAAACCAAATTCGCTGTGTACCGTATCAGTACCCTTATTATAAATGCGCAAGTGTGTTTGTTTGTTGGTTTATTGGTTTGTTGGTTTGTTGATTTGTTGGTTTGTTGGTACAAACCTTCAATCACGTCGCAACGGTGCAACGGATTGAAGTGATTTTTTGCATGGGTATAGATAAAGATCTGGACAGTGACATAAGCTACTTTTTATCCCGGAAAATCCACGGGATTTGTAAAAACCTAATTCCACGCGGACATCAGCTAGTTTTTTTTATAAATTAACATTTAAACCAATTTTTTTTTCGATTTTGATGGCGGGCAAAGTAATCCAGACTTTCGGCCAACATTGCCCACATCAGCGAATTTGCTTATAAACTGCTGTTTGGGCAAAGTATCATTGAGTGGCAAAGTTGGCTCGTTTAACGGTAACTATACCATTTAGGACGTCTTATTTAGGAAGGTGGAATAAGCTTTAGGTCTGCAAAATTTGCATCAAAATTAAATCAATTCACGACCGCCAATCCGGGACAATAAAAACTTTGATCACGTTGAATTACCCCAAGTTCATTAGTCGATTGTAAATCGCAGTTAACTACTAAACTTGGCTCGTAAATCGAATGGTCGACTCGTAAATTTTCTCGTAAATCGAATCGAGTTTAGACGTGCACCGAACTCAGTCGATATATTTTTTGAATTAACTTTTAGGTGAATGATTATTCTGCTTTACTTTGTTGAAATTGTAGGATTTTACGTTTTACGAGGATTTTTTGAAGGGAAAACTTCTTTAGGCGCGCTGGGTGATTTAGAGATGGGTAAACACCTACTTGCTAATATTAATTATAGTGTTCGGAGTGCCGATAGATATAAAACTATCCTAATCTAATCTCTTTATCGGCAGCTACCTTGGACAAAGATTTAGTTTGGCCATCCAAAGGGTTAATACTGCCAGCATCTTGGATATACACTGCCTCGCAGCGGTGGAGTCAAATCAACCTACCCTTAGGTGCCTAGGTACTAAAACAGTGCTTGTATCCAATTTGCAAAAGATTAAATGCCTGGAAAAAGCCTATCCCATGCTATTTCCCACCTGTGATCCCAAAATAACTTGCACAGGCATGGTCAGAGAGTTTTCATCTACTAGAGGTGTGAATGTTTTATTAAAAGTACATATTATTCCGGTTTCCGATTATACTCGCAGTCTCAACCGGGACACGTATCGAGATCAGTCCCTGTGAAAAAGGACCCCAGATAGGTTCGAAACTAGTCGGGCTGACGTCGACTAAATATGTGAATATAGCTGGAATAATCTATACTTATAATGGAAATCACTCACGATAGTTAAAACGCCAAAACAGTGAATGTTTCCCAAAACTTTGGTGCTACGGGCAGCTATTAAGAATTTTTTGACAGAAATACTCAGCAGCTTTTTGGACATACCCTGGGGTTGAACCCGGGATCTCTTAATCCAAAGCCAAAGAAGCAGAAGAAGAAGAAGAAAATCCACGACGCAAAGCGGCAGTTTTTGTATTATTGGGTAAGGTGCGTTTTTTAGACGCTTTAGGGCTGAAGTCTGCGTCTCTATAAAGTCTGAAACTCAATGCCTTTAACATTACATTACATAGGTATGATAATATTATGGCCTACACCCACCCCTCGACTGCTATTCAATTATTTTTTATGATCAGGTGGAACAGTATGGCCGTCAGATAAACGCTAGCCCCTTACAATTGAAAATGGCACAAAAATATCCCTAACAAATCCCTCTAAAGGATTACAAGCCGTCTTTTCACGGAACATAAAGGTTAGTTTTGTTTGAAAGTTAATCAAATAATCAGAGTTTTGTGGGAGGTTGTACGAGGGTATAGTTTAAAAATTTCATATCTTGTGTAACATATTTTATTTAAGCCAATTTAAATGGTTGGACAATTTTAATGGACAAAGGTTGGGCACGGGGCATTCAATTTGGATTAATGACTTGAAAATTTTATTATTGTTGTTTTGAATCTGGTATTACCTAGTAGTGATGCATTCGCGGATATTCGCATATTTTGCATGTTCGCATTCGTATTCTGCGAAATTACTGCGAATGTTTTGCGATGTAAAAGTTGGTTAATAAACCAAAATCCACAAATTTCTTATGTTTTTTAATGTAATAAAAAGTAAATTAACCTCATAATCACATTATCAGTCTTCTCTTTATCATTTGGTAACGGGACTGCCGCTAAGCTCACCAAGCCATAGACAAATTAATGGCGCCAAATTTGAACAAAAACCGAATATTCGCATTCGCATTCGCGAATGTTAGCAGCAGATATTCGCATTCGCATTCGCATCCGCGAATGTCCAAAATATGACATTCGTTACATAACTAGTACCTACCTAGTATTAAATTTTGTTTGGAGGAATGTTATCTACGAGTGAAAATTGAATTTTATTATTACCAGTTGGGCTTTTTGTTCACGGAACGAAATATCCTCTAAGCCTTCTAAAAGGGGTTTTATTTTATTTTATTTCATGACAATATTGACTGCGATCGCACCTCAGCTGGTGGTAAAGTGCATTCAATATTAACTGGTGTGTTTCAATAACAATAGGATTAAGTCGTGCGGGTGAATTCAAAAGTATCAACACTGGTTGATTTGCAACAAAATATATAAGGTTGAACCGGCTCCTTTAAAAATGAATGGACTCTATGAGTGTTTGGTTTATTACCACTATTGTTTACGTGGCATGTCGAATGTAAATCCTATTTCTAATTACGTTCTCAAGTGGAAAGAAGCCAGTTAATTTTGAATGCACTATAAGTGATAATACATTCATTGAAGCGCGCTTACCTGGTAGAAGTACGGAGCATCGTACCAGGGCGCTAAAACGCGTGGTGGCACGATTTTGTCGGTAGGGTGGTAACTAGCAACAGCCGAAGCCGGCCAACACTATGATCAGAGACACTCTCAGGACTCAATCTATCAGTTTTTCGGACTATTTATTTATATATTTATTCAGATACAAGTTAGCCCTTGACTGCAATCTCACCTGGTGCTAAATGATGATGCAGTCTAAGATGGAAGGATGGAACCTGGAAGAGGTACGGCAGTTTTTATTTATTAAATCTAAGCCCCTCTGGTTCCTACGCGGCATCGTAACGGAACGCTAAATCGCTTAGCGGCACTGCTTTGCTGATAGGGTGGTAATTAGCAACGGCCGAGGCCTCCCACGTGTCCTCCACTTCAGCTTTTCAACACGTTGAGCTATATCGGTTATCTACTCTAAGTAATTCTTCTACGAAGATTTAGTTAGAACTCTGATATTATATGTGATAGAGAATAAAATAAATCTTTGTAATAAAAAGGAAAATAGTAATAAAATGAAATGCATACCACGTTTTAAAACCCGACTCTATTTTTATTCCACCTTTTCTTACTAGCCGTGACCTGTTTAGTTAGAGCTGATATTTAGTATAACAGGTTCCGTAGATCGTGAAAAGTTATTTTCTTTAACTCGTCCAAGATAGGAGGGTAGTTTTTAAGCTAGGATAGTAAGCCACCAAACTAGTAACTAGCTTTATTAATTCAGTCTAAAGATGAAGTTTGTTTTGTATGTATAGGTCAGCGTTGCCAGACGTCCCGATTTTAAAATAAAAATTAAATGTCTGACGCGGGACAGGCTCAGTCCATTTCAATTGAAATGAATTCAAACAAAAAAAAAATTAAAAACTATATGCGTTTTTTTAACATGTCCCGCTTTCAACGAAAGAATCCCGCTTTTTTCACTCAAAAAGTTCCAAAATCCCGACTTGGCAAAAAACAAACCTGGCAACGCTGGTATGGGTAGCTAACTAACTTGCTAGCTTACTGTAAATTTTTTACCAGCTTGAAAACCTAGCTTAGAATCATCCAGGCCTTCCTACGACTTCATCCGCGTGGATTTAGGGTTTTTAAGGATCCTGTTAGAATTTCTCAAATCCTTTTTACCTACGCTATTAGGTAGGTACTCCCGTGAAAAATTTCATATTTCAGGACCCACCAGTTTAAGCTGTGGTTGTCTGTTAGTTAATTTTACTATGTAGATAAATTCTTATTAAATCGTTAGAACGAAATAAATACTCTCATAGGGATCTCTAAAAACAGCAATTCCAATAGAAAAGGCTCAGATGCGTTTCCTCGTATTTGGTCGAGCCTTAATGCAATTAATATTTGTTGTACCACTGCTCCTCTTTTTGTTTGGACAGACTCCACTCTGTAGAAATGGTTTTATGCAAAAGTGAAGAAACTTTAAAATTAAAAAAAAAACTATAAACTAAAACTATATAAAAAAAGATTTTATTTTATTCCGTTACAAGCTAGCCCTTGACTGCGATCTCACCTAGTGGTAACTACTGATCACATGTCTCCTCTCAGGATGAGAACTATCGGGCATGCAGGTTTCGTTTCCTTCACCGAACCCCCGAGCTCTAAAAATAGGAGGTAGACTATCACGGTTCAAACATGGCTGCTTTTACAATATTCTTTACGAGTAAAACGAATGATATAAATTTTTATTCCTGCCGAATTTCTGTCGGTGCAAGCATTTACTATACGTACGTACCAAGTGCGAGTTGGACTCGCATATAAAGGGTTCCGTACCAATGTACAAGATATACCTACACTACATACCCAACATTTTTATGTAGAACACTGCAAATTGATGACGGACCGCGCCATCTAATGTGATTTAGTGAATTATTTTTTGTGAATACATTTTTTTTGTGTTGTAACCACAAATTCATGGTTTACGGATTTTCCTTTCTTCTTGATTCTAGATCAACGAAAGTTACCCTAAAGGTTTTCTTGACAGACACGACAGACAGACGGACAGACAAATAAGGGATCATATTATATGGGTTACTTTTTTTCCTTTTGAGGTACAAAACTCTAAAAAAAAAACCGGCCCAGTGCGAGTCAGGCTCGCGCAATGAGGGTTCCGTACTACAGTCGTATTTTTTCGACATTTTGCACGATAATTCAAAAACTATGATGCATTAAAATAAATAAAAATCTGTTTTATAATGTACAGATGAAGACCTTTCATATGATACCCGACTTAATATGGTCACTCACTTTGAAAGTTGAAAATACTAATTATTAGTTCATGACCACAATTAAATTTATTTTTGTGTGATCTAACCCTAAATTCACGGTTTTCAGATTTTTCCCCAAATGACAGCTATAAGATCTACCTACCTGCCAAATTTCATGATTCTAGGTCAACGGAAAGTACCCTGTAGGTTTCTTGACAGACAGACAGACAGACAGACAACAAAGTAATCCTATAAGGGTTCCGTTTTTCCTTTTGAGGTACGGAACCCTAAAAAGTAAGATTTTATATTTTTATTCCGTTACAAGCTAAAAAATAAAATGCATTTAATTTCAACTGCTGAGTTTACTTATCTAATTAACTCCCTTTGACAATGTTCTTAATAGTACCTAACGTAGAAATCATGACAATTGTGATAGTAAACAGTTCCTAGTAATTCGATTGTAGTAAACACTCGCAGTATTTACTACACAAAAAACCAACCAAGTGCGAGTCGGACTTGCATACGAAGGGTTCCATACCAATGAACAAGATATACATACGTAACATTTTTTATGTTGCGCCATGTAATGTTTTTTTGTGCTGTAACCACAAATTCATGGTTTTTGGATTTTTTTCCTTTCTTCTTGGTTTTCTTGACAGACACGACAGACAGACGGACAGACGGACAGACAGACAGGAAAATAAGGGATCATATACGGGTTACTTTTTTCCTTTTGAGGTACTAAACTCTAAAAAATTGATAAAATAGTTCGTTAGTTCCCTACTGCATGCAGCGCTCAACAATGGCTAGTGTGAACAATGTAATCAATTTTGTTTGCGTTTATTAGAGCGGCGGCGCTTCGCTATTTTTCAGCATCAATAGCGGGGGTGGGGGGGTTAAAAAAGTGCACAATAAATTGTGGAGCTTTTGCGTATCAAAAAACTATTACTGTGCAGTGTACATAGTCTGTGCCCCTTTGTCCTTTTAGCTCTTGTTTTTAAGGTTCCGTACCTCAAAAGGAAAAATGGAACCCTAGGGTTCCATTCACCCTATAAGGGATCACTTTGTTGTTTGTCTGTCTGTCAAGAAACCTACAGGGTACTTCCCGTTGATCTAGAATAATAAAATTTGGCACATAGGTAGGTCTTATATAGCAGACATAAGGGGAAAAATCTGAAAACCGTGAATTTGTGGTTACATCACAACAAAAATTAAATTGTGGTCATGAATTAGTAATTAGTATTTTAAATTTACGAAGTAAGATAACTATCAAGTGGGGTATCATATTATGAAAGTTTTGGGGTGATATGGTGGTGTAGGAAGACCAAGATGTTCCCCAATAATCAGAAGACAGGCTCCAGCACTCAATCGGTTTAATTGGCACTATTAAACAATTACAGTCTCGCGAAGTAACGTACTTGCTAATTTAAAATTACGTACATATGTTTTCGCGCGCTAGACAGACGTGGACACAGGGACGGTATTAGAAGCCACTAGGCAGGCCCTCGGCCGCAGCGCGCCGCGGCTCGGGGCTGCGGCGCGGTGCGGCGGGGGCAGGCGTAAGTCGCCTGACCGGTTCCCCGATCAGCTGGCACGCGTGTGTGCGTTGCGTCAATGGCTGATAATATGCACACAGATGCCGCGCGGCAAAACTAATATTAGGTATCTAAATTAATCTAATTAAATATGTACATTTGATTTTTATATGTGCAATGTAGCCCACAAAGTGCATTCTTAAATAGATTTTTATTTATTTTTATGCATTAATTAAAAAAAGCGGTCAAGTGCGAGTCAAGCTCGCACAATGAGGGTTCCGTACTACAGTCGTATTTTTTCGACATTTTGCAGGATAATTCAAAAACTATGATACATAAAAATAAATAAAAATCTGTTTTAGAATGCACAGGTGAAGACCTGTCATATGATACCCCACTTCATTTAGTTATCTTACTTAGAAAATTGAAAATACTAATTATTAGTTCATGACCACAATTAAATTTTTTTGTGTGATGTAACCACAAATTCACAGTTTTCAGATTTTTCCCCTAATGCCAGCTATAAGACCCACCTTTCTGCCAAATTTCATGATTCTAGGTCAACGGGAAGTACCCTGTAGGTTTCATTGACAGACAGACGGACAGACAGACAGACAACAAAGTGATCCTACAAGGGTTCCGTTTTTCCTTTTGAGGTACGGAACCCTAAAAAGTGCGGGGGGATAGCAATCTTTTAATTTGAGATAGTAAGTTTTGCAGGGAATGGATAGTGTAAAAATCGCCAGTTTTTTAATCAATGAAAAGTCTGCACTAGACTATGATATAATAAATGTGACGGCTCCATTAGAGGAGGGGTGAAATGGGGCGCAATAAATTGCAGCGCTTTTGCGTATCAAAAACTATCATGTTGCATAGTTTGTGACCCTTTTGTCCTCTTTGGGAGAGTCAGTTATTTGATGTTAGATACGGGTTTATATAGTTTACGGGTTTTGGATTTTAAACGGACTTTAACATGTAGCACATTGCAACTCTACATAACAATAAATATTTAACAACCAGACCAAGTTTTTTTGTTACAATTATTATTATTATTTTTTTTTTTTTTTTTTTTGTGATTGGTGTTTAATTTATTAATAAACTTAAATCTAAAAAAAACAACATTAAATTAAAACTAAAATAAATTAAATTAAATCTAAAACCTCATCGAGACCACCGCAGCGAGGCATTGTACCCAAGATGCTGGCAGCATTACCCCTTTGGATGGCCAAACTAATTCTTTGACCAAGGTAGCTGCCAGCTCTCGGGTCCCCGGTTGACTCGATAACCCTTTTCGAAATTTCCTCAAAAAAAGCTCGAGCCCCTGGGCCCCACGGCCCCAAGGTCTCCACACCAAAAGGCACGAATATGAAGCTCCCATCGAGGTTCTCATATTTGCGCCTCTTGGCCTGTTCGGCGCTGATGGCCGCTGCACCCGCCAAAGAGGAAGTCGCCTGAATGTAAGATGCAGCTAAAGTATCTAAAGATTTTAAACTATTATGCATAAAAATAAATAAAAATATGTGTTAAAATGTAAAGGTAAAGTCTTTTATGATACCCCACTTGGCATTATGGTAATCTTAATTTGAAAGTTGAAATTACTAATTATTTTGTTCATGTTTAATTTTTTTTGTGATGTAACCAAAAAATTCACGATTTTCGGATTTTTCCTGTTACGTGTGCTATAAGACCTACCTATCCGCCAAATTTCATGATTCTAGGTCAACGGGAAGTACCTACCCTATAGGTTTCTTGACAGACACGACAGACAGACATACAGACAGACGAAAGTGATCTCATAAGGGTTTATTTTTCCTTTTGAGGTACGGATGCTTAAAATCATTCGAAATTCAATACGAACACATACTTAGTATCGTTTGTAATTGGTTAGTGACTCAAAATGGTTAACGCCCAATGAGGTTTTTTGTCTCTGTCATTTGTATGGGATTTCATAATAGGTAGAGATAGCCCAATACTAACTTCTCTCCGTGGATCGAGCTTTCTTCTCGGCGGTAGGACAAGTGCCTTAATACCTTTAAAGCTTTGTTTGTTCTCTCGTTAAAGGTAAACAAATTTCCGCCCAAAATAATTCACATATAATAATACGATTCCGTTCTAATGGAATAAATCTATACGCATTAAAATTTAATTAAGTCCCCCGATGCATTAATGTTAATACTTAATCGGAATAAATTATTCATATAATTAGATTGCATTTAGGCGATAAAACGGCTGCCGAAATAAATTTATTTATGGATGTTGCGGAAAAAATTGTAGGGTGGACAAAGTTTACACTTCCCGGGAAAAAATAACTTTAAATGTAAAAATTTCCTAAGCCGAAGAGAAAGTGAAAAATCTGTACCAAGCTTCTGAGCAAAGTTCTCGAATGATTACCGAATGGCATTCTTAGGTTTGATTTTGAGTTGATGCAAGTAATAATTAATTATTACTTACCATATTCCGGAGTAATTTAATTTGTTGCATACAGGTAAAGAGTAGGAGTAAATATAAATCTAAATATATAAAAGGAAAAGGTGACTGACTGACTGACTGACTGAATGACTGACTGACTGACTGATCTATCAACGCACAGCTTAAACTACTGGACGGATCGGGCTGAAATTTGGCATGCAGATAGCTATTATGACGTAGGCATCCGCTAAGAAAGGATTTTTGAAAATTCAACCCCTAAGGGGGTGAAATAGGGGTTTGAAATTTGTGTAGTCCACGCGAACGAAGTCGCGAGCATAAGCTAGTAAATAAATAAAATTGGAGTTGACAGTGTTAGCAGATTAGGTCAAGTTTACTTTTAAGGAGCAAAAGGTGATGTATTATTGTTTAATTGACAGAAAGAGTAGATTACATTAAAATTAGTGTTAAGAACCCGGTGCGGGTGGGCGCAGGTGACGTGCGGATGTCCCCCCCACCTCATACCGCGATTGCCATCTCGACCTGTCGCAGACTATACTTCTTGAATCAAACCATTACTAAGCTTAGCATGTTATGGCAGCAAAGGAACAGTTTCTCTATGTAAAATTAAAGTTGCCCGGGCAGTATCAACTTTGCCTAGTTAGTAAAGTTTGCCCTTAACATAGGAAAATGCATTCGAATAGCTTCTGTGGTGATCACAATTTGCAAGGCTATTTTAATTTGGTCTAACTGATACTAAGCGTTCTATGGTTATGTAAAATGGAGATTATTATTAATTTTAATGCCGATTCTATGCACTACCTATTAAATTTCATTGGAATGGTATTATTCAGCGTTGAGTTTATTGTAGTTTTGTGCACAAAACTAACAGTCGAATCTGAACACAAGATTGAAGACACTGATTGCGCATTGTATAAAAAAAGATTCTTTCAAAAGAGCAACCGCCGACCGCCTTTTAAACTATTTATTGCACAAAAAATAGAATTAACACACACACACAGACACACTCCGTTGTAATTATAGTCTATTCTGTTTTTTAAATTTTATTTCAAGTAGGTAATCTCTTGTGGCCTTATGAAAAACCTATTTAAGATTAAAAATATTAATAATAATTTTGTACGCTTTTGATTAATTTTTAAATAAAATATAAAATAAAACTAAAACATACCGTACAGTACATAAAATATAGTTTGATACCTGAGACGTTTGTCACAATGACATAATTAAGTATCGAGTATCACGCTACGAGGCTCATATTTTTTTTGGTACATCTTCCGCATCAGTCTTAACCTCAGCTTGCCGGAACATTAGGGACATTATCTGTCACCTTGTATACTCGTATAATATCACTGGTGCCAACCGTCACGATTTCTCGCTGTTATCAGTACCCTTATTATAAATGCGAAAGTGTGTTTGTTTGTTGGTTTATTTGTTTGTTGGTTTGTTTGTTTGTTGGTTTGTTGGTTTGCCCTTCAATCACGACGCAACGGTGCAACGGATTGACGTGATTTTTTGCATGGGTATACAATTATACATAAAGACCTGGAGAGTGACATAGGCTACTTTTTATCCCGGAAAATTAAAGAGTTCCCTCGGGATTTTTAAAGACCTAATTCTACGCGGACGAAGTCGCGGGCATCAGCTCGTAACTTATAATACGGTGAAGCTGAAGGAGAAACAAGGGAGTGGAATTATTTAGCCGTGCGTACCTACCTATTAACTCGTGAATAGAGCTTTAATATAAGGCTCATTCCTAAACTATAAAACATCACAAAATCAGGTTCCCTGCAGCAATTTGTAAGCATCTTAATGTTTATCATAAAACGGCTTGCAAATTCAACTTAAAACGGTAAGGGAGGGGCGAGAGATTTGACGAGATTTTTCACAGCGCGAGTTAATTTGGCAAATTTTTCCAATACCCCGGTAATTGGATCCACTTTTTTTATCCATAGAACCGTAAAGATTTACGATTGTTTTCGCGCCGGGCGAAAATGTTTTTCAAGATAAATCACCTTGGCTTTAAAATCAGATTTTAAAATGACTAGCTTATTCTCGCGACTTCGTCCGCGTGAACTACACTTATTTTAAACCCCTATTTCACCCCCTTAGGGGTTGAATTTACAAAAATCCTTTCTTAGCGGATGCCTACGTCATTATAGCTATCTGCATGCCAAATTTCAGCCCGATCCGCCCATTACTTTGAGCTGTGCGTTGATAGATCAGTCAGTCAGTCACCTTTTCTTTTATATATTTAGATGAATGGGCAAAGTATGAGACCTGGACATGAGGCTGACAGAATCCGGTTATGTGCGTTCACCTTTATATCGTTAAACAACGCCAATAATCAATTTCTGATAGAAGTTTTTCATAGATATAAGATCAAAGATTTTGATATGAAAAATCCAATTTCTAATCGCAAACAAAAATATCCAGCTGGATTATAAAACCTACCGACATACTGTCTTTACACAAGCTAACACATAACTTACACCTACTGTAAAAGTTTACACAGAAATATCGTCTTTATTCATTGTGAGATAAGATTGGAAATAGGTTGTGAAGGTAAAGAGTTGAAGGTTGGATTTGTGTGCGGCGGTGTATGCATACGGAGCAGTTTTTAATTTCGCAAAACAAACATTAATTTCCTTCGAAGGAGGGCAGTAAGTTTGCGCCAGTTTTCTTTCTGTATAAAAAATACAATCTAAAGTATCACACAGTCTAGGACCTAGATTTAACCATCTGACGCTTGTTTTTGTGTGTGTGCATCTGTATACAACGTTAGTTTTAGTATACGCAAAACCTGAAAATAATTAGTTTGTTCAGAATCAGTAACAGAATCGATTGCAATTGTGGCGGTTGCCACAGATGAAACTAGAAGGCGCTGTTCAGTCGATAACATTTCATGACGTAGTCCCGAACAAATGTACCGCCGACAATACTCGCACTAACGAAGTTTTCTGCAATCTGGACTATATATAGAAGTTTCCGCTCCCGTACACAATCATTTTCAATACGCGTTATATTTTGACCCAAAAATATTGCAAGTTTGATCACCTAGTTGAATGACCGCATGCACCAGCTGATTCGAACCGCGCAAGCGGGAGAGCGCATGATAGACGCCAGCCGTCCCGTTCGCTCACAGCTACTCGCTTGGGGTGGCCATGTTTTTCGAGGACAAAGACTTATAATAAAAAGCTTATAACTTCATTTTTCATTAAATATTTTTGAAACTTTGTATGTTTTACTAGATGATGCCCGCGACTTCGTCCGCGTGGATTTCGGTTTTTGAAAATCTAATGGGAACTCTTTGATTTTCCGGGATAAAGCCTATGTCCTTCCCCGGGAGGCAAGCTATCTCTGTACCAAATTTCATCAAAATCGGTTGAACGGATGGGCCGTGGAAAGCTAGCAGACAGACAGACAGACAGACACACTTTCGCCTATAATTTTTTTTTTAAAGAGCCAAGTTAATTGCTGACTAATATTCCCCTTTCCCCTCCAACTAAGCGTAAAGCTTGCGCTAGGAGTAGGTACGACAATTGTGCAACGGGTGGAATTCGAACCGGCCACCTTTCGGTTTTCAGTCCGCTCCTTTAACCGTTGAGCTATCGAGGCTATATTTATAATATTAGTATGGATTATGTAAAAATATTCGACACGTGTTCAGTTTCTACGTTAACTAAAACTAATAACTAAGTTCACCTACTAGATGATACCCGCGACTTCGTCCGCGTGTTATTTTAATCCCAGAGTTCTCCATAATGTTCTCGAGGGTGTGTGAAATCTGCCAATCCGCACTTGGCCAGTCTTGTGAACTATGGCCTTACCCCTTCTTATCCTGAAAGGAGACCTGTGCTCGAATATCTAAAAGTGGCAGAATATTTCTCGACGTTAAATTCTTTTGTATGTGTATTATGGATGTACATTACGCGATAGAAAATAATGCACATCGACCTTTAGAATGACATTTCGGCTTCGTAGAGCGTTGTCTCTATCACTCATGACGTTTTGTTGGTCTCAACGACAGAGACAATGCTCTACAAAACCGCTATCTCTTTCTATAGTTCGAAGTACATTATTTTCTGCCGCGTACTGTAATGGTACCTCCTGGTTTAAAAGTTTTTCAACAGATTATTGTTTGAGTGAAGGAATAAAAGTGCGAGAGAAGAGAGGAAGAGAGAAGAGAGGGAATAACAGAGAGAGAGTAGAAGGTAGAATAGTATGTAATCACAATCTTCAATTTTTATAATTGAACATTGCGTAGTCCCACCTCACTGCTTAGTGAAATAAATCTATGCCAATTTTTCGCCCTATTTAAGAAATTTCGATTAACCACAATACCCACTGCGAGCTAAGATTAACTTAGTTATACTACAGAATACTTAACAGTATCTTACTTGTATAGAAAGCTCACTCCGTGAAGACGTTCAGTTAAATAGCGACTCTTATGACAGCGGAATAAAGTGCAATTTAGCTCGCATAACACTTTGGTCTAACTCTTTCTTTCGCACCACATCTCAAGCTACGTGACTAAGACTTAAATCTTCAATGAAATACTGAAATTTTATGTCACAATCATTCGACGTGTTTTTTTTAGTTTAATCGATAATTTAAAATGGTTATTACACTTAAAACTAACAAAGGACGTAGATTTTACGTATTTTGGAAGACCCACTATTTAATAATAACTGAGAAATAATTTATTTTGGACACAGGCAACTACCCTATTGTTCGTACGAACTATCGATCGAAGTTTACTCAATACTCATTATACTATCGATTGATGGCATTGATCGAAGTCGATCGGTGAGTATGGTAACATTCTTATATCCGTGTAAAGCTTGAAACTTTAACATGCCTACTTTGCATCTCTTTCTAATGTGTGTAGTCTCCTTATAGTTTTTAGCCAACATAGCGAAAGCTTAGCTCTCGCAGTGGATATAGCGCCTTACGTTTCCTCAATTGTCAGCGATTATGTGGCAGAGTAATGTAACGACTCGCGATTTCTCAGTGTAAGCGAAATTTTTATTGTTATTCTTCGAGCATTTGTTAGGATTTTATGATGATTGCCTGATTTGCTTGCTCGATTGACCATAGCGCCTTTCAAGAAATGTCGGTCAATTATTTAACGTGGGTTTGATTTTCACGCTTAGTTTCTAGTTGTATAAACAGATGTCAAGTCTAACGCAAAAGACTAGAGTAAACGTAAATTACGATAAAAAATCTACTAAAAAATAAACTAAAAAAACTTACTTAGTAATTAGCTCACAAAATTTTTTCCTTTGTGGTAGGTATTCAATCAGTCTTGAAAAAAATTAAAATATGATACACAATATGATAAGGAAAATTTCTCGACAGGATGTTGAAAAATACAAACAAAGGCCGCCTACGAGGCGCCGAAGGTTTTAAAAAGCAATTTTTCTCCATGAGAATTTTTTATACAAACAAAATTTTGCCCCTTTTAATCGCAGTTTCCTTAATCAAAATGACAAGTAATTTATCATTTTTTCTTCCCCCGTAAAGAAATCCCCTTCAATTCATTATCACGGGCCCTGAATGGTTGTAAAACGGTGTAATTTCTCAAAAAAACGATGATAATATAAAGGACTATGCAAAGTCTTTTCTGGGCGAAAATATCTTCGATGTTCCGGAACAAAACCTTCGGTGAGAATGGCGTGTCAATTATTTAACGATTTGCACTCGTCTAAATGATTGTGCGGTGAAGAGTGGTGATAGCTTATTGGTTATAAGGTTGATCTCCTATTCGAGAGATCCAGGAATCGATCCCGGGCACGCACTTTTTCAAAGTAATGTACGTTTTAAACAATGTTGGACCATACCCCACTTTTTGTTTGATTGGTCTTAGGCTTGGCGCCACAATAAACCAGCTTCACCGTGGCCACTGCGATGACTGTGTTGACGCCTTCGGTCACCATGGGCTCTCTTGTTCGAGAAGCGCTGGTCGCTTCTCCCGCCATAGTACCCTTAACGACGTCTTCCGGAGGTTCCTTGCCACCGCCCATGTGCCAGCTGTACTGCAACCTATTGATTTGGCTCGTAGCGATGGCAAGTGGCCTGATGGTATGACGCTCGTTCCTTGAAAGATGGGCAGGGCAGTTGTATGGGATGCAATATGTGCAGACACTTTAGCTGCATCCCACATTCAAGAGGACTATGCCGGGTGCAGCGGCCATCAGCGCCGAACAGGCAAAGTGGCCTGCCATGTCTCTTAAACTTTTAAGATATTCTGTAATTTTAAGGCTCTAACCCTAACAGACTATTATTACCTAAGTATATATTTTTTTCAAATATAAGCATAATTTATTTATAAATTAAATCTAAAAAAAACAACATTCAATTAAAACTAAAATAAATTAAATTAAATCTAAAACCTCATCGAGACCACCGCAAGTATATTAAAACAATCCTCACAAAGCATAAGTTAAACAAGTTTCCCTTATGTTTCCCTACATGAAATAATGTTTCTGTCATATTTAATAAAGTACCTACACGAATAACTAAATTTGGTCCGTATTTTCAAAAATCAATTCATCATCATCAAATAAAACCTAACAAAACAAATGTATCTTATAAACGAATTTTAATCACCCTTTTGTTATTCTCCGTCCCTGAATAAACAGTATCTTAGATCAAATTTACGAGCCGGGATATCCTTTTCACGTTGTCCGGGTTATCGGGGATAATAATTGCTTTATCCTTATAAACGGATGGAATTATTGAATGTTTTTCTTTGTGAGCCTAATCGCTCTTTTGATCGTATTTAATAATACCAATTATTCTTAGGGGCGGATTTTGTACGTTTAGGGTTAATGGTTAAAGAAAGAAAGAAATAAAGAAAATGCATTTATTTGTTGTTGGTATCACAGATAAAAACAAAGTACAAAATATGTAACATTTTCATCTGTGACACCACCCCACATGGGTGTACAGCTCAACATAATGTCCTGCATCATATGCGTTAACACACATAAGATGCAGGACACTGATTTTCAGCTGTGACTGGTTCGTGAGAATGATGATGGGTTTTATTTATCTTTATTTCAATGCTATCCATTTTAGCGTTTAAACTATCGTGAGTGATTTCCATATGATACATATATTACAATCGGCTATACTCACGTATTTAGCCCGTTACGTTCGTTTACGTTAGCCCGACTAGTTTCGATTTTCGAACCCATCCGGGGTCCCTTTTCAAGGAGTCAGTTCGCGCACGCGTCGCGGTTGAGACTGCGCGCCGCTGCCCGCACAGCCCGTTGTGTGCCCGTTGTAATGGGTTCGAAACTAGTCGGGCTAACGTCGACTAAATACGTGAGTATAGTCGATTGTAAGATATGTATAATACTATCCATATTCAATTCCAACCTTTAGAATTTGGAACATATTTCACAAGATATCGGGTCAACGGGAAGTACCCTGTAGGTTTCTTGGCAGACAGACAGACAACAAAGTGATCTTATAAGGGTTTCGTTTTTCCTTGTGAGGTATGGAACCCTAAAAACCTGAATTCACGTCCAGTCGCAGGCGTCATCTAGTCCTAATATCCTAATCCTATAATTAATAATATAAATGTCAAAGTGTGGATGTTTGGATGTTTGTTACTAAATCACGCAAAAACTACTGGACGGATTTGACTGAAATTTGGAAAGGAGATAGATTATACCCTGAATTTACACATAAGCTACTTTTTATTCCGGAAAATCAAAGAGCTTCTGCGAGATTTTGAAAAACGTAAATCCGCGCGGACGAAGTTCGAGCATCAACTAGTGATAAATAATTGCGGGATAGGTACATGCTTCGGAAACTTTAAACTTAGTTCCTTTAAAGTTTTCGTGTACCACAATAGAGGCAAATAGTAATAATTTACGATATTATTAATAAATTTTCCCAGCCAAGTCTTCAGTTAGTGGTCCCTTAGTGACCCACTTTGTTTACTGTTTGTAAGTCAAAGGCTTGGAAAGGGCATGTGGGTTTCGGATGTGTAAAATTTATTAGACGTGGTAACCCATGAGGTTTATAAAAACTTAGATAAAAACTTAAGCAGCCTAGCCTATAAGTAGCCTAGTGATTAGGACGTCCGCCTTCTAATCGGAGGTCGGTGGTTCGATCCCGGGCACGCGCCTCTAACTTTTCAGAGTTATGTGAGTTTTAATTAATTAAATATCACTTGCTTTAACGGTGAAGGAAAACATCGTGAGGAAACCTCCATGCCTAAGAGTTCTCCATAATGTTCTCAAAGGTGTGTAAAGTCTACCAATCCGCACATGGCCAAATACTACACTAATCAATCACTATCATCATTTAAACTTAATATGTGTATGACTATCATTGCATACCTACTCACTTACAGGCTAACTCAACATGCATTATCTAAAATAATTAAAATAAGTATAATACTTAAGCTGATGCATTCTTTGATTATAATCTGAAATTACAATACTTACCTACTTAAATTATATTGACAAGTTTCCATAAACAATTTTAAAACGGGCCAAATGGAATCTTTTAAAACATTTAAGCTAAACAATAAAAATATGTAAATATGCATACATAGGTACATGATTTCCCAACACACGTATACATTTCATACATCGAAGTAAGTCACCCCCATCCACCCACCGAACTTCGCCGACGTCCCTTAAGAGGGAAACAAAATATTAACTTGCCCTCATAGAAAATTCACGACAAGAAAAATCACTTTGACTTCAAAAAGGTTTGGCTCAATTGCAGTATCACTTAGAAATTCAATAGAAACACTTTTCAGTTCAAAGGCAAAATGCCCAAGTTTTTATGTAGGCGAAATGAAATATTGAGATCGATTGCCTGAACCGATATAAGTACCTAGTTCGGCCGGTTGCGAAGCTGAAGAAATGACGATCTCCCTGATACAGTGGTAAGCGCTGTGGTCTTGTTAGTGGAAGATCGCGGGTTCGATTCCCGGTTTGGAGTTTAATAACTTCCAAACTGGTCTGTACTGGTGGGAGGTTTCGGCCGTGTCTATAGTTACCACCCTACCGGCAAAGCCGTACCGCCAAGCGATTTAGCATTTCGGTACGATGCCGTGTAAAAACCAAAGGGGGTATTGTGACGTTGTAAATTTTGAACTACTAATTAGCGTTTCGCTTTTTATTAAAATCTATTTTGTTCAAAGTATGTTGGTGCCACCTAGCATCAAGGTGCAGAACTACGCGTGGGTCGATGTTCAGAGTTCATTCGAGCCACAATAGATGGCGTTTGCTTCGTTGTCAATTGTCGTAAAAATAAAACAAAATAATTAAATAAAACCATAATATCATTTGTTTATTGTTAAGTCATTAACAAAACGGTTCTTATAATATATCCTTAGGTTCCGCAAATATTCAAAAATGAATTGGCTTTATGATCAAACTAACTGACAGCGGCCACACTCGGGTTGCGTCTGGCAACACCGATTGCTGAGATTTAGAATTTTCCTGGAGTCAACATGTGAAGACGAATTTTTTTCGTTCCAGGAAAATCTCACTTCTTTTCGCCCATGGCTTCGCCTGGAAAAATACAATAGTCATAAATTTTAGTCATCCTAACGTATTTCAATGTTTCATCAATTATGTTCCAGTTATTTTATCTTCCCACATAAATGAGGATAATGGGTTGTGGGTGGACTTCTGAAAACCATTGGTGGCCAGGAGTTCAATAGGTGAGTTGTGTTTGATCGGGAAAATTCCACGTGTCGAAATTTTCACACAGCACAAATTATAATCTTGTTTTTTCTTTGTTACAGGGTTTCTGTTTTACGTTTACGTTTACGTTTACGTTTTACGTTTAGCTTCAGTTTTCCGTTTTAGTTTTCCGTTTGCGTTTTCGGTTTTCGTATTTATTTCTTTTGCACATTCACGTTGACAACTTAATTGCTATGGATAAGACTTGGTGAAAATCTTTGTAATGAAACATTTCGGTTGTGAAGAATCAAATAAATTGAGTTTTGGATCTTGGCCGATGCCGTCCAGCTACCTTGCAGTCTTCGCACCTACAAGTAAGCAAATGTTTGTATCCTGCAACAGTTTAGTGAACCTTCTTAGTGTATGTGTACAGTAAGAACCCTGTCTTTACTACTGAGCTTTTATTTTGAAACAATTTTATGAATTTTACTGTGTCATTGTCTATTCCATGCCAATGGCATCTTAAATTTAAAACATAGATTTTATGTACTATCTACCTAAGGCATTCTAATGTATCTAAATTAAGTCTTGGCATTAAGCTAGAATAACTAAGCATTATTAGCCATACTATGTATTAAGCGACCCCGGTAAAAGTTACATTAAAAACAATTTTGCCTAACATCTAGCAAATTTCATTTATAACACCTCATATACATTACAAGGGAGTCGACGGCTAGCTTCTATTCTTTACTAGGTAGATAGATCAAGTAAAGTAAATTATTTTTTTCCTCTAATCTTTGTAAGGTGGTAGATTATTCCGTATCCGGGTATATTTCTATTCCGCCCGATTTACCACCCTTACAGTATGGGTTTAATAAAAACTGCCATACCCCTTCTAGGTTAGCCCGCATCCGTCTATAATATGTGGCTAGGTATAGCTAATAGGAAAGAAGGTACAGACGGGGTTTGAAATTTGTGCAGCCCACGCTGGTTAAGTCAAGGGCATAAGCTAGTCCTTTTACAGATTTATGTATGCCATAGTAAAATAATTCCATTTCGAAACTGGACTTTTTTAAACTATTAAAAACCACTTGATATAATATCCTCGGCTTTCAGTTGCAGATAGGCGTAAATATTCAACAATAAATCACCTGGTTGCGGTGACCGGCAATGATACGTGGATACGTGACATTCGCAGAATTTAATTCTAGCCGATGTCATCGCTGAAAATCAAACTTTTAAATGCTAAAGGTGAAAAGGTAAATAACGATTCCACAGAATCCATACTAAGCAGATTATCTGTTTTTGTATCTAAATAATATATAAAAGGAAAAGGACTGACTGACTGACTGATCTATCAACGTACAGCTCAAACTACTGGACTGATCGAGCTGAAATTTGGCATGCAGATAGCTATTGTGACGTAGGCATGCGTTAAGAAAGGATTTTTGAAAATTCAACCCCTAATTACGGGCGGCACGGCTTTGCTGATAGGTCGGTAACTAGCCACGGCCGAAGCCTCTCACCAGACCAAAGAAAATTTAGAAATAATAAAATCCTAAGTTTCCCCTGCCGATAATCGGAAACGGGTCCTCCCACTAATAAGACTACAGCGCTTACCACTGCACCAGGGAGGTCGTCAAAAACTCAAAAAGGGGCATTTTATAATGAATTTCATGGTAAATTCCTCGTTTCAAGCACTTTGAGCGCAGATTTTTCCATGGCAGCCCACTTTGCCATGCGAAGGGCTCTTCAGCCGGCCAAAGCCCTTGTGCTGAAGACGCTCATTGTTCTATAGCATAATAGCAGCCGCCATTTTGTGTCGCCTTAACGCTGTTACGTGTTTTTATATCATCTCAGAATTTTGATAGGTAAGACTGCTTTTTAGGGCTCCGCATCTCAAAAGGAAAAACGGAACCCTTATAGGATCACTTTGTTGTCTGTCCGTCTGTCAAGAAACCTACAGGTTACTTCCCACTGACATAGAATCATGGGCAGGTAGGTAGGTCTTATAGCAGACATAAGGGAAAAAACTGAAAACCGTAAATTTGTGGTTACATCACACAAAAAAATTAAATTGTGGTCATGAACTAATAATTAGTAATTTCAATTTTCGAAGCAAGGTAGCTATATCAAGTGGGGTATCATAATATGAAAGGACTTTACCTGTGACCTGTGTATTCTAAAATAGATTTTTACTTATTTTTATGCATCACAGTTTTTGAATTATCGTGAAAAATGTCGAAAAAATACGACTGTTATAGTACGAAACCCTCGCTACGCGAGTCTCACACGCATTTGCCCGTTTTTTGCTCTATTTGTCAAGTCAAAAGTGCAAGGTTTAGTCCTTAAATGAACTTAAATGAGTAAACCGTACTTTTGACATGATAGTTGACACATAAATCAAATATGGCGAGAGAGTTTTAAATATGTATGCATTATACGTGATTGAAACCCGTCTGTTTCCAACAACAGATCTCTATCAAGGTCTAACGCAAAGGATGGCCGATTCATTAATCAACAGGGATTCAGTATATTTATCGTTGACGGGAAGGATTTGTCTTCTTGTGGATCGCTTCCACTTCGACAAATTAATAGTTTACTTTGAGATAAGATAATATAAAGTTAACGTTACAAAGATGTATCTAGCTTAATTTATGACGAATCCAGCATAGACTTATTTAATGGCAATGTGAATAGTGTGCGCCAAAGTTTAATAAAATTTATTTGCTAGTATAACGCAATAATTATATCTAGTTATAGTCTGTCACTGTGTTCATTTTACTTTTAATTTAGTATCTAATTGTGAAAACCTTTTGTAGTTACTTAATTTTAAGATTATAATAGATTAATGTAAGCTGTTGGTTATCCTAATAAAATAAAATAAAAATAAAAATAAAATAAAATACATATACATAACAAAAAAAAAGTTTCTATATCGTTGGTTCATCGTGCTGGAGGGCGACCCGCACTACGCTTGCTTAAACGCGGTCTCCACTCAAGGACTTTTCGGCTCCAACGGTATCGCCTCTGCAACAGGCATGACCTGCAGGGCGATTGTCTAAAACCTGCATCAATCATTATTACAATCTCAATTGTTCTGATTGGCTGAATTTGTGCGATTCTTGTTGCAACAATGCATTGTGGCCAATAGTGAGCGACGATTAACCAATCAGAGATGATTGCGATCGTGACATTGTAGCTGTCAAACAACCGCGGTAGGGCCACTGCCCGCTGCCACGTCAGTTTGCTAATAGTTGCTCTCAGGACGTATATTTTCATCAAAACATCAACAAGGTTTCAAAAGGATTGCCGATTTATTGAATAATCAGGCTCTCTAATATATTTATTGTTTAAAATACGAGTAAGTCCACCACCTGGGTGGCTGGTGCACTTTGACCGACCGTTGTGCCAGATCCTTTTTTCTACGCACATGAAAACTGTGGAATCAACTCCCTTCGGCGGTGTCCCCATTAGAGTACCTACAACTCAAAAAACTCAAAAACTCAAATTATTTATTCAGAATCGGTAAAATTTTACGCTTCCTGATTGTCATAAATTTTTATTTGTAGGATGATATTGTTTTTTTATTATTAAAAATGATATAAGTAGTGATGATACGTACTTAAAACTAAAGCTACGAGGGTTCCAAACGCGCCCCTCGTCTGAGAAAAGCCCACAGCCGGGTATTCTTTTTATTATCACCGCTTTACAAAATCACTTAGAACTAACACAAAGCTGTTAAGCAACTCATTCTCAAGCTTTCTTATCATTCAAATAATCCTTTACATTGTAATAAGATGAAACAACATGGGCTTATTCAAGGGGCAGACCAACAAATTCCTGAAAGGCCGGCAACGCATTGGTGGTTCCTTTGGTAATGCAAATGTTCATGGACAGCGGTAATCGCTTAACATCAGGTGACCTGCCTGTTTGCTCATTTACATCGTTTGCTCGCCATTTTTATTAAAAAAGAAAAGTCTATTGATATCTGCTCAAGCCATTTTCAATGCCTATGTTTTCATCAAAACTTCATTAAGGTACAGCGCGAAAATATTGCTGAGTCATTAATTAAAATGACTCTCCAATAATAATTACCGTCGACGTAGATCGTTCCTCTTTGTAAGAAGTCTATTGACATCTGCTCGCGCCGATTTCAGGTCGTGTATTTTCATCAAAACTTCATCAAGGTTCAACGCAAAAGGATTACCGATTCATTAATTAAAAGGGCTCTCTAATATATTTACTACTAGATGATGCCCGCGACTTCGTCCGCGTGGATTTAGGTTTTTGAAAATCCCGTGGGAGCTTTTTAATTTTTCGGGATAAAAAGTAGCCTATGTCCTTCCCCGGGATGCAAGCTATCTCTGTACCAAATTTCGTCAAAATCGGTTAAACGGTTGAGCCGTGAAAAGCTAGCAGACAGACAGACAGACAGACACACTTTCGCATTTATAATATTAGTATGGATTTAAAATACGAGTACATGACAGTACGCGACCAAAAGTAATGTACATCGGCCTTTAGAATGACATTTCAGCTTAGTAGAGCGTTGTCTCTGTTATTCATACCTATATGACGTTTTGTCGGTCTCAAATCGTATACACGGACATTGCGTAAGTGTGCAAGCATGTCGGACCAATCAGTCGCGAGCAAGCGCTCGCTAACGCATACATTTAGTGTAACTTACTTATACCGAGACGACTTACACACAAGCATGAGCCACTCGCCCTCGTGAAATGCAAGAACTATACGCGAAAGTATTGCTGAGTCATTAATTAAAATGACTCTCCAATAATAATTACCATGTTGGCGGTTCCCGTGTAGATCCGTGTAGATGGCTCCTCTTTGTAAGAAGTCTATTGACATCGGCTCGCGCCGATTTCAGGTCGTGTATTTTCATCAAGGTTCAACGCAAAAGGATTGCCGATTCATTAATTAAAAGGTCTCTCGAATATTTACTGTCGATGTAGATGATTCCTCCTGGAGATGAGTCTATTGCTTTCTCTTCAAGGATTTAATAGGGTGTCTAGATTTGAATTTTCTATTAAGAGCGTTTATTTTCATCCTCAGTCTGTTTTGAAAGCGTTTAATTTTACCTTAAGTTTGGAAATTGTTTCAGATACCCACCTAAACGAGTCGCAGGGAGCCTAAAACTACAAAATGAGGCGAAAGCTTATTGGTATTGGATTGTGTTGAGGTAGTATAACAATAACGCTAAGTTTTTGCTTACGTTCTCGTTACATCCTGTAAGTATTTATAACAGTTGCTAAAATAAATTTCCACCTGGATTGTGAAAGAAGAGCATCCACGGAAATATACAGACATAAATAAAAAGAGTTTTAATTGTGTTAAGTAATTTAAATCCGTGGAAAAGTCATCTCCCCACGGTAAGGTTCTTGGCAATAAAAGACGCCGTCCTACGAATGGATTTAACATGTTGTGCCCGTGGCATTGCGATGCTAAATTTTACTTTAGCCTATTTAATGCCGTAGGGATTTGAGGCAACTAGATGTGACAGAATTTATTTTTGAAGTAGCTGATGCTTCATCCGCGTTAATTTACATTTTTTTTTAATCCCGTGGGAACTCTTTGATTTTCCGGGATAAAAAGTAGCCTGTGTCCTTCCCCGGGATGCAAGCTATATCTGTACCAAATTTCGTCAAAAAAGATTGAACGGATGAGCCGTGAAAGTCTAGCAGACAGACAGACACATTTTCGCATTTATGATATTAGTATGGATTATATTTATGCCAGTGGCCTTTTTACAGCTAAAGCTGCTTATATTTTCATCGTAAATATTATAATTTACAAAATCAGTAGGTACCCTTATTATAAATGGCAAAGTGTATTTGTTTGTTGGTTTATTGGTTTGTTGGTTTGTTGGTTTGTTGGTTTGTGGGTTTGTGGGTTTGTTGGTTTTTTGGTTTGTTGGTTTGTTGGTTTGTTGGTTTGTTGGTTTGTTGGTTTGTTGGTTTGTTGGTTTGTTGGTTTGTTGGTTTGTTGGTTTGTTGGTTTGTCCTTCAATCACGTCGCAACGGTACAACGGATTGACGTGATTTGCATGGGTATAGATAAAGACCTGGAGAGTGACATAGGCTACTTTTTATCCCGGATAATCAGAGTTCCCACGGGATTTTTAAAGACGCATCTACACATACGAAGTCACGGGCATCAGCTAGTTAAAAATAATAGAAGCACTTCCAGTAAGATTCTGCAAACATTCTACGTCCTTGTTTAAGCCGTACGCCATACAGACGTATGTTGTTTTATGTTAAGAGAAAAGTTAACTCGGAAAACACGTTCTGTGAATGAGATTAGGCCTCCTTTATGAACACACTCGTTAAGCCCGCTCTTCACTCTCAGCGCGACAGTTCGCGAACGCTGTGATACAAGAGTGAAACATAATATTAATTTCATCACATTCGCTCGGAAAGAATTTCTTTGCCCTTTGAAATCTGCGTGGAATTCGAACGTGACGAACTGCGTTCTATGGCTTTAAAGACTGAACCTTTGAATTCCTCGCTCAGCTCGCTTCGCTCGTAGTTCAACCTTCAATCCTTCGCTGGCTGGTATTCAATACAATCTCTCGCGACAAATAACAACTCGAAAAAATTATTGGATATATCCGGGGCCAACGTCTTCCTAAGGGTGTCTCCTGTAAGGCTCGGACCACGGCTTAGGGCGACGTTGGGAAGAGTTCACGTACGAATCACGGGCACATTCACTGCCACAGTGAAGAGTGGGCTTTAAGTACTTAAAGCAAAACGTATTGTGCCGAAACGACTTTGTACCTACTTATGATATGAATTCGTAATTAGGCACTCTGAGATTTCTCCCATTTCGGTAAATCTCTTATTACGACCTCCTTGGTGGAGTGATGGGCGCTGTTGTCTTTTACTAGTACGTGGGAGGCCATCCTGAGTCCTGGGTTCGATTTCCGATAAGGTAATTTTTTTTTTTTTTTTTTAAAGTTAAAGCCATGTTGAATGACTAATATTCCCCATTCCTCTCCAACTAAGCGTCAAGCTTGTGCTAGGAGTAGGTACGACAATAGTGCGACGGGCGGGGTTTCAACCGTCAACCTTTTGCTTTTCAGTCCACTCCTTTACCCGCTGAGCTATTGAGGCTTTTTGTTCCGTTTGCCGTGAAGACACTGGGGCCATGGAGTTTAGTGCTAAAAAAAGTTTACGAGACATTTCACCGCGATTAATAGCCTCATCTGGTGACAAAAGGGCTGGCACATTTTTTGCCTAACGGCTAATTTCTCAAACCCGCAATGTGTAACGTTCAAAACTCGGGTCAATGCCCCACCTACGACGTGACATTGACTCCGAGTGGCCTACTTTCGCAACGTTCGTTGACCTCTAGCGTTAGACAGGTGTTTTATTTGCAATGTATCGTAAACTTTTACAAAATTATAGGATTTTTAAATATTTTTGTTCGCGTTTTTTTTGTGGTATCATAATATTATCAGTAATCATCGTACCTGTCTTCGTTTTTGCTAGCATTCTGGCTACATCCTGTGTAACTTAATTTTCTAAAGGTGAGATTACACAGCTTATCCGAAAGGTATTCTATTTAAATTCGCGTAAAATTTCGTGAAATTCCCCCGAAATAAAGCTATAGCGTTGACCATTAGCACATTTTATAAGGTTATGCACCGACTGGAGTGTAATGCAAATTAATGCCCGAGTGAGACGTTCTCGAGATCTAGGGTTGGCACTTAACAGAGATCTTTTAAAAATAATACAAAATTATTATTTCAAACAATGTTTGGATTTTAATGTAGATAAAATTATTAATATAGCTGACCGAAAAGCTATATAAATTAAACAGTTTATATACATATATTAAGTCGTTACTATTCTACTAGATAATGCCCACGACTTGTCCCTACGGACGTCTCTGGGATACAAGTCTCTACACCAAATTTCGACAAAATGTAATTAGAGGATGGACCATAAAAAGGTTACAGAGAGGCATACTTCCACATTTATAATATTATTAGTAATGGAATCTAACAAAAAAATTACATAATTTTTTTTAAAATTAATAGTTTTAATATCACAACTTAAATACAAAAGAAAACTATATTATATAGTATATAGTACATATAGAAAAAACTTATCACTAAAAATTTTATATTTACAAAAAATATATGCCGTCCAAATGGTCATTTATGGGCATTGTGCCCAAAACACTGGCACTATTACCTCGCTGAACGGCAAGGCTCAACCGTTGAGCGAAATAAGCACCAGCTCTTGGGTCACCAGACGCGTGGATCAGCTTTTGGAAGATCATTTTAGTTAACTCATTTCTCCAGATTGAAAATATCGAATCTAATGTTGAACCTACTTAAAATCATGTATATAATATCATCTAAATCATGTATATAATATCATCTAAATCATGTATATAATATCATCTAAATCATCCGTCATAAACTAAACTAGATGATACCTGCGACTTCATCCGTGTGAATTCATTTTACAAATCTCGTGGAAAATCTTTGATGTTCCGACTTCTGGGATAAAAACTATGGCCGTCTCTTGCCGATGCCTTTGTTGGTTAGAAATCTGTTAAACTGATTGGCCGTGATAAGTTAATAGACAGACAAGCACACTTTGGCATTTATAATATTACTAGGTTATCCCCGTGACTTCGTCTCACTCAAATTTCGAAGTCATATTTTACCCCCTTAGGGGTTGAATTCTCAAAAATCTTTTTTAGCGGACGTCTACGCCATAATAGCAATCTACATGCCAAATTTCAGTCGGATCCGTCCAGTAGTTTGAGCTGTGTGTTGATAGATCAGTCAGTCAGTCAGTAAGTCAGCTTTTCCTTTTTATATGTATTGATTATTATGAAATCCAGCTATTCTAAACGAAACTTAGCATAGCTTAGCAAACTTAGCTTAACGAATTTAGAATTATATATAGAATTATAGATTATAATATAGAATTTAGAATATATATATAGTTTAATCAATAAATCGATGTGGACAACCCTATTTAATACGCATTATCGAGCAAACTAAGCCAGACGCCAGTGTATTACTACCCTTCTACGATCCAATTAAGGCTAGACCAGACAAGACTACGCAAATTCCCCTAACTCTATCACTTTTACTTTAACTTTCAACCATCACCAATTTGAACTCTATTCGAGTAACGATAAAATTGATTTTCGAAAAGCATTGGTTTTAAGTATGCTCTCGAATGAGATCAATGATATTCAATGTTGGCAAAACGGAGAAGTTCTAGCCTTTTGTCGGAGTGTTTTTTAATGAGAATGTTTTTTGCATTGAAATTTTCCGATCAGCATTCTTTTAGTACTGTGTCTATGTACATCGTAGAATCTATAAAAGTTAGATTAATTAGAATAATTCATGTCACCTATAGAGATAGGTTTTTAAACTAAAACCACACCAATAAAATAATTTGAGCCTCGAGGAGCGGACGAAAGGTCACCGGTTCAAACCCCACCCGTTGCACTATTGTCGTACCTGCTCCTAGCACAAGCTTTACGCTTAATTGAAGGGGAAAGGGGAATATTAGTTAGCATGAAAAATTTGGCTAATATTCTTTGTATATTTAAAAAAAATGCAGTAGGTCGGTACGTGTTTGGATTTTAAACTCTGTTCAATACAATTAACAATATAAGTAGTTTTAGGCTGCCTACGAGAGGGTATAAGTACCTACCTGTAGTACGCGACAGGTCGAGATGGCAATTGGGGAGGGAACGCCCCGCACACCCGCACAGCTCCCGCGCTAACCCGGCGCGGGCGAGCGTGGGTGACCTGTGAGTGTGCGGGGCGTCTCCCCGTCTCACACCCCGATTGCGACCTCGAGCCGTCGCGGACTATACTTAGATGCTTTTAAATGTTTGATTGTCTGTTTGTTTGTTTAAAGCTAAAATACATGAGACCCTGTCAGGGTATTGCAAATACAATTTTAGGTACAATAAAATGGTAAATATTAAAGATACAATACGAATAGGATTAAAATTATTAAAATTATCATTACTAGATATTAAATATTATTCATTTGCATGCTTATATATTATTATGTTATGAGAATGTTGACTAGAATTTATTATAAAGCAAGATTAGTACAAAATAAAAATAAGGTCAAAGTATAGTAGTATTAAATAATTGCTGTCATGGTCTGATTAAGTCTCTGTCAATGGAATAAAATATTTAAAAATAGTTACTGTAAGAATTTAATTTAGTTATGGTTATGTTGCAATTATTTAATCTTACAAGCAGCAGTTTATCAGCAGGGCGATTGTCTAAAACCTGCATCAATCATTATTACAATCTCAATTGTTCTGATTGGCTGAATTTGTGCGATTCGTGTTGCAACAATGCATTGTAGCCAATAGTGAGCGAGCATTAACCAATCAGAGATGATTGCGATCGTGACATTGTAGCTGTCAAACAACCGCGGTAGGGCCACAGTTCATCGATTCCTCGGACGTAGTTGCCAAACTAGGTAACTTTCGGAGTTATGTGCGTCTTGAACTACGACATAAGCTACTCTGAACTAAGTCTGTTCATATTCTTTGTCAACCATTGACTTTATTACTTCGTAAGGACAGGGCCATTGATCAAGCAAAATGACACCGATTCATTGGTCCTAAAATGTTTATTTAGCACCAATGCAACCTCAGTGACGTCTGGATTTCAAACGGGTTGTTCATTAGTATCTAAGAGGTGGCGCTGATTTATTTGGTTCCAAAACCGTGAAAAATTTTGTTCGCTTGGGCATAAATCTTGTTATTTATATCGATGTTGCCAATACACTCTGTGCCAATACAATCTAGGGCTGTCAATTTTTACGCGTGACAGCCATTGTTATTTTGTTATCATTGTTAATGTCAATGACTGTGAGGTATTCACTAAACGTGTCAGAACTAGTCAGAACAAGTCAGAACCCACAATGCAGTGATTGTTCGAGCGTTGAATGAAAGACATGTAGAAAAGTTGCGTCTAACTAACAATACGAGTTCTGCAGCTTTAGACAATAATGCAAACATAAAAGAAACAAATTCAGCAACTGTAGTCTTTTACTTAGTTGAAATACAATAATGTCAGATACATAGATTAATTATTTATTGGTCTCACTCCGCTCTACGCCAGATATTTGTAAGTACCTACCTAAGTATTTATTTTATTTTATTTAGTACTAGCTTATTTCCGCGACTTCGTCCGCGCCGACTACACAAACTTCAAACCCCTATTTTACCCCCATAGGAGTTGAGTTTTCAAAATTCCTTCCTTAGCGTATGCCTACGTCATAATAGCTATCTACGTACCCAAATTTCAGCCCGATCCATCCTGTAGTTTGAGCTGTGCGTTTGATAGACCAGTCAGTCAGTCAGTCACCTTTTTGTTTTATATATTTAGACTAGATGATGATGATGATGATGATGCCGCGACTTCGTCCGCGTGGATTTAGGTTTTTTTAAATCCCATGGGAACTATTTTCTTTTCCGGGACAAAAAGTTGCCTATGTCAATTTCCGGCACGTAAGCTAGCTCTGTACCTTTCATATAAATCGGTTAATCGGATGGGCCTTTAAGAAACCCGTGTGTATTTATGCCTGTCTATTTACTTTAGTTTAGAAGTTGTGTACAATAGACTTTAGCCACACTGATTAACTTGTGACTTACACAAGTCTGGTAAAAAATATGTTAACTAGCAGAATTCCCGGAATGTGCTACTTTGCATGAAAGAAATTACAAAGCGTGTCACCCAGAGGTTTCCTTTTCCTACCATGTCCGCGATATCTAAGTTTATTTAAAGGTTGAGTCACACAGGGCGCTTGGCGGTAGAGCGCGATGATAAAGTATCCAACACAACTTACAAGTTGTTATCACTATCCATATTGTAAATGCATAATATATAGGTAAATTGGACACTCGAATTTTAAGAGCAACCGCCGAGTTTATTGCTGGTTCTTCTCGGTAGGAACGGTATACAGTGGTAAATAAAATTATTTGATGATTCAAAAGCACTAGCATCAGCAGTATCAAAATATTGTAGCACATAACGCTTAAATGCAGAGCCGCGCGACTGCATACAGTTCCTTGTTATTTTTTTTGAAGGACACTCCAACAGACAAACACACTTTCTCATTTATAATATTATGGGTAAATGAATACAGAATATGACTATTATCACTTATCTAGGTGAGCTTCCAGTCAAGGGTTAACTTGTATTGAAATAAAATTACAAAAAAAAATAAAAACCGACTTCGTTACACAAACACTAAAAATTGAAAAATAATTTAATTTATTACCGAATATATTATGTATACAAGAGTTAATATAGTTCCATAATAATACTTTTTGGTGCCGGTGCCAATTAGCTTTAGCTGCGCGAATCGTCTAGACTTCATATTTTTATGGGACTCCACAATGGCACCTCATTGGCACCGACCCCAAAAAATATTATTATGGAACTATATTAACTCTTGTATACATAATATATTCGGTAATAAATTAAATTATTTTTCAATTTTTAGTGTTTGTGTAACGAAGTCGGTTTTTATTTTTTTTGTAAAAATTTTTTATTTCACAATTTTTTGTGGCCCCATGGAATTATGCTATGACTGGTTAAAAGTCTACTGTTTACTAAGCTATTACACTGATCGCGAGCAATTTACTCTAATCCGTTGAGGAGTTCCAGTATCTATCTTCGAAGATGTTCATCAGATCTTCACCAAATTGAAATGGGACCAACTTTGAAGTATACCCTTTCAAACAAAAAAATAATTTTCAAAATCGGTCTAGGCGTTTTCGAGTTATCGGGGAACATACATAAAAAAAAAAAAAAAAAAAAAAAAGATTCCGACGAATTGAGAACCTCCTCCTTTTTTTGAAGTCGGTTAAAAAGAGCAACGCGGCCGCCGCGCGTTGCGTGTGTTTAAAGCTTTATAAAGAAAACTTTTAAATTTATGCAAAACTGCGGCCCGCAACTATGCAACTAATGTTAACTTGAAAGAAAAACGACTACCCTACTTTGTCGTATCTTAGTGCAGCAATATTTAAACTTTATTAAAGAAATATTTCTTGTATATTTTTGTAACCTACCCTTATTATAAATGTGAAAGTGTGTTTGTTTATTGGTTTGTTGGTTTGTCCTTTAAGCACGTCAAAACGGAGCAACGGATCAAGACGTGATTTTTTGCATGGGTATAGATAAAGACCTGGAGAGTAGTGAGATGCTCGCGACTACACAAATTTCAAACTCCTATTTCACCACCTTAATGGTTGAATTTTCCAAAATCCTTTCTTAGCGGATACCTACGTCACAATAGCTATCTGCATGACTTTCAGCCCGATCAGTCCAGTAGTTTGAGCTGTGCATTGATAGATTAGTCAGTCAGTCGGTTAGTCAGTCACCTTTTCCTTTTATATATTTAGATTAAGTACGTTACTTGAGCGAGAAAATAGTCGATAGCTAGTCGCTTCCTCGTCGGCCGTGGGACAAGTGCCTTAAGGTAGCTCAGTTCGGTGCTTTCTCCATACAAACGTAGGAGGGAAAATACAACAATATTCGATATTGTACGCACAAACCTAAGAATTATATCGATTTATCTCGTCATTATCTAGGTTTATTGATATATAAAATATTGATTTAAAAGTTACGAGGCTCAAAAGATTCCTATTTTAACACTAAATTAATGACAACTTTGGGCGTAAATAAATAAGATTAGGGATATGAAAATTCTAAAACAATTTATCATTAGACGTTGTTTATTTATTCATTAGTTGAAATAACTTTACTTTGCAAACATAAATTCAGCAGTTTTTTCTTAAAAATACTTTTCCTAAACCCTTTTCGCGCGCTTGATTTCAGTGAAAATCATCGTGCCTCTCAACTTTCTCATACAATGTCAAGTGAAAAGCAAACATGTTACCCACGTGCGCTGCCAATTTCGGTCGAGCGTCCTGCGTCACCTTAAGGGGACTCAGTTCGGTGCTTTCTTCATACAAACGTAGGAGGGAAATTACAACAATATTTGATATTGTACGCACAACACTAAGAATTATATCGATTTATCTCGTCATTATCTAGGTTTATTGATATATAAAACATTGAAAAAAACATTGATTTAAAAGTTACGAGGCTCAAAAGATTCCTATTTTAACACTAAATTAATGACAACTTTGGGCGTAAATAAATAAGATTAGGGATATGAAAATTCTAAAACAATTTATCATTAGACGTAGTTTATTTATTCATTAGTTGAAATAACTTTACTTTGCAAACATAAATTCAGCAGTTTTTTTCTCAAAAATACTTTTCCTAAACCCTTTTCGCGCGCTTGATTTCGGTGAAAATCATCGTGCCTCTCAACTTTCTCATACAATTTCAAGTGAAAAGCAAACATGTTACCCACGTGCGCTGCCAATTTCGGTCGAGCGTCCTGCGTCACCTTAAGTTCCTATTTGTTGCAAGAAATGACACATTTCTACTTAAACTCGTAAAGTACAAAAGGTATAAGTTAAAGATTTTAACCGGATGCATTAAATTATTATGAATTAATGTCACTTGGACTTTTAACAAGATACAACCTACATAAGTACTTAATGTAAATAGTACTTAGTTGGGTATATATTTAACTGACATAATATATTTATTTATAGTACAAATAAGTACCGTACTGTTACACCTTTGGTATGTATACAATAGTGCTAACGCAGGCACACCCCACCTAAGCTCTCCTAACAAGAGGCTAGACGACAACAGTCAGTCTCGAGGGTAACGTCAACCAGTTAACACGTCTTTCCGGTTATTTATTTTCGTAATATAAATTGTGTAGAAAACTAATTAAATAGTTTTAGGGAAATAAAATCTTTTTTTAAAAAGCCTTTCCCCAAAGATCCCGTAACAATTTGGTGGCAGCGCGGTGGGATCCTGAACATTCCGGTTTGCCTAAAAAGTGTCGTATACCCCGGGCTCCGCGTAGACCGATTTTTGAACGTTTTTCCGGAAGGAAAATCTAAAAGAAGAAACAAGGACTCTAAAGTGAAAAGTGCTGTGCAAAAAGCTCATAAGTGAAAAGTGTAGCGAAAAGTGCACGAGTCCTGTGTCGGCAGACGATCTCAAATTCGTGAAGTGTTGTTAACCCGTCCGGTGCAACGCCAGGGTGTGACCCTGACCCCACAGAGTTGGAATTCACGGGAGGTCCGGCCGCTTATTCTGTAAACATCTTCGCTTATCGCTGAAGAATGCAGGCGAGCGTCTTGTTTATGTTAACATTCGTCGAACTGTAAGTGTTATCTCTATTATGGTCTACGCGTTATAAATGAACAATATTGAATTGAATACAAAGAAGATTATAGATTGAAAATTATAGATGTAATATTCAAAGGAATTTGAAAGTTTAAAAACTATTAACTTTTGACAAAGTTATATAAAAAGGAATTTATAAAAGGAGAATACATAGAAAGTTGTGGAAGAAACTTATATTTGACATTTTACATTTGACATTTTATATTTTTACAGATTTATTTTACATTTTTGTGTGTACTTTATTTTACTTGTGTGTTTACTCTATTCTATTGATTGTTTTTTTTTGTGTTTTGTGTATCAAAGTATCCAGATCGAACTACTAACATAGTTTTACAAAATGCCGAGGTCAGATAAGGTTAGCTTAGACGTCCCACAGAGACCTCAAGACAGTGAGACTAGGTCACCGTCCCCGGTCCTGTCAATTAAAGGCGAAATAGAAGTAGATTTGAACATCTTGTTAAAATTTATAAAACCTTACGATGGGTCGCGAGAAACTATTAATTCTTTTATCACGAATTGCAACAACGCTTTCGATTTGGCTACGGAGTCACAAAAGTATATCCTATTTAAATACATTCTAAGCCAACTTCAAGGCAAGGCTGAAATAGCAGCCTCGATTAAAGACTTTACCTGTTTCGAACAACTTAAGGAATTTCTCAAAACTCAATTCAGTCAAAAGAAACACTATTCCCATTTAATCATGGACCTGCAGGAAACAAAACAATTATCCACAGACAGTGTCGTACAATTTTCAACCAAAATTGAGTCAATTCTCACCCAGCTTCTAACAGAGATTACCATGAATTCCCATAGAAAGTTAGAAATTCCAGGGCGTACAGCCGCGATGGAGGACTTAGCTCTCCATCACTTCCTTATGGGTTTACACCCTAGGATTTCGAACATTGTTAGGTGTCGGTCCCCTCGGAACCTAAACGAGGCAATTTCGCTAGCAATCTCGGAAGAAAAGATCCAACAGACATTATATAGAAAAACTGAAAACTACCAAAAGGAAAGAAGGAATTTTCCGGGTCAATTGATGTCAAAACCCCTTCAGGGACAACAAAGAAAATTCTACAAGCCTCCTCAAGGTAATAATTCCTTTATGCCTAGACCCCCTCAGGGTCAGCAAAACCAATTTGGACCCCGACCCCCTCAGGGTCAACAAGGCCAAAGAAACTTCTATAGGCCTCCTCAAGGCTCATCATATTATCCACAAAATAGCTTTGTGCCCAGACCTCCTCAAGGTCACCAAGGAAACAGATTTCAACAACCATCTTATTTCAATAAACCACACATCAACTTCGTTGATGAAGAAGAGGAAGAAGATGATAGGACCCCTTATGATGAGGAAAATCATCCGGGACCTTCCGTCCCCGACGAACAGGATCATGACGAAACTACCGACTACTATGAGAACGACGAGGATTTAAACATGTAGATGTCACGTCGTCGTGCCGGACGCGACATCACCCAAGTCGTGGCACGAATAGGATTTTCAAAATCAATAACAACAACAACAGGCTATTACCACATATTAACGTACAGACTTCAGGAAGTTCCAGGCCTCTTTCATTATTGC